>NC_056679.1:43302075-43972909 GCF_018350215.1 Panthera leo | reverse complement strand
CAGGCCTTGGTCTGATTTACCTCAAGTGATTTTCATGTGAGTGAAGGCATGAATTAGTTCCTGGGCAGAGATCCCAAGTACCATAGAATCTTGTTTACTGCTTCATCAAACCTGACTATTTATTCAAGCTTGCAATTTAACTTTCATTTCTTTAAGGGAAGCTATGTTTGAAAACAACATTGCTTTTGGTAGTCATCAATGTCCTGGATATCTTGAAAGCTAGTATCAAAGGAGTGAAATGCAAAGATAAACTCATTGGCTAGCACATATTTTCATTGGTTGTCAAAACAAGCCAAAACTTCTATGACCCTAATATCACCTCTGAAGTCTGGATGTCATGTGCCAACATGTGGTAGAGAGTGAAGGAAAAAGATAAAAATTTTTCTAGCAAAAATTTTATATTCTATCCCTGGGAATTTATGCTCTGTTGATCTAGAGGTCTTAGCTCCAAAGAGAAGGACACTACTACCAGAATATACAACAATGATTCTATTGAATTGAATTAGTACTGCTATCCATCTACTCATAGACCTTCTGAATTTATAGGCAAAGGAGTAACTGTATTGGCTGGGATGAATGATCTTGATTATCAAAGGGAAATTGAACTGCCACTGCACAATAGAAGTAAGGATGATTATGGCTGGAATATAAGAGACACCATAAGGTGATTAAAGTCAGTGGAAAGCTACATTCCAATTCAGGCAGGGCAGGACAACTAATGAAGATGTAGGTTGGGGTGACCCCACCAGATAAACAACCACAAGATCTGAGGTTTGCTGGGGATGATGGGAATAGGGAATGAGTAGAGAGAGAAGGCTGTTATAAACACCAATTACAACCATGTGGCCAGTTGCACAAATGAAGACTTTAATTATTATAAGTATTTTCCTTTTTTTTTTAATGAATGTGTTTACATGTCTGTATGTATATGAATATATGCATACATTGAGCAAATATCTTCCTTTTTTTCTCTCTTTTATCCCCTTATCTAACATGAGATTATTAATCAGAGTTAGCTATAAAGCAGGATATTATCATAGGGTATCAAGAAGAGTAAATAGTATTCAAGGATTTTGCCTCTTTTACTAGGTAAAAGATTATCATGTTGTTAGTTGTGCAGAGGATTGTCGTAGGCAAAAGTATGACTCAGTTTTCATTTGGATATTAAGTGTGGTTTAAAGAAGTTTGTATGAGTGCCAAGTTGACAAAGCTAGTATAATCGGTGTTGATTAGTTTCACTTCTTAAGGTAACTAAACTACAGTTCCTAGTAATTCAATTAAGTAATAAGTATTGCTGTTAAAATGTGTGTTGGTAATACAGTTATTATCTGCAATCAACTGACTTTAAACAGAGAAGATTATCTTTGATAATCTGGGTGGGCCTCAAATCCAGTCAGGGGAAAGGCCTTAAGAAGAAAACTGAGGAAATATCTCTTCTGTCTCCTCCCCTACTCTTTGTCTCTGTCTCTATGTTTCTGTCTCTCCCTCAGTCTCTCAATCTCTCCCTTACTGGTTCTGTTTTGCTTACAGAACCCTGACTGATACAGGAATTACAGGAAATAGAGCAATTAAAAAAAAACTTTATGAGTAATCAGTAAAAATCCAGTGTATAAAATGTTCTACAAAACAAATGATCTAACTTTTCTAAAATACTGTTTTTCATTTTTATAATTTCATTTTCATTTTCACAAATTTCTGATTTAAAAAAACACACATGTATTTCTTTCCTTCCAGAGCTCTTGGTCTTATTCAAATTTTATTTTTAACCTCATGATTTCAATGTTTAGCAAATTAAATCTCTATTTTTTAATACATGTATCAAAGGATATACATTTTTCTCTAAGAATCTCACAAGGTTTTGGTTTTATATTATGTTCTCATTTTTCTTCTATTTGAATATTATATACCTTTAAATATGATTTAACTTATATTATTTTTTGTTGTTAGATATTGTCCAAATATATGTGTGTGTTTTGTTGGTTGGTTTGTTTTTCTTTTGCTTCTGGATGTGGATTTTTATAGTTGTTTTCAAATGACACTTCATTTTCATCAGAGAAAGTAAATTTTTTCTGCTTGGGTGTTTATTCAAGTTTTTCTTTATAGATTTGATCTGATTATTTTTTTTTTTAAATGTTTATTTATTTCTGAGAGAAAGAGTGAGACAAAGCGTGAGTGGGGGAGGGCCAGAGAGAGGGAGACACAGAATCAGAAGTAGGTTCCAGGCTCCGAGCTGTCAGCACAGAGCCTGATGTGGGGCTCGAACTCACGGACTGCGAGATCATGACCTGAGCCGAAGTCGGACGCCCAACCAACTGAGCCACCCAGGCGCCCCTGATCTGATTATTTTTAAAAACATGATTTTTTGAAAATTATGTTGGAGTTATGAAGTATCTTTCATACTTTTACTTTGGTTGTTCAAAAGAGGTAACTTTATTTTAGTAAGTAAAAGCAGTGACTTTAGAGTTTGACTATTGTAGATACTATGTTTGCTAGCTGTTTTATTTTAGACATATTACTGAATATCTCTGTTCAGTATTTATGTCATCTTTAAAATGAGGATAAAAATATTTCCTTATCCAAAAAGAATTCAGTTAAATCAGAAATATAAAGGGATATTGTAGTCATTACATAGTAAAAACTCAAAATATGTTAGCTGTCATTATTAATTCTTAATCAGTTTATTAAAGAGTTTGATACATATTTCCAAACATAATGTAGAATTGTTAATCTAATTCAAATAAATTTTTACTAGTGTATAATATTTTATGGTTTTTATATATTTGTTGGAATATTCCTTAAAATTTATATTGTTCAATATAATTGCCCCATCAAGTTTTATTTTTGTTTTCTTTTTTCAGTTAAGTCTTTTTTTCTATTCCTTGATTTTCAAACTCTGTTATCATCATATTTCAGGAATATATTTTAAAAGGTGCATTAAGTTAATATTTTTCTACCCCTTTTTGTGATATTGAATCTATTTTTTGTTTTGGATTAATTTTCTGAATATTTATATATATTACTTCTATCTCACTTAATATATGCTTTTTAGAATGCATTTCAAATACTCCAATGTATTTCTCTTTCTTTGCTTTAAGTATCTTTTCTTCACTCTTTATTCCTCTGCTAATTTGGTAATTCATCATAATGTCTTAATATTCCTAGGCTGCTTCTATTTCTTATTATACATATTTCACATGTTCTCAAATTCTAAGTTTATTTGTTACCTTCTGAATTTAACTATAAATGTAGAATATTTGAACTTTAATTTGGACCGTCTTCTCTTTTGTTCAGTAAATCCTTTCATTTTAGTTAAATTTTATTTTCCACCACTTCAATTTTTGTGTTAATCACAATTTTGTCTACATAAAGTTGCCAATTACTGTGCTCATTATTGCATCTTTCATTTATCCTATTCCCTCTTTATGAGTTTAATTCTCTCCTTCCTGAGTTTCCTATTATTGTAGTTCATGAAAACTATCTTCAATAAGATCATCTAGGTAAAATACTCTAGATTGACCAGTATTTCTCCTTATGCTTTGACACTGCCATCTATTGCTACCAACTGGATATTTCTTATCAGTCTATTTCCTTATTATACCATGGGAAAATATGCTTTATGACTTTGCTGTGGATAAATATAATTTTATTTTTTGTTCCTCATTTTCAGCATTTTAACTATCCCTTTTTGGTCTTTTTTGTGATTATCAGTCTGTCTTTTTAATTCTAGAATATTTTTCCATCATTATCTTTAAATACTAAATCCCTCATATTTCTCATTTCTTTCCTTCACAGGCCTCCAGGTGACTTAACTAAGGTTTCTATTTCCTATTTCTATATCTAATTGACAGTGTTCTTCCAAAATTCTTCACCTTGATTACTGGTTTATGGCTGTTTCAAGAGCATGTTGCCTTTGCCATTGGTAATTTTTGAGTTTATAGGTCCCAGAATAGCTGCCTTTGCTAGCTAATGAGTGCATTTTTTGTCCTTCTCTCATTGATGAGAAAACATTAATGAGGCTATAGGGACCTGCTAACATAATAGCTGTTTCAACTCTTGTTCACTGTTATGGCTTTAATTTTCGTTTGCAATTCAGTTCCTAGGGGATTTACTTTTCTTTCTTTTGGTTTTGAATATGGAATTGGATATGAAAATATATTCATATATATGTTTCCTTGTTCATTACTGAGTTTATACTGATGCCTTTTGAAGGAGCTATATGTGTATATCAAAGTTACAATATTTAAAATTTCTATATTTTTGTAAACTAAATATCAGTATTTCAGGTCAAAATAAGTATTCTCTTAATTGTTTTAATATGATTCTTGAGCAAATTTTGGATACTAAAATTAAGATATATATAACTTATAACTATAATCTACAGGGAAATTTCCTAATCCTAAAATCTTGTTATTGCCATATGGTGAGAATGCTGAAAACTCAAATATACATGTGTTTTATATTAAATCTAAATTGGGATATTATAGAATCTCACATCAAGATTTTAGATTAGAATTTCCTTTCAATTACAATAGAACAGAAATTTCCAGTGTCTTATTCTCCTAATCAATAAATACTTTATTTAATAACATGGAAATATAAAGTTTAATGAAGTGATATGAATATGAATCTTTAATGTATGATAAAAATAAGTATCTATAGGAACATTTATACCCAACTACTCATGATCCTTCCATATTGTGTTGTACTAACTCCCTGAATAATTTTCCTTTGAAAAAAAGATTAATAAATAAAATAACAACACAGAGCACTGCCTGTGTTAGAGACATTCTGGGAAGTAGGAGAGAAGAGAGAGGAATGAGGTTAAAGAAACTGAAGAAATTCTTTGATCTGTCACCCAAATTTTAGAGTTGTCTAAGGAAATTTAGGAAACTTTACTAATTGAAATTGTTTATATTTCTCACTTCCTTTTAGAGGATCCAAAATGTAACTTTTCAAATGTCTGACTGCAGTTATGGACACATCATGTAGGCAATAAAGGAAATTTTTTTCTAGTAATCACAGCTGCTAGAGGGAAAGGTGGCAGGCAGAAGCAGCAGGGTAGGCAGCAGGAAAGCCATCTGCTTCACACACAGCAATATGTAATTCTTTGGGATTGTTGATTAAACAAGTAGATTTGACTTTTTTTTTCTTTGAGAAAGATCTTCAGAGATCATAAATTCAGTAAATAGGTCATTCATTATCCAGAAAAAGATCCTTTCATTTTAATTTTACTTTACCTTCTATATTAAATTACTATCTGTCTATGAGACTTTCTAACATTATTAGATTTATGGACTGTGCTGTCTTATTTTCATGTGAACTAAGTAATCAATTGTAGACAGTCCATGTCATAGTTTCACTCATCTCACATAGAAAATTATGAGTTAGGTAAAATTGGTTAGATGCTAGTAGAGTATGTGAAATGATCATAACCTGGAGTTAGTTATCAATAATATACATTACTTATATTGGTTTCCTTACTGATTACCTCATAATTTCATCAGGAATATAAGCAGAAGAATAGTTAAATTCACAGTAGTCAGCTTGAGTGGAAAATAGATTAAAGCCCTAAGTAAAATCTTTGTGAAGGTTTTCCTGAAAGTCCCTTCCTCATAGCCAATAAAAAAGACAGAATTTGGCCCTTTAGAATCCATCCTATAAAAATGATTTAAACTTGATCATTTATAAAAATGGAGTAAAGAATGGCATGAGTAATTGAAACATAATTTCAAAACTGAATCTAGCCAAAGGATTCATTTTCCTCTCCCAAATATATTTTACAAGAGCAACAAGCAAGTGACTTGACTGGAATTTGATTAATTTTTCCACTCATTTTACTTCTCTTTATTTTGCCCAAAGCAGAGGTAATTAATTAAGATAAAATAATATGAGATCAGAAGCAATTAAATTGGTATAAATTTTCCTTAATTAAGTCTCTCAACTTGGCAGTTTATCACTTTGGCACTTTTTTCCCAGATATGGCTGAACAAATTGTCAGATATGTTAAGTAATATGGTATATCTAATATATTTATTTATATACTGTAGCATTATACCTTTTGTTAGTACAGAATAACTTCATTTCTTGTTAAAATTATTATTAAGTTAACTAATTATAAAAGAATACAAGAAAAAATAGAAACTGTTGTTTTTCAAAAAGAAAACAAATGTGAATTCAGTTTTGCCTGGAGTGTCGAAGCCCCCAATGTTTGTGATTATTTGCATCCTCATCCAAACAGATGGCATGCTTAAATTCTCCAAGCGCTATCACCTCTTTGCCTTTCCCAGTTCTCTGTCAAAGCAAACAGTAACTCTGGATAGAAAAAAAACCATAATGAAAATTATAACAAAGTAAATGATAAACTTAACTTCTCATATTTGTGTCAAAACATTCATTAGCTAATTAAACTATTAAAATATTAAGTTAATTATCTTACCAAATTAACAAATTTAACAAATGAAACTATATAAACTAATGCTAATAATAGGATAGCTGAACTTGGCTCCGGCTTTGATAGTTTTTTTCTCACTCATCTCATTTTGGATAATACTGGTTGGAAATATTTTATTATAATAGTATTTCTTAAACTGAGTTGGGTCTTGGATCTCATTGAGAATCGGATCAAAGCAGGTGCAGTTTTACTACCATGTCAGTTTATATACACAAGTCTCTCTTGTGCTCTCTTGCTTCCTGCTCCCTTCCCTTGATCACTTCTTTCCTTTCTCTGTCTCTCTGTCTCTGTCTCTGTCTCTCTCTGTCACACACACACACACACACACGCACACCTAATTGCTTAAAGTTTTAGGATATGTTATAGACCTCCTAGATTTTATGCTTAAACATTGATTTTAGAATTAGAATGTAAGTTAAAGTTTACTGTTTTAAATACTGCTTTTTTTTATGTCACCCTCCCCTCATCACATTACATCCTACCCCTGGGTCGGTATCAGCACATGGTTTTGTCTTTTTCATCAATCAAGTTTCAAATGCAACATGATCTCCTCAGAGTCCATTTGTCTAAGTTACCTAAGCAGAGTATACTAGTTCTTTCACCCTATATGCTTACTCCATTATCTTTTTTTACTTGGTTCATGGCATTTTTTTTTTATTTGAGGTTGTCTGTCTTGCTTATTGGATTACTTATTTGTTTTCTTTCTACCCTCACCAGATTATAATTACATAAGAGAATGAACAATGTCTTTTTTCTTAATTGCTACATCAATGACATCTCTAACAATGCCAAACTCAAGGGAATGTTCAATGAATTCTGGCTGGAAAAAAATGAAAAAGTGAATGAATGCTATTTCTCTAAAAACATCAATGAAAGTTATTAGTCATGTAGATTAAATCATTTCTTCATGAATAATTTTTTCTTTAAAAATTAAGGATTTCTTTTATAAATTAATATACTCTCACAATTTTATTCATATGCATATATGTACCTTTCTCACAAGCAATCTAGGAGTCAGGTAAATTTTTTTAATCAACAGTAACAATATAATTTCAGTATTTCAAATGACTCTGTTTACTGTAATGGGATGCTGTCCACTTTAAAAATCACTGTAGAGGTGCCCGGGTGGCTCAGTTGGTTAAGCATCTGATTCTTCGTTTCAGCTCAGGTCATGATTTTACAGTTTTGTGAATTTGAGCCCTATGTTGCGCTCCATGCTGACAGTAAATAAGTAAGTAAACAAAAAAAAAAATTAAATAATAAAAATCATTGTCAATTGATGGGCAAGAAACAAGTAATACAATGAAGCTGAAATATTTGAATGTTATACATGAAAAATTAAATTAAATATATAACCTCTATATCTGAATAGGAATTGCTTTGTGCTCTTTTGCAACTTTGTAACTGTTTTTCATTAATTATAGAAAACTATGATTTTTTTACTTGCTTTAATATAATTAGGACAAATATATCTTTGCTTTCCAATTTGCTAATACAAATGTGGGAATTAGTGATATCTCAAGAAGTGTATGTTAGGAGGAAAATATCCCTATATATTATTATTCTGCACTAAAATTTCTTAGGATCAAACTACAGCAAGCATCAAATAAAGCCTATAAAATAAATTAATGAAACTGGAAATGAATATCAACAAAAATATTTTCAGTTTTACAATCATGCATGGGAAATTCTTTTTCATTATTTATATCTAAAAAACACAGAAGTTACTATTAGTAAACTTTAGTATTCAGAGTGTTTTTCATAAGGTATTTATAAGTGGCAGATAACTTGTTTTTTTTAATATGCACACATCATGCATTTTTGTAATAGATTTCAATATACAATAAATTATTCGAAAAGTACTATTGTATAATTTACAGGTTTTAAGTGATTTAATCTTCTGAAACAAAATCACAAAAATATTTCTCTGTGACACATATTTTTCCCTCAGTAGTCAGTCTTGAATGATAAGTCAGGAGATTTTAAATAAAGTTTTAACTGCATTTTTTTTTTTTTTACCAAAAAGAAATATACAGTGAAATTAACTTGAATTACAAACAAGATATTTGATTTTGCCTGACTTTGTTTAAAATATTTATATTTATCAGAGTCCTTAAAGTTACAATCTGGCACAGTTTGGAGATCAAAAATTACTGCTTACCAGCTGCCATTAATGCAAGTATGACATGTCACCATCTACTAATCTGCTTTTTTGAACTAACAAATAAGAATCAGCTCACTAAAATCTATTTTCATGAATGTTAAGACTATTTTTGTTTAGGATTTTAAAAACCATTTGGGCATCTGATTCCAAGTGAAATGTGAATTATGCAATTTATCTAAGAAGCTTATTTTTGAGAGACCCATATGAAAAGACAAAAAGTGAAAAAGAAACAAAACAACAATTGTCACGCTCACTCTATTACCACCACTACCACTACTGTTGTTGGCAATCACAATGTCAATAACAAATCATACTTATTGAACATCTGGAAATTGTTCTGCCTCCTTGAACCCTTACTTTAAACCTAACAGCTAACTTTCATTTCTCTCTTTTATGATGAGGAAACCTAGTTTAGAGAAATGAAGTACCAAGTCAAGGTCATGAATTAGAAAGCTGGAATTTCAACCCAGGAATTTTGGTATAGCAAAATCAGATCAGCCTCCAAAAATAAACGTTTTTATTAATGTGAGCACATTTACACATTTTTCAGAATATATTTATTTTATTACATTTTTGCTTTTATCTACATATTTTTGTATGAAATTTTTGGGAACTAATAGGTTCCAATTCTTAGGATAGAAGACACCCAGAATCTCTTCACACCTAAGCATCAGGAGTTTATAGACCCAGCTGCTCTGGGATTAAGCAAATGTTTGCCTGTGCAGACTGCATATCAATTAACAGAAACCACACTGCATGAAGCTACCCTCTCTTATTTTTTAAGAATATGTTTGGGTCCCTTATTTTATATATGAGTACTTTTGGTATTTTTCTGGATGAGAGGAAGGGGTGTAAACTTAAAATGGTGGAAAAATACACCTTTGTGAACTTATGTTATATGGTCATAAATCACCACAGGAAGGCACAGCATCTCTGTTAAAAATTGGCTACAAATTTGTACTGACAAGCTTATTTATTCTGCTTCTCTTCATTATGTTTCTTCTATTCTTCTAGTCTTCCCCATCATTTATTGTAGATGATTATGTTATGCTGAAAAGGGAGAGGAAGTTGGGAAAAATATAAAATATTATTTTGGAGGAAGTTTTTTTTTTCTTTAACTAATGACTTAAGTCATGAAAATAGAGAAAACAAAATAAAACAAGATTTAGTGTTGACAGTGTTCTCTAAGGTTTATTTATTGTATGGGAACAAAATCTCAGATTGATTATGGTGTTCTTTTTAAAGATGTGTAGCACAAATTTAAAAGGTTAACAAAATATTATCAAAAATTTTAGTGGTATAATTGTCTTAATGTGTAAGTTTGATCCAGGTGAATTCATAAAAAAGAGATACATGAAATTCTATTTTTCAGTTCACTATTATGTTAATTACGATTGTGGTATCTGCTATAATAAATTGGCATATGCATTTCTGTGGCTTAATAAAACAGAAGTTTATTTCTAAATTTGGTGACAGTCCAGTGTTGGGTTTTCCTACTCAAGGGCTGAGAGAGTTTGGTCTAGGAATTAATTAATGCACCATGGTTGCCCTGGGAAGAATTAATGTAGCCATAGGAAGGTAAAAGGGCATACAAGAAAGATTGTGAGTGGAATACATGCAGCAAGATGGAAGTGACACACTGCATTTCTTTTATGCCATGAGCTAGAAACAGCCACAGGGCCAAAACTAAACACAAGCTCGAAGAAACACAAGGTTTGAATCTAGGTAGAGGAAAACCATACATTCTGTTAAGCAGCAAGATTCTCTTCTTAAATCTCCAATTATGTATATTTTATTTGTTTTTGTTTGTATTGTGAAGTGGAAAGACTATATGACTCAACCTTTTTTTCTGTTAAGAATGAGATTAATCAACATAATAATGCCTTCTTTGGGGCCTAAGAGTACTAGAAAATATGCATTTAATATATTGCCATCATATCAGCACAAAATATTATTCCAGCAATTAATTGTTATTTCTCAATGATTGTTAGATATACTTATATTGGTTGTTTTCTCTTGTTTTCATTTATTTTATGAGATGTGATTTGAGAAGAATTGCTTCTGAATCAGTAATTTAATTATACAATTTTTAACTTAATTTGGGTGTTATTTTGAATGCAATCCTAAAAGCCTACTTTAAATCTTATAGGTAATAAAGAGAAAAATAGAACCAAGAACATTTTGAATAAAAGGTGACAAAGTCTAAAATGAATAAAAGATAAAGAGAGATTTGATATTCAAGAATCCCAGAGAAGAATTTGGTTAACAGGATAATGAGTAACAAAGCTTCCCGTCACTCTATTAAACAGGTGAACTCTTTCTTGAAGCTGTAGCAGAAATAAGGGTTTGAATAATCCTTGTGCATTTGCCAGAGCAGGAAAATAAAGAATCAAAGAGGAAAAAATACTTTTTCTAAGCCCCTAAATGAATTTCCCAAGAGATTTCAACTTTTCTTAGGAGCAGAATTAGAATAGAAAATAAAAAATTTTGCAAATTGTTGTCTGGAAAGTAGACCACATTAAAATTTTATAAAATCAAGAAACGTTCTTCCCCCAGAGGGGATATAAATGATCCAGTTATCAGAACAGTGCCGTTACCCACTTTTAAAAAAATATTATTAACTGCGTCAAGCTTCTATATATCTAATTTTACTCCTGGGAAGTATCCATTTCTTAAGCTATTTGCACTAATGTGCTACTTAATTGGTTTTAGCATATATGTGGACCATCAATTTTAAGTAAAACAAAAGTTAAACAAAAGACAGATTAATTCTCATGTTTAATAATAAAATATATATCGTAATTTAAAATTAGTAATAATGGTAAGTTATTGAGCAAGTGACATTCATTCCTAGCCCCAAGGGAAGAGTCCCATCGTGTACACCCCAAGGGAAGAGTCCCATCATGTACACGATAACAAAGAGCATAACAGTGCTCGCCACAAGGGACAGCAGTCCCAGAATGTCAACCCACTGCATGATCTGCAGGCACTGGAGTGGCCAAGAAAGACACAACTTACACAGACACTGGATGAAACAAGGCTTTACTCACAGTGACAGAAGACAAGACTAAGATCAGCTTCAGTAGTGAACATGGGACCCCCGTGCCAAGAGTCTGCCTCGCAGCTGCTGCAGGGAGAAAGGTCTGCACTAACCCTGTGCTGCAGGCAAAGGACCCTATTCCTTCCCCGCTGGGAAGAGATATGGCAGCGGGGCTGGCCAGGTGCTATATGAGGCACACACTTAAGCAAACAAAGAAGTGCACATCAAATACAGAACAGGGGGAAATATTTCCAAATAAGGTCATATGCTTTGCATAGGCTCTGCCAGGTCCTTCTCGCCATGGAAGAAAATGGCTCAGGCCCCAAACACTCTTCTGCCACCAACATACTCTCTTGCATGGATCGACAGGTTGCACATGATTGCTTTTCCCAACAATCCACTCCTCTGCCCTTGCTGCGCCACTGCAAACAGCAGACAAAACATCTCAAACCTGGCAAGAATAATACTGTTTGCAATAGCATTGATTCATATGATGGGTAGTTTAAATTTACATTCATCCAGTTGATTTATTTTCTTGCACTTTATTAAATTAGGAAATACTAATTTAGGCTGGTAAGTCTGGCAAATAATGCTTGCTCAAATAATGCTCTGTATTACTGTGTCTCAGACACCCCTGTAAAGGCTTGTAGCCTGCTTTTTCTCGCTTCTGAGGATTACACTTCCCGCCAAGTTCAAGACAGGGTTGGCTATTAGTGGAGATGTTCCATGTGGCAAATTGGCTTTCAATTCACCATCGTAATTGACAGTCAGGAGTGTATGGTTTCTCAAGTTACTTGCAACACGTTACTCAAGCAGACAGGTTGGCAGACTACCCCCAAAAGACAAGAAGTGCCAGGGAGGTATATAGAAACACCTTGAAAATGCAAAACAAAGCTTCCTAAAGGACTCAACAGATTTATCACCCCTATCAAGAGGTAGTGGATCCTTGTGTTGGGGATTTGTATACCAGGGAAACTTGGTTCTCTAACTAGAAGAATTCTATTAGATTTCATGTTTTCAGTGGCCTTTTTCACAATTAATTGCTTGCATCATTTACTTAAATTAAGTGAATATGTACCTTTTGTATGTGTCAGTTTCAGTTTCTGAAAGTGAAGTCAGTGAAAAGAAGTTGTCTATGGCTCGGTTATCTGGAAGTGATTTGAGGAAGCAGAAGGAATGGGAATAAAGAATAGGAGACACCGAATACATAACAGCCACGGAAAGATTTTTGGCTTCTCAGGTAACTGCTGTAGGTGCTGGGACTCCACTCACCTGAGCCCTCTGAGCCTAGAGAAGATTGCCGGAGGGACAAGAGGCTCTGTCCCTTGTCTTCCCAGCACTTGTGCCTCACCTCCCATTCCCCATTGCTTGAAGGTTGTTGCTGGAGGTGTTCATTACCCCACGCATCAGAGAAAAGCCCTAAGGAAGAAAAGCAGAAAGATTAGAGTCATGAAGGGCATCTAGATGAGATTCTGTTTCTGTACAGGAAATAGTCCGTCACAGTTATTGATGGTGTCAGAGATGAGCTGAGAGGAGATGGCATGCAAAACAAACAAACAAATAAACAAATGACTGCTCCATTCAATGCCTTTCCATTAATTGCTGTCATCCTTTTGCAATTGTGCACATGCAATGCATACTGAAAAGTATGGAGGTGTGTTTTTAGTCATTTACACGGTTTTTACTTTTAAGACAAATAATGTTTTTAGCTCTTGCCAACAGCTTATACAACAAACTCCCCCACATCATATCCAGTGTCGACCCAAGTCCAGAATACTATTTCCCATTCACGGGTGAATGTAGCATTTATTTCATTGTCTTTTTCTTTATCTCTATTTCTATCACTATTATTGCTCTTGTAATAGTTTTATCTTTTCCCACAGATATCCCTTTCCATGGTATACACTTTGATTCTCATAAAAAACAAACAAACAAACAAACAAAAAAACACTACCAAGTCCAATGTATCAGTTTCAGAAATCCATTTCTCTGATGGCACCGTGTACATCACCATTTACATCACCCTAATTCTATCCATTTCTATAATTCTTTGAGATATTGATTCATCCAGTTCATTAACTGTGTTGCCATTCCTTGGCCCATCGCCCCCTACAAATATTCAATTTAAAATTTACTTTATTTGTTTTACATTTAAAAAAATATTTAGTGTTTACTTTTTGAGAGAAAGAGACAGAGAGCAAGCAAAAAAAGGGCAGAGAGAGAGGGAGACACAGAATCTAAAGCTGGCTTCAGGCTGAACTGTCCGCACAGAGCCTGACACAGGGCTAGAACTCGTGAGCCACAAGACCATGATGTGAGCCGAAGTCAGACTCTCAACCAACTGAGCCACCGAAGCACCTCAGAATTTTTTTTGCCTTTTGACATCCTTAACCCTCAATTTTTTTTATGGTCTGTTCTTGTAACAGCTCATGTGATCTCACTTTTAAATATTCCTATATGCTGTATCCACTTCTCTTCTTATTATACTCATCTGGTGACAACAAATCCAAGGTAAGCCCCAAATATCCTCATCGTGTTTGCCTGAACTGAAAGAATTAAGCGTTGAAGCAAGAAATCACACAGTAGTCCTGATATTTCTCATTTTATAATCAGGATGCTGAAACTTAACATCTTTTTTTTTTTTATTTTAATTCAGCTTTCCCATTTTCCTTTTTGACCAGTTTATCTTTCTCTTTTTTTCTGAAAATTTCTAATGGGCTCTCCTTTCTCCCATAATATCAGCTGATGTCTTTCCCTTTTAGAGAAAATACCGAATAAATTAAATGGATACTCACACAGTTTCTGAGGACCAATGTCTAAAATGCCCTGTCTATACTCCTATTTTCTAGTTTCTTTCATACAAATGGGTTTTATATCCCTGACCCTTTTAAATGAAAATCAGTTGATTAGTGCCTGGATTCCAGCTGTTCTTACTTTATTTTTCCTGAATTATTTATTCCTCTCTCCCACATGAATCATTGTCAGCAATAGTCAACATGCTCTAATATGACCCATCTTGAAGGAAAGAAAAAGAATTAAATCCAATAGTTATCCCTGATCCTATGCCCACTTCTAGCCATTTTTCTTTCTTTGCCATCGTTGACAGAAATATCAATTGGAAAAATTCTCTTTAATTATTGACTCCTGTATTTAACTTTTACTGATTTTAGCATTAAATAAGTAACCTTTTCTCCTCCAATGAAGTAGCTTCTTTCAAAGTCAACAAAAACTAAAATGCTGTAGGTCCACTGGCTGGAAGGTGGAATTTAATTAGAATCAAATAGGGGTGCCTCAAGTGGCTCAGTTGGTTTGGCATCTGACTCTTGATTTAGGCTCAGGTCATGACCTCATGGTTTGTGGGTTTGAGCCCCGCATCAGGCTCTGTGCTACAGCACAAAGCCTGCTTGGGATTCTCTCTCTCTCTCTCTCTCTCTCTCTCTCCCCCTCCCCTTCTTATGTGAATGTGTACTCTCCCTCTGTCTCTAAAAATAAATAAACATTTGAAAAATTATTGTTAAATAACTATGAAATAGATTTTAAAGATAAATATGCATTGTTGATTCTTACTAGCAATACCACTAAAATTGATGGTTATTTTAAGGGACAAAAAATACATACAAATTAAATTCAAGTGTCTATAAATGTGTATTCATAAGATATGAAATCAAAGTACATTTGATTAAAAACAATATTGCATTACTACACTGACTCATCATATAGTCATAGGAAATTCATATTATTAAAAATTCTGATTTGTTAATAGGACACCGGAATGTAATTGATCAAAAATACAATTTTAACTATTATCTTAAAGTAGAATGATAGTCATTTTCTTGTTTTTTTGTTTGTTTCATTTTGTTTTTTATTAGCCATATATTTCTCAAATACTAAATTTACTCCTTGGTTATTTTGGAAATCTATCATAAATTTATCAAAAAGGAACATATATCCCTGTATATATTCTAAAGTGAGATATTAATACCGTATTAATGTTATCTAATGTCCTAATTTGAGTTCTTTTAATACTTGGAAGAGCATTCAATTTTTCTTTTCCAGATACATTTGAGATTAACTATTGAAAAGTGAATATTTACAGAATTGGTTGTATTGTATGCACATATAGTAAAATTTTTTAAGATAGTGTACATTTTTCAAAAAGTGTTATGAGGGAAACATAGAAACATGATATTAACACTTTGATGCCATATATAATAAATTATCTTTAATAAGAGATTTAAATGTTAACCTTTTAAAAGATATATGATAAAGGACTTCACAGAGATAAAATATTACTGCATAGAATTACTTCATGTTCTTAAAAATTATTGGACATGCACAATATACTAAAGTGACTAATGTGTACCTGTCTTTGGAGCATCAAATATAAATTTACTTAATTGCTTAAAATATACATCATTACCAAATGGAATCGTAGACGTAAAGAAGGTTATACACCTTTTTATAAGCTAAACAGAAACTGTTCAACATATCATCGTCGAAAATTGAGTGTGGGATGGTGAAGGGACTTCCTTTGGAGAGTTTGTATAATCCTAGATTTTAAAATTATTTTCACAGAATGGACTGATATTTTGAATTTCATATATTGATAGTACTGACATATACAACATTTTTATCCCTTTTGGTTTAGAGTGTTAGAATAACATGAATTTCAAATAATCTTTGACATAAGGATACGATGTTAAATGATCTAGCTGCCATCAGAATGAGAAAAGAAGCAAATATGTGAACATGCTGATAGTGACTTTTCTGCGTCTGATCCTTTATGGATGAGCCAGTTCTTTTCCAGACTGATTACTCTGTCATTCACTGGAGCCTATCTTGTCTGGGGCTGTCATGCTTGGTCTTTGACATTAACAATAAGATTAGGGCCAGCACTGATTGTCACAACAGCAGCCAGAGCCTGGAAAGATAGTAGGGACCTTGCTCTGATACAATTACATTTAAAAGGAGACTAGTAAATAAATCCCTACTTGCAATCATTCTCCAGCTACAACCAGGGTGAAAAGATTGCTAAATTTTTACACACTTTAACTTCAGAGGGTAAATGACATAAACAATGTAGCCTGACAATTATTAGATTATTTATTGATACAGTTAATGCATCTTTGTTTTGGTGGCGAAAATTTCTGTAGAAAAACTTACATTGTCTATAATAAATAAAGAATAATCTTGATGAGCTTAAATCTTCCCTTTGTACTTGGCAATATATAATTTCTGAGCATGAAAGGATGTAAGTTTTTACTTTTTCTTTCTCATTCTCTTATTCATTTGACTACTGTCTGCATCAGATAAATAATTTTTAGGGGTGCCTGGGTGGCTCAGTTGGTTGAGACCTCAACTCTTGGTTTCGGCTCAAGTCATGATTTCACGGTTTGTGGGTTCAAACCCCCACATCACTTTCTGTGCTGATGCTGCGGAGGCTGCTTAGAATTCTGTTTCCCTGTGTCTGTGCCCCTCCCCTGCTAACTCTCTCTCTCACTCTCAAAATAAATAAATAAACATTTAAAAAGTTAAATAATAAAAAAAGAAATAATTTTTAGAAAATCAACAATATGAAAGGCCTGCTTTTTTATTATTTTTTAATATATTAGATTTATTGTCAAATTGGTTTCCATACAACACCCAGTGCTCATCCCAAAAGATGCCCTCCTCAATACCCATCACCCACCCTCCCCTCCCTCCCACCCCCCATCAGCCCTCAGTTTGTTCCAGTTTTTAAGAGTCTCTTGTGCTTTGGCTCTCTCCCTCTCTTTTTTTTTTCCTTCCTCTCCCCCATGGGTTTCTGTTAAGTTTCTCAGGATCCACATAAGAGTGAAAATATATGGTATCTGTCTTTCTCTGTATGACTTATTTCACTTAGCATAACACCCTCCAGTTCCACCCACGTTGCTACAGAAGGCCATATTTCATTCTTTCTCATTGCCACGTAGTACTCCATTGTGTATATAAACCACAATTTCTTTATCCATTCATCAGTTGATGGACATTTAGGCTCTTTCCATAATTTGGCTATTGTTGAGAGTGCTGCTATAAATTGGGGTACAAGTGCCCCTATGCATCAGTACTCCTGTATTCCTTGGGTAAATTCCTAGCAGTGCTACTGCTGGGTCATAGAGTAGGTCTATTTTTAATTTTGGGAGGAACCTCCACACTGTTTTCCAGAGCGGCTGCACCAGTTTGCATTCCCACCAACAGTGTAAGAGGGTTCCCGTTTCTCCACATCCTTGCCAGCATCTATAATCTCCTGATATGTTCATTTTGGCCACTCTGACTGGTGTGAGGTGATATCTGAGTGTGGTTTTGATTTGTATTTCCCTGGTGAGGATCGATGTTAAGCATCTTTTTATGTGTCTGTTGGCCATCTGGATGTCTTCTTTAGAGAAGTGTCTATTCATGTTTTCTGCCCATTTCTTCACTGGATTATTTGTTTTTCGGGTATGGAGTTTGGTGGGCTCTTTATAGATTTTGGATACTAGCCCTTTGTCTGATATGTCATTTGCAAACATCTTTTCCCATTCCGTTGGTTGCCTTTTAGTTTTGTTGATTGTTTCCTTTGCTGTGCAGAAGCTTTTTATCTTCATAAGGTCCCAGTAGTTCATTTTTGCTTTTAATTCCCTTGCCTTTGGGGATGTGTCGAGTAAGAGATTGCTACGGCTGAGGTCAGAGAGGTCTTTTCCTGCTTTCTCCTCTAGGGTTTTGATGGTTTCCTGTCTCACATTCAGGTCCTTTATCCATTTTGAGTTTATTTTTGTGAATGGTGTAAGAAAGTGGTCTAGTTTCAACCTTCTGCATGTTGCTGTCCAGTTCTCCCAGCACCATTTGTTAAAGAGACTGTCTTTTTTCCATTGGATGTTCTTTCCTGCTTTGTCAAAGATTAGTTGGCCATACGTTTGTGGGTCTAGTTCTGGGGTTTCTATTCTATTCCATTGGTCTATGTGTCTGTTTTTGTGCCAATACCATGCTGTCCTGATGATGACAGCTTTGTAGTAGAGGCTAAAGTCTGGGATTGTGATATGAAAGGCCTGCTTTTAAGGAAATATATTTTCCTCATATTTTATCTCAA
Source organism: Panthera leo (assembly GCF_018350215.1). NCBI lineage: Eukaryota > Metazoa > Chordata > Mammalia > Carnivora > Felidae > Panthera > Panthera leo. The sequence continues at coordinate 43,954,170 of NC_056679.1, read as the reverse complement.
AATATATGTAAACTTTGGAGCAATTTTTATACTTTATATTCATATTCTTTACATTAATAAAATAAACTTCCTTCCTAGTATGTATACAAACTGGAAAGAATTGTGTTACTTAAGGTTGAGATTTTCTGATAAGAGATAATGAATTATAGGAGACATGGCATGAAGGTAATGAGAGATCTTTTAAGAAAACCTGAGATCTTTCAAGAAGCAGTATTACAAAAAAATATTTCCTGTTTTCTGGCAAATTACCATGCACTTGTAGGCTTAAACCAGCACATTTATTGCCTCTCAATATCTTTGGTTCAGGAGTCCAGGCACAGCTCATCTGGATCCTCTGCTCAAGGTCTGACAAAGCTTCAGTCAAGATTTTGGCTGAGCTGTGTTCCTGTCTGGGGGCTTGACTGGCAAGAATCTGCTTCCAATATCATTTAAGTAACTGGCAGAATTTGTCCTCTTGCAGCTATCGGGGCATTTCCCTGCTGGCCATAGGCCTGGAATCACCTCCTAGAAGCCACCCATGGCTCCTTGCCATATGGTCATCTCACAGACCCTTTTGCAATATGGTAACATGCTATTTCAAAGCCAGCAAGGGAGGCTCTCTCACTCCAGCCTCCAAATACTGAGTCTTATGTAATGGAACCCGATCAAGGGAGTAACATCTTATTTATTCTATTCATTAGAAACAGTTCATAGGTTCCACCCTGACTCAGGGGTATGACCCATTGAGAATCACCTTAAGGCATATACTGCCTTATAATAATTATTTAATATTTATAAATAATATGAGGATAATAAAAATATTATTATAATTATAATAATTCATAATAATTATGAATATATGAAGTTATGTTTCATTGCAAGTTATTATGATTTTAAAATTATAAGAAAGATTAACAGATAGATAAGACAGTTTAATTGTACTCAGGATATGAATGAGATTTTAAAACAGAAGAATGTCTAGTTCAGGGAATTTCAGAGAGTGAAATTCAGCCATACTTTATGGTTGGAAGTTAGCATGTTCAAGAAAAGAGTATTTTAAACATAAAGCATTAAATCTTTAAGGAGAATTTTTGCTTTATTGCATTTGCTCTTCAGATTGACTCTTTGCTTCTCTACCATGTTCTATGCCTGGGAAGTCCGAACTTGATTAACTGCATCAGTGTATGCATTTGCTGTCTGGCTTCCACTTGTATTTGGTCAAGGGACACACATGAAAAAGATCAAAGTGAAGACAGTGAAACAGAAATAATAATTTACTGTTTTAAATCCCCAGACTCTTAACTTTCACCTGCTACTCTTCCTGTTTCACAATGACCACTCTCTCTTTCTGCCTCTACAGGCCAGGGGTTAGTTTCCTGTGGTTGTTATCTGTGCCCTAAGCCTGATTAATTTCCCACCTCTTTATAAATAGTGTGACAGAGGACAAGATCTTTGGATCAGACTGTTTATTACTTACAGAGTATCTTGGATTCAGTTCCCTATTCTTCAGTTTTCCATGGAGTGGCATGATAAAAACCAAACATCTTCCTTGTTCATGCAGTGGGACTACACCACAGGAGAGGAATCCTGAAATTGAAAGACTCAGAATTTATATATGGTGGTTAGCATATCAGCCCAATCTCCCTTCAGGAGAGGGAAATAAAAACAATCTTCTGGGAAGAGCAGTGAAAGTGAAGAGTTGAAATTCCCTAAAATGTAAGATAATGGTTCTGAGGGAGATAAGTATATAAATATCTATAGAACACTACCTAATTCACTTTTAGTCAACCAACCTGAGCAATGGAAACCTGAGCAATGTAGAAAGACCCATAGTGACTCCCAATGCCCTGACTAAATACAGACAGGCCCATTAGATGACCGACCTCAAAATATCCATAAACCCTAGCTGACCAAGGAGTTACTTACACTAGGACACAGGTATCAAAAAAGCCCATACTTTCTCACCTTCCCCCTTTAACTACACCCTCACCAGATTCCTGGCAGACAGTCTCTCCCTCACTATTCTCACTGTTCCCTTGTATTGTGTTCAGTAAACCTATCTCCTTTTTTCCACCTTGGATGAATTCTTTCACCGCCCACACTACTCCTCCACCTGATTGGGTCGCCCCACATTTGGTTCCCTCCATCCAATGGGGGACCCCACATTTGGTGATTCATATGGGGAGCCCACAATAATATCTAATTTCCAAGACATATTTGCTATTTAATCATTCTTTAGCAATGTTTTTCTGTGCTCTTAGGAAAGAGCAGTTATAGAGATTTGTCTTCTGACCATCTTTATTCAATTTTTAGCATTTACCCAATTTCTATTACCTACTGGGACCTGACCTGATATAGCTAACAGGTAGTGGAACTGAGACTTTAACCCATACAACCTTGTTCCAAAGACTGAGTTATTAACTACTGTGTTATATGTCCTAAAATCATGAGTATGTTCTGTTGCCTGCAACAAAGGAACTATTCACTTAAATGTTTTCTATCTGGTACACTAGCAAGACTGTGCAATTGAATTAATTATTTTAAATATCTTTCCTACAAAAGAGTCCGGAAAATATCAGCATAATAAAAATATAAATAAATTAGAAATAATAGTATAGTTCTTCACTTAAAATTATCACTCAGTGGGCTCAGCATTCCTTTGTGATTCCCCAAACTTGCATGCAAACCGCACACAAAGACATCTTCTTATTCTCTAATCTACTGTGTTTGTCCCAAGAAAAATTTTTCAAGTTCACTATACTATGTCTTTACCTAAACTATAATAGGAACAGAAAAATTCATTTCTGAATAAAAATAACATGGAATTTATCTGTTTATACGTATTGCATATGAAGGTATGAATGAATAGGAATAAAAGTAGCATTACCCATTTTTCTGTCCTTTAGAAAATTTTTGCTAGATAACTGTCGAATTTCATCTTTTCAAACACATTTAGTAATAATTTTCACAGCCTCACTTGCCTTTAAACTGGGGCCTTAAAATTAGGTTTTGTTTAATGTAGTGTGGTTGTAATTGATGTGTGCCACCTTTAGACTTGGTCCATAAAAACACCTTGTTCTCTCTTCAAGTGTTCTTTGGTATGACACTGTCAAGAGCTGGATAGAGAGTGAGTCCCTAAGTCAACACTTGGAGGATATCTGCCAAACTGAGTTTCTCAATGACATTGAATTATGATGTGAGAAAAAAAAATATATATGTGTATACACACATACATACATTACACACACACACGCGCACACACACACACACACACACACTCACTGTTACACACATACTGTTAAGCTGCTGAGTTTTGGAAGTTGCTTTTACAGCAACAAATAAATTACTCCAATCACAAAATTTCCCTCAACTACCCTCCATTTAATAAAACAAAAAATACATTGGTAAAAATTGTAAATTAATTGTTGAGGTAAAAAGACCTCTGAATCTACATCATCATCATCATCATCAACAACAACAACAACAACATAGTTGGCTTCCCAAGGAGTCAAATACTTTACCTAAGAATATCATATGTGCTTTGAAGCAACTTAAAAAAACTGAAAAATCCAGAGGTATCTCTTGTTTCATTCTAGACGAGTTTATTGGGATGTCTTGAAATGAATAGTCCAAACTGACTCTGAATGATTCCACGTGAGCCACAGCGCTAACTAGCCTTTTTCAAAATGGGTTACATTTAACTCTTCCTCATCAATAGACTTTTTTTACTCTTGACATTCTTCACAAGTGCTTTTATTTTATTTTTGTCTTTTTTCATAATGTTAAAATCAAACCATCAGAAATACAATAAAATTCAATTTTTTTGCTTTTGTAAGAAAAATAAAATTTATTTTTAATTTTTAAAAAAATTCTTTCTGAGAGAGAGAGAGGGTGCAAGTGAGGGAGGGGCAGAGGGAGAGGGAGGGACAGAATCCCAAGTAGGCTCCATGCTCAGCACGGAGCCCAGTGTGGGGCTGCTCAGTCTCAAAATTGTGAGATCATGACCTGAGCCGAAATCAAAAGTCAGATGCTTACCGGACTGAACCACCCAGGCACCCCAGAAAAATAAAATTTCTGGTTACATATGAACCATTAAACTAAAGGTTCTACCTCCGTGAAGTAGTTAAATATCTGTAATTCTCAAATATGTTAAATGAGAAGGTTCCAATCAGCAGTTGTTATCTTTGAGTAAAGGTATAATTTACATTAAAAAAACCTATGGTGGATTTTGGTTTTGTGTTTTGTTATTTGTTTTTGATTTTTGTATGAAAGCCAATGACCTCTGGAAAAAGTAAAGTCCTAAATACAAACAGACAATTACAGCCATTAATGAACTATATGTTCCAATTTGAGGAGAAAGAAGTGGATGTGAGATTTTAGCAGATACACAAAACATCATCAAAATTGAAATACTGAATGTTTATTGATGGAGATAAAATATGTTGACTGGATTAATGAGCAAGGATTACACATAAACTAGTGAAAAAGAAGACTCAAAAAAATTAAGTGGTTTTATAGGAAAACTATTCTATGCCAAGATACTTTATTAGACTATGGAGGGTTTTTCTGAAAAAACATGCAACATCGTTATTCAAATGCTGTGAAGATAGACAAGAAAAACTTCCAAATAATTCTCTACATACTGCCCTACCCAAATGCTATTGACAACAGTATTATTCTGAGTAATGCTCTGACAGAAGGCTCTGAATAGGCTTTTTCCCTTTCTAAAGAGATATCATTGGCATTTTACCCACTTTGTAGACATAATTAATTATCCCTCCCAAATAATTGAGGTTAAGTGTGTTTTTGTTTTAAAGATTACTTTAATCTCTTTCCCAATGGTTGTAGAAAGCTTGGGGAAAAGTTCTTAGGAGAATAAAATACGAGCCATTGAATTAACTAATATGCTTGATAAAATCATTTTGGTATTTACATACAATTTTAAATTATGTATCTCTTCACCTAGAGGTTGTAAAGCTCTCCTTTTGTCACTATACATTTGGAATATTTTTAGGTATAATCTCCTATTATTTCTGGTAAGGTAAAGAACTTCTGGGCAGATATCTGAGTGAGAATATGTGCCAAGTAGATATATGGGGTGAGAATATTCCACAAGAAGCAATAGAGATTTGAGGGCTCAAAGTAATACTGAGGTAGGTACATTTCCAGGATTGTTCCCAAGAACTTGAAAAACAAATGAACAAACAAACAAACAAACAAACAAACAAAAAACAGAACAGAGTAGTTAGAACAAAGTGAGTGAGTGAGTGAGTCAGAATATAAGGTAGGATCAGCTCAGGTATCAGCTTCCAAATCATGGTAAGGATATTAGAATTTATTCTAAGAAATGTTGGAAAGTTTTGATACACTTGAAAGATTACTCTGGTTTCCGTATGAAAAAGAGATATTGTAGAAAGAATGTTTGGAAGGTGGCATCATCCAGAGGAGAGATGATTGTTCTTGGGACTAAGTTGTGATGAAGGTGGAGTGAGAAATGCTCAGAATCTTGATATATATCGAAGGAAGAGGCAATACAGTTCCCCAATGAACTAAGCATGGATGTGAGAAACATAAGAAAGGTAGCAATTTTGTGGTTGGGCCTGAGACCTGGATGAATGGAATTAAAATAACTGAGATGGAAAAATTGTAGTAAAGGTAGGTGAGGCAGAGTAAGTATAGAATAAAATAAAAAGTTGTCTCTGGACATGTTCATTTTATCAGACATGCAAATGGAAATTTTTGATAGGCAGTGTGAACTGGGATTTAGAAAAATGGTGAAAGCTGGAAATATAAATTTTGTAGTCATCACTGTATAAATGCTATTTAAATACTTCAGTAAAGATCATATCAACTTGAAAGTGGATATAGATAGAGTGGAGAAGTCTGAGGGCTAAGCCCTTACTTCAAGATGAGAATATGAAAAGGAATGTCCAGTAGTTTAGGAGTAAACTTTCAAGAGAAGGCATTCTCTTCTGTTTGCTTCTATTTCCTTAGTAAATTGAGAAATAAGCAAGTGGCTGAAAGTGTATACCAGGGAAGGGTACTAAAGATTTAGCAAAGTGAAAAATGTATGAAATATTGGAACATAGCAGAGTATAATGATTAAGGAAATGTAAAATGATGGGCAGTTAGCACTGAGATCCCACCTGAGGCTTGTGAAATAAATTTAAAATCAGCAGAGTTGTGTGTTTTTCACTAGCCTTGTCCAACTACTTGGTATCAGATAAAGAAAAGATAGGAACTTGAATCTTAAACTTTGTTGGTGTTTTGCCTAAAACATTCAACAGAGAGACCAAGGGATAAGCTACTTGCCTATATATTTGAATGAGTGATTAGAATAGTGGTTAGTGAGGGAAGAAAATGGGTGGAGAGATGTGGGGATGGAGGATGGCAGGGAAGGGGGAAGGGCAGAGATGGTTTTGAAGCCCTGGAGGAAGTCAAAATTTTTAAAATGGTGTTCTATAGTGAGTGAGTTGGAAAGTTAAGATGTGGTATTCTGAATGTCAGATACTGGACACTGAAATTTTGAAGAGATTGCAGATATCAAAATCTTCTAGCATTTACCCATCTGAGTGGACCACTGAATGGATTGAAAGATAAGGCAATTAAAGGAAAGATATTTCGCACATGAAAAATTAAGATATCAAATGGAAACATCTATAGAGAGTGAGTATTTCAGTAACAATGGTGGGATAAATGGTTGGGAAGGAAATGTGATCTACATCGTAAAATCTCCAATACTAGCAGTGGCGGGAATAACTGGGCTTGGGGGTACAACAGTTTTGTACCATGTACTTCAGAGTGAGTAGATGAGAAGTTTAGAAACCAGGAGAAACAAACTGAAATGTCAGTAAGGGGGCCCATGCGTGGCTCAGTCAGTTAAACGCCGACTCAATATCAGCTCAGGTCCTGATCTCACGGTTTGGGAGTTTGAGCCTTGAGTCAGGCTGACAGTGTGGAGCCTGCTTGGGATTTTCTCTCTCCCTCTCTCCCTGCCCCTCCCGCACTCGTGCTTTCTCTTTCTCTCTCTCTCTCTCTCTCTCTCTCTCTCTCTCTCTCTCTCAAAATAAATAAATAAACTTAAAAAAAATAGGTGTCACTTAGGAGTAAGGAGGACTCTTATTCTATCCCTAGGCTTTACCTTATGTGAAGTATGGGAGAAAAGAAAAAACAGCAACAGAGACCACTTATGGAGGTCCCACAGAAGACACTAAAGTTAAGTGACAACCAGGTTTTTAGGTGGAGAAACCCAAAGAGAAATAAAGTGACAGGAACATAAGAACCCTATTAAGGATATAGGACATTTTGCTGCTTATGGGATTCAGGGGGATAATGGAAGGCTCAGTGGTAACTTTGTAGGATATAACATTGGGCCAAATTAAGAAGTATACAAGACTATATACAGATAAGAGTGGTTCAAGTCTTGCATTTCTTATGAGGACTGAGACAAATAGAGATACAAGACATGATGGGGTTAATCGTGATGGTCTCTAGAAGAAAGGTGAATAATCAGTTAATATTAAGTCTTCTTTTTTGGAACTAATATCTCAGGCTGTGTTTAGTTAGTAATGAGGCAGGACATCATGGGGAAGGGGGAAGGGTATTTCTAAGAGAATGTGGAGCACTGAGGGCCCATTCTTCAATCTTGAGGAGCATGGTAATAAGGTTAAGGTTGCTGTTCAAAAGCAAATAGGAAAAAAAATAAATGAATTAGACTTTGAAAAATAAGAAAATAATTAAATTCAGATAACTAATAAAGTGACTAGGAGATATGAGTTGTTACATGCTAAAATTTAATGTAAAATTGATTTATTTTGTTTTGCTTTATTATGTTAGTCTTGGAATATTCCCCCAAAGTAGAAGACTACATATTTCTCTTTCTTCTCTGTTTTCACCTTTTTTCCCTTTTTAATTCCTTTCATTAGCTCTTGAGTTCCTATTATGTGCCAGATCCATAGCAAAGCCAATGAGTGTTATAACTAGAACACATTTCAATTTTTTTTTTCAAACTGGAAGTTTGTGCTTCTTAATCTCCTTTATCCATTTTGTCCATTGCTCAAAAGTCTTCACATTTTTCAATATATTGTTCTTCCAGACATTGGATAGTGATGGGAACCAAGAGTGTAATTCTTCATAGCTTATAACACATGGTAAATTGAAATGCTGCCTTACTTATGGAAGGGGAGGAGGTGGCTCCTGTATTAATTCGGCCCAAGTGCACGAAGTGAAATTTTATCTGTCTCAACAGTGGGAGATGGGTTGTATGTATATAGGTTTTTATTTGGTATTTAGAAGTGGTAAAGGTAAGTTGAAGCAAATGAGAAGTGGAAAATTAATTTGTCCAAATTTGCCACAAGCAAGCTCTTCTCTTTTGTAAAGGAACTTTGCAGAGCTTTGTCTTTGGGAAATACATTTGTAGAAAAATAGTCATATGACATTTTTTCCCTTGATGATTTTGCTTTCTCATAGACTAGTATACTTGCATAATAAGTCCTTCTCAAATATGTTCCTACAGCTAATTCTGTAATATTAGCACAATTTTAATGAAGACATGGAGTGGACCATGTAAAAGTAACTTTTCCCCTGACCCCATGTTCAGGAAATTGTGGATTGGTGCACTACTAGGCACAGAAAAAAAAAATGTCTTGCCTATAAATTAATTTTTTTGAGAGAGAAAAAGAACAGAAAGACAGGTAGAGACACATTCTTAAATAGGCTCCACGCCCAGCATGGAGCCCCATGCAGGGCTCGATCTCACAATTGTGAGATCATGACCTGAGCCAAAACCAGGCATCAGATTCTTAACTGACTGAGACACCCAGGCGCCCCTATAAATTAATTTTTAACCTAAATTTCATCAAGGATCACTGTATAAGTCCTTTTCTTTTTATAGATCAAGAAATAAATAATAGTAGTAAAACATTTTCAATAACATTAAGTTTTCATGTAGACATCATTTTTCATGTCAAAATTAGTATCAAAATTATAAATGCTAACCCATATTGGAGGTTACTAAAGCCCAAAATAATAGTTACTATTTAGTTGTTCAATGTCTCTTCCATTATGTACTACACTAACAAACAAAATAGATTCATGGATGTATGTTTTAATACAATATAAATTTATTAAATATCATTCATTTAAATATCAGAATATTAAGGAGAAAATCAATATTTTTTCTCTTTTAATTTAATATGTAATAATTTGCAGAAGCAATTAATGTTAAAAGTTTGATACAGAATTTTGCCGATTTTAAATTGTATCTTAAGCACATTTTATTTCAAAATTCTGTTTATCATTTTAATTAATATCAGCATAAGGGATACTGTATACTTCTTATAAAATTCCATTTTCTACAATTCCAAGTTACTTTGGATAAAAAAAATCTAAACCAAGTCTTCAAGGTTATATTGCCTCTTGAAAAATTATTTTATTTTCCAAACACTGAAACCAAATTGGGTTCTTTAACCTATCTTTGTTAAATTCCTTTGATTCCAGTTCCATCTAATTTGCATATATTATTTTTATCTTTTCTAAACAGTAGCCAAATAACACTGCCTGAATCAGCACAAGTGTCCTTTATTATATAACAGCTTGATTTCTAATTTTCTCTCTTTACTAAATCATATTTCTGCACAAAATATTAGCTATCAACTATTTACCCAACTAACTTAAAGTTCTGAAGTCTATTAATGTGAGACAAGGAAAAACATTGTCCTTCAAAGAATTACAATATTTTCTGTACAAAGAGCTAGTAAACACTAAAAATCAAGTGAAAAATAGCAGAACATAGGGACAAATCAAGTGTTGCTGAAAACTCACAGTATGAATTTCAGAAAGCTATAATCATAGAAATGGAAATTCCTTTCAATACTGCATAAGCAGTGATAGAAGAATTCACCAGTTTTAAAATGGAATTTGGAAACAAGTCAGGAAATAACACAGAAATAGGTTAATCAAAGATGCAGATATGAAGGGGAAAAAGCCTGAGGAAACTTTGACTTGGTGAAAAATGTTGGATACCATTTTAATTTAATTTCTTTAATTCTTTTTGGATAATTTACAGTTTTTATTTTCTCTTGCTTCAATTTTGCAACTTTTTAATTTTCCAGAAATGTACCATTTCATATTGTTTTCCGTAGGTTTTGACATATGATTGTTGCACATTTTCTTTTCTTTTTCAAATATCTACTGATTTTCTAGTGTTTTTTCCCTTTCTTTGTATATCTTGTTACATTTTTTTAACTTAAAGTTTATTTATTTATTTTAAGGGAAAGAGAGTGCATACATGTGCAAGCAGGGGAGGGGCAGAGAGAGGAATAGAGAGAATCTTAAGCAAGCTCCATGCCCAGCGTGGAGCCCCACATAGGGCTTGATCTCATGATGGTGAGATCATGACCTGAGCCGAAATCAAGAATCAGATGCTCAAACAACTGAACCACCCAGGCTCCCCTATATCTTGTTACTTTCAAAATATTTTTCTTGTTTCACGTGGCAAAAGTTGTTAATTTATTAATCACTTTCCAAGAATCATATTTTTGTTTTATTGAATTACTCCATGTTTTTTCTATTCCATTCTTCAAAGATTTTGTTCTTATTTTTATCATTTTCCTTCATCTTGTTATTAGTTTAATACTTAGCCCATTTAAAAAATTGTTCTTAATTTCTGATAAATGTAACAAATTTTAAAGAAGTGACACTTTGTCACATGGGATGTTTTTGTGGTGTCTTAATTGACCTTATATTTTAGTCACTTTGCAATTTCTGTATGCTTTCTTATTTAGCACAAGAGATTTTCATAATATACTTTTAATTTTAAGATTGTGTTTTTTAATAATTACTGATTTTTAATTTAATCAAAATTACTCTCAGAGGCTATAAGCTTGTATGGATTTTCTTTTCTTTTCTTTTAATGTTTATTTATTTATATTTAAGGAGACAGAGTGTAAGTGGGGGGAGGGGCAAAGAAAGGAGAGAGAGAATTCCTCCAGAGAGGGGAGAGGGAGTAGTTCCCTGTTGAAAGTGAACTGTGAGATCATGACCTGAACTGAAATCAAAGTCAGATTCTTAACCAATGGAGCCACCCAGGGGCATTCCTAAACTTTTATGGATTTTCTGAGGCTTCGCTCAAGACCTAATATGTTTGACTTTTTAAAAAAGAATTACATTTATGATACAAATTGTCCATTTAATTTTTTGTTTTCTTATATACATATTTCATTGCATTTTGATTGGATTATGTATATACAATGTGGATACATCTGATAAAACATTCTGGAGTGAATCAACTATAAAATAACGATAGTTTAGAAAATTAATTTGTATACAAATAAACACATATTTATAAAAGTTCATTAGATGTAGATAGATATAGATGTAGATGATATTGATAAAGATATAGATATAGATATAGATAATAGATACAGATATAGATATAGATAGGTATAGATGATATATATACTACAGATGTGTCCATAAGTAGAACATGATCCTGCAAGTATGAGTTTCCATTGACACAGTACTTATACTTAAAAAGAGGACTGCTCTCCACCTTTCTCTTTCTCTCCACACACACGTGTTAAGTTTACATTATGGATATAAAAGAAAATTTGATTAGCAAAGAGATTTAAAATACAGTTAAAAAATGATAGGAACAAGGCATTGGATGGACTGTCACAGTCTGTTAAGATTATTTTACAAATAAGAGATTGAAAACTCAGAAATGTAAAACCAAATTCAAGTCTTCCTAAACAATACGTATTAAAAGCAGTACTCAATGGTTATACATTTTATTTTACATCATATTTCAATGGGTGCACTAATATTTTAACAACATTTTAGTCTTTCTTCTGCTTATACATACATGTGCTTGGTCCTGTGTGTATTTGTGTATGTATCAGTGTAAATCACTGTTCAGAATATTTTATATATTTATTCTTTAGTGGAGATTCATTTGCTTTTCTGCTGACCACCTGTTTTAGCATTTTATACCACTAAAGGAAAGAACCCTTGGACTGTGAGCCTAGACCAGAGGGACGAAATTGACTACTGAAGTCAAGATTCATTTCACCAAAATGTGTGATGACTTAGGCTTCTAAGCTCATGAAAGTAATAGCAAAACAAGATAAAGGACTATCAATATCAGGACCTTATAAACACTGAGACTTGGCAACATTTTAGATTTTTATTAATGATTATTTCCCTTGAAAATAATATAACTATTTATTACTCATATAAATTTACTGATAGCAAGAATTTAAGAACTAGACTGTATTCATGATATGCCTAGCAAGCTCCACATTATCAAGAAGAATTTGAGGACTAGTAAAGCTAATGAAATTTCCCAATATCTTAAAACTAGGTAGTGGCAAGACAATTAAAAAAAATGTTTCTACCACACTCAGGCCAGTGTTTAGAACCTATTCATGGTAATATTGAGTCATACAAATTATAATTATCTTTGCAAATGATAGGGCTTTTACTAACACAGAGCTCAGTTACTAGGTCTTAATATATAACATCCAATTGTCATGCATATTTGTGCCCAAAGTTTCCAGTATACACTGGCCATTCACATTTGTGTTTGGAGCCAGAAAATATCTCAAAAAATTAGGGAATCCCAGTTATTCTTCTCTTTCAAGTATTATTTTTCAAAAGCAAAATTTAAAAGAGTTTGTTTTTAAAGGAGATAATGGTTTCTACACAAATCCAAGACCTTAAAATCTTTAGAAAAAAATTTTGCCACAGTTTAGCCAGTTCTTTCATCATAGATATTTTATTTTCAGAAAAGCTTACCACTTACATAATTACTTTATACTTAATATTAAATCTTTATGCTACACTCTGCTTTAGTAATTTAAAGTGCTTAATTTTAATCCAAATTTTGTGTAAAACTTTGTACAATATTAATTTGACAAAGACTTACTAACTGAAAAACAATTATGGAAAAGTTTAACAATACAATTACTGTGAAATATATTAGTTGCAACATAAGATTATATATATATATTAATATAGGTAGCTACTATTGGCACATGCCCTGTAAAGGATAAATAATTTTTAGTAATGAATTGGTTAATAGTTGAGAAAACAAAAACATTTATATTTTATTCTAGTAATTATGCCAGCTAATATTTAGACTTGTAAATTTGAAACATATTTTTATATCCCAATACTGCTTATAGTAGAAAATATCCAAACTTTTCTGAAATATGTTTTTCAACATTATATATTTTATTATGGTGCCAAAAAGAATTATTGAGAAAAATCATAATTATCTTTTTGAATTAAATATGTATAGATAATGCAAATTCATTCCAATGAATTTTAAGGGCACTGTTATAGAAATTGAAATAGAAAAGATAAAGATATTTCATAAACGTCATTTGGGATTCTTTTCCATATATAAGGTACAATTTCAACAGCTATTTAGACCTCAAACTCTTCAATTTATAATTTAATATTTTTCAATACTAAAGGATTAATTTATGTTGATTTTGTACTTTATGCAGAGAGTTGCTCATTGGATCTTCGTTCAACATATTACATGGATTAAAATGTTATATTGCTAATGTTTAAAATAATCTTGTTTGACTTCTCCACATTATTACCACTATTTTTAAATGCAAATACCCTTAAGTTATGTGTTCTGTTAAACAGTATAGACAATTCTCTGCCTAGAGAAATATCACTACCCACATTAGATGAATAAAATATCATTGAATTGATAGGAAGTGTTGTCACAAAGTTCCATTTCCAGGTCAGTAGTGAATAAACATAATGGTATCAAGTTTTATTTGCATGCATCTAGGGCTAAAATATCAATGAATAACCAATACTACTTTCTTTCCATACATATATGGTGTTGAATATGATGAGTCATATATGTGTATTTGTCAAAATATGTAAAAGAAAATTTAAGAACTAATATTTCAAAGCAGTCTCACCATATGTTACCTACCAGGTGAGTGTTTTAATCATATGTTCAAGGAATCATTCCTTTTTTTTTTTTTTTAATTTCTGCTTGGTTACCTTTTTCCATCTGAGCTGACAAGTATTTCTCTTGCTCATTTTCAAATAGCCAGATAATTTTTTAAAATTATCAACCTGTCATGAAACTTAATAGAATTTTTTGGAAGGGATTTTTTTTCTTCCTAGGTAGCTAGAAGCTTCTAAATATTGAAAGGAAAAAGGCTAGAAAATGGATGAAGGGCACATTGATTGTAGGGTCAGAGATGTGTGAAGAGGTCATGACTATAAATAGTGAGATCTGGAGATTTGAGTAAAGAAAAAAACAAATAAAATTCACTACCTCATTTCTTCCACATCAGTGATATTGCAAGGGTTTATATATGTTGGGACCTGGGGGCAGGTTATAGTATAGGGCCCTCGTAATATCTTCATCATTAGTCTTCTATTCTGGTATATGAATGATTGAATTTTTCATACCTTAAGTAAAATTTAATGCAAAAGCAACTTCTAGACAACTTCCCTAATTATCCCTATTCCCATTCACACTTTCAAAATATTTGCCATTTTTAAACTTCTCTTCTGTAGAAATCTGTCTCTGAAAGGCAGACATTAGGTTTCCAGGTGGTCATTTGAATCCACACAATCTGCTACCTTACCTTTCAGTCAAGTGCATCAATGTTCATATATTCTAATTACATGAGCTTTATTATTAGCATTTATGGCACGGCTTCTGCTCAAACACTTGTCACTAAGTTACCCTACATGCTTCTGAACTAATCTGTTATTTTCCAGGAGAGCACAAAGTGGTGCACACAAGTCAACTGAGTACACACTAACAAATCTATCAACAAAGTATGGAATCCGCATAAAATCCCAATAGTTCTACACATGAAATAATATGTTCTTCAGCACATTTAGTTCCATGGCTTGACAGATTAAAGTGTGAGTGTGTGTGTGTGTGTGTGTGTGTGTGTGTGTGTGTGTATGGAGAAAAGCTGATTTTTTTTCTTTGCTTCATGTTTAAGATGGTGCTGTAATTTACCTATACAGTCAAAATTTATCTCTTCCCTGGAAAAAGAAACCTATACCAGAAGGAAAGTGCCTACTTCTGTGTACAACTAGGCTAGCACCATCTGGTTCTGGGTATCAAGCCCGAGCGACCAGTGAACATACCATGCTCAACAATAAGGACCTCCTCAGGACTTCTGGTTTCCTTTCACGCCAGCTGATGCCCTATTACTTTCAAATATTGAAAAGGTTAGGATGCCATTTTCATTTCAAAAGGAGGCCCCTTGGCATCTGCATAAAATTTCAATATCTGCTTATCAAGGGGTAAGGAGGTAGTTGACAAGAAAAAAAAAGAAAAAAATTATATAATGAAAGAATTCTCAAATGATCTAAAACTACATATAGTATATTACTAATATTTAGTTAGTACATGTATTTGCCAGATAATGTGCTAATGAATCTATATCAATTATAACATTTAATATGCATGACAAAACATCAGGTAGAAATTATTTGTATTCATATTTTGTGGTGGCTCAGAGTAAAATGACTGGGCTGTGTTTAACTTAGGTAAGAAGTGAGAAGATAATTTTTTTTAGTGTTTGCTTATTTTTGAGAGAGAGAGAGACAGAATGACAGAATGTGAGCAGGGGAGGGGCAGAGAGAGAAGGAGACACAGAATCCAAACCAGGATCCAGGCTGTGAGCTGTCAGCACAGATCCCGACACAGGGCTCCAACTAACCAGCTGTGAGATCATGACCTGAGCCGAAGTCAGCCGTTTAACCGACTGAGCCACCCAGGTTCCCTGAAAAGATAAGTCATCTGCCTCTAGAGGCCATGTTCTAAGACAAGTATATATCTCCACTAGAAGAAAAGAGTGATGGGAAACATTTAGATTGAAGTTTTTCTCATTAGGAAGCATACATAAAAATCTGTTTCACTGAATATTCTATCACATTCATATTTTTTAAAGAAAACATGTTTGTATGTGATTCAGAAGCAATTTTTAAAATTACGATCTCTATTATTCAATATAATCAAAAGTTCTAATTGATACATTTTCTCCATTTCTCCATGTTCTTTACCTTTATATCACCATTCAAACCAATCAGGTTATTATCAATGCAAGAGAGAGGTCACACTCCAATTAGATTACCTTCTTTTATGCACATATGTGAATTATTGAACACATTTTATTTTATTTTATTAATTTTTAATGTTTATTTCTTTTTGAGAGAAACAGAGAGTGTGAGTGGGGGGAGGGCAGAGAGAGAGAGGGAGACAGAATCCGAAGCAGGCTCTAGGCTCTGAGCTGTCAGCACAGAGCCTGACATGGGGCTCAAACTCACAGACTGTGAGATCATGAGCTGAGCTAAATTTGGTTGCTTAACCAACTGAGCCACCCAGGCACCCCTTGAACACATTTTATTGATCTGTCTAATAAATGCATGGCTACCAAATGGCAAAATCCCCAGCCTTTCCCCGACTATCTCTTTGTACAACACTCAGCTTGTCTTCACTGGGGATTGTGGAAATTATGAAGAATATTTTGCTTAATTCTAACAGTCATTTAAGATCTTGCTAATAAAGAGAAACTGTGTTTGAAACTACTTCAGAATTATCAGTACTTCTGATTTAAAGCACATGCACACAGTTGTTTCATTTAACTGTTGCCAGTTATGTGAAACTTAAAACGGCAATCATTTTATGATACTGATGATCTGTGGATGAGGGATTCAGGCCAAGTTCAGGTAGGCAATTTTCTGCTCCATGTGCTCTAGGCCTTTTAATAAAGTGATTCGATGGTATTCAGCTGGCGACTATGTTGGGCTGAAGGGTCCAAAAAGGCTTTGTTCATATGTCTGGCGTGTAGGTGTGGAAGACTGGAGGCTGAGCTCTGAGTCACCGTTATCAAGGGAGCCCCTCCATGTAGTGTATCAACCTAGTTAAACTTCTCATGTAGCAATTTGGAAAGTGTTCTATGAGAGAGGAAGTTGAAAATACCCCAGTTCCCTAAGATCCAGGGAACAGCAAAACCAATACTTCTGTCCCACTGTATTGGTAAAAGCAGCCCACTTCCCTGTCCAGATTCAGGGCGAAGTAAAAGACCCATCTCGATGTACATTAGAAAAAAAGAATTTATAGTTACCTTTAACCCACCAAAGTAAATAATAAGCTAAGTAACATGTTTTAAGTAGTACATTGTTTATATTCCTTATTTTGATTGAATATGTTTCTGTCTTGTTTTTACTCAAGAGAATCTGAGCATATGGACATGTATATAATTATATATCAGTTTGTACACTTTTCTTAATTATGCTAAAAAATCTCATTACATAGAAGAGAGATAGCTTTTTTTATTTGTCCTTGTAGGTTGGAATAATTTCATTGCTACACCGTATTAAAAATCATAGCTTTTTAAAAAATACTAATCTTATACATTATTTCAAAAAATGTGTATTTATTCACCCATCAGATTATTCATATTTTTAAAATGTCATCTTATTTTTTAAAGTTCTTATACTATATGCATAATAATATAATTTTAGCTGCAATGATAACATTTACCCTTGCATTATTTTGAAAACCTTCCTAAGATCTTTAGCAAAATCATTGTAATAGCTTCAAAAATACAGCTCTATCCTCCTTCCTCTAATTTTGTAAAGGAAGGAAATTATTTGGTTATCAACCAAAAGCAATAGAAGCTTCTATAAATCACTTCAATTTATAGGCATCTTTTGACATTATAAAGCAAAAATATCTGCTGACAGCAGACCAGAACTACTTTATTCTGCGTGGTAAAATTAACATGCAGACCAGTAAATGGAATTTTTAGTTACAATTCATTAATATGTTGTTAAGCAATTTTTTCTGAGAACTATCCATGTACAAGAGAGTCAGCATCGGCTTCTGACAGCTGTCCCCTATATGCTTTCTGTAAACAGAAAATGAAGCAACATCCTAGGCATTCTCTCTGGAAAGACAGCTTTCAGAGCTTTATGCAAATAACATGACCCTCTAGCTGTGGCACATTCTTCAAAAAGACACCTACCTTCAAAAGTGACAGCAAGTAATAATGTGACAAACGAGCATGCAGCCTGCACATGTGCCACATATTTCACCTAGAATCCTTGGATGCGATAAAATTAACGTGACCTCCACCGCCAAGGACACTATAATCAATGGAACAGAGCCATAGGAGAAGCAGAAATGGTGGGGCCATGTCCTCATTCAGAAGGCTTTTGTTAAAGCTTTTTAAAATCAATTTCCCCTTTATTTTATTATTTTAGCCTGATATACAATCACTTATAGAATTTCTATTGTCTTCATTACAAAATGGAAGAATATTCACTAATCATCAGGAAGAAAAAGAGAGGTCATATATGAAATACTCAAGTAATTAGATTGCAGATAGGCAATATAAGACTTTAATGATTATTGATATTGAGATTAAACAGTTTGGTTTATTATTAGTATAGCCTGCTATACATTTTGCTTTGTTTTACAATCAATTTTTCTTTCCTTTTAAAGAGAAAAGACAAATGATGCACCTTTTCCTTTTTTATTGATGAAAGAATTAGGCAAAGAGGGATAGTAAGATATTTCCAACTGACTTTGCAAAAGAGTTAGGATATAAAAGAACTGTTTTCAGTGTACCCCCCACACGTGAATGCAGGAAGCACACCAGAAAAGCTTTATTGTATCTTAATTGTAGCAATCAAATTTAAGAAAAAAACAATAGGACACTTTTTCAATCTGCCTTGACAGACTTTTGGCAAAAATTAGAGTCCTCAACAAAAATAATCTTTTTGGCATCAAGCTGGGATCTAGGCCACCAACTGGTATAGACATCAAAATGCAGCAAAGGTAGATTTAGACATTTGCTTATAATTATTTAGAAGCTACTGAAAAGAATCATATCTGTACATAATTTATAATCAGAGTTCATAATTACTAAAGATATGTGGAATGTGAATAAGAACTAACAAACATTATGATTACATTTCTACTAATGGGTTCATGAAAGAAATTAAACTAAGTTCATCATAAAATTAAAAATTCATTCAAAGTGCAGAAAAAAAATTGTTTGATTCCAGATTCAAAAGAGTATTAAGCACTCGATCCTTCTATTTGTTGAATATATATGTAGTAATTAACAGAAAAAAAAATCTGGGTTTTAACTGTTACTCAAACATGACATCACATGTTAGAAAAGGTTATCTATACATTCTAAGGAAACAATAACAAGTAGTTTTTGTAGGTTAGGTATGAATTGTTAATATCACTTCTAAAGGCCAAAAGGCTTTTGAAATTACAAATTTGAAAAAAAGAAAAGTAATGCTTTCCTCTATTTTACAAGGAAGCCCATCTGTTAATGTATTTCTAATTACAGGTAAAAAGGAGTGGACATAGTAAGGAGATTTGCTCATTTCATAAAATATAAAAAAGTATCTTTAAAAAAGTATGAGATATTTCAAATATTCAGAAGAATACAAAGTTAAGAGCTATTTTCTCACTATTAAATTTGACAGATATTGAATCTGATAGTTTTATTTACTGTTCTCTTCATTTTGATCAAAACTATGCATGCAAAATTATTAAAGGCAAATGCTTCCTTTTAGCCATGTTTTCTGCAACCCAGAGGCAAGCAATTTTGATTATTTTAGCTATTTAATTTAATGGTTTTGACCTTCAGGTCTTCAAATACTGTGTTTATACTGACATTTATTCACCTTTTGGTTTTAGGCAATTTCTAATATTTTCAGCTAGGGGATAAAGTTTTAGATGTCTTTCTCACATCAACCCTAAAACGTGCATACAGCTCTGCCCTGTCTTTCCAATAAAATTACATTATCACATTTGTGTGATCAATATCTAGGCTTTACATCGTGACAGATTTATAGATACTATTCCCAAGTGATTCATTTTATATTATTCACGATGATTCATTATGTAAATACTCTACATCTTATTTCTTATTTTAGCATATATTTTTATATTTATCAAGTTAATACAATTTTTATTTTCATGCTTATTTAGCTTTCTGTGTACTCATTTTTAAAATTTTTTTTAAAGTTTATTTATTTTGAGAAAGAGAGAGTGAGAGAGAGAGAGAGAGAGAGCACATAAGTGGGATAGGGACAGAGAGAGAGGGAATGAGAGAATCCCAAGCAGGCTTTGCACTCTCAGTACAGAGCCTGACACGGGGCTCCAACTCACTAACCGAGAGATCATGACCTGAGCTGAAATCAAGAGTGAGATGCTTAACTGACTCTGCCACGTAGGCGCCCCTCCGTGTACTCATTTTTAACGATAAAGCCATTTTAGCCATTTCAATCATAGTATTCCTTCTTTTTACAAATCTTCTCTTCTATTTTATTCCTTTTGGACTTTTTTATTTTACATTTCCTCTATCAAATACCAGTTTCCCATTTGGAAAAGACATTTCTTTTCTAACTTCAGAATTAGTTTTATTTATCTTTATGTCTATCTCCTTTCATTCTATGAATGATAATGTTCTGTCTTTAATGTTTAAGTTTATGGATTGTGAGTATGCATGAAATTAGCTTTTTTACAAATAAATTTCTACCATAGTCCATTATGTTTTTCAGAGAGCATGAGCAGGAGAGCAGTAGAGGGACAAAGGGAGAGGAAGAGAGAAAATCTTAAGCAGGCTCCACAACCAGTGTGAGGCCCAATGCAGGGCTCGATTTCACAATGGCAAGGTCATGACCTGAGCTGATATTAGGAGTCAGGTGCTTAACCTACTGAACCACCCAGGCACCCCTGTTACAGTAAAAAATTTTAGTCATATGGTTTTTAGGTTACTGCTCACATTAAAAGCAGCTTACACCTTACAGCTTTTACATCCAATAGCTCCTTTGATCCTTATCTATGTGGAGAGGTGGGTGGAGATAATTCTGTTTCATTCACAAATTTGTTGACAAATTTTAAAACAAATTTATTGAGATAGAGATCACAACCTATAAAATCCATCATTTAAGATGTACAATGAAATGTTTTTAGTATATACATAGATTTGTGCAACCACTGTCATGATTTCCCTTTAGAACATTT
Organism: Panthera leo; assembly: GCF_018350215.1. NCBI lineage: Eukaryota > Metazoa > Chordata > Mammalia > Carnivora > Felidae > Panthera > Panthera leo. Next base: position 43,933,133 of record NC_056679.1, on the reverse strand, counting down.
CCATCTCTCCAGACAGAACTTTTATTCCCCTTAGCAATCCCTCTCATTCACCATTTTTTCCACCTCCCAGAAACCACGAATCTACTGCCTGTTTCTATAAATTGGTTTATTCTGGAAATTTCATACAAATGATGCCACATAATAAATTTCTTTGGTGACTGGCATTTCAAGTAGCTTTATGTTTTCAAGGTTCATTCCACGTTGAAGAATGTATCAACATCAATTCCTTTATATTGCTGAATAATATGCTGTATAATAGATACGCTGTATTTTAATGATCCATTCATCCATTGATGGGCATTTGGATTGTTTCCACTTTTTGGCTATTATGGATAACGTTACTATGAACTGTTCAGTACAAATTGTTACATGGATGTTTATGGTTCTTTTATGTGTATACATAGCATAATAATTGCTGAGTCATATGGTAACTATGTTTAATATTTTGAGGAACTGCCAAATTGATTATGAAAGTGATTGCACCATTTGACATTCCCCCATGCCATGCATGAAGACTTCAATTTCTTTCCATTCTTTCCAACACCTGTCATTATCTGACTTCTTTTTATTTAGCCATTTTAATAAGTGTGAAGTTATAACCTCAGTACAGTTTTTATTTGCATTTACTAATAACTAATGAATATGAGCATATTTTATTAAGCTTATTAGGTATTTGTATTTCTTCTTTAGAGAAATATCTCTTCAAATCTTTTTTTTCCTCATTTTAAAATTGGGTTGTTCTTTTATTATTTTAGAAATTGCTGGATTTGTTTTGCTAGTACTTTTTGAGTACTTTTGTCTGTATTTATAAGATATATAGTTCAGTAGTTTTTTTATCTTTTTTATGGTATCCGTGTCTTGTTTTACTGTCAGATTCATACTGGCCTCTTAGAATTGGTAGGGAAGTATTTGCTTCTCCTCAATTTTTGGAAGAGTTTTAAAGGATTGTCAATTCTTACCTACAGTTTTTGGTAGAATTTGCCAGTGAAGACAACTGAGACTATGTTTTCTTTTTTTTGTTGTTTTGTTTGTTTGATTGATTGGTGGGAAGTTTTAAAATTACTAAATCAATATTTTCAGTTATTAAAGATTCAGATTTTCTATTTCTTTGTTAGTTTTGGTGTAATATGTCTTTCTAGGAATTTATCTATTTCATCTTAGTATCTTAGGTATCTAATTTGTTGGAATTCAATTGTTTATAGGATTCTCTGATATACCTTTGTATTTCTTTATGGTAGGTATTGATGTCTCTCTCCTCTTTCATTCTGATTTTAGTGAATGCTAATATCTCTGAGTTTTTGTTTGTTTGGTTTGGTTTTATGGAATTATTGTTTGTTTGTTCTGGTTTTGATTTCTCTTCTGCAGTCTAGCTAAGGATTAGTTAATTACAAAGCTCTTTACAAAGAACCAACTTTTGGTTGATTTTCTCTATTTTTTTTTTTCTATTTCGCTAATTTCTACTCTAATATTTATAATTTTCTTCCTTTTTTCCTGCTGGCTTTGGTTTTAATTTGTTCCTTTCTCCTAGATCATTAGAAAAAAAAATGGTCAATTGATTTGAGATCTTTTTTTTCTTTTGAGAAGTAGTCTTTTCCATCTATAAATTTCCCTCTAAACACTGCTATATCTACATTCCATACGTTTGGTGGGTTGTGCTTTCCCTTTCATATATCTCCAAGTATTTTAGAATTCCTTATATGAGATCTCCTTGATCCATTGGTTATAGAGATGTGTGTTGTTTGACATTTACTTCTTTGTGAATTTCCCATATTTTATTTGGTTAGGTTTAGCTATTTCATAATGTTGTTTGAGGATTCTATTTCTTTGGTGATCTCCTACCTATCCATTATTGAAAATAGGGTATGGAAGTCCCCAACTAATATTGTTGAGTTGTTTATTTCTTCCTTAAAATGTTTTCAGTTATTTATTTCTTGTAATTTGGGATAATATTGTTATGAGCATGTGTGGCTATAATTATCATATCTTCAGAATGAATTACTCTATTTTATCATTATAAAATATCCTTTGTCTCTAGTAAAAACTTTTGTTGTCTGAAAGTCAATTTAGTGTATTTGCTACATTTTGCATAATATCTTCCCATTTTTTACTTTCAAACTATTTATGTCTTTGAATCTAAAGTATGTGTCTTATAGACAGCAATGTTTGGGTCATGGTTTTGTATCCATCCAATTATCTCTGCCTTTTGGAATGTTTAACCTATTCACATTTATTGTGATCACTGATTTGATAAGATTTATGTCTACCATTTGGCTGTTTGATTTCTATTTGCTATTTGCCTTATGTATTTGCTCCCCTTTTCCTCTATTGTTGCCTTCTTTCATGTTAAATAGATATTTTCACTGTTTCTTTTTAATTCTCTTGTTTTTGTTTCTTTTTAAATAAACATTTTGAGATTTGTGGGAGGGGGCAGAGGAGGATGCTAAGGGTATTACCTCATAATTTAAAAGAATAGAGATCAGGTTAATATTCATTTAATTCAAAAGCATCCAGAAACAATGCCTTCTTGTAGACTATTTCCTCACCCTTAATTTGAGTTATTTTATTAAAATAATATTTTCTGGGGCATCTGGGTAGCTTAGTCAGTTAAGTGTCCTATTTGGTTTAGGCTCAGGTCATGATTTCACAGTTCATGAGCTCAAGTCCCATCCTGTCATCCTGGAGCCTACTTGGGAATCTCTCTCTCTCCCTCTCTCTCTCTCCCTCTCTCTCTCTTCCCTTCTCTTGTATTCCCACTTTCTCTCTCCCAAAAATAAATAAATAAACTTTATATAAAAATAATAGTGTCTTTGTAATTGTTATCTCATCAACATTGTTTTATAATTATTACTTTATAAAGTTGCATTGTAATATTAAGGGAGAAGAAAATAGTTACAAAAATACTTTTGGGTGTCCTTCATATTTACCTATATAGGTAACTTTGTTCAGTGTTCTTCATTTCATGGTGCTGATTTCAGTTGAATTGTTCTTTCATTCCATCCAAAATAATTTTCTTTCTTGAAGGGAAAGTCTGCAACCTCTCTCTCTCTCTCTCTCTCTCTCTCTCTTTGTTTTGTTTATCTTGAGGTCTTTTAATTTCTCCTTCATTTGGAAAGTATGCTTTCTGGATAAAGATTTCTTTGTTGATCATCTTCTTCCCTCCACCACTTTGAATATGGTGTCCTTATTGCCTTCTGGCCTCCATAGTTTCTTTTATATGATGACATCTTTTTCTCTTAATGCTTTTTGTCTTTGTTTTTTGAAAATTTGATATTTATGAGATTGGGTGTGGATCTCTTTCATTTAATTATTCTCGGAATTTGTTGAGTTTATGAGGTGTGTGTAGATTAATATTTTTCATCAGTTTTTCAAAGTCTTAAATCATTGTTTCTGTCCCCTTCTCTCTCTCTACTGTCCCGGGAGTCTCATTATGCACTAGTACATCTCCCACACTTTCATGTGTGGGTTGGAGCATGATTTCAGTTCTTAGGTAGTTTACAACTCTGCATTAGCTTTCACATGTTGCTTGTGAAGGGACTTAAGATTGACCAAGGTGAGAGATTGGGCCCCACTCAAGTCTTTCCTGGGCATACATGTAGCCCTGCACGTGAGTGTGACTTTCTAGATTCCCTAGGGAAAATATTAGAGCTTTTCAAAGGTTTTTCTGTGAATATCTCATTTCCCAGCTCTTCCTTTTAAGTTGTGTCCATGCTCTTGATTGTATCACCAAGTGTCATAACCTCAGTCATCTGCAGTGTTAAACAAACTATTGATTATTTACAATAATTGTTGGAGGGGTAAACATTTCTCAAATGAAGCTCCAGTGGAGACATACAACAGCAATGCCCTGGGAATGGGTCTTCCTCATGGAGTTGCAAGGCAGGTCAAGAAGTGGCAGTGGTCTGTAAAAGGAACCTTTGGTAACTCCATACATTTTCTGTTTGCCTTGGTAGTTTCGAGGCTGCTGGTTTCACACATCCACTGTATTTGCAATGTGATGGGTAGGAACAGGGAAGACACTGATATACAACACTACAAACCTTGCTGTTCCTACTGAGATTAAGCAGGTGATCTTGAAGAGTTCTTAGATTTTTTTGTGAAAGCTTTTGTTTAATTTCCAGAATTCTAAACATGTTTTGATCATTTTTGCCAGAATTTTTCTTGATATCATGGAGGAATGGGTTATGGTTCATTCCTTCATTTCAGCAGTCCTACCAGTATTATTTTATTTTAAGTCATGAGTCTTATTCTATTAACAATCTCTTTCCCACCCATTAAAACATGAAATAAGTAGACATGTTTTATTCATTGATATCTAGCCACTGTGCAGATTTTTTTCTAGTCTGCTTTCCCTTATGTTCCATCCTCTTCAAGCTTGGTTTTATAAAAAGGTTTCAGGTTTGATAATAACTATAATGGAATAGTCTAAGTTGGAGTCAGTGTATACACATACAAATTTTTGTTTTTAACTAAATGTGAGGTAAAGACAAGGCACTCCCCCGGACTCATGGGTGGTATTTATTTTGATAATTTTTTCACAGAACCTCACCTTTACGGAATAATCTCAAATCAAACCTCTCACTTAGTGCAGGTCAAATGCCATTACTGCTATGTTCAGATGCCTATTGAATTCCAGCTCATAGCCTATAGAACTTAAATTTTTCTTGAACCCCATTGAGCCACCATTTCCTTGAATTTTGCCCATGCTTTTTGTAGCTTTCTTTGACCTCAGAAACACAATGACACTATTATTATTGACATCTTTGTTTCTGTCTAATATTTGGGTATGCAATAGTAAGGCAGGTATGTAACCTTAATCTGTAACTTCCTCGTTCCAGACTTCTTTTAGTGGGAATATAATTTTTATTTTCCTGCTCAAATTCACTTTAGTAACATGCCCATTCTTACTGTATATTTAGCTGTGTTTGCCTGGAGGAGAATTTATCAGTGACATGACTCTTGTCAGACTCTTCAACGTTATTTCCTAGAAATCACCCTTTTTCACATGTACTTTTCAATTCTGTTTATGGGTTTTGGTTATACACTTGCCATTCCCTTTGAATTGTAGAAACACTTCTTGCCTTTCCAATTTTTCTTTACCTTTGAACACTATTCCTTCATGAAGTTTCTGGCAGGTAGATATAATGGCTTTTCTTCCCAAAAATAATGTAAGTATTCTTGTCTCTTATTGGGTATAGGAATTGTGCTTAGTTTGTATCTTTGTTTCCAATACATATCATCATTTCTTTTTTTTTTTTTTTCAATTTTTTTTTTTGAGAAAGTGCAAGCAGGGGAGAGGGAGACAGAGGATCTGAAGTGGCCTCTGTGTGGATAGCAGTGAGCACAATGCGGGGCTTGAACTCATGAACCAGGAGATCATGACCTGACCTAAAGTCAGATGTTCAACTGACTGAGCCACCCATGTGCCCCCACATCACCATTTCTAACTTGTTTTGCTCATTGGAAAAAAAAAACATATATATATATATATGTATATATATATACATATATATACATATATATATATGTATATATGTATATATATATATACACACACACACACCCACACACATATATACATATACATACATATATGTTTTTATATATATATAAAACATATATATACATATATATATATCCCTGCACGTGAGTGTGACATATACATATATACGTACACATATATATGACATATATATATGTATGAGTGTGACATATACATATACATATATATACATATATATATACATATACATATATATGTTTTTATATATGTTTTTATATATGTTTTTATTTTTATATTATAAAATTATAAATTTTTATATTTATGTTTTAATTATATATATTATATATATAATATGAATATGAATGGTAACATAATAGAAGAACACAAATTATTTTTCACCTGTAGTTTATTTTTATTTATTCACAGGGTAAATTAATTAGCTATATTGAAATATTTTGCTTCCTATTTAATTTTGTTTGAACAGATTCAATTGTCCAGGTAGCTGCTCATTTGAAAAATATTCAGATTTGAAGTGATCAAAACATTCTATACAGAATGTGACTTATTATAAGAAATTTGACTTTGTTGTATAAAATGAGTGACTATGTGCATTGCAAAATCAACTTTAACGTTATTAGTAAATTGTTAGGAAAATAACGATCACTTGATTCAGAGAAGATAAGCATTTTCACATGAAGTATGTCATTTGAAATAACAACTCTCAGTTCACTTAAGAGCCAGGTAGATGTTTGTGACAGATTAGATTTAGAATTATAGTTTACCAGTGCAAAAAAAAATATCTAATTTTTTTTCTTATTTTTTCTACCATTTTAGAGTAGCACATATCTATCAAATATTTTTTAAAACAAAATATTCTGTAAAATATTTATTCCTAATATCATGCCTTATAATTGCTATTATTATGGTACATATTTATCCATAAAATGAAGTATATGTATATACATGTATCTATCTCTTAATCAAATGCACTATTAATATTGCAATTTTTCTCTTATATGTTACTAACATTTTTGCAAAATGTTATTCTATGGCATTACTTTTGCTATTTTTTATTATTCTCATTTATGTATTTACCAAACTGCATTTAGCTTATCCCCATTATTGGGCAATTGGGTTATAGCAATTATTTATCATAAAAAATGATGCTCTGATAAATGTTAATTAATGTATATGATTAATATGTCATATAAGTATTTGTGTATTGTAATTCTGTATATTTCCCCCAGAAATTTTAAATTTATTAGAACACATAATCCATGGTCTATATTCCATAATGCTGTGGTATGTTTAACCTATTCATATTTGTAACACATTTTCTTAATATATTTATTTTCTTGGTAAATAATCTTTCTAGATATTTGTCAGTTTCTTTGCATGATCCATTAATAACTATTCTGTATTTATCAAATCTCCTATTTTATTTTAGTATACATATTCTTGATTCTCATATTGTGCTATTTCCCTTTCAACCAATTAATTCATATGTTTTTTTGTGGGGCAGAGAATAGTGATTATTGACATTCATATGTGGTTAAGTTATTCCACCAAGAACGTTTAAAATAAGTCTGCTAGGGGGTGCCTGGCTGGCTCGGTTGGTAGAAAATACAACTCTTGATCCCAGGGTCATGATTTTGAGCCCCACATTGGGCGTGGAGCCCACTTTAAAAAATAAATACAAATTAAAAAATAAAATAAAATAAAATATGTTAGCTGGAATGACTTGCCACTGCATTTTGTCTTTTATTAAATAATATGAATTTACCGAATCTTTTACCTATACAATTCAATTTTATTTGTAATTAAGGCCATGTTATTAGATATATTTTTACTTTAATATTAAGATAATAAGTCAATTGAAGCTTAGAATATAGATCAAATGTTACATAAATGGTTAATGTATTTAAAATTACACTTTAGATACTACTGAGTTAAGTGGTTAATTTAGAGCTCTGAAAACTTTTGATGTAATTATTTTTATTATTTCAGTTTTTAAAATATCATATTAGTTTCTGTAATTGTTTTCCATGTGTTTAAAAATGCAGATTTAATTTAACAAAAATGTCATTATTACTGACATATTTAAATTAATTATGTGCTTTTTAAAGCATGCACACCATAGACAAATCTATCCAAGCACACTTATATTTAAACGAAGAGATTCATATTTAGTATTCTATTTCACAAAAAGGAACACATAATACATAAAAAATATATAGTTTTAACTTTTTTGATTACTTTTGGAATAATAATACTCATCCCTGGTTAAACCCAAGCAATTACATGCGCGCGCACCCGCACACACACACACACACACACACACACACACACACACAATAAGAAAGAAAAAGGAAATTAAGGAAAAAATATTGCTATCCATTAAGAACATAATTTTCCACTCCAGAGATAACCATTCTATCAGGATCTAATATTTCCTTCTGATTTTCCAAGAGATCATCTGTGCAGCTGTGTAGGGAGGGGGTAAACATGGATGTGTAATGAGAATGACTCAATACTATATTCCCTGTTTCTCCCTTGCTTTACTTGATGACTACTTTTTTTGAAATTGGTTATGATTCATTGATATACTATATAGAACCTCTATTTTATTAAATCATAGATTATTATAACACTAAAAAGAAAAAATTTAATATACCTAGCTAGTCTTATGTATAATTTTAATGGGAGCAAGTTAATATACATAACTAGTATTATTGTACATTTTCAAATAGTTTATAATTCTATGAAATTAATATTTTAAATATGTTTATATATTTGTAAGTTTATATGTAAAATAAATTTTGACACAGTACAAAACAATATTTTTTCAGTAGATATGGCCAAATTTTTCTCCAAAGATTTTTTTTAATTTTTAAAAACTGATTTTAACTCTTTAAATCTTTATTTATTTTTGAGAGAGAGAGAGTGCAAGAGGGGAGGGGCAGAGAGAGAGGGAGACACAGAATCCAAAGCAGGCTCCAGGCTCTGAGCTGTCAGCACAGCCGGACCCAGGGATCAAACTCACGAACCAGGAGATCACGACCTGAGCTGAAGTCAGATGCTTAACCAACTGAGCCATCCAGGTGCACCTCCAAAGATTTTTAATAGTTTTTATTGCCACATGGAATTAATGATAACTCCTACTTTTCCATATGGTCACCAAAGTTAAGTGTTCTTAATTCCGTTACACTGATTTTTGCCAACTAAATAAAATCTAGGTTTCCATAATTTTAATTTGTATTTTTTAAATTATGAATGAATTTTAGAATTTTTTTCAAATGAGTAAGAAAGGAAGAAGTATTTTATTTATTTTTTTACATATACATGTATGAAAGGTTATTTGTTTACATATATTAATATATAAATATAAATGTATATATTACACAGAACCTAGCAAAATATTATATTGGCAATTAATTTGATCATTTGAAGATTTCTGCGTAGATTTATTAGTTACAATGAGTTTTCTAGGTAATTGTATAAAAAATTATAGATGCTTTATCCACAAATTTGACATCTCTTTTTAAGACCTACTTTTTGAAGTATGTTTGAATCACTTTTGTAACTTTCAAGAGTTTACAGTAATTTATTTGTAACATTTAATATTGAATCCAGAATACTTAAGTGACTGACAGTGAGTTTTGTTTAATGATAATTTACAATTTAAAGTCATTTTCTTCAGTCAACGAAAAAAATTGATTTTTTTTTCAGTACTGATTTGTTTCACTGAGCTTTTAGCACTTTTATTTTAACATATAACAGGTCAGTTCATCTGGGTTTGGAGTTAAATAACGTATTTGACCCTCAGCGGGGGACTTCTCTACATAGTGCTAATTTATCTGTGTGATGCCACCCTATAGTGAATGCAGCTAACCACCTATGGTGTGACTACATAATGTAAAAAGTTAATGGCTCCCTTGGGAAGTTTCATTGCATATTTGTTCTTTCATTGCATGGTAGTCCACTCAAAAAAATAAGCTATTCTTATTCTGCCGAGTATAGATTTTACTCAGTTAAAAATAATCTTTGTGACAGTTTAATCCTACTACAATTCATGACAAAATGAATATGACACATTTACTATAACTCAAATTCTCAGGAATTTTACTAATGGTCCATTTAATGTTCCATGGAGGTGAACATTTATACTGCAGGAAAGCTGGCAGCCACAATTAACAATGCAAGCTGTCAAAGTTGACAGTAGCAACTTTATTTCAAGGATTTTAGCAGATTTCTCCCACTTACAAATGGGACACACAGATTCCATGAAATAATACAGACACACACAAGTAAGAATGAAACTGCCTATGTTATAAGGTACATGGTAAAACTAACGCCATTCCTGAAGTTTTAATGATACAATTTGATAGAATGGCTTGAAGTCGAGGTGTAAAGGGGTAAACACGTAGTGCCGTCATTACTGTCAGAAAGAATTTTGATTAAAAATAACATTTTGTTTTCAGCCTTTTCCCCACCAAATTAACTATTTCTTCCTCAGTCATTTATTGGTAAAAACATTTGTTTGCCTGTACAGCTCAAGAAGTTATAGAAGATTAATGATAATAAAATCAGGAATGGACACTGGGGCTATAAAATAATTGCTTCCCCACCAGCCTTAGTGAGCTAATCTTCATTCCACTTTTGAGTTCAGAATTTAACATTTTGAGTTTTTTTTTTTGTTTGTTTATACATGCATTGAAGGATGTGGAACAACTGAAACTCTTATAAATTGATGATGAAAATGTTAAATGACACAAAAATTTGGGGAAATTGTGCCAATTTATTATAAAGTTAACATATACCTCCCCTATGACCCACTAACTTCACTATTATATTGTTATCCAAAAGAAGTAAATACACACACACACACACACACACAACCCAAGGCTGCTTGTATAATAATCATAGTTACCTTATTTATAATAGTCAAAATCCAGAAACAACCTAGAGGTCTGCCAGTTTTGTTTACAATGCTTGCACAAACTATGACATATTCTGAAAATAAAATACTACTCAACGATAAACAGGAACACTGTCATCCACATAACAACATGGATAAATCAGGAAAACATAACATTGAGTGATATAAGACTTGCACAAAACAGTAGATAGTACATGGTGCTTGGAATTGGCAAAGCTAATCTGTGGTAAAGAAAAAAGTAATTGCAAACTGTTGCTTCTGAGGTTTGAGGAACAGAGATTGATTGAAGAGGCATAGGGAATTTTCAGGGGTGCTGGTAGTGTTCTATATCTCGTTAAAGGCTTGAGCTACAAAAGTGTATGCATTTCTCAACACTCAGTGAATAGGCACTCTTAAGATTTGTGTATTTCATTGTAGAAATGAAAAGTAGAAGAACCATAATCACTTATTGAACTCTGATTATTGATATGCATGCTGAAGATTTGGGTCGAAATCAACCCATATCTAAAACTTACTTTTAAACCAATGAAAAGTAAGATGGACTGATGGATTGATACAGAGATGGATAGATGATATAGATTAGATAGATAAATAGATAGATTGATTCTGTGTCATAATCAGTAAAATTCTACTTGTAGAATTTATATGTACAGAATATGAATGTTCACTGTAAAATTGTTTCAGTTGTTTTATGATAGATTTTATTTTAATAATAAAATGTAGATAATGAAAAGAAAATACATAAATTTCTTGTACTACCTGGATGTCAGTCTTGCCTTTATTTTAATGATACCTAAGGGTGTGATTATAAAATCATGAAAACTTCTTTTAATCTTTATTTGTAAAATGTGTTTCTTGTGTTTCTAATTTTCCCTGCATTCTTATATCTTATTTGTAGATTTTCTAGATTTTTTCTCACTTTTTTAACTTTCTTTTAGCTCATGTTGAAATACTAACCTATGCTTTGTTTCTGTTTACAGGTGTGTTTTCCAGCATAGCTTCTTTTTCTGAGATATTATTTTAGTTCTCATTCTTTATTTTATTGTTTATGCTGGAAAACATGCTCATTAAAGGTGAACTAAAAGAAAGTTTAAAAAAAGTTATTTGTCTTTTATCTTATAACAATAGTTTTCTGTTACACATTTTTATATGATATTGGTTTTCCGGGTTTTTTGGAAGGAAGGATGTGTTTCAAAACACTTTATAGAGTCATAGCATTAGCATTTCTTCTTTGGCTATAATTTTTATAACTCATAAAATTTGTGCTCTCTTCCTTTGTCAGACCACCTAGCTCTTTCATATTCTCCACTCTCCCACGGCTCTTTCTTTTTACTCTTCTTTGTAACTTTACGGATCATATTTGGTTCAGTCTCCAGCACTTTTTTTATAGTGGGATATGGAATGTGCTCTGGAAATTAGCTGCTGCTGATTCATTTTGACAGTTCATAGTACTTAGACTTTTTCAGCACATTCACACCTTACCATGGCCCGTTGCACTCATGTGTAATTGGAGGGAACCCACTATTAGAGAAGTAAGTTTGCCTGCTACACTTTCCGGTGAGTCTTTACTGGCTAATCCGATATTCCTCTCTTCTCAGGTATGTCTCCCACTCTTGCATCTTCTGTCTCCTCCACAAAAAAGCTGATACAATGCTAGTCTTGCCCCATTCTGGTTGGATCCATGTATTTAATGTCCACAGGGTTGGCTTTTCATATACTTTGACCATTACTATATGAAAGAAGGTAAAAGGGAAATAATTTACATGGAGTCAGACTTCTCCTAGGAGTTTCAACTGTAAATTAATAGTGTCAAAAATATTTTATAAACATTCAAAATTTCTGATTTTCAGAGTGATTACCATTTGGAAAGAAATTAATTAGCTTCCTCCACCTCTTTATCTTAACATTGCAATTTCACGGTATGTCTGTGGGATTTATGTGTTATGCTATTATGAAGTGTTTTAGAGGAAACCACCCCCACTGCACCTGCCCCCCCTCCCCGGGTGGCTCAGTTAGTTAAGCAACTGACTCTTGATTTTGGCTCAGGTCATGATCTCATGGTTCCTGTGATGAAGGTCGGCATCTGGCTCTGTGCTGATAGCACGTGACCTGCTTGGGATTCTCTCTCTCCCTGTCTCTCTCTCTGCCCCTCCTCTGCTTGTGCATGTGTGCACATGCTCTCTCTCTCTCTCTCTCTCTCTCTCTCTCAAAACAAATAAACATTTAAAAAAAAGTTTGTAGGTAAACTTTGGAACTAGAATATTTAGAAATAATATATTTTACAAATTTTCCAACTTCATGAAAATAAGTTTTATATTTTTTTAGTGTTTATTTGTTTATTTTAAGAGTGAGAGAGTGCATGTGGAGGAAGGGCCGAGAGAGGGAGAGAGAAAATCCCAAACAGGCTCCTTGCTGTCAACATAGGGCTGAATATCACAAAACGAATGTGAGATTATGACTTGAGCCAAAATCAAGAGTTGGATGCTTAACCGACTGAGCCACCCAGGCACCTTGAAAATACACTTTACTTTGTACTTTGATATAATTTAGTAATACTTTAAAACTTCACAAGTAGTGGCATATTCTTAGAAGATCCAATCAGTTAAAATTGGTATACAAATAAATATATTTTTTTATTTTGTAAATTTATAGCCACTTATCAAAACTGGGTATGAAAAGATTTCTCTTTCAGAATTCTATTTGATTTGAGCACAGAGATACAAAAAAGAAATTGTGGATGAGATAAAAAAGGCACAGAAAGTTGTATGAGAAAGGACTAGAAAACTAAACACAACATTGACATGATCATACTTGTATTGACAATACAAACTGAACTACACTTTTAGCCCTTTTATTAGTGAACAGTCAGAAAAATTGTTGCCATAAAAGTATTGAGAGAAAAATGTATATATTTGTATCTATAATCTGTAACCTATAATATGCATATATTTAAAAGTTAGAAGTGTAATTTTCTAGTAAAAGAAACAATTTGAATAGCACCAGGAAGAGTAGTATAGAACTTTAAAATGTTTAATAGTTATAGAAAGAAGGAAACAAAATGTAAGTCTGTAAAAAATTAGAATAAAATTTATTTCAGAGAAAATATTTTACCTAGATTAATATTTAATATTTCTATAAAAGGTTCCTAATTTAGTATATAATATCATGATGAATTAAAAATTAATGCAGATATTTTTACTGAATAATTATTATTAATATTAATAATTAATTATTACTTATATAAATTTTACTTATAATTTACAAATACTGCATTATGGATAATGTTTACATTTATATATGAATAATAATCTAGCATTTAAACCTTTTTTTTGTAATTTTGTGATTTTCAAGGGACTATCACATTTTTCCCTTGCCTTTCTTTTTGTTTTTGTTTTTCCCTTACAAAACTGTACAAAGGTGATACACTAAACAAAACTTGAAAGGCATTTATTCAGCCAGAAGCAGTTACTGTGTGAGTCACCTTGCTAGGCAACTTTACCAAAAGTGAAATGAGTTAAAATTTAACTTTTGTTTGAAGAGCTAACTTATTCAATCACATAATAAGAAGTAAGAAAATGGGAGCTTATCTTAAGAAATAAGACTTAAGTAAATAAAAAAAGAATTGGAAAAGATAATTTTTACTCTATGTTTACATGAGACAATATTGGAAAGAGATTATCCCTAATCAGCATGATTAGCTAATCAGAAGCCTTAATTGAAAGCCAAATCCTCAAGTAAATATTTCGACAACAACAGCAGCAACAAAAATTAAAAGAAAGAATAAAAATGATATTAAGAAGCCCACACAAAAATATAAACACAAAGCTTTGGGTACAGAATACCTTTGGTTGTTTCTGAAAGTTAGAGCTGTTATATTTTAAAATAACCAAATGTGAGGTAGCATGCATATCTCAGGGGATTTGAGAATAGAGTTAGGAATTAAAGTTGAAGGCTAGAAAAAGAAAAGAAAAAAAGAAAAGTGGAGAGTAAAGGGAAAAAAGAACAGAAAGGAACACCTCCAGATACTCTTAGCTTTGCAAAATTTTCATCAAGATGCTGCACCTAGTTAAAATGTCTTTTTTTCACAGATTCATCTCATACTAAACTTGCATATATTCAACCACCCAAGAAGAATACGGATATATAGGGATACAGATACATGGTACATGTTCATGTGATATATAACACAGATAAAACACTTTGCCTCATTGCAAGTCATTAATTCTGATCATTTTTTAAGTTATTTAAATTCTAGTTAGTTAATATATAGTGTAATATCGGTTTCAGGAGTCGAATTTAGTGATTCATCACTTACATATAATACCCAGTGCTTATTGCAACATGTGTCATTAACACTGGTTATTGATGGAATACTGAAAGGAAGCAAATGCTACCAAAAAGAAACCCTAACTTGTCCCATTTCTTCATTTGAGGATCTGCAATCTTCCTGGATAGATTTAAGCAAACTGCTCATCCATTATAGATAAGGTTTAGAAATGATATGTTAAAAGACCTTTATGTTATAAAACAAAATATGTGTCCAAATTTTCAGATTGAACAGCATATTTAAATTCAGACAACTAGGTAAGGAATTGAACTAAGGAATACTAACCGTCTCTTTAACTTCCGGCCACTGTCCTGGAATGGAAGGACCAAGGGGAAAATGGCCAGAGGTGAGGTGAGTTATGAAAAGAGTTTTTAGATCATTTAGGGCCAGGACAGAAAAGACAGAAGAGTTTAATTTTTTTTTCTATGCATATGGCAAAGGAATGAAAGGATTTTGAATAGGGGTGTGTTTTATATTCATGTATCAAAAATATCTCCAATTTCTGAGTGTGAGGGGTTACTAGTGTGGAAGTAAGGAGACTAATCAAAGGCAATTTCAGTAGTCCAGGTGGAAGATTATTGTGGTTAGAACTAGCTACCAAGTTCTTGAGGATTAACTAGGCTATACACACACACACACACACACACACACACACACACACACACACTCACACACACACACACACACGGAGTGTCAAGCCAACAGGAATGGTATAATGAGTAGATATCAAATATAAAGAAAGAGAAGTGTCAGGTATGAATACTAGATTTTGGTTTTTTTTCAATATATGAAGTTTATTGTCAAATTGGTTTCCATACAACACCCAGTGCTCATCCTAAAAGGTGCCCTCCTCAATACTCATCACCCACCCTCCCATCCCTCCCACCCCCCCATCAACCCTCAGTTTGTTCTCAGTTTTTAACAGTCTCTTATGTTTTGGCTCTCTTCCACTCTAACCTCTTTTTTTTTTCCTTCCCCTTTCCTAGGTTTCTGTTAAGTTTCTCAGGATCCACATAAGATTGAAACCATATGGTATCTGTCTTTCTCTGTATGGCTTATTTCACTTAGCATCACACTCTCCAGTTCCATCCACGTTGCTACAAAGGGCCATATTTCATTCTTTCTCATTGCCACATAGTACTCCATTGTGTATATAAACCACAATTTCTTTATCCATTCATCAGTTGATGGACATTTAGGCTCTTTCCATAATTTGGCTATTGTTGAGAGTGCTGCTATAAACATTGGGGTACAAGTGCCCCTATGCATCAGTACTCCCGTATCCCTTGGGTAAATTCCTAGCAGTGCTATTGCTGGGTCATAGGGTAGGTCTATTTTTAATTTTTTGAGGAACCTCCACACTGTTGTCCAGAGTGGCTGCACCAATTTGCATTCGCACCAACAATGCAAGAGGGTTCCTGTTTCTCCACATCCTCTCCAGCATCTATAGTCTCGTGATTTGTTCATTTTGGCCACTCTGACTGGTGTGAGGTGATATCTGAATGTGGTTTTGATTTGTATTTCCCTGGTGAGGAGCGACGTTGAGCATCTTTTCATGTGCCTGTTGGCCATCCGGATGTCTTCTTTAGAGAAGTGTCTATTCATGTTTTCTGCCCATTTCTTCACTGGGTTATTTGTTTTTCGGGTGTGGAGTTTGGTGAGCTCTTTATAGATTTTGGATACTAGCCCTTTGTCCGATATGTCATTTGCAAACATCTTTTCCCATTCCGTTGGTTGCCTTTTAGTTTTGTTGGTTATTTCCTTTGCTGTGCAGAAGCTGTTTATCTTCATAAGGTGCCATTAGTTCATTTTTGCTTTTAATTCCATTGCCTTTGGGGATGTGTCAAGTAAGAGATTGCTACGGCTGAGGTCAGAGAGGTCTTTTCCTGCTTTCTCCTCTAGGGTTTTGACGGTTTCCTGTCTCACATTCAGGTCCTTTATCCATTTTGAGTTTATTTTTGTGAATGGTGTGAGAAAGTGGTCTAGTTTCAACCTTCTGCATATTGCTGTCCAGTTCTCCCAGCACCATTTGTTAAAGAGACTTTTTTCCATTGGATGTTCTTTCCTGCTTTGTCAAAGATGAGTTGGCCATACGTTTGTGGGTCTAGTTCAGGGGTTTCTATTCTATTCCATTGGTCTATGTGTCTGTTTTTGTGCCAATACCATGCTGTCTTGATGATGACAGCTTTGTAGTAGAGGCTAAAGTCTGGGATTGTGATGCCTCCTGCTTTGGTCTTCTTCTTCAAAATTACTTTGGCTACTTGGGGCCTTTTGTGTTTCCATATGAATTTTAGGATTGCTTGTTCTAGTTTCGAGAAGAATGCTGGGGCAATTTTGATTGGGATTGCATTGAATGTGTAGATAGCTTTGGGTAGTACTGACATTTTGACAATATTTATTCTTCTAAATCCATGAGCACAGAATGTTTTTTCATTTCTTTATATCTTCTTCAATTTCCTTCATAAGCTTTCTATAGTTTTCAGCATACAGATCTTTTACATCTTTGGTTAGATTTATTCCTAGGTATTTTATGCTTCTTGGTGCAATTGTGAATGGGATCAGTTTCTTTATTTGTCTTTCTGTTGCTTCATTGTTAGTGTATAAGAATGCAACGGATTTCTGTACATTGATTTTGTATCCTGCAACTTTGCTGAATTCATGTATCAGTTCTAGCAGACTTTGGGTGGAGTCTGTCGGATTTTCCATGTATAGTATCATGTCATCTGCGAAAAGTGAAAGCTTGACTTCATCTTTGCCAATTTGATGCCTTTGATTTCCTTTGTTGTCTGATTGCTGATGCTAGAACTTCCAGCACTATGTAAAACAGCAGTGAGAGTGGGCATCCCTGTCATGTTCCTGATCTCAGGGAAAAAGCTCTCAGTTTTTCCCCATTGAGGATGATGTTAGCTGTGGGCTTTTCATAAATGGCTTTTATGATCTTTAAGTATGTTCCTTCTATCCCGACTTTCTCAAGGGTTTTTATTAAGAAAGGGTGCTGAATTTTGTCAAAGGCCTTTTCTGCATTGATTGACAGGATCATATGGTTCTTCTCTTTTCTTTTATTAATGTGATGTATCACGTTGATTGATTTGCAAATGTTGAACCAGCCCTTCATCCCAGGAATGATTCCACTTGATCATGGTGAATAATTCTTTTTATAAGCTGTTGAATTCGATTTGCTAGTATCTTATTGAGAATTTTTGCATCCATATTCATCAGGGATATTGGTCTGTAGTTCTCTTTTTTTACTGGGTCTCTGTCTAGTTTGGGAATCAAAGTAATACTGGCTTCATAGAATGAGTCTGGAAGTTTTCCTTCCCTTTCTATTTCTTGGAATAGCTTGAGAAATATAGGTATTATCTCTGCTTTAAATGTCTGGTAGAACTCCCCTGAGAAGCCATCTGGTCCTGGACTCTTGTTGGGAGATTTTTGATGACTGATTCAATTTCTTTGCGGGTTATGGGTCTGTTCAAGCTTTCTATTTCCTCCTGATTGAGTTTTGGAAGCATGTGGGTGTTTAGGAATTTGTCCATTTCTTCCAGGTTGTCCAGTTTGTTGGCATATAATTTTTCATAGTACTCCCTGATAATTGTTTGTATCTCTGAGGGATTGGTTGTAATAGTTCCATTTTCATTCATGATTTTATCTATTTGGGTCATCTCCCTTTTCTTTTTGAGAAGCCAGCTAGAGGTTTATCAATTTTGTTTATTTTTTCAAAAAACCAACTCTTGGTTTCGTTGATCTGCTCTACAGTGTTTTTAGATTCTATATTGTTTATTTCTGCTCTGATCTTTATTATTTCTCTTCTTCTGCTGGGTTTAGGCTGTCTTTGTTGTTCGGCTTCTATTTCCTTTAGGTGTGCTGTTAGATTTTGTATCTGGGATTTTTCTTATTTCTTGAGATAGGCCTGGATTGCAATGTATTTTCCTCTCAGGACTGCCTTCGCTGCATCCCAAAGCGTTTGGATTGTTGTATTTTCATTTTCGTTTGTTTCCATATATTTTTTAATTTCTTCTCTAATTGCCTGGTTGACGCACTCATTCTTTAGTAGGGTGTACTTTAACCTCCATGCTTTTGGAGGTTTTCCCGACTTTTTCCTGTGGTTGATTTCAAGCTTCATAGCATTGTGGTCTGAAAGTATGCATGGTATGATCTCAATTCTTGTATACTTATGAAGGGCTGTTTTGTGACCCAGTATGTGATCTCTCTTGGAGAAGGTTCCATGTGCACTTGTGAAGAAAGTATATTCTGTTGCTTTGGGATGCAGAGTTCTAAATATATCTGTCAAGTCCATCTGATCCAATGTGTCATTCAGGGCCCTTGTTTCTTTATTGACCGTGTGTCTAGATGATCTATCCATTTCTGTAAGTGGAGTGTTAAAGTCCCCTGCAATTACCACATTCTTATCAATAAGGTTACTTATGTTTGTGAGTAATTGTTTTATATATTTGGGGGGCTCCTGTATTCGGTGCATAGACATTTATAATTGTTAGCTCTTCCTGATGGATAGACCCTGTAATTATTATATAATGCCCTTCTTCATCTCTTGTTACAGCCTTTAATTTAAAGTCTAGTTTGTCTGATATAAGTATGGCTACTCCAGCTTTCTTTTGACTTCCAGTGGCATGATAAATAGTTCTCCATCCCCTCACTCTCAATCTGAAGGTGTCCTCAGGTCTAAAATGAGTCTCTTGTAGACAGCAAATAGATGGGTCTTGTTTTTCTATCCATTCTGATACCCTGTGTCTTTTGGTTGGCGCATTTAGTCCATTTACATTCAGTGTTATTATAGAAAGATATGGGTTTAGAGTCATTGTGATGTCCATAGGTTTCATGCTTGTAGCGATGGCTCTGGTACTTTGTCTCACAGGATCCCCCTTAGTATCTCTTGTAGGGCTGGTTTAGTGGTGACGAATTCCTTCAGTTTTTGTTTGTTTGGGAAGACCTTTATCTCTCCTTCTATTCTAAATGACAGACTTGCTGGATAAAGGATTCTCGGCTGCATATTTTTTCTGTTCATCACATTGAAGATCTCTTTCCATTCCTTTCTAGCCTGCCAAGTTTCAGTAGAGAGATCGGTCATGAGTCTTATAGATCTCCCTTTATATGTTAGAGCACGTTTATCTCTAGCTGCTTTCAGAATTTTCTCTTTATCCTTGTATTTTGCCAGTTTGACTATGATATGTCGTGCAGAAGATCGATTCAAGTTACGTCTGAAGGGAGTTCTCTGTGCCTCTTGGATTTCAATGCCTTTTTCCTTCACCAGGTCAGGAAAGTTCTCAGGTATTATTTCTTCAAGTATACCTTCAGCACCTTTCCCTCTCTCTTCCTCCTCTGGAATACCAATTATGTATATATTATTTCTGTTTACTGCATCACTTAGTTCTCTAATTTTCCCCTCATACTCCTGGATTTTTTTATCTCTCTTTTTCTCAGCTTCTTCTTTTTCCATAATTTTATCTTCCAGTTCACCTATTCTCTCCTCTGCCTCTTCAATCCGAGCCGTGGTTGTCTCCAGTTTATTTTGCAGCTCATTGATAGCATTTTTTAGCTCCTCCTGGCTGTTCCTTAGTCCCTTGATCTCTGTAGCAATAGATTCTCTGCTCTCCTCTATACTGTTTTCAAGCCCAGTGATTAATTTTATAACTATTATTCTAAATTCACTTTTTGTTTTCTTGTTTAAATCGTTTTTGATCAGTTCATTAGCTGTTGTTATTTCCTGGACTTTTTTTTTTAATTTTTTTTTAATGTTTATTTAGTTTTTTGAGACAGAGAGAGACAGAGCATGAATGGGGGAGGGTCAGAGAGAGAGGGAGATGCAGAATCTGAACAGGCTCCAGGCTCTGAGCTGTCAGCACAGAGCCTGATGCAGGGCTCTAACTCACGGACCATGAGATCATGACCTGAGCCAAAGTGGGCCCCTCAACCAACGGAGCCACCCAGGTGCCCCATCCTGGACGTTTTTTGAGGGGAATTCTTCCGTTTCATCATTTTGGATAGTCCCTGGAGTAGTGCAGGACTGCGGGGCACTTCCCCTGTGCTGTCTTGAATAACTTGTGTTGGTGGGTGGTGCTGCAGTCAGACCTGATGTCTGCCCCCAGCCCACCTCTCTTCCCCTCTCCTAGGGTCGGGATTCACTGTGGGGTGGCATGGCCCGTCTGGGCTACTTGCACACTGCCAGGCTTGTGGTGCTGGGGATCTGGCGTATTAGCTGGGGTCGATCAGCAAGGTGCCCAGGGGCAGGAGGGGCAGGCTCAGCTCACTTTTCCTTCAGAGATCTGCTTCGGGAGGGGCCCTGTGGCACCCGGAGGGAGTCAGACCCGCCAGAGGGATGGATCCTCAGAAGCACAGCGTTGGGCGTTTGCACGGTGCAAGCAAGTTCCCTGATAGGAACTGGTTCCCTTTGGGATTTTGGCTGGGGGATGGGCGAGGGAGATGGCACTGGCGAGCACCTTTGTTCCCCGCCAAGCTGCGCTCTGTTGTCCGGGGCCCAACAACTCTCCCTCCTGTTGTCCTCCAGCCCTCCCGTTCTCTGAGCAGAGCTGTTAGCTTATAACCTTCCAGATGTCAAGTCCTGCTTGCTGTTGGAACACACTCCGTCCGGCCCCTCCGCTTTTGCAAGCCAGACTGGGGGGGTGGGGTGGGTTCTGCTTGGCTGGTGGGCTGCCCCTCCGCCCCGGCTCCCTCCCGCCAGTCCGTGCAGCGGGCACCGCCTCTCCGCCCTTCCTACCCTCTTCCATGGGCCTCTCGTCTGCGCTTGGCTCCAAAGACTCCGTTCTGCTAGTCTTCTGGCGGTTTTCTGGATTATTTAGGCAGGTGTAGGTGGACTCTAAGTGATCAGCAGGATGTGCGGTGAGCCTAGCGTCCTCCTACGCCTCCATCTTCCCAAGATCCCCATGAATACTAGGTTTTGAACAAGTAAATCTGATGATGGTTTCATTTACTCAGTGAGTGTGAAATTACAGATCAGAAAAGAAATGAGAAAGTATCAAGAATTCATTTTGAGGTGTTTATCATTATTTTTGTTGTTTATCATTTTATTTCAACTTTTCTATGTTTGAAGATGTTCATAATAAAGACGTAGGGAAAATTCCATTTTGAAAATATAGTTGAATATTATCAAAATGTCATAAATGGGTACAGTATTTTAATTGCATAAAATATAGGATTAATGCAATGTATGGTTTAAGCCTGCTGCAGAAGGTGGAATGTGATGGAAATATATCTGGATACATGTTAAATGAGGGTATGTAATTGAAAATTGACATTCCGCAATGGTTTAAGTTATGTATGGGATATCTAAGTCAAGCTGTGGAGTGAAGAGGTGAATACATAAATCTGGAATGCTGGGAGAGATCAAAGTCTAGTAATAGAAGTGCAAGAGATATAGAGACTGAAATAGAGATACAGAAATAGTGATACAGATAGAAAGAGTGGGACAGTTGCAAACAGAGATGGAGAGCTATGGCATTCCTTTTGTCATGGCTTTGATAAATACATTGGTGATGAGAGCCTAAACTCAGTGGAAAGTGCTGTGGTGATTGTCTTCAAGGAATGATGTGATCTTGGGATGATAGGCCAAATCATTGCTCTCAGCTTCCAAAGGAAGGGTTGCCATAGCTATCATAATAGGTAGAAAAACTAGAATTGTGATCAGAACAGCCTGACCTATAGAAATCTTTGATGATAGCAAATACATAATCAAACACTCATAATCAAAGAGATGGCAGTCCTGAAGTTCTTACCTGTTCTATGTAATCATAAAAATATAACACATCTGGTAAACTAACACTTGATCTTGCTTACCACAATAATGTCAGTAACTTTTACCAAATTCCGAGACATGCCTTTATTGATACACTGATAAACTTGGGGGACGACTCTACAATATCAGCACAAGTCTATACAGCATTTTTCTTCTAGCCTTTAGAACAGGAGAAGTGGTAACTGTGTGCTTGGAAACAGAAACTATTCAGCGTATTAGGAATTCTTGAACACTGGATCTGTACTAGTCCCTGGGAATATAAAATGTAACTGTAATCTAACAGAGTGAGGGCTTGTGGAATTTAGGTGAGATATGACGTTTTTACATGATTCTACCTCACAATGGGTATAGCAAGATAATAAATTCCTACTCACATCATTTCCCAAATTCTTAGGCTATAATTAAGGTATGTATGCCTATCTATCTTATCCTCATATTGGTTCCCTGAATCAAAGAATAAGGATCATTAGGGGAGAAATAGAAAATGGAAGTTTCTGTATTTCCCACATTTCATCAATTGTGTAAACCAAAACTAAAACCACATCTGTGGTGGAGACAAAGATACTAGAAATGGGATGAATTCTCTAAAGATAAAAAAGTAGTAGAATACAGATGGATTTTATCAATGGCTCTCTTGTGGATGGAGTATTCTGTTCCATGTGTGACTTGCTTTGGCAAACGAGATGTTAACAAATGGGTTGCAAGCTGAGGCTGGAAAAGCCATTGCATAGTAAAGCTTGCTCTTTAGCCCATTTTGTTCTTCTAATTAACCGTCATGTCCTGGTAGCCTGCAGGAGGACAAAGTGTGAAGCGCTGTGGAGAACTGGGTTACCCCATTTGAGGCCACCCTATACCATCCTACCCTCTGATTACAAATGTGTCCATGAGATTAGCAGACAGCAGTCAAGGCTGGACCAGGTCAGCAAAACCACCTAGTGGAACTTAGTTAGATTCATGAGAAATAATAGGGTTGTTGTTTTAAGCCAATAAAATACTGCACATCAAGATATGCAGTATTATTGAGTAAATGGTTAACTGTCACAGGCGGTTACTATCCCATCTCCTTTATTTCACTTATTAACCTAAAGCTTGAAAGAGTGATCTTGTAATATGAAAGTGATTATTTAAGTTTAAGCAGGGAGTAACTTCAATTTCAGATATTCATCCAGATGTTGTCTCCTTACTTGAGGAAATTAAACACAAATCAAATCCCAAGCACTTGTTTTACAACTAGTTATAAAACAAGTTTTTTTTTATTACTATTGATCTGGAAATTCAATCTCCCTCCCTCTTTCTCTTTCTCTCTCCTCATCACCTCTGTCTCAAATACTCAGAAGTAGTTTGCTTCCACATGGCAAGAGAACAATAGATCTTCTCCATCTTACTTCTAAATTTAGAACACATTTTAATTTGCAGGGATATTGATCATCGTACTGTCCCAGGGGACATTACAGTTGTCTAGTAAATAGTTATCTTATTCTGATAAGAAATCCACAAAGCAGCACTTCATTCCATGAAGTTCTGTGATTCCATAAAAATAAATGGCTTCTTTAGTTGGTGAATATTTTTGGAAGTCCGGTGATCTGGATACGTTGAAATAACCCTCAAAATAAAAATAAGTTGTTGTATCTTGGATGTCTTATTCAGAAAAAAATAGAACAATGCAAGCAAAACTACTTTTTATTTTAGAAACAACAACTCACATTTGGGTGTATTGTGTTGACCATTTTCTTAGTTACTAAGATCCATCCATTTTTACCCCAGAAGAGGTTTGTCAGATAGCTCCAAGTGGGAAGTAGGCAGTTCTGCCATGGAACCATCAGAAGCAATGGATCCCATGGTAATGAAAATGTGTGTGTCAAATCAGGTTTCTACAAGGACCCTGTGGTGAGCTGAGCACAGAGAATAAAAAGGGAGATTCCTAGGTTTTGACAGCAAAGACTTAACAGAAAAATTACACTTTTGACAAACAACACCCTTTAACCTACAATAGGTCCAGATGGAGATTAACAACCTAACCCAGTACTCTGAGTGACAGTGTGTCCCCATACCCGTAATTATCGGATTCTCTATCCATAGACCAAACCATTGCCCACAAAAAGTACTATATGCAGAACAATTTCTGAAGGCAGAATGAAGCTGCATAAGCAGAAAGTTCACACTGCAACTCAAGGAATCTAGTGAGGTAACATATGTTTTAACAGTTGACATTTGTCAACTAGCAAACAAATGTAATTAACATTTGTTAATTACATCAAGCAAGTTCTTCAAATCCTCCAGGAATTAAATTTTTGGGCTTCAGCTAGAGGTAGAAAATCTATCAGTATGGGCTTACAATACTGAGTAGTTATGTAGGCGGGAAATCATAAATGCCAAATACGTCTTGAAACCGTTTGGAGAAATTAGTACTGAAATATCTCCTCCAATAATCTTTTTTGATATATTGTAGGAGACACTACAGTATATATGTATAAATATTACATACAGAAATGTTTGTGAATGATGTAAGTATGTTTTTGTTTTAAAGTGGTTTTTCCATAAAAATTTATATTTAGTGTGTTTGTGATATTTAACTTTAAAATTTAGCCCATAAATTAAGATCATGAGAATACCGTGCAAAAAAATTAAGAGAGAAGGAATGGACATAATTCAGAGAGGGCGGATTTAGGTTTACATATAGTTAACTGCTGAAGGTTTAAAATACCCCCTCCTAAACTTTTAAAGTTTGTCAAGAATCAATTATGTATATGTAGGTTCATGCCTGGATTCTATTCTCTTCCATTGATCAATGTGTCTGTCTCTTTTGCCAATACCACACTGACTTGATTATGATGATGATGATTTTGAACTTTTAAATGACTGAAATGATTTTAAGAATTTTCTTTTAAATTTTTTTAATGTTTATTTTTGAGAGAGAGAGAGAGAACGCGTGTGAGCAAGAGAGGGAAAGAGAGAGGGAGAGACATTTTCTTTTTAAAAAAAAATTAATATTTATTTTTGAGAGTGAGAGAGAGAGAATGCTTGTGAGCAAGAGAGGGAAAGAGGGAGGGAGAGACAGAGAATCCCAACCATGCTCCACACTGTCAGCGTGGAGCCCAATGTGGGGCTCATGACCTGAGCTGAAGTTGGATGCTTAACTGACTGAACTATCCAGGTGCCCCGATTAAGAATTTTCTTAAGAGATACAAATTATTAGACATGTTAATAGAAATACAATGTTAAATGATGGAATTCTGAAATAGAGTTCATGAAAAATTTAAGAAAAAAAATCCTGAATAATGTCATTTTTACCACATAATTAATTTTAATGTATTTCACTATATGGCTAATTTTCCTAGAGATGAACATATTTATTAAAATGACAATAATAATTATTTTTTTATCACTGATTTTAGACTTTGGTGAGTCATTTTGTGTGAGGCTCTAGTGGCTGTACTTCATGGTTCAGGTCCACAGATTGACTAAAATGGTTTCGCCATATATGTGTTTATTCTAGGGTTTGTACTGACAGAGAAGCCCATATTCAGGAAAATTTCTTTTTACAATATAATAGCAGAAAAATAAGAAAGCATGCAGTGCAAGCAAATTTTAAATTATTATTGGCTTAACACCTATTAATGTGTTCATTGGTCAAAGCATATTACATTTACATGAATAAGCCCAAAGAGAAAGTTTAGGAAGTATATTCTTCCCATGGAAGTAAAGTAGAGGGAGTAAATATTTTTGAATAATATTCAGACGATCATGATCTCTCTACTTGTTCAAGTCTCTCTGACATGCAAAATACAAGATTTCCAAAGGTTTTGCCAAAATCATGGTATCAAGTTTGAAGTCCAGGGTCTTGAAATCTTGGTGAAATCTTAATGGAGCCCTCTTTATCTGGAATCCTCTGAACCAAGAAGCCAACTTACTCCTTTCCTTCACACTAAACATTAATTCATGGAACAAGTTGCTGTTAGCCTCCCAAGGCAAACAGAAGTCCTTGTCCTTACCAATTCTGTATAGATGTTACCAGGTATCCCAACTCTGAGGGAAATGAATATTTCATCATTAGGCCCAGGTTTTGTCACAGCTCTTGGCTCTGTCCTCTAGAAGTTATTTCTCTTTGCATCATGCTCCATACCAAAGTCTGAAAGATTGGTTAAGAATAAAATAATTAACAGAATTAATGAATGTGCACTTTAGGGAGTCTAAGAAGCTCTCTCAATCTGATTAGTAGCTTTGAAAAATTGGGGACCAAAATATTTCTTATAATTTAAATAATTTCACTTCCTTGTGATCTGACTGGTAGCACTTCTGACAATATGGTTTTCACAGGTGTTTTAGTTTTACAAGTCCAAAAATTCAAACAATTCCATGTGTCAAGAACCACATCCTCAGTTGTCATTTTTTAAGTGTATTTATTTATTTTGAGAGAGAGAGAAAGAGAGCATGAGTAGGGGAGGGGCAGGGAGAGTGGGAGAGAGAGAATCCCAAGCAGGCTCTGTGCCCTCAGTGCAGAGCA
The DNA here is from genome assembly GCF_018350215.1 of Panthera leo. Classification (NCBI taxonomy): domain Eukaryota; kingdom Metazoa; phylum Chordata; class Mammalia; order Carnivora; family Felidae; genus Panthera; species Panthera leo. The sequence continues at coordinate 43,906,098 of NC_056679.1, read as the reverse complement.
GGATGTCGGGCTCAGTCTCACAAATGAACCGTGATATCATCACCTGAGCCAAAATCAAGAGTCAGTCACTTAACCGACTGAGCCACCCAGGATCCTCTCAATTATTTTTAAAACATTACTCTCTCTAGACTAAATTATGGGTCCTTTGAGCAAATCAGCCTGCTGTGATACTGTATTTTTCTTTGGGTCCTTTTATCAAGTTAAACGGTCTATTTGATATCAATTAATTCCTTTCAGAAATGGTAACTAAAAATATTTGAGCAACATGCCTAATTTGGACTTTTTGCTTACCATATATAATAACAGTTGTATTTTATTTGGTAAAAAGTTGTTTTACTTTCAAAATCTGTAAGGTCATGGGTCTCTTAGGTTACTTCAAAATTATCTTTGCAAATTGGCACATATTTTTGTGAGCTTACCTCTATCTTATAGTAAATTATGAATCATGGCTAGTAGCAACAAACTCATTATTTTGACATTTTTGCCTCAAGATCTCCAAGCCTTTAATTGAAAATACATCAGGAACAGTTTCTGCTCTTTAAAAATCAGGAGCACAATTTCACCAAGTGTTTCGGCACTAAAGAAAATGAATCGCCATTTTTCCTACTTCTGCTATCAGTTTTCTCCATTTAAGAGAAGAATTTAAGAGAAGACTTATTCCAAAACCCACCACTATATATTCCAGCTTCTTTTTACAAACAACTGTTCTGTTTCTGTTGTCTATTTTTATATCAGCTTTTACAACATAAGAAAAGAGAAGGAAAAAAAAAAGCTTCTAGCTTCTCACAATAAATATTTCTTTTTCTCATGGCTCTACAGTTGAGCTTAGGAGTATCTGCTCCAAAGTGTTCTTCCTGGGGCCAAGGCTGAAAGACAAAGACTACTCAATCACGGCTCTTCTAGATATGGCAAATGTGCAAGGTGACATACCCAAGCACACAAACACATTAAAAACACTGTTTATGTCACATCTGCTAACCTCCCATTGGACAAAGGAGTAACATGACTGAACCCAAATCCAGCTGGTAGTGAATACGCTCCTCTCATGGAAATCAGAGAGAAGCAGTTCCCATTTTTCAATATTAATGTGTCTTAGTTCATTCAGACTGCTATAGCAGAAAACCATAGACTAGGGGATTTATAAACAACAGACATTTATTTCTCACAGTCCCGGAGGCTGGGAAGTTCAGCTAAAGGCACTGACAGATTTGGGGTCTAGTGAGAGCTCACTTTCTAGTTCATTTCTAGTTTATACACAACCATCTTTTTGCTGTATTCTCACATGGCAGATGGGATAAGGGAGCTCTTCTAGGTTTCTTTTATAAAGGCACTAAAGTCTTACATGAGGACAGAGCCCTTATGACCGAATCACTTAACAAAGGCTCCACCTCCTACTACCATTAAATAGGGGGTTAGGATTTCAACATAAGAATTTGGGGGGACACAGATAGACACTCTGTCTATAGCATAATGTAAGTTAACAAGTCCTACTAAAAGGAAGTTGGATAAGATTATGTCTTCAACAGTAGTTTTTCAAGAGTGAAAAACAAACACAGGACAAGCATAGATATATACTAACAAATTGTCCTCCATTTGAAGTGTCCTCCATTTGCAAGTGATTCTTCTTAGCTGGAATTGTAAGAAATACAAGAGGGGGTGGGAATTATCCATCTCTATTGGTGTGATATTCTCATAAAAAATACTGTTCATAGGCAAATCATTAAGGAGTTTCCGTTGGTTTATTTTTAATATTTTCTCTTTAGCTCTACTTGTAGCAGCATGAAAACATTTCATAATATTTAATGATAACATAATTAAGCTTTTAAAAAAATTATTTTTATGCACTCTTCTTGTCCAAAAAATAACAAGATAAAACGAGAAAACAGATCTAGTGAACTGGTGGTTCAAAACAGAAGGCAAAATATATACTTAGAACTATGATGAAGGGATGCTTCAGATCACACCTGTGTAATCCACTCAAAGTTAAATAATCCTGATACGAGAAGGCAGACAGAATGCTCTAAAGGATCAAAGGAAAAAAGGAAGGAAAAAATCTCTAAGGAAAAACAAGTAGTATGATAGAGTATTTAAAGCATTCATTTTGAGAGAAGATATTAGTTATTTCAGTTATTTCAGACTCTTTAAGCAATGTTTTCTCTACATGTAGAAATCTCAAATAGTTTTCTCTTTATTCTTTAATGACAGGAATTTTACCAAGGGATATATCAACATGATCCTTTTTTTGTGTTAACCATGATGTAATACATTCTTCAAATCTGGAGACTCAATTTTGCCTATGGATCAGGTAAGTAATCTTTAAATAAGATTTTTTTCCATCTCATTCTGTTCTGTTTTATTCTTTTAGAATGTCTACTATTGGAGTACCTGGGTGGTTTAGTCATTTAAGGTCTGACTCTTGATTTCTGCTTAGGTCATGATCCCAGGGTCATGAGATCGAGCCTTGTGTTGAGCTCTGCCCTGAACATGGAGCCTGATTGAGATTCTCTATCTCTCCCTCTGCCCCTCTCCCCTGCTCGTTCGTTCTCTCTCTCTCTCTCTCTCTCAAATAAAAAAAAAGTTTCAAAACAAAAATAATATCTATTATCCTCACTTCGGTATACCTAGATCTACCTCCCATCCAACTTGCTTTGCTCCCAATAATTATCTTTAAAACAGGATTTTCGATCAGAAATTTATAGTAGACATTAAAATAAAATAGACATTAGAAAGGTTTTTGCCAATAACCATATACCGATGTTTAAATAATTTTGACTACAAACCGTTTCTTTGATCTCAAACACCTTCATATTTTGAGAATACAAAAAAATGAGATAATAAATGAGATCATTGTGTGAGGATGGTATTTTAGGAGAAATCTTTGCTCTGCTCCTTCTACCTTTCACCATGGAACCTGGTGCTAATCCCTTCATGTCAAACCTAAAGAAGGCTTCCACAGGGGCCTAAAAACACCAAATAAATGACAAACACTGGTTGGATTGAGGTTGGTCTACAATCTGACTTCAGCCCGAGAAACATTGAGGACAAGTATTTCTCTGGCAGCTTTGGTGCCAGAGTCAGGAAGCGTCATTACTGTGGGATTTGCTGACATGTTCATAGTTTATTGGGCAGGGGCTATGTATGAATTTCCACAAACTGAGATGTTGTCCCTTTGAGAAAGAGAAACAACAAAGCCTACAGGGCTATGCAGATGGATATAAAAATATCAGTAGTAAGAAGCTTGAAGTGAGTGAGCTGGTACTGAGGGTGGAGGACCAACTGACCCCCAGAATATATGAATCTGCAGCAGTGAAAGAAAATGGATTGGACCAACCTGGAAAGAAAGGTCTGAACATCCTTAAAATTGTGTCCCAGGAGACAAAGAGCCATCTTTAAACTACTGTGATGCTTATAGAGAATGAAGTCAGTTTATGATAATACTAATGAAAATATAAAACTGCCGTTCTCCTTGGCCATGTCTTTCCAAAGGGATCAATGGATCCCTTTGGCAAGAGATAATAGTAGGAAGAGAAACAGCCAATAAGGAATTATAAAAGCCAATAATGTTTTGTTGTTGTTTTTGTCTTTGTTTTTCCCACCTGAAGCTGCCTGAGCTGTGAGAATGGCATAAACTTCTCACTGGTTCAGTTCAGAATTTTGATTAATATTTGTGATCGAATTGAGTCTGTGTTTGAAATTTACAACAGTCTGCCATGTAAGATTAAGCAGACAACCTATAGGAATTACCAGAATTCTTATCCAGTTAAGACTTGCTTTGTTTCTCTTTTAAATGTGAGGACAAGGGGACATTATTTCACTCAATAACCTTAGGCAATGGTGAGGTAGCAATATAGTGAAATTTAAATGCATTGTGAGTCCAGCTTCCTCATCTTTTTTCATCTTTGTTATAATGTATTCTGTGTTTACTATTTCTTCCATTTGATCAACCATTTCATCTCTCTATCCTGTTTGTCTGTTCACTCATCTATATAAGAAAAATTACCATGGTTAGATTAGATAAAATTCACACAATATTATATAAGTATAAAAAATTAAGATGAATGGTTGAAAAGAACTTAGGTCTTTTCAAATCTTAATTTTCTACATGCTGCTCCATTTTTCTGAACTGATATCTGCCCTAGCTTTAAACATTTATAATGACAGAGCAGAGCAGACTATTTTAGAAGTAATTGAGCCAGAGGTTAGATTCTTAATAATATTCTTAGTAGGTTCTTCCCAATATTGATCTCTTTACATATTTTAACAACCAAATACTATAGATTATTCCTCTGGAACAGTATATAAAGAAGTATTTAACAGGAAAAAAAATTAACTGAACTCAGCTGTCATATCCTCATACTAACTTTTTGCAAATCTCTGAATCCTGATTTTTTCATAAGTCATGGTTTCACACACCATAGGACATGGTTCTGACTATTATCTATGCCTATCTTAAATTATAACACATATAAATGATCTAGTACTCCAAAGAGAATTTTGGATAATTTATTCAAACATACATGTCTATTAATATGAACTAATTTCACTTTTATTCTATCAATCAGCAGGACACAGACCTCATATTGAGTTCATCAACTCCTAGAACATCAGGTATTATTCAAATAAGCTATTAATTTGAGTTCATGCCATGTTATACCATATGAATTAATGTAGTGTTTTTAAAGTTTAATTTTTTAAAAAATTGCTATTAATTCAGCTTGCTACATTCAGACCATCAATCTAATATTGTGAAGCAGCTTTAAATACCAATTATTTTATTTAACTCATTAGTCATTCTGTAAATTTTCTCTGTATCCAGAGTTTTAAAAACAATATCTCATATTTTAATTTGATTAATTTATAAATGACATGAGGCTATCCATATAATAAAATACCAGAGACCTCACTTAACATCCATCTTGATAGTTTTTATATAAATGGTTGTATTCTATTATAGTTCACATTTTGAACATTTTCTCAGGGATATCAAAGGACATTTTTAGAGGTTTGCTAAGATAAATATGTCATATCCACAGCTGACATTGACTTTGTTGTACTGAATGCCAAATTCAGTGGATATTTTCACCTATTATCTTCCTTTACTTCATAGCAGGATTGGATACTCTTTTATTAGCTAATATTCTTTTGGTTGCAAAAGACAAAAACCCAATTCATAGTAGTAGTTTAGGACAAAAGAAGAATTTGTTGAAACTTTAATTTCTTTCTTTCTTTTTTTCTTTAAATCTTGCCTCATATTTCTAGTCTGAACCACTGTCATTTGTTACTAGAGTATTAAAATAGCTTTCTAACTACTTTCCTTTCTCCCATTCTATTCAGTGATTTCTGAGACCTTATGAAAGAAAATCATATCATTCTCCTCTCCTAATGTAAATCTCCCCAATAGCCTTTGATTTACCATAAGGTTGAACAAATTTCAAACATTTTAACCTTCTTGAACATATATCCTATTCTCATTTCCCTACCTTTCTGAATTCCAGCACATAGACCATCTTTATGTTTCTTGAACACATTGAGATGCTCCCAAGTTTTAGTCTTGGATTAGTTATTTGCTTTGTCTGGAACGGTTTGCTTCCTGATGTTCCCTTGGTTGATTTTTGTATGTTGTTCAGACCTTGATTCAACCTCTATTTTCTAACTGTCCAATATAAATTACTCTCACCATCCATTCCTTGTCAATCACTTCTTTTTGGCATACGTTATACTCTACCATTATATTATCTTCTTTATGTATTTATATACTTATTAATTTTGTGTGCCCCATAGAAACATGTAAACCAGATTGGAGAACAAATCCTGTTTTATTCACAGCTGTATCCTTCACATTAAGAAAGCAGTGCCTGATAGTAGATTGACACTCCTTAAATAAGGCACAAATGAATGTAAATACTCTGAAGAAAGGGGAGAGAGAATAACCACTTTCTCTCAACCCACTTATTCCATAATACTAGAAACAAATATCCTAGCAACTCTAAGTAACATTTATCTTCTTACTTCTTAATATTAATATATTTCTTCACCCACATCATTGATTAAGAAAAGATCAATTTAGAGAGTTTGTAATTTCCTGCCCCTCACTCCCACCACCTAATACTACCACTCTGGTCACAAATCTGTTTCTGTTCAATATAGTTCTTCTAAACATACACTGTTATTTAGTATTGTTACCCTTAGTTTCTAGAGACAAAACCAAGGAAATCTTTCTTAACTAGCTTTCTTCTACAAAATACACACTCATCATTTCAGGACAGATTCAAAGATCTCATCAGATAAACATTCAACTACTCTGTTACAGCCCCCTGATCAGCAGAGGGTGTTGCTTCTGCATTTTCATGTTAATAAAGAGTACAAAATTGTGTAGGAAAACTATGTAATGCAAATATTGTTTATTTGTAGGTCTCTTGTACTGCATAAGAACATAGATCATGAGATACTTTAGAGAAGAGACATTATTTCATTCACATTTAAAAATTATTCAGTTTTGAATAAGGGACATGGTAGGTATTCAATACAATGGTAGCACGTGTTCACTGCTTACTAAGCTCCAGGAACTCTGCTAAATGTTTTATGTGGGTTATTTCATTACCCACCTAAAGAACACTACAAAGTTCATACTATTAGTATTTCAATTTTATAGATGATATGTTGAAAGTGAAAGAATTTACATTTTTGTTCAAAGAATGTCTTGCAGATAGTAAATGTTTGAGTAGTCTGTCTGGGCAAATGACGGTGAATATTTGACATAATGCTCCTGCTCTTCTGGTGTTTACAGACTACTGGGGTGATCATACATCAGTCAAAGGGTTTTAACAATGAGTGCATAATTACACATTGGGATAAATGCACTGAATCAAAGAATGCATTACTTCTGACTATATTCTTTGTTTTTTACATTTGAATTCATCACATAGATTACATTTATTTGTTGCCATGAGCCATACATTTATAATCTTGTCTTATATTACTTTGCAAATAACAATTACAATCCATAATAGATTCATTTTACTTTGGCCATGAATGTAAATTGGTTCCAAATTTTGGAAGTATCTTAAGGTGTTAGTTTTGTTGAAAAATACTGTGTTCTTAGATTTCATATCTGAAATATTTACTGTGTTACAAAGATTTATTATCTCTCTTCCTACATTAGTCTTTGTACTCTCAAAAAAGATGTCATACATATTTGCAAATATTTCATTAGGAGAATTACTTAAAATGAAATTTTTCTTTCTGGTATTCTTTAATTTTTAAGTTTACTTATTTTTGAGAGAGAGAGTGGGGGAGAGGTGGAGAGAGAGAATCCCAAGCAGGCTCACACTGTTAGCGCAGAGCAGATGTGCTGTGAGGTCATGACCTGTGCCAAAATCAAGAGTCAGACGCTTAATCACCTGAGCCACCCAGGAGCCCCTTTCTGATATTATTTCATGAAGAGTTCACTGAGTTTCTTAAGAGAAATGTTTTTATAGACTTGTCATTGTAATATTATTAGGAGAGTTTTGTCTTCGCTTCTTAAACTTCACACTTACCTATATTTACTCTTTAAATAAACCACTGCATGGTTTCGAAAACTGGTGAATATATATTTGACTATTACCAGTGTTTCTGATTATTGTGGTTGTTCCCTTAATCCTATTGATCTTAATCTTGAGTCAAACTTACTGGGTAGAAATCAATATGAATCTATTAAAACTGTCACCAGTGAAAATAGCAGACTGGTTTTCTGCTTAGAGTTAATTTTCTGTATAGATCTATATTTCTGGTGGATCTATTGTTTTTATTATTTTACTGATGCTTGTAATAGTAATTATGTAACCATGTAGGACAGTCTAAAAGTCATACATGCTATATGTCAAAAAAGAAATTCATTATCAGTGAGGTAAAGTATTTTTTAGGAATAAATTGTTATCTTATTAAGGAAAAATATGATTTTATGAATGAAAAGATTATTTGAGAAAGGAGAGTTTTGTCTAAGAGTTTTTTCAAATCTCATATTCTGTAAATACAGCCAAAAAGTAAAAGGTTGCCAAACAAATACATACGTAAATGGACCAGATTTACCATTCAGAAGTAAAATCAGATACACTCAGGAACCTACCTTATAACAAGTTAAATTTTCAAGGCTACGAATAAGAGAAGCTTTAGTTTGCAAATGAAATTGGCATGTATAACTTTCTACTGGAAGAAAAGCAAACTTCACATCATATGCCAAATTAATCCCTAATGAATAAAGATATTCATTAGAAATAAAACATTAAAATGTTAATAAAAACTTGAAGATAATACTTAAATATTTCAAAATCTTACAGTGGGGGAGATGGTTGTAAATAAAATCTCACCTATGCCTCCCTTCCCCAAAATATTCAAAAGCAAACTGGAATCAGAGCAGCTTTTTTTCATCTTTTTTTGCTTATTTTCTTTGTTTGTTTATTTTTGTTTTTTTAACATTTGAATTTATTTTATTGTATTTTGTATTTTTTTAATTTTTTAATATAATTTATTGTCAAATTTTCTGACATATACTGCTTTTAAATTATCCAAGCCCTGAAACTCACTTTTTAATTTTTTTTTATTTAAAAATTTTTTTTAACATTTATTCATTTTTTAAGGGACAGAGAGAGAGTGTGAGAGCAAGAGAGGGACAGAGACAGGGAGACACAGAATCCAAAGCAGTCTCCAGGCTTTGAGCTGCCAATGCAGAGCCCTATGTGGGGCCCAAGCTGGAACTATGAGATCATGACCTGAGCCAAAATAAGACACTTAACCAACTGACCCACGCAGGTGCCCTGAAACTCACTTTTAAATAAACTTACTGGATATTAGGGAAAATTCAGTTTATGGCTATAAATACTTGGTCTAGATGACTGTATATATTTTTGACAAAATACAGCATCCATTCTTGATAAAAACCCTCAAATAAGTAGGGATATACAGAACATGCATCAACGTCATAAAGGCCATATGTGAAAGACCCACAGCTAATATCATCCTCAATGGGAAAAAACTGACAGCTTTTCTTCTATGATCAGGAAAAAGACAGGATTGTCCACTTTCATCATTGTTATTTAACATTGTACTGGAAGCCCTAGCCTCAGCAATCAGACAACAAAAAGAAATTAAAGGCATCCAAATCAGCAAGGAAGAAGTCAAACGTTCACTGTTTGCAGACAACATGGCATTCTATGTAGAAAGCATGAAAGACTCAACCAAAAAATTGCTAGAACTGATACACAAATTCAGCAAAGTTGCAGGGTATAAAATCAGTGCACATAAATCAGTTGTGTTTCTATACACCAATAATGAAGCTGCAGAAAGATAAATCAAGGAATTGATTCCATTTACAATTGCACTGAAAACCATAAGATACCTGAGAATAAACCTGACCAAAGAGGTAAAACATCTTTACTCTGAAAACTATAGAACACTTCTGAAACTAATTGAAGAGGACACAAAGAAATGGAAAAATTTTCCAGGCTCATGGATTGGAAGAACAAATATTGTTAAAATGTCTTTACTACCCCAAGCAATCTACAACTTTAATGCAATCCTTATCAAAATACCACCAGCATTTTTCACAGAGCTAGAACAAACAATTCTAAAATTTTCATGGAGCCACAAAGAGCCCAAAAGCCAAAGCAATCTTGAAAAAGAAAAACAAATCTGGAGGCATGACAATCTGGACTTTGAGCTACATTATAAAGGTGTAATCATCAAGACAGTATGGTACAGGCACAAAAACAGATACATAGACCAATGGCACAAAATACTAAACCCAGAAATAGATGGATAACTATATGGTCAACTAATCTTTGACAAACCAGGAAAGAATATCCAATGGAAAAATGAAAAAATGACAGTCTCTTCAACAAAGGGTGTTAGGGATAACTGGACAGCAATATGCAGAAGAATGAAACTGGACCACTTTCTTTTACCATGCACAAAAAATAAATTCAAAATGGATGAAAGACCTAAATATGAAAAAGGTATCATAAAAATCTTAGAGGAGAACACAGGCAGCAACTTCTTTGATCTTGGCCATAGCAACTTCTTACTAGACATGTCTCCAAAGGCAAGAGAAACAAAAACAAAAATGAACTACTGGGACTACATCAAGATAAAAAGCTTCTGCACAGCTAAGGGAACAATCAACCAAACTAAATGGCAACTTATGGAATGGAAGAAGATACCTGCAAATGAAATATCTGATAAAGATTAGTATCCAATATCTATAAAGAACTTATCAAACTTTACAGCCAAAAAACAAATAATCCAGTTAAGAAATCGTCAGAAGACATGAACAGACATTTTTCTAAAGAAGACATCCAGGTGGCCAATAGACACATGAAAAGATGCTCAACATCACTGATCACCAGGAAAATACAAATCAAAAACCATGATGAGATATCACGTCACACCTGTCAGAATGGCTATAATTAACACAGGAAAAAACAGATGTTGGAGAGAATGCAGAGAAAGGGGAACCCTCTTACACTGTTGGTGGGAATGCCAACTGGCACAGCCACTGTGGGAAACAGTATGGAGCTTCCTCAAAAAGTTAAAAATAGAACTACCCTAGACCCAACAATTGCACAAACAGATATTTACCCAAAGGGTACAAAAATACTGATCCGAAGGGGGATATGTACTCCAGTGTTTATAGCAGCGTTGTCAAAAAATAACTAAATTATGAAAAGAGCTCAAAATGTCCATCGACTGATGAATGGATAAAGAGGTTGTGTTTGCGTGTGTGTGTGTGTACATGCACGTGTGTGTGTAATGGAATATTAGCCATCCAAAAGAATGAAATCTTGCCATTTGCAATGAAGTGGATGGAGCTAGAGTGTATTATGCTAAGCAAAATAAGTCAGAGAAGGACAAATACCGTACGATTTCACTCATATGTGGAATTTAGGAAATAAAACAGATGAATGTACGGGCAGGGAAAAAACAAAAGAAAGGGAAGCAAACCATAAGAGACTCTAAAATATAGAGAACAAACTGAGGGTTGATGGAAGGGAGGCTGGTGGGGGATGGGCTAAAATGGGTGATGGATATTAAGGAGGGCACTTGTAAGTGATGAATCACTAAATTCTACTCCTGAAGCCAATATTATACTATATGTCAAGTAAGTAGAATTTAAATAAAAAATTTTAAAAAATAAAAATACTTAGATTTTAAAGTGAATTTATGTAGTTGGATATAAAGCATTGAATGAAAATATTACATATAGATATGTATGTGTGTATATATATATATATATATATATATATATATATATATTAGTGTTTTTGCTCTTTGAATAATCAACATTATATTAATAATTCCTACTATTAATTCACAGAAAAGGAGGGGAAACAAATTCGGCTCATTAATTCTATCACCAATAAATCTTAGAATCCATAATGGAATAGATGGAGGTAGTGAACTATGTGAAATTTTAAATTTATGTATCAAAATATATTATTAAAAGAGACCCTGAAAATTCCAGAAGAAAGAAAAAAATATAAATTATATGAAAGGGTCTTTTTCATTAGTAGAATATTTATAAAACATTTAAAAAGGAGATAGAAAAAATTACGTGTTGGCAGTTTACATAAAATAAAATTAAAATGGGCAAAAAACAAAAAAGGCAAGTGTTCTAGTACACACTTAATAGGAATTTACTGGTAGACAGAAAAGTGAAAAGTAAAGCAACATTTAGATAATGTCCTTAAAATCAAACTGCAAAATTGGTTGCCACTGGCAATGCAAGATCATTTTTAAGTTTGAGATAACACTATATACAATTAAATATTCTAACTAGAGATAATTATGAATAATATTTGATGTGGTTTTAATCAAAGCTATAAATCATATCCCCATGTGGAGAACGTCTCTAAATTTCTTTTATATATATATATATATATATATATATATATATATATATATTTTTTTTTTTTTTTTTTTTTTTTTTTAGTAAAACAGGTAGAAGTTGTAAGTCTCACCAGGGAGCCAAGAGATTCAAACTGCTTCTATGTGATGCATTCACTCATTGGTCAAATGTTACATATTATGAGTCTGATCAGTCTTTCATGTATCGTCTGGTCATATGACATTATTAAATATTTAAAATAAACCTTTCAAATAGATAAACTAATAGGATAAATTCATTAGTATGCTCACAGGTAGTTCTCGTTTAAAGTGAAAATATGTGTTATATTATCTACTATCAAAAGGGTTTTTTTGAATTTTTTATTCATAACCTAACTCTAAATTCTAATAAGTTTGATACTTGAAGTATTTTTCTTATAAGCGATGATAACAATAATCTCTATGTTTAAAAGTTAAAAATAAAACATTAAGGATAATGTAACACTAAGAGCCAATCTAACCAAAGTAATTAATTTTTTAAATTAAGCAAATATCCCTTGCTAAAAAATTATTATATTATCTAGTACAACTCTAGTTGGAAATTTAACGTATATTAATATTTTTGTCAGATCATATGTGATTCCTAAATAACAACTGATGATATATTTTCATTTCTCTAAAATTAAAGGAGAAACACTTACAGAGACTTTTCTTTGCATGAGACTATTTTCCTCCTTCATGGAAGGTATGCAAACATCATCAAAAAGTGTTACTCAGTCTTTAATTCATGATTTCCTTTAATTGTGTATCTTTTTATCAGGATTATTCTTTTTTTTAAAGTTTTTTATTTATTTTGAGAGAGAGAGAGAGAGAGACAGGCAGAGAGAGAGGGAAAGAGAGGAACCCAAGCAGGCTCCGTGCTGTCAGCCTGACAATGTGGGGCTCCATCTCATGAACCCTGAGGTCATGACCTGAGCCTCTGAAATTAAGAGTCAGATACTCAGCCAACTGAGCCACCCAGGCACTTCCAAGGTCATTCTTAACATAGCAGTGATTCTTCCTGTTGTAGAATTCCTTTTTATACCTCAGGAAGATAGTCCAATTGTCGTTACATAGCTGCTTTGTCATTACTAAAAAACTTATTGAAAATTAACAATGTTTTTTGTCTGTACCTTTGAAAGCATCATATATTTATATTTCTTCCAAGGTTACAAACGTAATTTCCACAGTTCCCTTCCCCACCCTGAAGTATTGGTTAGCAGAAATTTATATGCTCGCATAAGAAAATAGTTGTCTTCTAGTCTAATCCTAACACGTGTATGGCAATATAGTCTACATTGCCACTGAATATATTTTGAAGCGATATGATCTAAACCCTAGGTTTACTAAATCTTGGGTTTAGTAAAGTAAAAAGCTTAAGAAAGTTCCTTTATTAAAATTAAGTGTTTCTTAATGATACTCATTTCATATCACCTTCGCATAGCTTTGTCCTGAAGAGACAGAAACAAATTTATATACTAGTTTAGAGTACTTTTGTTATGGATTATTTTTTAAAGAAGCACAGTGAGCATGAACAATGAATAGAATGCATAATGTATGGGAAGATGAACAGTGAATAATAAATTTTTAACTTAAACAAGAACCTATTTCTCTCGAGGCTCAATAGTTTGATCAAGACACTGTGTTTTAAAATGCAGCTTATAACCTACCATACTGAAATAGGTAGGAGAATGTATTTCAGATAAAATGTGAATTAAGAAATCTCATCCTTTGGTTACATGTCTCAGGGAGTTGGACTTTTCCCTTTAATAAATATTTCAATCTAAAGAGAGACGCCTCAGTAAAATGAAAACAAATGACAGTGCTATCTCCAAAGAGACAGTGTATTATTTTAAAATGGATGAAATGGCCCATGCTCTGCCCTATGACAGTTAAATGCTCAAAATGAGACAGTCAAAAATACAGTTAACTCATTCCCACAGACATGAAATTGAGTCTCCATTTTTGTTCTAATTTGAGGTGAAGAAAAGAGAGGAAAAAGAGCACCAAACCTAAAGAATATTCTTACAAAGGTTTTATGTTAACAGTAACCAGGGACACAGCATGATCTTAAATAATATCATTGCAACTTAGAGCTAACCTTATTAATTAATAGCCTAATATTCTTCATTACAAGCATTCAAAAAGTAGAAAACAATCATTAGTTATTAATAGATAACTAATTTTTAAATGAACTGTTATTGCTAGGTCTTTAGATTTGAGTTTGAAAATAAACTGGTAATTGAATATGAAACAAATATAATCACATGGATTCAAATACACTCCTGATATCTTGCAGTTTTGTTGTTTGATATGCATCAGTGATGCTAACGACATCAAAGCTCAGCCTGTCAGATTTATTTTGTTCTAATAAAATTTTTTTTCAAATTTTTTTTACGTTTATTTATTTTTTTTTTTTGAGACAGGGAGAGACAGCATGAACGGGGGAGGGTCAGAGAGAGAGGGAGACACAGAATCTGAAACAGGGTCCAGGCTCTGAGCTGTCAGCACAGAGCCTGATGCGGGGCTCGAACTCACGAACCTGAGATCATGACCTGACCCGAAGTCGGATGCTTAACCGACTGAGCCACCCAGGCGCCCCTGTTCTAATAAAAATTTAAAACTTCATAAAATCTTGGGACCAAATGTCCCTCAAATTCCACATTTGCCACAATATAGTAGAAGAAACTTTGTGGGGGAATATATAAATATATGTAGATATTTGGTGATAGGAATTCCCCTCTGTTTTGTTCTCACCTCATCTTTTTGTGAAACAGTATTTTTTAAGCATTAAAATGCAGCCAACATAGGCTATAGAAGTGATTTCTATTAGCAAGATAGTTTGTTTACCTTTCAGCTGTCTGTATTTGAAAAAATATGAAACTTCTGTAGAACAAATTGTATCCTTGTCCCCAAGGAGGTTATGATCCCGCAGTTAACGTAGAAGTGAAGTCGTGATGAACAAAACTTACCACACAGTGAGTTTAGTTCCGTTTTGGAAAAAGTACAAAAGGCTATGAAAGTACATAATATAGAAAATCAAGCCAGACTTTGGAATCACTGGAGTTTTTCTGGAAGAATATTAATGATTCAAACAAAGGGAAATGGAGAACTAAAATTGTCCAGTCAAAAGGAACAACAGAAGAGACCTGTAAGGGAAAAGAACCATTGTGCTTTAAAGGAGTGTAATTCAGTTAGCCTGGGAGAGGTACACATCATCCAGGAAGTGAAGAACGTTTTATGGCCTGTGAAGGGATTTGGATTTTCATTCTGAGTCCAATGGAGATTTGTAAGCCACTATGTAGAGCCACAGTGGGAACCAGAGAGTTGAGTGAGTCAGTGGAGATGAGTGAACGGATGCCCAAACTGGAGGCAGGGAGACATGTTACAAGACGGCACAGTGATTTAATCTTCTTGTTAAAAAAAATCACTTCTTTTCTTTATACCAGTGGTCCTCAAGTGTCACCCTCAGATCCCTGGGGTTTCTGAGATAAATTCATAGATGGGGTCCACAGATGAATACTGTTTCTGTAATAATGCTAGAACATTATGTTTCTTCTTCATTGTGGTGACATTTACACAATACATTCTCAGGGGAAAATCCAGTTTCATTTAGGAATGTCACTGCTAAAGCAATAAAAGTTTTAAAAATATATTAAGTGTCTACCCTTGAGTCAGGTGTTTTTCATACTCTGTTATGAAATGGGAAGTTTGCATAAAGCACTTCAGTAGCATACAGAAGTACCAGGTTATTTTGAGTGAGGTCACGTGTACGATTGTGTGAGTTGTGAGCTGAACCAGCAGTTTTTGTTTTCATGAAACATCATATTTACTGAAGACAATGACTGAGACAAAGTATGGTTTTGCAAGTTTATTTCTGGACATTTTCTCAAAATGAACAAAAAACAAAATAAGCCTACAAGTTCAAAGAAAACAATCAATTGTGCTTGTTAATTTAGAATATAATGTGTCTATACTTTACTTCTCCATTCCCAGTTCTGCTCAGGATCAGAGAATTCAAATAATTTACCCCAATTCACACTGCTGGCACATATTTGTTCTAATTTAATCTCAATTATTTTTCATTAAAATTCCCAGTATTAGAAGAGATCATTGACATACTATTGTTTTTCTATTTTCTAAAATTGCATAGGTGTCAGCATTCAGGTATTGGATGTAAGAATGAGAAAATAAACCTAACTGGCATTATTTTTCTTGAAGACACAAATATTTGGGCCCACCCTAGGAGATTCTGAATTAGTCATTGTGAGGATTTTGTTCTGTTTTTTTTTTTTTTTTTTTGTAAAGACTTTAGGTGGTTGTAATGTTTGGTCAAGATTAAAAAACAGGGGCCTATACCGTGGTTTCCATGAAAGTTAACTATGCTATATAAGGTGCAATAATAGAAACTAGTCAAATTTGATTAAATATACAGGTGCCTCAGATCCCTGTACAGTACATATGTTTTTCCTTAAATTTGTCATTGAAAGAATTTAATGTCCTTGTAAATATATCTTTAATGTAGTGATGAATTAATTATTATGTCTATGACCCAAATTATTTGGAGGATAGCTAATTTCCCAATTTCCCAAGAAGTATGAATTCTAGACTACTTCGAAAAAAGTTCTTGATGTGATTAAAAATCAAAACTACAATGAGATACCACCTTACACCTGTCAGAATGGCTAACATTAACAACTCAGGCAACAACAGATGTTGGCGAGGATGCGGAGAAAGAGGATCTCTTTTGCATTGTTGGTGGCAATGCAAGCTGGTGCAGCCACTCTGGAAAACAGTATGGAGGTTCCTCAAAAAACTAAAAATAGAACTACTCTACGACCCAGGAATAGCACTACTAGGCATTTATCTATGGGATGCAGGTGTGCTGTTTCAAAGGGACACATGCACCCCCATGTTTATAGCAGCACTATCAACAATAGCCAAAGTATGGAAAGAGCCCAAATGTCCATCGATGGATGAATGGATAAAGAAGATGTGGTATATATATATATATATATATATATATATATATATACGTATATATATATATATATATATACGTATATATATATACGTATATATATATATACGTATATATATATATATACGTATATATATATACGTATATATATATATATACGTATGTATATATATATACACATACACACAATGGAGTATTACTCGGCAATCAAAAAGAATGAAATCTTGCCATTTGCAACTACGTGGATGGAACAGAGGGTATTATGCTAAGTGAAATTTGTCAGTCAGAGAAAGACAAAAATCATGACTTCACTCATATGAGGACTTTAAGAGACAAAAGAGATGAACATAAGGGAAGGGAAACAAAAATAATATAAAAACAAGGAGGGGGACAAAACAGAAGAGACTCATAAATATGGAGAACAAACTGAGGGTTGCTGGGGGGGGTTGTGGGAGGGGGGATGGGCTAAATGGGTCAGGGGCATTAAGGAATCTACTCCTGAAATCATTGTTTCACTATATGCTAACTAATTTGGTTGTAAATTAAAAAACATTTTTTTAATTAAAGAAATGTACAGTTGCAAGCCACCAGCCCCAATTATATAAGTTATCAACTTTGAATCTTTACTACAAACTGTAAATTGCAGCCATACACTCCTCTTAGATTGACTGGAATACCTGAGTTATAATCACCTTAACAAAAGCAAATTTGTGGCTTACCATAGAATCTTCATTCTCTTAGGGAAAGATGCTAACTAAATTATCTCTCTATTGACAAAAAAAAAGAAAAAAAAATGAAATGAAATATTTCAAATTTTGATTAGCTATTTAACTTTTTGGAATGCATAGATAATATTTAAATTCCTCACAAATCTAACACTGAATGCTTATAGCTCTAATGGCATAGGATATACATATGTATATTCATGAATTACTTGTACAATACTTAAATGCATCAGTAAGTAACAGTTTTGCATTATACAACATACAAACATTCATTTACCAATAGTTTGTTGATCCATTTGCAATTCTTCTACTGTTTATTTGGACCTAATTTCCATATTCTTCCTGATATGTAAACATGCTACCCTATTAATTTAACTTCAGGATTCCAGTTCACTAGACAGCTTAATGCCCTTATTACACAATTGCTCTTGTTCTTTGTACTAAAACTGTAATTTTATGAAATCTTGTAGTAAGTATGAATATAGATTTACTAATGAAGTAAAGCTATTAATATTTGAATGCATTCAACTCCTCAGAGTGCATACTTAATGGAACATACAATCAACTAATATACTAGAAAAACTTTGAGAATGAGATTAACTATCTGTGTGTGACTTGAGCTTTTACTGAGAAATACGTTTCTATCATATTAGCTGAATATATTCTTTTAAAGAGGGTACACAAATTTAAATTTCAAAATCTAGAAATATTAGAAGGAGAGACAGATTTTAAATCATACTAAAGTAAAGGAAAGTGAAGCATTTCTGACATTACAATTAATCTTACTTTGTAGAAGGGAACATTTGAGACCTTAGTTCACTGAGTATAGAGAATATGTGACAGAACTCATGGGTATGTATCACCCTAGTGGTTAAATAGCAGGCATGAAAAATACATACAAACTAATGACTCTACCAGTTTAATGTATGAAAATTCATTGAGTATCATTCAAAAGAAAATTTTAACTAAAGAATCACAGATGCAAGTTAAGCAAGTTCACAGTTCTTATTCAGGAATTATTTCTAGTGATTTTTAGTCATGTATCAATTCATCTCTTGGGGTAAAACTACCACTGAGATTTTATATATCTACATGTAAATCCATGACAGCCTCGTGTCCACCTTAACTTGTACACACAGTTGTAAACTAGGATCTTTAAAATTTTTCTGTAGTATTAAAATGTAAAATGCAACTAAATAATGTTAAAACATTTGGTTGAGTATATAATATTAGTTGCATTTAAAGATGAGGAAAGTTGGGTCACCTGGGTGGCTTAGCCAATTGAGAATCTGACTTCAGCTCATCAGATGGTGAACTCATGGTTCATGAGTTCTAGCCCCGTGTCGGGCTCTGTGCTGACAGCTCAGACCCTGGAGCCTGCTTCGGATTCTGTGTCTCCTTCTCTCTCTGCTCCTCTCCCAATCACACTATGTCTCTCTCTCAAAAATAAGTAATAATATAACTTTCCCAGTGCTGTGATGACTAAGCCAGCACAGGAATACATCTACTTCCAAAGCCTCTGGCTATTACAGGACACTGTAGCAAATCAAGTAAGGGAAAATCTTTCAGATCAATGATGACATATTAATTTTGGGATTAACTTTTAGCTCTACCATAGATTATAAGAATCTATAATGGTTTGGTTTTGCTTTTTCTGTATTTGGTATGAAGTGGCTAGTTAAGGTTATCAAAATATTTTGTATGAAGAACCAATTTCAGAATCCAAAAATGCATGTGTGATAAATGTGTTATTTCTTCTCCTTTCAAACTCAGGAATGATTCCTAAGCAACTGGTTTACCTGATAACTACATTCTCCAATTCAATACAGCTAATAAGTATATAAATTATATTATTAATGTTTTTATCTAAGGCATTGAATGTTAGGGATCAGGTGACCCATTGAGCAATTTAACTTAAAAAACATAATTTTGATCAGTTACTATGTTTTCTAATCTAATAGCTACTTTTGAATTATGAACAAGGAGATCCCATCTCATCACTCCTATTAAAGTGTTCCAAGTTCTGGAAACCATGGTTAGTGCAATAAGATAAGTAAAAGAAATAAGAGGTATACAGCTTGGAAAAGAGAGAAATAAAACTGGGTTAATTCACAGATATCATAATTTATATGTAGAAAATGCCAAAGAATCTATATAAAATATCTAGTATTACGTGAATACAGAAAAATCACAGTGTATATCATCAATATACAAAATTTAATTGTTTTCTACATACTAACAACCAACACTTGGAGTTTACAATTTAAAATAAATACCACTTCAGTTGATACTACATATTGAAAAAATTTGGACTATATCTAATAAATTATGTAGAGAATCTCTGCTGAAAAAAAGACTGATGGAAGAAATTAAAAATATGTAAATTAATGCAAAGCTATTCCATGTTGATGAATTAGAAGACTCCATATTTTTAAGATGTCAATGTCCCCAGTTTGATTGATAGATAAAACATGATACCCATTGAAATTGCAGCAAACTATTGTGTAATATTGGCAAAGGAATTATAAAGATTACATGGTAAGGCAAAAAGTTTGGGACACCCAAAACAATACCAAAGAAGATGAACAAATTTAGAGAAGCCACACAACTCTTTTAATAATTACTATAAAGTTCAGTAATAAAGACAGTGTGATATTGACAAGGTAGTGGAAACAGATCAATACAAAGTACTGAAAGATCCAAGAAATAGACCCACACAAATATGGCCAACATATATGATTTTTTATAAAGGCACAGGGCAAATTGATGAATAAAAGAGTCATTTCAACAAATGGTACTGGAACAATTACATATGCACAAACAAAACAACTTAGATTCAGACCTTAACACCTTTCAAAACAGTTTTAGCTCACAATTTATCAGAAAGACCAAACTATAAAATTTCTAGAAGGAAACAAGAGGAAACTTTACATGATCTTGGTGATGAGGTTTCAGAGACAACACCAAAAGCATGATACATGAAAAAAAAAAAAAAACTATAAACTGAACTATATTAGAATTAAAATTTCTGCTCTATGAAAGAGATAGTTAAGAGAATTAAAAAAGGTGTGATACAAACTGAAAGAAGATGTAAATAAAACACATATCTGATAAAAAGACATTCTGATGGTTAATTTATGTGTCAATTTAACTGGCCTATGGAGTGCCCAGATTAAACATTATATTTGGACGTGTCTGTGAGGGTGTTTCCAAGTGAGATTAGTATTTCAACTGGTAGACTCAGTAAAGTAGATTGCCCTCCCCAGTGTGGCATTGTCCAACCTGAGGAGGCCCTGAATAGAACAAATGATGGAGGAAGGAAGAATTCATCCCCTTTTCAGGCCTCACTATGTAAAGAGGGACATCACATTTTGTCTTCACTGGCCTGTGGAATGGGATTTACACCATTGTCTCCCCTGGTTCACAGACCTATAGATTCAAACTGACTTATACTACCTGCTTTTCTGGGTCTCCAGCTTGCAGATGGTATATCGTGGGACATCAAAGCCTCCAGAATTGTGTAAGGCTAATTCCTCACAGTAAATCTCCTTTAAATATAGATCTATCTCCTTTAAATAGACCTATCTATTATCTATCTATCTATCTATCTATCTATCATCTATCTACCTATTTATCTATCTGTCTATCATCTACTTATCATCTATCTGCCTGTCTCTTATGGCCTACTGGTCTGTTTCTCTGAAGAACCCTAATATAGACATCTATTCAAAATATAAAAATAATTATTTTAAGAATTTAAAGACTTAAAAATTAATCAAAATTGGGCAAACTATCTGGAAAGACATCTCACCAAAGAAGATATACAGATGGAAAAGAAGCATATGAAAAGATACTCAATATCATTTGTCATTAAAGAATTGCACATTAAAGGGGCTCCTCGGTGGCTCAGTCATTCAGCGTCCTACTTCGGCTCAAGTCATGATCTCAAGGTTCCTGGGTTTGAGCCGCACATCAAGCTCTGGGCTGACAGCTCAGAGCCTGGAGCTTGCTTGGTTCAAATTCAGTGTCTCCCCCTTTCTCTGCCCCTCCCCCATGCATTCTCTCTTTCCCTCTTTCTCTCTCTCTCTCTCTCAAAAATAAACATTAAAAAATTTTTTAAAAAGATTGCACATTAAAATAACAAGTAGATACCAGTATGACCGATGCAATTGTTAAATTCCTAAAATCTGACAATATCAGCATCTGACAAGGCTGTGAAGTAACAGGAACTTTCATTCATTGATGGTTAGAAAGCAAAATGGCACATCCAATCTGGAAAACAGTTTGACAGTTTCTTAGAAGGCTAAATTTTGTCTTTACATATAATCCAGAAATCATGCTTGTAGATATTTACCCAACTGATTTGAAAATATATGTCCACATAAAATCCTGCACATGAAAGTTTATAGCAACTTAAATCATATTTGTCACTAATTGGAAACAACCAAGATACCCTTCAATAGGTGAATGATAAAAACAAAAAAACAGCAGTACATATCTACAGGGAAGTGTTACTCAATAATTTAAAAAGCCACAGGAGCATGTGGGTTAAATATACATTGCTAGTGAAAGAAGCCAATTTAAACAGGCTGCATACTGTATGATTCCATTTATATAACATTGGGGAAGACAAAATCTACTAAGACAGTAAACACATCAGCAGTTGCTAGGAGTTGGAGGGTATATGTTGAATTGGTGAAGCAAAGAGGAATTTTATTTTTAGAAGAGTGAAATTATATGATACTATAGTGAGGAATACATGGTCCTATCCAAATGTCAAAATCTATAGAACTTCAAAGCATAAAGAATGAACCTTTATGTGTGTAAATTAAAGGTAAACAAACAAGGAAGTCAAAGGAGCTCAGGATGGAATGCAAAACGTGATAAAAAAATGTAACTGCCTTATAAATTTATGAAACAATCTCACTGAATGGGGTGAGAAAAAAAGGAGCCAAACTAATTAACTTTGAAATTGAGTGGCATATGAAAAGACTAAAGATGAAAGGAACCTTACACCAGTACAGCAGTCTGGTTGAGAAAGGTGTTTTCCAACTGCGTACAGGTAACTAGAAATACTGTTAAGACGCTCTGAGCTCTCTATTCATGGCACATGTTTAAGGATGACTTTGCCCTGCGTGTTCTTCTGTGGATTCTTCATAGACTGGCTCCACCAGTCCCTTCCAATTGTGTGGGCCATGCCTGTACTTTTGTTGTAGCTTATTCCTCAGGAGCTCTCTTACTGCTGGCGTTCTTTGCTAAGCCAGAACTCCCTCTTAGGCAGGCTCCCTTCTAAAACGAGGCCAGGGTGATACTACTGCAGAATTCATATGTCGTCACTGGGATTCACTCACTTATTAACAATTCCCAGAAGGGGAAAAGGTTATTTTGCAGATGCATCTCTTCACCCCACGGCCCCACAGGTCACTTGACCTTTCCCAAGCGTGGGTCAAGAAATAGTCCTTCATGTCGTCCAATTACCAGAACACATAGCGCATACTCCGAGGTGTTCTGTTGAAACCCTCCTCATTGTAGTTGGGGTTAGAAACAGCACCCTTTCATCCTTATCTCCTGTTTTTATTCTGGAGAAAGCCACACAGAACTCTCCTAATGAACTGTTTGGAAATCCCCCGCCACCTTTTTTCCCGTTGTCTGTCTCAAGAGTTCTTAGCCTTTATTGTGTTTATGATTCAATGGAAACCGAGATAGTGAGAGTCCCATTTTAACATCATGTTACAGTGATTTGGGCTTCTGCAGTAGAACTGCTGTTTCTCTTTTCTCTTTTGACAATAAATCGCTCACCCTAGAAAATAAAGACATGTAAGGAAATTAAAAAAAAAAAAAAGACTTCTTGTAATTTGATCACTTGTCATTTTTTTATTTGCAATTTTTATAATTTAAAATTACAGGTACATCTTACTTTAATGTCCATTAAATTAGAGACTACAAATTTCCATTTATAACTGATATGCAAAATTATGAAAGGCTCTACATAATAAATACTTAAGCATAACTTAATGAATGTTTATATGACCAATATGGTACATTATAGATAGTGCAAATACAGGATGAGAACAAGACATAATCCCATAAAATTTCTTAAAGGTACTATACTAGATTGAATTATGGTCCCCAGAAGGTATGTCAACATCCTAACCCCTGGAACCTCTAAATCACCTTATTTGGAAAAAGCATACTTTGCAAAAAGTAATTATATTAAGGATCTTGAGGTAGGATTAATCAGGGTTATCTGAATGGACCATAAATCCAATGATAAGAGTCCTTTTAGGAGACAGAGGTGAAAGAGAGGGAGAAAAAAGAAGGCTGGGTTAGAGAAGGAGACAGAATTGGAGTGATGGATCCACAAAGCATGGTGACCAGCAGAAGGAGGCAAGGAAGGAATCCTGTTGAGAGCCTCCAGAGGGAAAGTAGTCCTGCCAAAACCTGATCAAGGTGGCAAACAGGGGAAGAGAATATATTTCTGGTGTTTTAAGCCACCCAGTTTGTGGTAATTTGTTACAATAGCCTCAGGAAATTAAAACAGTGTGTTCTTAGGGAATTTGTTAGGTTAGGCTAGTTTAAACTACTTTTAAAAACAACCATTGGGTGCCTGGGTGATTCAGTCGGTTAAGTGCCTGACTTCGGCTCAGGTCATGATCTCACGGCTGGTGGGTTTGAACCCCGTGTCGGGCTCTATGCTGACAGCTCAGAGCCTGGAGCCTGCTTTGGATTCTATGTCTCCCTCTCTCTCTGCCCCTCCCCTGCTCATGCTTTCTCTCTCTCTCAAAAATAAATAAACATTAAATTCTTTTTAATTAAAAAATAAGAAATAACCATGTGTGGCACAAACACCATTAATTTTTATGATTAATTTAACAATCGAGAGAATGTGATCAGGGTGGCAAACATCTCTTGCACCAGAAACAGGTCCGTTCATCTTTTGTCTCCTTTATTCTTGGTCCTTGCTATACTATGCAATTCATTCAGGAAAGGAAGGAAAGAGACAGTGAAGTCAAATACACTCTGTGAAAAATACCACGCATCACTTCTGCTGCCATTCGGTTAGAAGGGAATTTGGTCATAATGCACATCTAAATGCATGAGAGGACAGGGAATTCTCTATCATGTGCTTGGCTATAATCCTATAGGTACAGTTCAAGGAGAGAAACGTTCTGGTGAACTGCTAGCAGATCTGCCAAACTAAGTGTTTGCCAAAATTAGATTTTTCCAAAATTAAAGTTAAATTAGTATCTTCAAATCATTAGTAACATCTACAGAATGTTAAGTATATACAAATATGCAGCTTTATTTGTCCTTCACATGATCTGTAATTTTCAGAACGTGCACAGGCACATTGTTCATTTTTCTAAGGCAAAATAATTACAATAAAGTAATTTTGCTAGAAATGATTCACACATTCTACTTGGAGATTACAAAAGCACAAATCCAATTAGCAAATTTTCTAATTTAAAGATTCTAGAAGTGTTGAATAGTAATTTCTTGAACCAAATTACTTCTTAGACCTAATCATTACTTAGTGCATTTTAAGGGCATTAAACAATCAGAATATTTAACTATGCTTTTATTAAAATATTCAAAAGCCAAAAGTTATAGATGTACCTTAAATAATTTTAAAATATGTCAGATGAAAATAGGGAAGCATACAAAATATACTCCCTTCTAAAACAAAACAAAACAAAAAAACAGTGACTTCTGTCAGACAAATGGTAAATATAAAACTTGCTTTTCACCATAGTAGCTAATTAAATATATTGATGCATGCATTTTGAAGACTGTGTTCAGTTTCTTCTATATAAAATGACATATATTATGTCTTAAGAACCCCTTAAATGCCTTACTTAGTTAAATAGCTAATTTACAGCTTTCAGTATCATCACACATTATTTAAATTATTAATTTCAGACTTTAATTAAGCTAGTGAATGTTAAAGTAGATAAAGTGACATAGAAAGCAATGCACAAAGGATAGTGTGATGGTTCATTTTGTGTATCAACATGGCTAGGCCCTCCAATCTAATTATTTAATCAAGCACTAATCTAAATGTTTCTTCAGAGGTGTTTTGTAGATATCCCTAACATTGGCAGTCAGAATGAGTAAAAATTACCTTAAAAAAACGTGGGTGAGCCTTATCTAATCAGTTGAAGGTCATAAGAGCAAAAACAAGTTTCCTAGAAAATAAATGATGCTACTAATATCAAAAGAGTCAGGAAAGCAATACAAAAGGACAAAGAAGTCTTCCTTTTCTAACTATGTAGACAATTAGATATTAAACTTTAATCTGTATAAGTAAGGATAATCCACGTTATGATGTTATAACAGACATTTCCAAAATCCCTATGCCTTAACGCAAAAGGAAATTATTTCTTTCCTAAATATTAAGTATATTATAGCCCCAGATTT
This sequence comes from Panthera leo, assembly GCF_018350215.1. Taxonomy (NCBI): domain Eukaryota; kingdom Metazoa; phylum Chordata; class Mammalia; order Carnivora; family Felidae; genus Panthera; species Panthera leo. The sequence continues at coordinate 43,880,076 of NC_056679.1, read as the reverse complement.
ATTCTGTGGACCCAATGGGTGCTGCACTGTGTGCAATATTGCTGGTCAGGGTGACAGAAGAGAGATGGGTTTTTACAGTAGTAGAATTGCCTGAGAAATAAAGCTTTGTTGTTTTATGCCACTGAGATTTTGAGGTTATTATTATTACAGAATAAACAATTCTTTCCTGATTGATATGGATGTTATCACATAAAGCAGATTACCAATAGGCATGGCTCATCAGTTTACATGGAAGATATGCATATCAGAATTTGAAAAATTTATGCCCATTGATAAGTGCTATGCCATGGCCAAAAAAAAAAAAGAAAAGAAAAGAACTGTCCTTGGCAATAGTTTTTTACATTGCTCCTCTCATCACTGCAAAAAAAAAGAAAAAAGATTTTGAGCAGCAAAATTTTATTAAGATTGAACAATGTGAAAAAAAAGGTGTATTTATTTATACAAAAGTCACCTGGATATTATGCTAAACTTCACTATTTACTTCTCTATTTATTAGAGTTATTCAACCAGTTTAGGGCTATACTTTTAGTACAAAAGATTAGCAAAACTAAATCTCACAATATTGCACACTGAAATAATTGTGAAAAGTCTTATGACTGGTGGTAATGCAAATTGAAAAAAACCTTTCTAGAAAATATGTTGTAGTTATAGATTTGGATAGGTGCCCATTTCCATCCCAAGACATATACCTTTGGGGAATTCTTTTATATGTAAAATTGAGACAGCTATGGAATTATTCAGAGAAGTAATATTTGTAATGATACAAAAATAGAAATAATCCAAATGTCATCAATAGAGGATGGGCATATGGATTAATTTAAATCCCACACAAGGATACTATCTACAGACAGAAAAAGAAGTGCAAAGAAAAAACAGAGAGACAGAGAGACAAACCAAGAAACAGATTCTTAGCTATAGTGAACAAACTGATGGTTACCAAAGGGCAGGTGGATAGGGGGATGGGTGAAATAGGAGATGAGGATTAAAGAGTACACTTGTGATGAGCACTGGATGATGTATATGCAAGTGTTGGATCATTATGTTGCACCCCTGAAACTAATATAACACTGCATGCTAACTCTACTGGAATTAATTTTTTTAAAGTAAAACTATAAACATAAGCATGGATAAGAGCCAAACATATAACATTTAGAAAAAAAGTTACAAAATGCTACATGTAGTAAGATACGCTTATTAATAATGTTTATTTTATTTTTTTTAAATTTTTGTTAATCTTTATTTATTTTTGACAGAGAGACAGAGCATGAGCAGGGAAGGGGCAGAGAGAGAGGGAGACACAGAATCAGAAGCAGGCTCCAGGCTCCAAGCTGTCAGCACAGAGCCCGACGCAGGGCTCAAACTCATGGACTGTGAGATCATGACCTGAGCCGAAGTTGGACACTCAACCGACTGAGCCACCCGGGCGCCCCGCTTATTAATGTTTAATATGCATATTCTTATTACTCAAAAATTTTAATTTAACAATGTGGGTATCTATACAAATTAAGGAAATCTATAATACAAATAGGTGAAAGTGGCTACTTGTTCAGTGCAAGCCAATTCATACAATTAGGGAAGGGCATATAAAAAATAAAAATATATAAAACTTAATTTATATATTTAAGAACTGACAGACTGTGGGACGCCTGGGTGGCTCAGTTGGTTGAGCATCCGACTTCAGCTCAGGTCATGATCTCACAGTCCGTGAGTTCGAGCCCCGTGTCAGACTCTGTGCTGACAGCTCAGAGCCTGCAGCCTGCTTCCAATTCTATGTCTCCCTCTCCCTCTGCACCTCTCCTCCTCATGCTCTGTCCTTCTCTGTCTCAAAAATAAATAAAAACATTTAAAAAAATTAAAAGAACTGACAGACTTTGAAACAAAGCAAAAAGTCCAAATAACTGCAATAAAAGTATATACTGCAAGTTCCAAAATAGGTGATGTGAGAATTAAGATAAATTTTATTTCTTCATCAGAAGGTTTTAAGAAGTTGCAATGTGGGAAGATGTCTAAAGATATGTGGGTTTTAGAGAGAATCACAAAGTAACCACACATTTGCTTTGACCTCACATTTCTGATTTGTGAAATGATTGGATTATAGCAAAGCATCTCTAAGCCCTAACCTGTTTTAACATTCTAGAATTCAGCGGTTTTATAGGGATATTCAATGTCTTGCTGGGGCGGGGGGGGGGGGGGGGGGTTGATTGGGACACACGGTACAGCAGGAGTGATACTTTGCCAGGTTTTGTGCTGTGCTTACAAAGAAATAATGACTACGGTTATAAAACCGAAGGACAAGATTTTAAAGAACATTTTGGCACCCGTAGTTCCACAATACATAATTCACGTATTTTTCATTTTCAGGAAAACACAGTGGTTTTGCTTTGTATCACCTAAAACAAGAGAAAGACTTTGTTCAGTTAATGTAAATAATTATTTGAATGCTTAAACCTGTAAAACTCAATTTTTCTATTCCTTACCTCACATTTTAATTTGTCAATAAAATTATTCCCATTACTGGCATAGCTTTATCTCTCTCTGTCTCTCTTTTGCTCTTCTCACTTGCTTGCTCTCCATCTCTCTCTCTCTCTCTGAATTGAATACATAGATATGTATATACAGATACTTATGTACATATATGAAGCTATATCTCTGTGCTTAATTAAGCATCTTCTATAATCTACATCAAGCATCTATTCCAAATTATCTTTCTTGCAAAAATATTATTCTCATTATTCTTCAGTGTATATTTATAAATATATAGATTAATAAATTTTTACTAATGGATACCATTCATTTTTAGTATAACAACACTTATTTCCAAATGGTGATTTATGAGTACTTTATAATTAGAAATTATTTTGAGTCATCAAGTTGATTTTAAAATTAAATGTATTCTACATATTCTAAATCTTTGAATATCAGTAATCTTCCTTGCATATTTCAGTGATGTGCCTTCGAATTCAAAAGCTGTAGTATTTTTCTTTTTTTTTTTTTTTTTTTTTTTGTTTTTTTTTTGTTTTTTTTTGTTTTTTATTTTTTTTATTTTTTTATTTTTTAATATATGAAATTTACTGTCAAATTTGTTTCCATACAACACCCAGTGCTCATCCCAAAAGGTGCCCTCCTCAATACCCATCACCCACCCTGCCCTCCCTCCCACCCTGCCCTCCCTCCCACCCCCCATCAACCCTCAGTTTGTTCTCAGTTTTTAACAGTCTCTAATGCTTTGGCTCTCTCCCACTCTAACCTCTTTTTTTTTTTTTTTTCCTTCCCCTCCCCCATGGGTTTCTGTTATGTTTCTCAGGATCCACATAAGAGTGAAACCATATGGTATCTGTCTTTCTCTGTATGGCTTATTTCACTTAGCATCACACTCTCCAGTTCCATCCATGTTGCTACAAAAGGCCATATTTCATTTTTTCTCATTGCCACGTAGTATTCCATTGTGTATATAAACCACAATTTCTTTATCCATTCATCAGTTGATGGACATTTAGGCTCTTTCCATAATTTGGCTATTGTTGAGAGTGCCGCTATAAACATTGGGGTACAGGTGCCCCTATGCATCAGTACTCCTGTATCCCTTGGATAAATTCCTAGCAGTGCTATTGCTGGGTCATAGGGTAGGTCTATTTTTAATTTTCTGAGGAACCTCCACACTGCTTTCCAGAGCGGCTGCACCAATTTGCATTCCCACCAACAGTGCAAGAGGGTTCCTGTTTCTCCACATCCTCTCCAGCATCTATAGTCTCCTGATTTCTTCATTTTGGCCACTCTGACTGGCGTGAGGTGGTATCTGAGTGTGGTTTTGATTTGTATTTCCCTGATAAGGAGCGACGTTGAACATCTTTTCATGTGCCTGTTGGCCATCCGGATGTCTTCTTTAGAGAAGTGTCTATTCATGTTTTCTGCCCATTTCTTCACTGGGTTATTTGTTTTTCGGGTGTGGAGTTTGATGAGCTCTTTATAGATTTTGGATACTAGCCCTTTGTCCGATGTGTCATTTGCAAATATCTTTTCCCATTCCGTTGGTTGCCTTTTAGTTTTGTTGGTTGTTTCCTTTGCTGTGCAGAAGCTTTTTATCTTCATAAGGTCCCAGTAATTCACTTTTGCTTTTAATTCCCTTGCCTTTGGGGATGTGCCGAGTAAGAGATTGCTACGGCTGAGGTCAGAGAGGTCTTTTCCTGCTTTCTCCTCTAAGGTTTTGATGGTTTTCTGTCTCACATTCAGGTCCTTTATCCATTTTGAGTTTATTTTTGTGAATGGTGTGAGAAAGTGGTCTAGTTTCAACCTTCTGCATGTTGCTGTCCAGTTCTCCCAGCACCATTTGTTAAAGAGACTGTCTTTTTTCCATTGGATGTTCTTTCCTGCTTTGTCAAAGATGAGTTGGCCATACGTTTGTGGGTCTAGTTCTGGGGTTTCTAGTCTATTCCATTGGTCTATGTGTCTGTTTTTATGCCAATACCATGCTGTCTTGATGATGACAGCTTTGTAGTAGAGGCTAAAGTCTGGGATTGTGATGCCTCCTGCTTTGGTCTTCTTCTTCAAAATTACTTTGGCTATTCGGGGCCTTTTGTGGTTCCATATGAATTTTAGGATTGCTTGTTCTAGTTTCGAGAAGAATGCTGGTGCAATTTTGATTGGGATTGCATTGAATGTGTAGATAGCTTTGGGTAGTATTGACATTTTGACAATATTTATTCTTCCAATCCATGAGCAGGGAATGTCTTTCCATTTCTTTATATCTTCTTCAATTACCTGCATAAGCTTTCTATAGTTTTCAGCATACAGATCTTTTACATCTTTGGTTAGATTTATTCCTAGGTATTTTATGCTTCTTGGTGCAATTGTGAATGGGATCAGTTTCTTCATTTGTCTTTCTGTTGCTTCATTGTTAGTGTATAAGAATGCAACTGATTTCTGCACATTGATTTTGTATCCTGCAACTTTGCTGAATTCATGTATCAGTTCTAGCAGACTTTTGGTGGAGTCTATCGGATTTTCCATGTATAATATCATGTCATCTGCAAAAAGCGAAAGCTTGACTTCATCTTTGCCAATTTTGATGCCTTTGATTTCCTTTTGTTGTCTGATTGCTGATGCTAGAACTTCCAGCACTATGTTAAACAAGAGCAGTGACAGTGGGCATCCCTGTCGTGTTCCTGATCTCAGGGAAAAAGCTCTCAGTTTTTCCCCGTTGAGGATGATGTTAGCTGTGGGCTTTTCATAAATGGCCTTTATGATCTTTAAGTATGTTCCTTCTATCCCGACTTTCTCAAGGGTTTTTATTAAGAAAGGGTGCTGGATTTTGTCAAAGGCCTTTTCTGCATCGATTGACAGGATCATATGGTTCTTCTCTTTTTTTTTGTTAATGTGATGTATCACGTTGATCGATTTGCGAATGTTGAACCAGCCCTGCATCCCAGGAATGAATCCCACTTGATCATGGTGAATAATTCTTTTTATATGCTGTTGAATTCGATTTGCTAGTATCTTATTAAGAATTTTTGCATCCATATTCATCAGGGATATTGGCCTGTAGTTCTCTTTTTTTACTGGGTCTCTGTCTGGTTTAGGAATCAAAGTAATACTGGCTTCATAGAATGAGTCTGGAAGTTTTCCTTCCCTTTCTATTTCTTGGAATAGCTTGAGAAGGATAGGTATTATCTCTGCTTTAAACGTCTGGTAGAACTCCCCTGGGAAGCCATCTGGTCCTGGACTCTTATTTGTTGGGAGATTTTTGATAACCGATTCAATTTCTTCGCTGGTTATGGGTCTGTTCAAGCTTTCTATTTCCTCCTGATTGAGTTTTGGAAGAGTGTGGGTGTTTAGAAATTTGTCCATTTCTTCCAGGTTGTCCAATTTGCTGGCATATAATTTTTCATAGTATTCCCTGATAATTGTTTGTATCTCTGAGGGATTGGTTGTAATCATTCCATTTTCATTCATGATTTTATCTATTTGGGTCATCTCCCTTTTCTTTTTGAGAAGCCTGGCTAGAGGTTTGTCAATTTTGTTTATTTTTTCAAAAAACCAACTCTTGGTTTCGTTGATCTGCTCTACAGTTTTTTTAGATTCTATATTGTTTATTTCTGCTCTGATCTTTATTATTTCTCTTCTTCTGCTGGGTTTAGGCTGCCTTTGCTGTTCTGCTTCTATTTCCTTTAGGTGTGCTGTTAGATTTTGTATTTGGGATTTTTCTTGTTTCTTGAGATAGGCCTGGATTGCAATGTATTTTCCTCTCAGGACTGCCTTCGCTGCATCCCAAAGCGTTTGGATTGTTGTATTTTCATTTTCGTTTGTTTCCATATATGTTTTAATTTCTTCTCTAATTGCCTGGTTGACCCACTCATTCGTTAGTAGGGTGTTCTTTAACCTCCATGCTTTTGGAGGTTTTCCAGACTTTTTCCTGTGGTTGATTTCAAGCTTCATAGCATTGTGGTCTGAAAGTATGCATGGTATAATTTCAATTCTTGTAAACTTATGAAGGGCTGTTTTGTGACCCAGTATATGATCTATCTTGGAGAATGTTCCATGTGCACTCGAGAAGAAAGTATATTCTGTTGCTTTGGGATGCAGAGTTCTAAATATATCTGTCAAGTCCATCTGATCCAATGTATCATTCAGGGCCCTTGTTTCTTTATTGACTGTGTGTCTAGATGATCTATCCATTTCTGTAAGTGGGGTGTTAAAGTCCCCTGCAATGACCACATTCTTATCAATAAGGTTGCTTATGTTTATGAGTAATTGTTTTATATATCTGGGGGCTCGGGTATTTGGCGCATAGACATTTATAATAGTTAGCTCTTCCTGGTGGATAGACCCTGTGATTATTATATAATGCCCTTCTTCATCTCTTGTTACAGCCTTTAATTTAAAGTCTAGTTTGTCTGATATAAGTATGGCTACTCCAGCTTTCTTTTGGCTTCCAGGAGCATGATAAATAGTTCTCCATCCCCTCACTTTCAATCTAAAGGTGTCCTCAGATCTAAAATGAGTCTCTTGTAGACAGCAAATAGATGGGTCTTGTTTTTTTATCCATTCTGATACCCTATGTCTTTTAGTTGGCGCATTTAATCCATTTACATTCAGTGTTATTATAGAAAGATATGGGTTTAGAGTCATTGTGATGTCTGTATGTTTTATGCTTGTAGTGATGTCTCTGGTACTTTGTCTCACAGGATCCCCCTTAGGATCTCTTGTAGGGCTGGTTTCGTGGTGACAAATTCCTTCAGTTTTTGTTTGTTTGGGAAGACCTTTATCTCTCCTTCTATTCTAAATGACAGACTTGCTGGATAAAGGATTCTCGGCTGCATATTTTTGCTGTTTAGCACACTGTAGATATCGTGCCAAGCCTTTCTGGCCTGCCAAGTTTCAAAGGAGAGATCAGTCACGAGTCTTATAGGTCTCCCTTTATATGTGAGGGCACGTTTATCCCTTGCTGCTTTCAGAATTTTCTCTTTATCCTTGTATTTTGCCAGTTTCACTATGATATGTCGTGCAGAAGATCGATTCAAGTTACGTCTGAAGGGAGTTCTCTGTGCCTCTTGGATTTCAATGCCTTTTTCCTTCCCCAGTTCAGGGAAGTTCTCAGCTATAATTTGTTCAAGTACCCCTTCAGCACCCTTCCCTCTCTCTTCCTCCTCTGGGATACCAATTATGCGTATATTATTTTTTTTTAGTGTATCACTTAGTTCTCTAATTTTCCCCTCATACTCCTGGATTTTTTTATCTCTCTTTCTTTCAGCTTCCTCTTTCTCCATAACTTTATCTTCTAGTTCACCTATTCTCTCCTCTGCCTCTTCAAGCCGAGCCATCGTGGATTCCATTTTGTTTTGCAATTCGTTTAAAGCGTTTTTCAAAAAAGCTGTAGTATTTTTCTAATCCAACTCTAAGCCTGGAAAAATTTACTGCAATTTATGCTTGCTTATTTACTTTACTTAGTTCCTTATTATTAAAGTTTGTACAGAATTCAATTGCTTTTCCCCTATTAAATTTTCCATGCTCCACATCTAATAACATATACATTCATTAAAATGAGAGTTTAAAAATTTTGTTGATTTTTCCACCACTTGTGTGTGAATTCTTAATATACTGGGTTAAATGTTATTGTTTGCTAAATTATTCCAAAACCAAAAAAATAAATAAATTAAATGTAATATACTCTTTGACCTTAAAATTTTTAATGATACTTCATGGTACTTTTCCTAAACAAGTCATTCTGTTTTTAATTACCCAGTAATAATTATTACATCAATCCTCCCTTAGTCCCAAAGGACAACACCTTTAATCATCAGGTAGCTTCAAAAATTAAGCTGCAATGCTCTCATTTCCCTACTTTTTTTGATGTGACTTCTTAGCTAGAATCTTCCTTATCTTGCCTCCCCTAAGGCAATGTTACAGCAGATTCTGGCAGAAATTCAGTAATTGCTGAGGTGCTTGATTCCCTCCTGCTGATTGTCACTAAAAACAACTGAACATCATTTCCTTGAATATGTTAGTGCTACAAACTAGCTCTTTACTTTTGACAACACTCAGTTCCAAATCAGTGACTTTTTCAATTATTCTTATTCCTTCAATTTTTAATTCTTTTCTGCTTGAGAGGATTTCTGTTGGTGTCTCAATTGGTGCTTAGCATTTCTTTAATACAGGTGAGTTTATTTTGAAGAGTATTTTAGAGAAACTGTCCTTAACTGTGTTACAGCTTCATTGCTGTGCTAAATTTTTATACTTGAGTTAAAAAAAAAAAAAAGCTTGCATATTCTCTCTATAAGAGGATGAATGACAAATACTGGCTATAGTAACTTGCAAATGTATGATACAGACTCACATATTCAAATGTCTAAGAAACAGAAATCTGTTTAATTTTGTTTAACAAAACATTTCACATATTTATTCATTGCCAGCTACTTGCATCCAACCAAATTAACTGGCTATTCAAACCAAGAGGTAAATAGACGTTTAAAACTCTGTTTTAGGCAGGACATCTTGTTCCTGGGTCACTTGGGTCTTGTCTCAAATGCACCAAAGAATTGGAGATCCAAGACGAGAATGGGGAGATAGTTTACTGAGTAGATAAGTATAGTACACTATCAAGAGTGAAAGCCGGCCACTGCGGGAGCAAGAGTGGCAATGGCATCTAGAAGCTCTAGCCCTGTACTTTTAAGCCTGTTTTGTGTGCATGTAAATTTGGCTTTGACTGATATTTTTCATTGCCAGCTGGTGGTTATATAACAGTTTGGCTTATGCTCATGTGCTTACCCATGATGCATTCTGTTATAATTGTATTTATTTATGTACTGTATATTTATGAGTGTCTAATGAGCTTTGGTTGTGACTTTAAAGGTACTTAAGGGCAAATTGCACTTCCTGTGCACATGTTCAGCTGTTAGAAGTCCCCTTGTGGCTTTTGAGCCAGCTCTGTGTCTAGGCCTTTCCTGTTCTGTTAGCCTTTAGGGGTGGCTCTGAAGGTGTGGCTGTTAACCCTTGGGGGTGGCTCCGAGGGTGTGGCCAGCATCTGCTTTATCCCTCCTCGCTCTTGTCTAACTGTCTAACAATCTCACTTAAGTTGAAAAAGAAGTTATAATGTTCTAACTACTTTTAGGAACTATGGTTTCATCTGTTTTGTGTAGTCTATCATATTACACAAGAAGACATAGCTATGAAGTTGTAATAACAGAAAACTGAAGAATATGAAGAAGTCAGAAAAAAATTGAAGACCCCCTTTAAGAAATAAGGTCTTACAACAAAAACAATTAAGTGCTATTAGTTTAGACGGGAAAAGTAGGGTAAAGTACCAGAAAGGTTTTCTATAGAAGATTAAAATTTTAATGTGAAACAGAATGTAACTACAACTGAAAATCTCTGCCTATTTCTCCCTAAGAAAGAAAATATGTATATTATGCAATACATAGAAATGTGTATATAAGCCACGTGTTTTGATAAATCTGAAATGAACATGCTCAGTCAGTGGAGCATGTAACTCTTGATCTTCAGGTTGTGAGTTCAAGCCTCACGTTGAGTGTAGAGATTATTTAAAATCTTGAAGAAGAAGGAGGAGGAGGAAGAGGAGGAGGGGAAAAGAAAAAAGAAATGAACAATAAATAGTTCATGATAAGGAAATTTTATTTTATTTTTAATTTTTTTAATGTTTATTTTTGAGAGAGGGAGTGTGTGAGATGGGGAGGAGTGGGGGTCGGAGGGGACAGAGGATCCAAAGCAGGCTCTTTACTGACAGGAGACAGCCCAATGCAGGGCTCAAACTCACAAACCATGAGATCATGACCTGAGCCAAAGTCAGAGGCTTAGGCTTAACCTACTGAGCCACCCAGATGCATTAAAGAGGAAGTTTTCTATTAGAAAATACCAAATGTCAGAACCATGACTAAATAAGTAAATAAAGGCTAAGCACTTCCTAGATTTAAGTTACATAATTCCAAATAAATAAAATCTTTCTGAGGAATTCTAGAGAGGTTTACCAACATAGGTTACCATTTATTAAATAAGCTGGATGCCTAAAACTGTGCTTATTAAGAGCATAGTGTCTGTTGTTTTATTTTCTTAGAGTTTATTATTTTTTTAATGTTTATTTATTTTTGAGAGAGATTGGGGGGGGGGGGGGGGGGGAGCAGCAGAGAGAGAGGGAGACAGAATCTGAAGCAGGCTCCAGGCTCTAAGCCGTCAGCACAGAGCCCAACATGGGGCTTAAACTCACGAACCATGAGATCGTGACCTGAGACAAAGTCAGACACCCAACCGACTGAGACACCCAGGTCCTCCTATTTTCTTAGAGTTTAAAAGACACTGCCACCACTGTGCATGTTATGTAATTATTTATCTTACAAAATCAATTCAATGAAATTAAAAAAATTAGTATCTTCATCCAGTTTGTTGGACTTATTTTGGGTGTTGGAGAATGATAATAAAGCAGCTAATAACCCTATAAATCATTCCCTTCATAATTTATATATTTAATTTAATTAATACCCTACTGCACATGTAGATCGACCTCAAAGAAGTAGTCATCACTGTCTCAAAAGGAAGTACCAGAAAATATTAATCCTTAATACTCTTGAAAGTAGAGTGTATATTGTATAGAAAAGCACAAAAACTGACTCAGCATTGAAAAGTGGTGCCTGAGTCAAAATTAGAAAGTATAGAAGTTGCTTTTGCTTATTTTTTTTACATATACATCAAAGAAACTCCGAGGCAAATAATTACCATAATTCTGTGTCTAAAATCTATGTTTTCTTAAGTATAAAAAACTCATTATTAATTAAGCAAAAGATAAATATTCTATACATTAAAAATAATTTTGTGACAGTTTTCAGTGTATTTTTTTCTTCTTTAGTGAAATATGATATAAGAATGCATTTAAAATTGGTGATGTCCAATAAATAAACAAACAAGCAAATAAATAAATAAAATTAGTAATGTCTTAAATTCAGTAAAATAGATATTTAATGAGGGGTGCCTGAGTGGCTCAGTCTGTTAGGGGGCCAACTTCAGGTCAGGCCATGATCTTATGGCTCAAGGGTTCGAGCCCCATATCAGGTTCTGTGCTCACCCTGGAGCCTGCTTCTGATCTGTGTCTCCCTCTCTCTCTGCCCCTCCCTTGCTCAAGCTCTGTCTTTCAAAAATAAATTAAAAAAATAGATATTTAATGAATTGAATTCAAATCAGGCACATCTTTGAAGTTTCCCCCAGGTGTATATCGAGTTCTTTGGATTATGCATATTGAAGAAAAGGTTCAAGAATAAGACACTTGGTGAAATAAAATTTTACTTTATTTAAAATGAATGTGGTTCTAAAATGTAAATTTTTATTTTAATTCATTTAAAATTAGGTGCATATTTTTATAGAAAAATATCAATAATTTTATTAACCCAGAAAGTATAAGAAACAGGAATATAGGAAATAGGCTTCAAAAGTTACTGCTGACTGAATAGTGAAAGAGTTCTTTATAAAAGAAAATTTGTAAATATTTTACTTCTCAAATTAACAACTCAAGAAAGAAAAGCCACATATATTTAGCTTTTAATAAATGTTAGAATAATAGGTAAATGGTGCAAATTGTGTGCTCATAACTCATTAGGAATACAGCTTCTTGTTTCATTTATATACTGCTTATTTTGTTTTATAAATCATAGATTCTGAATAAACTACCATGTTTAAACTTCTTGCTTAACTGAAGTAATCCATGTACATTTTAGGAATGATATTTAAAATGGAGACTAAATACCAAAAGAGACTGATCAGCAAACATCCACTATCAATTACATCAGTAAATATGATTGGCAATAAGGGTCACAACTAACCTTCTGGGGATGATTTTAGGGGCAAAACAATATTACTTAATTGCTTTCCAGTCCTGCACTGATGAGGTTGTTTAAGACTTTCTTAATTTTTAATGTGATTTTAATTTTTAAAGGAACAATGCCAAGGCTTAATTATACTTCTTTGCCCTTATGGGCAGTTTTCATCCATGGATATAGCAGTATCTACAAGTGTTGTTCCTTTTTTATACACAGGAAGGAAATGAAGCCCAGAGAAGTGCTAAGTGACTAGCTAAAGGTCATAGAACTCATCAATAGAATGGCTGTACAAGTAATAGAACCACAGATGTCTCTTCTAATCCTATCTACCAACTCAAGAAATTTCCATTTTTTAACGCCTAGTTTTCCTATAAAAATGTGAACGAGTGCCGATGACTTCCTGACTGATGATGGGTTAGACAGAAAACTTATAAACTTGGAGATGTTGTCTTAGTAATTTCACTTTTTATCAAGCTAGTGCTTATGAAAAATATATTATAAAATTAAGCTCTGATATATTTAGAATTCTATCAATTCAGCATGGTATAATACCTGGACATTCAGTATTGATTCTTTTTAGACTGAATTGTACAGACATCGCCCTATCATATGTCCTTGAATCAGTATTGCAGAAATCCAATTGCCCTACCCTTAACCTTTTCACGAAGGCTGATTTTAGTTATTGTGTGTATGAGGCCTGTAAAATAGCAGTGTCCCCTTGGGAATCATGGTAATGGAAATTAAACAAACAGGTACTGAAGCAAGCTTAACAATTCAGTGTCACAAGCAGGAAAATATATGCGGCTCTAAATTTTATCACAATTAACTCCTCTTGTCAATTTGTTATACACTTCAACTTTCAATGTGAAATTTGAAATTATCTATTTACCTTCAAAAATTGTTAATGATGTATTATCTACTTGCCATGAAAACTATATAATATTGATTGGAGTCTCTTGACAGAAAAAGCATGTAAGCTAATATGTCAGCAAAGCATCCCAAAAGCAACTGATGCTTTTTCTATTGATTTCTCAACCTTGGAAAAAGACAATGAGTTCCCAAATATGCTCTGAGAAATACTCCTTAGAGAGAAGACTATATCTGCGTGCACATTATTTCAAAAATAATATTATAGTGCTTTTGAGCTCTATATTGACATGAAGTTCATTTCAAACACTGTATAGAAGATGTTAGTCTTTGTCAGAAATAAACTTACATAAATTTGTGTTTACATATTGATACTTTAGAATATGATTAGGCCTGATGTAAAACAGGGACTCTCTTGCTACTGTTTTCCATCCCAGTATGTATTCTATCTGATATTTATTGTTTTTCCCCCACATTTAAAATTCTTCTTTAATTTGTCATCTGCTGTCTTTAACTTCCATTTCATATGTAATGGGAGTTCCATTCCATATATAATGTAGTAAGAGTGTAAGGCCAGGAAAAAAATGGGAAAAAAAATCTGTATGACATTGAGCCAACATTGAGCAGGTCCCAGAAAAAGGAGGATATTAACAAAGGTGAGCTCATCTTTTCTCCCGTCATCTGTTCTGCTTTTCTTCTCTAAGCATTTGCTGAGAACTCAGGCAGTGGGATCCTGCTAAGAGTCAGAAAAAGTGACAAAGATTTAGTCTTCCTCAGAGGAATGAGAAGACAAAAAAAAAAAAAAGGGTAGGGTGGAAATGTAGTGAGACTGAGACTAGGCATCAGTGGGTCCCCTGGGGCATTTGCACATTATTCTGTATGAGCCAGGAGAGTAAAGTGCCAAGTTTAAAGTGACTGAAAAAAAAGTATAGCAGAGTTTTCCGTTGTCTCCTGGTACTAAGCAGACTAAAGTTGGAGTTCAGGAAGGAACAAGGAAGATCCTAGGAAACAATGACCCTTGGAGCCCAAGGCCCCTATGAGTGTAGCTTTTCAAGATACACTACTGAGGCTTGGAGGACTGAAACTAGTCTCCATCCCTGGACTGAAGGAACTCACACAGGATAATGTGCATCTTCTCAGGAGGGAGATAACATCACTGTATAGATGATGTCAGTTCCTCACAATCTCCCTGGACCTTTGCTATCCTATTCTTTACTGTCTACCAGCTTCATTTCCAAATCCGAGAACTTCCTTCTCTTTGCCTGAGGGCTTTCTGTGGCTGCCAGTGCCCAGTGGTCCAGCATTAACGTGGCTGGCCGGCAATTGTAGGGAGTTAACCAGTCTCCATTCATCATAAGCAGACCTCACTTGATGACAGATGTTTTGGCTCCCTTGCCCATTGTATGAGGCATCTCTGAAGCGCGTACTCTAGACTATTTCTGAGAACTCCTAAGTGGGAATAGGCTTCATTTTCCCCTTGGTGACCAGTTGGATAATAAGATATTTTACTGGCTGACTTCCCCGCCCCTCCCTGACTTCCTCACTCCCCTACTGCATTCCCTGGACCTCTCAAAGAAACTTCTTGCTCTCAAATTCTTGTCCCTGGTTGTGCTTATGGAGGAACTCAAACAAATATAAGTAGTCAACACTTCTACTTTATATATCTGATTTTCAATTTTCAATCTGTTATTTCAAAAAATAATTTGGCACTAAGACACAGAACAAAGAGGAGGAAAAGTTGGAACAGACCCTGAGATAACAATAGATGCTGATTTCAAAATACAATCTTTAAAATAACTGATCTTTAATCAATTTTCAGAATACCATGACATATATTCATGATCAAAGGAAACAGGAATATGCCATCCCAAAATATGCCTTTCAACATAAGCATGGTTTTGAGTTAAAAGCACTTTTTTAAAAAAGCAGGTATAAGAAGGTGTTCTCACCCTTCCCTTTTTCTTCTTGAAAACAGGAGATAAAACCCCCATATGGAAAATGTCTTCTCTACCACAGGGAAAGAAATATTCCTGTCATCAGACAAGAAGCTGAAGCCAAAAGAATTCTATACAAACAGACCTTGTTAAAATAATTCTTATCTTCCTTTAGCTTCCCACTTAGTTTAGTTACTTTTCCACCTTTTTGTTTTTGTTGTTGTTGTTGTTGTTGTTGTTGTTTTTCTTTTTTTTTTAAGTATAAGAGAAGTTTTATTTATTTTTTTTTATTTTTTTTTATTTTTTAATATATGAAATTTACTGTCAAATTGGTTTCCATACAACACCCAGTGCTCATCCCAAAAGGTGCCCTCCTCAATACCCATCACCCACCCTGCCCTCCCTCCCACCCCCCATCAACCCTCAGTTTGTTCTCAGTTTTTAACAGTCTCTTATGCTTTGGCTCTCTCCCACTCTAACCTCATTTTTTTTTTTTTTCCTTCCCCTCCCCCATGGGTTTCTGTTATGTTTCTCAGGATCCACATAAGAGTGAAACCATATGGTATCTGTCTTTCTCTGTATGGCTTATTTCACTTAGCATCACACTCTCCAGTTCCATCCATGTTGCTACAAAAGGCCATATTTCATTTTTTCTCATTGCCACGTAGTATTCCATTGTGTATATAAACCACAATTTCTTTATCCATTCATCAGTTGATGGACATTTAGGCTCTTTCCATAATTTGGCTATTGTTGAGAGTGCCGCTATAAACATTGGGGTACAGGTGCCCCTATGCATCAGTACTCCTGTATCCCTTGGATAAATTCCTAGCAGTGCTATTGCTGGGTCATAGGGTAGGTCTATTTTTAATTTTCTGAGGAACCTCCACACTGCTTTCCAGAGCGGCTGCACCAATTTGCATTCCCACCAACAGTGCAAGAGGGTTCCTGTTTCTCCACATCCTCTCCAGCATCTATAGTCTCCTGATTTCTTCATTTTGGCCACTCTGACTGGCGTGAGGTGATATCTGAGTGTGGTTTTGATTTGTATTTCCCTGATAAGGAGCGACGTTGAACATCTTTTCATGTGCCTGTTGGCCATCCGGATGTCTTCTTTAGAGAAGTGTCTATTCATGTTTTCTGCCCATTTCTTCACTGGGTTATTTGTTTTTCGGGTGTGGAGTTTGATGAGCTCTTTATAGATTTTGGATACTAGCCCTTTGTCCGTTGTGTCATTTGCAAATATCTTTTCCCATTCCGTTGGTTGCCTTTTAGTTTTGTTGGTTGTTTCCTTTGCTGTGCAGAAGCTTTTTATCTTCATAAGGTCCCAGTAATTCACTTTTGCTTTTAATTCCCTTGCCTTTGGGGATGTGCCGAGTAAGAGATTGCTACGGCTGAGGTCAGAGAGGTCTTTTCCTGCTTTCTCCTCTAAGGTTTTGATGGTTTCCTGTCTCACATTCAGGTCCTTTATCCATTTTGAGTTTATTTTTGTGAATGGTGTGAGAAAGTGGTCTAGTTTCAACCTTCTGCATGTTGCTGTCCAGTTCTCCCAGCACCATTTGTTAAAGAGACTGTCTTTTTTCCATTGGATGTTCTTTCCTGCTTTGTCAAAGATGAGTTGGCCATACGTTTGTGGGTCTAGTTCTGGGGTTTCTATTCTATTCCATTGGTCTATGTGTCTGTTTTTATGCCAATACCATGCTGACTTGATGATGACAGCTTTGTAGTAGAGGCTAAAGTCTGGGATTGTGATGCCTCCTGCTTTGGTCTTCTTCTTCAAAATTACTTTGGCTATTCGGGGCCTTTTGTGGTTCCATATGAATTTTAGGATTGCTTGTTCTAGTTTCGAGAAGAATGCTGGGGCAATTTTGATTGGGATTGCATTGAATGTGTAGATAGCTTTGGGTAGTATTGACATTTTGACAATATTTATTCTTCCAATCCATGAGCAGGGAATGTCTTTCCATTTCTTTATATCTTCTTCAATTACCTGCATAAGCTTTCTATAGTTTTCAGCATACAGATCTTTTACATCTTTGGTTAGATTTATTCCTAGGTATTTTATGCTTCTTGGTGCAATTGTGAATGGGATCAGTTTCTTCATTTGTCTTTCTGTTGCTTCATTGTTAGTGTATAAGAATGCAACTGATTTCTGCACATTGATTTTGTATCCTGCAACTTTGCTGAATTCATGTATCAGTTCTAGCAGACTTTTGGTGGAGTCTATCGGATTTTCCATGTATAATATCATATCATCTGCAAAAAGCGAAAGCTTGACTTCATCTTTGCCAATTTGGATGCCTTTGATTTCCTTTTGTTGTCTGATTGCTGATGCTAGAACTTCCAGCACTATGTTAAACAAGAGCAGTGACAGTGGGCATCCCTGTCGTGTTCCTGATCTCAGGGAAAAAGCTCTCAGTTTTTCCCCGTTGAGGATGATGTTAGCTGTGGGCTTTTCATAAATGGCCTTTATGATCTTTAAGTATGTTCCTTCTATCCCGACTTTCTCAAGGGTTTTTATTAAGAAAGGGTGCTGGATTTTGTCAAAGGCCTTTTCTGCATCGATTGACAGGATCATATGGTTCTTCTCTTTTTTTTTGTTAATGTGATGTATCACGTTGATCGATTTGCGAATGTTGAACCAGCCCTGCATCCCAGGAATGAATCCCACTTGATCATGGTGAATAATTCTTTTTATATGCTGTTGAATTCGATTTGCTAGTATCTTATTAAGAATTTTTGCATCCATATTCATCAGGGATATTGGCCTGTAGTTCTCTTTTTTTACTGGGTCTCTGTCTGGTTTAGGAATCAAAGTAATACTGGCTTCATAGAATGAGTCTGGAAGTTTTCCTTCCCTTTCTATTTCTTGGAATAGCTTGAGAAGGATAGGTATTATCTCTGCTTTAAACGTCTGGTAGAACTCCCCTGGGAAGCCATCTGGTCCTGGACTCTTATTTGTTGGGAGATTTTTGATAACCGATTCAATTTCTTCGCTGGTTATGGGTCTGTTCAAGCTTTCTATTTCCTCCTGATTGAGTTTTGGAAGAGCGTGGGTGTTTAGAAATTTGTCCATTTCTTCCAGGTTGTCCAATTTGCTGGCATATAATTTTTCATAGTATTCCCTGATAATTGTTTGTATCTCTGAGGGATTGGTTGTAATCATTCCATTTTCATTCATGATTTTCTCTATTTGGGTCATCTCCCTTTTCTTTTTGAGAAGCCTGGCTAGAGGTTTGTCAATTTTGTTTATTTTTTCAAAAAACCAACTCTTGGTTTCGTTGATCTGCTCTACAGTTTTTTTAGATTCTATATTGTTTATTTCTGCTCTGATCTTTATTATTTCTCTTCTTCTGCTGGGTTTAGGCTGCCTTTGCTGTTCTGCTTCTATTTCCTTTAGGTGTGCTGTGAGATTTTGTATTTGGGATTTTTCTTGTTTCTTGAGATAGGCCTGGATTGCAATGTATTTTCCTCTCAGGACTGCCTTCGCTGCATCCCAAAGCGTTTGGATTGTTGTATTTTCATTTTCGTTTGTTTCCATGTATATTTTAATTTCTTCTCTAATTGCCTGGTTGACCCACTCATTCGTTAGTAGGGTGTTCTTTAACCTCCATGCTTTTGGAGGTTTTCCAGACTTTTTCCTGTGGTTGATTTCAAGCTTCATAGCATTGTGGTCTGAAAGTATGCATGGTATAATTTCAATTCTTGTAAACTTATGAAGGGCTGTTTTGTGACCCAGTATATGATCTATCTTGGAGAATGTTCCATGTGCACTCGAGAAGAAAGTATATTCTGTTGCTTTGGGATGCAGAGTTCTAAATATATCTGTCAAGTCCATCTGATCCAATGTATCATTCAGGGCCCTTGTTTCTTTATTGACTGTGTGTCTAGATGATCTATCCATTTCTGTAAGTGGGGTGTTAAAGTCCCCTGCAATGACCACATTCTTATCAATAAGGTTGCTTATGTTTATGAGTAATTGTTTTATATATCTGGGGGCTCGGGTATTTGGCGCATAGACATTTATAATAGTTAGCTCTTCCTGGTGGATAGACCCTGTGATTATTATATAATGCCCTTCTTCATCTCTTGTTACAGCCTTTAATTTAAAGTCTAGTTTGTCTGATATAAGTATGGCTACTCCAGCTTTCTTTTGGCTTCCAGGAGCATGATAAATAGTTCTCCATCCCCTCACTCTCAATCTAAAGGTGTCCTCAGATCTAAAATGAGTCTCCTTGGAGAGGATGTGGAGAAACAGGAACCCTCTTGCACTGTTGGTGGGAATGCAAATTGGTGCAGCCGCTCTGGAAAGCAGTGTGGAGGTTCCTCAGAAAATTAAAAATAGACCTACCCTATGACCCAGCAATAGCACTGCTAGGAATTTATCCAAGGGATACAGGAGTACTGATGCATAGGGGCACCTGTACCCCAATGTTTATAGCGGCACTCTCAACAATAGCCAAATTATGGAAAGAGCCTAAATGTCCATCAACTGATGAATGGATAAAGAAACTGTGGTTTATATACACAATGGAATACTACGTGGCAATGAGAAAAAATGAAATATGGCCTTTTGTAGCAACATGGATGGAACTGGAGAGTGTGATGCTAAGTGAAATAAGCCATACAGAGAAAGACAGATACCATATGGTTTCACTCTTATGTGGATCCTGAGAAACATAACAGAAACCCATGGGGGAGGGGAAGGAAAAAAAAAAAAAAAAAAAAAAAAAAAAAAAGAGGTTAGAGTGGGAGAGAGCCAAAGCATTAGAGACTGTTAAAAAACTGAGAACAAACTGAGGGTTGATGGGGGGTGGGAGGGAGGGCAGGGTGGGAGGGAGGACAGGGTGGGTGATGGGTATTGAGGAGGGCACCTTTTGGGATGAGCACTGGGTGTTGTATGGAAACCAATTTGACAGTAAATTTCATATATTAAAAAATAAAAAAATAAAAATAAAAATAAATTAAAAAAAATAAAATAAAATAAAATAAAATGAGTCTCTTGTAGACAGCAAATAGATGGGTCTTGTTTTTTTATCCATTCTGATACCCTATTTCTTTTAGTTGGCGCATTTAATCCATTTACATTCAGTGTTATTATAGAAAGATATGGGTTTAGAGTCATTGTGATGTCTGTATGTTTTATATTGTAGTGATGTCTCTGGTACTTTGTCTCATAGGATCCCCCTTAGGATCTCTTGTAGGGCTGGTTTCGTGGTGACAAATTCCTTCAGTTTTTGTTTGTTTGGGAAGACCTTTATCTCTCCTTCTATTCTAAATGACAGACTTGCTGGATAAAGGATTCTCGGCTGCATATTTTTTCTGTTTAGCACACTGTAGATATCGTGCCAAGCCTTTCTGGCCTGCCAAGTTTCAAAGGAGAGATCAGTCACGAGTCTTATAGGTCTCCCTTTATATGTGAGGGCACGTTTATCCCTTGCTGCTTTCAGAATTTTCTCTTTATCCTTGTATTTTGCCAGTTTCACTATGATATGTCGTGCAGAAGATCGATTCAAGTTACGTCTGAAGGGAGTTCTCTGTGCCTCTTGGATTTCAATGCCTTTTTCCTTCCCCAGTTCAGGGAAGTTCTCAGCTATAATTTGTTCAAGTACCCCTTCAGCACCTTTCCCTCTCTCTTCCTCCTCTGGGATACCAATTATGCATATATTATTTTTTTTTAGTGTATCACTTAGTTCTCTAATTTTCCCCTCATACTCCTGGATTTTTTTATCTCTCTTTCTTTCAGCTTCCTCTTTCTCCATAACTTTATCTTCTAGTTCACCTATTCTCTCCTCTGCCTCTTCAAGCCGAGCCATCGTGGATTCCATTTTGTTTTGCATTTCGTTTAAAGCGTTTTTCAACTCCTCGTGACTGTTCCTTAGTCCCTCGATCTTTGTGGCAAGAGATTCTCTGCTGTCCTGTATACTGTTTTCAAGCCCAGCGATTAATTTTATGACTATTATTCTAAATTCACTTTCTGTTATATTATTTAAATCCTTTTTGATCAGTTCATTAGCTGTTGTTATTTCCTGGAGATTCTTCTGAGGGGAATTCTTCCGTTTGGTCATTTTGGAGAGTCCCTGGCGTGGTGAGGACCTGCAGTGCACTTCCCCTGTGCTGTGGTGTATAACTGGAGTTAGTGGGCGGGGCCGCAGTCCGACCCGATGTCTGCCCCCAGCCCACTGCTGGGGCCACAGTCAGACTGGTGTGTGCCTTCTCTTCCCCTCTCCTAGGGGCGGGATTCACTGTGGGGTGGCGTGTCCCGTCTGGGCTACTTGCACACTGCCAGGCTTGTGTTGCTGGGGATCTGGCGTATTAGCTGGGGTGGGTAGGCAAGGTGCACGGGGGGTGGAGGGGCAGGCTTAGCTCGCTTCTCCTTAGGTGATCCACTTCAGGAGGAGCCCTGTGGCAGCGGGAGGGAGTCAGATCCACTGCCGGAGGTTTGGCTCCGCAGAAGCACAGAGTTGGGTGTTTGCGCGGAGCGAGCAAGTTCCCTGGCAGGAACTGGTTCCCTTTGGGATTTTGGCTGGGGGATGGGCGGAGGAGATGGCGCTGGCGCCTTTGTTCCCCGCCAAGCTGAGCTCTGCCGTCCGGGGGCTCAGCAGCTCTCCCTCCCTTTGTCCTCCAGCCTTCCCGCTTTCCGAGCAGAGCTGTTAACTTATGACCTCCCAGACGCTAAGTCGCGCTTGCTGTCGGAACACAGTCCGTCCGGCCCCTCCGCCTTTGCCAGCCAGACTCGGGGGCTCTGCTTGGCCGGCGAGCCGCCCCTCCGCCCCGGCTCCCTCCCGCCAGTCCGTGGAGCGCGCACCGCCTCGCCGCCCTTCCTACCCTCTTCCGTGGGCCTCTAGTCTGCGCTTGACTCCGGAGACTCCCTTCTGCTAATCTTCTGGCGGTTTTCTGGGTTCTTTAGGCAGGTGTAGGTGGAATCTAAGTGATCGGCAGGACGCGCTGTGAGCCCCGCGTCCTCCTACGCCACCATCTTCCGGAACCTCTTGTTGTTGTTTTTCAATGTAATGTAAAAACATTTAGGTTTTACCACTTATTTGGGTCTTTATTCTCTACGAAGCCTTTAGTCGGGTTAAATTTGTATCAAATTAATTTTTATGTTTTTTCTCCTGTTAATCTGTCTTGTGCCAATTCAAATTCTTAGGCACAGCTGAAAACCCTGAGAGGGTAAAAGTAAAAGTTTGCCTCTCTTACACATAAGGGTTTTGATAGTGCTCAATCTGTTACATATACATATAAAGCTTCCTGTTTCATAATGGCAAGTTCTCATGCCCAAACCCACCAGTTTTCTTAGGCTTGAGTTTGGCTCCTGCTTAGTTTTCTTGTTGTCATATCTATATTGACACTTTTATTCAGCACATCTAAAATTAGAATGGGCAGCACATGGTCTACCCTCCGTTTTCTAAGATGAAAATTCGCTTTGGGCTTTTATCCTCCCACTTCTCTTCTCACTACCGGATCCTCTATTTTCCAGAGCTGTAAAGCAATCACGCCTGCAACTGAAGCCCGTCCAATTTATATTTAATGGATATTGTTTAATTTGTGAATTTCCTATTTTGCGAATTCTCAAAGTCCCTACTCTCATCTGACTGTGCTGAGTACTTTGTAAGCATTTGATAAATCTTTTATTGCATCACTTTACTATGATGGTTAGGAAACTATTTGCTGTATTTTGATTCTCACTATATTTTTTTCTCTCATAAAATAAATAAGCCTTTGATAAAACACACAGCTTCCAAAGGGATAGGAATGAAGGGGTAAGAGGATTCTCCCGTTCCTAAGACAGGCTTGTTTAAACAATTTTAATGCTAAAGAGATAGATATTACAGGTTATTCTCGTTTCCTTGTTTGCTTTGAATGCATGCAGTTTTTCCTTCCTGCACTAAAATTCAAAGAGAAAATACTTTCAGACATATATTTTTTATGGATCTAATCTCTAGTAAAGTTAACTTTGAGCTTAACATTGAACACATTCCTCTAACAGTTATTGAACGCATAATTTTGTTAACCTGTTTCACCAAATACTTGGTAGATTTATTTAATTTAAATTTTATTAACCAATAATTGAAAAAAAACATAGTGTGTCAAATTCAAACTAACTTGACTTGAAGATAATGATTTGGTTTTCAAAACAGGCTGTACAAAGAAACCTTCATAATCCATTCTCCTTCCACTGTATCTCATGTTTCTATCTTGATTTACAGTATATTAAAATGATTAAACACATTTGAGGTTTTATGAGTTTGATTTCAAGGAATAAGAAAGAGAGGCATACTGTATGAGCCTATTTCTTACACAACCAAGTCTCTTACTTTCTTTAGAAACAATGAACTGGAGAAAGTCACTTCGTCACTTGGACTGAGAACAGATTGAATTAGCAAATAATTCAGTTACTCCAATTTTTCATTTGTTGCAGATCCTAAAACTTACCCACCCTTACCAACAAGGGCAAATTATGATTACATTAAAAGTTTGAGAAGAAAGAAGAGATGTTATAACTTGCTTTGGCATTGTGAAAACATCCAATTGTGTATATAGCTTTTGTTTTTGTTTGGAAGGATTTTTGTTTTTGTTTTTGTTTATATTTTTGTTTTTCCTTTACCAGCCCCGTACTGCTTCCAACTGCTAACCTGATGGGATTTGGGGACACATATCTTTGACTGACTCCTTGTCTTCTTCTTCACTTCATAGTAGTACCTTTCCCTGTACACAGTGTGGACTCTAATAAATATTTGATGGAGAAAGATCTACTAGTAAGAAAACCAGCTGGCAAGAAGTAGAGAGTCAAATCTATAGAATAGTAATTAGGGAGAAACTCCTTGTCAAATGTACACCCAGGCAAAACCCTGAGGAAAAAGCTTCAAAGTGATGTGAAGTGAACTCTCCCAGATAATAACAGTGACCTAGTTAAAACTGTAAAGACTGATATAAAATTGGCTCTGTAGATTATATTGTTCCATCTACCAAAAATGCCGTGTGTGACCATGTGAAATAAGTTTATATTTGGCACAACTCTTTCCCTCTGTGTATTTCTTTTCTTTTTGCCCATTTAAATGAGTTATCCTTTTCTCCCAATTAATGTTAGTATCCACTCACATCTATCCCCATGCCTCTTACCCAAAACATGTTCTGCCTAGACATATCCCTCTTTCTTTACTGCATCATGATTGACCTAGCACGTCTCATTCCATCTAGTCACAGTCAGGTGGGTCCATTTTTCTATCTCTAATAAACTACTTTTTTCCTATTTGTAGATGAGGGACTCTAGTTACATACTCCTCATATTCCCTTCCATGTGTAGAGAGCTCCAATAATACATGATTATCTTTTTTTCATCCCCTCACTTAACTCCATCCTTGGAAAGTAGAGAGAATAACTTGAAAAGTTGAGTTTTGAGAAGAAGCTGGGCATATGTACGCATTCCTCTTCTCCTCTTGGGAAAAATGTTGCCACCTGAAGTCCCTATTTTCCTGTTTCTCCATGCCAGAAATTTCTATCTGTATTTAAATCTGTTCAATTCACAACTTAAGGATTAGGAGAGCATTTGCCCACATATGTGAACTGATCCTACAACTTAGCCTATATCAGAAAGAAAAATGATATTTTGGTCTCCATACCTTGATATCTGTATTTCTCAGTAGGTTAAGAATTTATGTGGCAAACAAGGTTGCTAATTATTTGGTGTCCCCGTAAATCAAATCTAGTTAGCAGTCCTTCCGAGTAGACAACAACCCTGTGTAACGCCAAACATTGGAGATTTTGTTGGTAGAAAAGGGACCTGCAAAGAAAATTCTTTTCCTTACTGACATGACTCTATTGCCTGAGTCAAAGTTTATATTTTATTTACAGACATAAACCAATCATTTCCGGATTTGTTTTCCAATGTTGTCACACAAACTGGAATGCTTTTTACTCTACCACACAAATAGAAAGTAAGTAAATAAGATGATACAAAAACAAAAATCTAACAAAGCTAGTATAAGAGATACAGCTTGTTCCAATATCCTCTCTTAAGCAAATGGTCATGAGTCAATTCTAACATTGGTTCTGTAGCAAAATATCTAGAACAACAAAAGTTCGTACTTATATTTACCTCAACTGTGGCCTTACCCTGGCCCTGTGCTTTCAAGGGCCTGCCATGTGTGGCCCTCCCGCAACACACATATCCACAGGGTTAGGTGTAAGTAAGGTGAATGAATGTGTAAACCCAGAATCCATACTCAAAGTCCCCTAAAAGGCCTGCTTTGGATACACACACTGACCTCAGATTTTCCTAGATGTGCTATATGCTTGTCTTGAGTCCTAAAAACTAGGAGCAGGTCTATAAGGGTCTTCCATAAAATAAACTGGAGAGAAAAGTGTAAGAGATCCCTTAAGGAATTTGCAGTTCATAGAGAGAGAACATTTAGTAGGATACCTGTGTCTTGTCTGGAACCAAGTGACAGCTTCTTTGGTATTTAGGTGGTCCATTATTATTTGTGAAAAATCAATAAAACTGTGTTTAGAGATTAAGCCAGGGTGGATTGCATGTATCTTCTCGGTAAAATTGAAATGATAATTAAAACAATATTATAACAAAAGACAGCTATCAACAGTAAAAGAAGTTGATGTTTTTTTTTTTTTCTCCTTTTCTGTCTCTAAATATCAGGATAGCTCATTTCTCTTTTACTCAATTTTTTTTTCTTTCTCTACACTGCCTGTTTTGGCTTCAACAAAATATTTATTTATATGTGTATGACTCTTAACTTTCTAATATCAGTAGTCATATTACATATTTTTCTTTTTTAATTATTTATTGAGATATAATTTACATACAATCAAACTGACCATTTTTAAGTGCATGATGCATTGATTTTTAGTAAATTTACAGAGTTATGCAACCATTATGATAATCCACTTTTAGAATATTTCCAGCATCCCAAAATATTCCCTCCTGGGCAATATCAGTTATTCCGTTTTCATATCCAGCCCCAAGAAAGTATTAATTTATTTTGTTTCTATAGATTTGTTTTTTAATAGACTTTAGTATTTAAAATAATTTTAGCTTTGGGGTGCCTGGGTGGCTCAGTTGGTTAAGCATTGGATTCTTGATTTTGGCCCAGGACATGATCTCATCATTCGTGAGTTTGAGCCCCACATCAGGCTCTACACAGACAGTGGGGAGCCTGCTTGGGATCCCCTCTCTCCCTATCTTTGCCCCTTGCCTGCTCCCAGGAGTGCAGCACATGCACGTGCTCTCTCTCGCTCGCTCTCTCTCTCGCTCTCTCTCTCAATAAAGAAATAAACATTAAAAAAAAAACAGTTTAGCTTTATGGAAAAACTTGAGGCAATAGCACAGAAAGTTCTTATATTTCCCAAACACATTTTCCCATTATTCGCAGCTTACAGTACTATTTGTCACAATTAATGAACCAATCAATATTGATCACTTTTTATTAACTATAAAGTTG
The DNA here is from genome assembly GCF_018350215.1 of Panthera leo. Lineage (NCBI taxonomy): Eukaryota > Metazoa > Chordata > Mammalia > Carnivora > Felidae > Panthera > Panthera leo. The sequence continues at coordinate 43,853,505 of NC_056679.1, read as the reverse complement.
AAATCAGTGTCAGTCTTCCAATTTTGTTCTTCTTCAGTGGTGTGTTGACTGTGTTTATTGCTTTCTCTGTAACCTTCAGGGTTATTTTCCTTTTAAATCTACAAAACTGCATGGTGGTATTCTCATCAGGATTTCCTTGAACCTATAGATCAACTTGGGAAAAGTAGACAGTTGAAGAATATTGGGACTTCCAGTCAATAAACATACAAGATCTCTTTATTTATTTACATCTCATTTGATTTCGTTCATCAGATATTTATGGTTTTCTACATATATGTTATGAAGATATTTTGTTAAGTTAATACCTAAGTATTTCATATTTTGGTGCTATTATAGATGGTAGTATGTTTTTATTTTCAGATTCCAATTGTTTATTTTTGGTATATAGGAAAGTTATTGATGTTTGTATAATAAGTTTACATCTTGGAGCTTTATTTTATTCACGTATTCGTTACAGGAGTTTTATAACTATTTTTGTTATTCTTTGGTATTTTCTAGACAGACAATCATGTTATCATTGAATAAGGAGATTTATTTCTTCCTTTCTACTTATATAGCTTTTATTTTCCATTTTTAAAAATCTTATTGCACTAGCTCAGTCTTATAGCATGTTTTCTGGATAAAAGTGAAAGAAAAGGAATAGGAGAGAGGAAATCCTTATTTTGTTCCCGATCTTAGAGAAATCTATAATTTCTCAAGGTTACATAGGATGTTATTTATACATTTTTTTGTAGGGGTTTGTCATTTTAAAAACAGTCTTTCTATTTCTAGTGTGCTTAGAGTTTTTATCAAGCATGGATTTGGGAGTTTATCAGTTTTAGTTTTGTATCATTAATATGATCATATGATTTTTTTATTGTTTAGCCTGTTGATGTAGTGGATTATACTTACTGATTTTCAGATATGGTACCAACCTTGAACACCTGGTCGTGGTATATAATTCTTTTTATACATGGTTGGGTTTGACCTACTACTATTTGTGAAGGACATTTGAGCCTACATTCATGAGTGATTAGTCTGTTGTTTTCTGATAATAATTTTATCTGGTTTTGTAATTTAGATAATGCTGGTCTCATAGAATGAGTTAAGAAATATTCTTTTTGGTGGTGCCTGGGTGGCTCAGTTGCTTAAGTGTCCAACTTCGGCTCAGGTCCGATCTCATGGGTCATGAGTTAGAGCCCCACATCGGGCTTAGCGCCCACAGCTTGAAGCTTGCTTGGGATTCTCTGTCTCCCTCTCTCTCTGTCCCTTCCCCACCCTCTTCCTCTCTCTCTCAAAATTAACAAATAAACTTTTAAAAATAGAAATATTAATTTTGCTTCTATCTTCTGGAATAGATTGCGGATAGTTGATTTTTTTATTCCCTTTAAATATTTGTTAGAATTCACCAGTGCAAAGCTCTGGACCTGGCCCTTCCTTGTTTGAAAGGTTATTAATTATTGATTCAATTTATGTAATAGATATGAGTTTATTCTGTTTATCTCTTTTTCCTCATGCAAATTTTGATAGTTTATGTATTTCAAGGAATTGTTTCATTTCATCTGTTATCAAATTTGTGGCCCAGAATTGTTCATAATATCCCTTTATTATACTTTTGATGGTTATGGCAAGATAGTGATTATCCCTATTTCATTTCTGATATTGATAACTTGTATCTTCTCTTTTTTCTTAGTCAACCTGGCTGTGGATTATTAATTTGAATGATCTTTTCAAAGAACCCTTTTGGTTTCCTTGATTTTTTTCAATGTTTTTGTTTTTTTTTAATTATATTGATTTCTAGACTTTTTTTTCTTGAGCACATTAAGCTTAAATTGCTCTTCTGTCTCTAGTTTCCTGAAGTTGCAACTTAGATTATTGACAATTCTTTATTTCTAATATCTTCATTTAATGCTGTAAGTTTCCCTCACAGTATTGCTTTTACCACATCTCACAAACTTAATAAATTCCATTTTCATTTTCACTTAATTCCACTTGAGAAACATAGTTGACTCGTGTGTTATTTAGAATGTATTGTTATTCTCCAAATATTTTGGGATTTTTCCAGCTGTCTTTTTTGTTATTGATTTGTAGTTTAATTGCATTGTGGTCTGAGAACACGCTTTGTATGATTTCTATTCTAGCAAGTTTATTACAGTGTGTTTATAGCTCAGAATGTGGTCTGTCTTGGTGATTGTTCCATGTGAGCATGAGAAGAATAGGCATTTTGCTGTTGTTGGATGGAGTATTTTTAAAAAATCAATTAGATCAAGTTGACATATAATGCTGTTCTGATCAATTGTATTCAACTATATTAAGTTATTGCCAATAAGTGAGAAATGCTAAGATACATCAAAAGACCATGTTGTGGAGAATGGAAAAATTGGAAAGGAGATAAAAGATCTTCAGTGAATATGCAGTGTGGTTGAATTTCTTTTCCCCCTCTGAATCAAGATGAAGATTACTCTTTTTTCATTATAGGATTACTTTTAATTTATTTATATATATATATATATATATATATATATATATATATATATATATATATAAAATCTGTGTGTGATTTAGTGAACTATTCATAGATTCTAAGAAAAATTCCTTTTTAAGTTGCCAATTGGAATATAATCTTTCTGTTACATTCAATAAAAAGAATAAAATCTTAAAAAAAAATCTTAGACTTAGAAAACATTTGAGCCAGGACATTTTTTTTTTCTTTTCAACTACAAATATATATATATTTTTGTCACAAGCATTTTCGGATTTCTCATGACTTGTACATGTTCCCATTTACCAGTACAATTTGAAGTGTTATATATTCATATACGAGGAATGTATGGGGGTAGTGTGTATCTGTGTTTGTATGAGTACGTGTATGTGATTGCTATTAGAAACTAATACAGCTATTTATAAATGACAAGACGGTTACTAGCAGACACTTTTTTAAGGGCGAAGAGTGAGAAGACTAACATGGTCATATCTGTGCCAGCAAGAGAATTTGCATTAGTTTCGCTGTGGCTGCTTTAACAAGTTACCACGGAATTGTTGGCTTTAAACAACATGCATTTATTGTCTCATAGTTCTAGAGGCCAAAAGTAAAATGAAGGTGTTGTGAGGGATGTGCTTCCTCCAAAGTTTCTAAGGAAGAATGTATTTCCTGCCTCCTTCAACTTCTGGTGGCTGTTGGCATTTTTTGGCACTCTTTTCTGTTCTTTGAGCTTTTAATGATACCACTGAGATCTCTTTCTGTGTTCACATGGCCTCTCCCTCTGGGAGTGTATATCTTCTCTGAATTTCTATAAAATCTTACTCTTCCTCACTATTACAAGGATTTGTCATTGGATTCATGGCTTACCTGGGTAATCCAGAATAGGCTTCTCCTCTCAAAATATTTAACTTAAACGTATTTAAAAATACACATATCTCTATATATCTATATCTATATATAGATATATGTGGTGATATTCTTTTTTTTCAACCATATAAGGTAAGATCAACATTTTCCAAGGATTAGAATATGTGACATATCTTTTTGACACCAACCATTAATAGACCACCAAAGTCTGCCCTTTGACACCCAAGCATTTGTGTTTGTCCCACATACAAAAGTTATTCACCCCATTTCAATATCCTTAGTCTTGTCCTATTATAGCATCAGCTGTAAGTCAAATATCTCATGTAAATGTTATCAGTTCAAAAGCCACAAATCTCATTATTGAAGTCATCTGAATCAAATGTGGATCAATACCAACTCTGGATCAACACCCAAAGAAGTATCTGCAAGACCAAACCCTAGCCAGGTCCCTCTGAGACCTCTTCTCAATAAGGCCTCAACCTTGGGTCTATGAAACTTGAGTAAACATTAACAGTTGCTAAGAGCTCAAGGCTACATTCCTTTTTTTTTACCTATACATATATTTTATTTTTTAAGTTTTTTTATTAATACAATTTATTGTCAAATTGACTTACGTGCAATACCCAGTGCTCATCCCAACAAGTGCTCTCCTCAATGCCCATTGCCCATTTTCCCTCTCCCCCACCCTCCCATGAACTCTTAATTTGTTCTCTGTATTTAAGAGCCTCTTGTGGTTTGCCTCCCTCCCTCTCTGTTTATAATTGTTTTCCCCCTTCCCTTCCCTCATGGTCTTCTGTTCAGTTTCTCAAGATCCACATATGAGTGAAAAGATACAATATCTGTCCTTCTCTGACTATTTCACTCAGCATAATACCTTCCAGTTCCATCCATGTTGCTGCAAATGGTATGATTTCATTTTTTATCATTTCCAAGGAGTATTATATCAAATATATAAACCACATCTTCTTTATCCGTTCATCAGCTGATGGACATTTAAGCTCTTTCCATAATTTGGCTATTGTTGAGAGCGCTGCTATAAACATTGGGGTACAGGTGCCCCTATGCACCAGCACTCCTGTATCCTTTGGGTAAATTCCTAGAAGTGCTATTGCTGGGTCATAGGGTAGCTCTATTTTTAATTTTTTGAGGAACCTGCACACTTTTTCCAGAATGGCTACACCAGTTTGCACTCCCACCAACAGTGCAAGAGGGTTCCTGTTTCTCCACATCCTCACCAGGATCTGTAGTTTCCTGATTTGTTCATTTTAGACACTCTGACCAATATGAGGTGGTATCTCAGTGTGGTTTTCATTTGTATTTCCCTGATGATGAGTGACGTTGAACATCTTTTCATGTGTCTGTTGGGCATCTGGATGTCTTTCTTTGGAAAAGTGTCTATTCACGTCTTCTGCCCATTTCTTAACTGGATTATTTGTTTTTCGGGTGTTGAGTTTGGTAAGTTCTTTATAGATTTTGGATACTAGACTTTTATCCAGTATGTTGCCTTTTAGTTTTGTTGATTGTTTCGTTTGCAGTGCAGAAGTTTTTATCTTGATGAGATCCAAATAGTTCACCTTTGCTTGTGTTTCCCTTGCCTACAGAGATGAAGTTGCTGCAGTGGGGGTGAGGTCAAATCCAGTTTGTGGGTTCCAGCCCTACAAAGGGCTCTGTGCTGAGAGTGTGGGGCCTGCTTGGGATTCTTTCTCTCTGCCTGCCCCTCCCCTGCCCCCACATGTGCTCTCTCACTCTCTCTCTCTCAAAATAAACAAATAAACTTTAAAAAAATAAAATAAAATGTTAAGTCCTTCCCTTGTAGTAACTTGACTAATGACAGAGTCCAACTACAAAGATGTAAATTATGGGAAGCCTTAAAAAATAATTATTTTAATTATATCTATTCAACCCCCCCCCCAATAGTTATTTAGGTTTTGATATTATTTTGGTTCATGGACTCCTTTGTGAGTCAGAGTATATCTCACTCCTGAAAGATAGGTGATCTTATACTTTTTTGTTGTTTTTTACATACATTCAAATAATAGTCAAATGTCTGGGAAACTTTCATGCATATCAGGTTTAGAAAGTACAATCTACAGCGATGCATGGGTGGCTCAAAAACATATATTATTGATGAAATTAATTTCAAGCAGATATGTCCTGGCAAAATATGAAACTCTATCTCTTAAAATTAAATAGTGTATTTTTAAGTACTGTAACCTTATTTCTAAGAGTAGTACCTATGCAAAAGAAAGTGCTTGCACTCAGAGCTGTGACAATTTTATATTCTTATATGAAAGCTCAGATGTTTAGATATCAATTCCCCACAGTAGAAAAAAATTACCATTAATAAAAGCCACTATTACAGTACTGCAGATTATGGGAGATCAAAGAAGAAAAATAGATTAAGGAAATCAAATGGAATTTTACTGTGAACAATTAGAAATCCCAAGTGTTTCCACTGAAATACACATATTTGATCTGTAATAATAACAGCTGGTGAATTACTCATTCAAATTTTAATTCCACAGAGGTTGTTCTACTTTTTAGTCTTTCATTTAATGGCATGTGTCTGTTCTAATCTATATAATATTTCTTATCAAATAAGTTCCCTGAATGTAATTTTTGGTAAAATAACCAAAAAGAAATTTGTTTAAATAAAATATAATTAGTGCTGAAAATAATGGGAATGTGATCATCATAAATATAGTGACCTAATTTTAATACCAGGTATTTTCATATAATTTAGAAGTCATTTTTAAAACTTATGAAGAGTTTAAATATTAAAATTTAATTTTAAAATATTAAAATAAAATTCCCCCCAGTGTCTCATCTAATATTATGCCATTAGAAGATGACATGAACATATAGTCTATTAATCCAAAACATATTTATTGTCTTTTCTCCTTCTCATTATCACTTTCGCTTTTTTAAATGTATTCATATTTTAAAATCGTTTCATTTACTGGTATAATAAAGTTCATGCAGCTTTTACCTTTTTTTAAGCAGAATTTTTGAAAAATATGTTTAATTATGCTTTAAGCATAATTTATCTTACATTGTGAATATATTTATAATATACATTTGTGAACTTTTGTACTATAAGGCAACATCTATGTCCACTCAGAGTTCATTTCAGTGACTGACTATGGGTCACGTATTCTCTTTTACTCTGAACTCCTGGACTGTTCCCTGGAGAAATGCTTCTCTTTAATGTTTATATTCTTCCCTTAATTTTTGACCTGGTTTCCTAGCACTCATTCCTGTATCTATGTAGTTTAGTGTTCAGTCAACAATTTGGGCAGTTGGTACTCCAACACCTGAAGCCTGCAAGACTTCCACTCTCTGCTGATTGATCCCTGGTAGGCTGGGAAACACATTCAAAAGTTGCCCACTTAACAAGTCTTCCAAGGCCTTTACTTTCTACCAGATCATCTTGGGTATCTCCCAGACATGTGTGCAGTTTCTCAGTAACTAGGTATGTGTGGAGAACATATGGCTTTTTTATTTCAGGGTCTCCTGGTGAAATTGCTGATTTATCTGCACATACCCAACCAACACCACAACCTCAGGCTATAAAAGGTTGTACCAATTTGTTTTTCCCCAAGTTCACCACTATTAGAGGACAAAGCTATGGGGTTTTGTCTGGCCCCAGATCCATTCTGCACACTCTGGGGGCAAAGCTGATTATTTGGGGGCAGGTGGCATCCACATCCCTATAAAACCATAGCTTACATCAACTATAGAGGAATAGGAGAGGCCTTCAGCAAGAAAGCCACAGACTAGTGCTATTCTTTCAGGAAGATCTCTTATTTTTCCAGGAACAAATATTTCTTAATTTGTTATCTGCCTTTGGTCTATTTCTAGAGCCTGAAAATGATAGTTTTGGTCAGTTTGGTCCAGTTTTTTTACAGAAAGGATTTCACCAACCTCTTCATAACACCATAGTGGGAAGTACCTTGATTATGACTATTTCATTTGTGGTAGACTTGTTTCCCTACTCCTCAGTGCCCTTAACCTCACATCATAGAGCCTGAGGACAATGAAGACAATGGAACACAATCCAGAGCTTGACAGCAAATTAGGTGGTTGGCCTGTGTGAATCTGTGACCTGAGGTGATGATTCCTGAAACTTCTAAATTGACTCTCATCTGTAAGTACACAGGTGTAAATTGCAATCATCTTTAATGACATCTTAACTAAAGGAAGGAAGGAAGGAAGGAAGGAAGGAAGGAAGGAAGGAAAGAAGGAAGGAAAGAAGGAAGGAAAGAAAGAAGGAAGGAAGGAAGGAAATAAAGAAGGAAGGAAAGAAGGAAGAAAAGGAAGGAAGGAAGGAAGGAAGGAAGGAAGGAAGGAAGAAGGGAGGGAGGAAGGAAGGAAGGAAGGAAGGAAGGAAGGAAGGAAGAAGGGAGGAAGGAAAGAAGAAGGGAGGGAGGGAGGAGGGAAGGAAAGAAAAAGTAGACTTTTGCAATGGTTTTATGCTTCTTCCAATGTTGTGTTTATTCATTGTTTCTGGTTTCGTAGAAGAACAATATTGTTTATTGATTTTAAATAAGAATCTGCTGAGTTCAAGCTTTGTAAATTAACAATTTGCATTTGTGCAAGGGTAAAAACTAGACTCTGAGGTCTGAATACATTTTTCCTAGTGAGGGATTCTACACAAAATTTACATTGCTGTGTATAAGGAGGATCAGAAAATCACTTTCTAACTGGAAGTGGCAGTGGCACAGTCAATTTTCTGTAACAAACCAATTTTAAGAAACTACACTTACAAGTCTAAGAGTTATTACCATTACCTTTACAATTTTTATTTCTCAGTTAATATTAGCACATATATAGAGGTAATTTTATCTTGATAATTACACAGCTTTAAAATTTTAGTGCTTCTGAGGTCATCAGAATACAATTTTTCTCTAATTGTCTTCTCTTTTATCTTACTCAGACAGCTAATTTTGACAAATGGTTACATTCCACAAAGCCTATGATTATGTAAAATAATGCAAATAATATTTTTTGTATAACTAAGTTCTGTCCAAGTAATCAATGCTGAATTTTCTGATTTCTATATCTTCATCTGATGCTTTGTATGTTACCATTTTTCCAGTATATTTTTATGTTTCCTCTGTAGTATGGTACAAACTAATTCACTATATAACTTTGCATTATTACCACATATAAATGAGCAATTATTTTAAATATAATCCTACCTTAATAATATTTAGTTTGGCCAGTAATATATTATAAAACCACGAGGAACCCAAATTCTAATTTTTGTGATCTTGCAATCTATGTTGAGAATAACCGACCAAGGTATGGATCATTTTATTTATCTGGAAAGAGTATTCTTTGCTAATGAAGATATAACACACTTTTTTAAGTACTCAATTTAGTAGGCAAAATTTTGGTAAAACCCTAATTCTAATAGTGACAATTTCTGCAGTGACAATTTTAGTGACAATAGCGACAATTTTATCCAAACAGGGTAGGTGTAGATCATTGGTTTGTTTATATAGCAGTTAGGACACATTAAAAATGAATTTTACCCATAGGTTTCTTCTTAGCTATTATGTTATTTCAGGCAAATAGACCAACTACATGGGGACACCTTTTTGAAAATATGGAAATTAAAATAGAAATATAAAAATTAAGCATTGGACTATATATGATGGGCCTTTTACTGTACAAGTTATTATACCAACAACTCACGGTACCCAAAAGTCCCATCATTCATATTCTCTTTGACTTGTTCTATAGCAGTCAATCCTCTGTACTGTGGAATGACAACACCTGCTAATATAAACTGAAGATCCTTTATCAGACCATGCTGGCTGGAGTATCCTAGAGAACCACAGTAGCAACCCATGGTCAGTGGCCATAGTAGTGAGTGACCCACAGTCGGATTTATTATGTGAAATAATTACTTTTGAAACTGTGTCTTAAGTTTGCTGGGTCTCTTTATTGATAGAGATAGGTTGTATTTCTTTACATTTTGTATTATATCTTAAAAGAAGGAGAAATTTGGGCGCCTGGGTGGCTCAGGTGGGTAAGCAGCCAACTCTTGATTTCAGCTCAGGTCAGGATCTCACAGTTTGTGAGATCAGCACTGTCTGTGCTGACAGCATAGAGCCTTCTTGGGAGTCTCTCTCTCTTGTTTTCTCTCTCCCTCTCTCTCTCTCTCTGCCCCTCCCCCACTCACACTTTGTAAATAAATTGAAAAATAAACATTAAAAATAAAGAAGACATTTATTGTTAAGTAAAGGTGGTTACATTATTTTCTGATGAAGGAGAGGTAATGAGAAGAGAAGTAACAATACATAGCGAGATATGATGGGACCTAGGGATGCTGAGGAGTGATTACCAAAGACTAACTCAACTACTGAGTATTTTAGCCTTTTATGCTTTCAGTTTGCTTATCTGAAAATGTTTTTCTTTTTTGTGTGTGATATTTTCTTAAATTAGTTTTGAAAAATCTAAGATTTGTTTTCCTTTCCAATATTTTAAAAGTACTTTGAATAGGACACACTCTTGTACATTAAGTGTGATAAGAGAAAAACCTCATTTATTTTCCTCTTTTGGTGTCTTAGCCAACTCAGTTGGATGAAAATAGCAGAGAGAGAGAAAGCCTTGGACTGATGTCATCATCCCATGTATTGAGGAGAGGGAAGGAGGAAATAAAGAGCTAAATTCAACAAAATTTTCCATTAATTAAAAAAATAAACGAAACTCTAGTTTGACTTAACAGACTAAAAAGAGAAATGAATAGGGGCACCTGGGTGGCTCAGTTGGTTAAGCGTCCAACTTCAGCTCAGGTCATGATCTCACAGTTTGTGGGTTCTAGCCCCACGTCGCACCCTGTGCTGACAGCTCAAAGTCTGGACCCTGCTTCAGAATCTGTGTCTCCCTCTCTCTCCGCCTTTCCCCTGCTCACACTCTGTCTCTGTCTCTCTCTCAAGAATAAACATTAAAAAAAATTTTAAGAGAAATGAATTAATTTGATGAAATTGAGATTAAACAAGGGGTATCAGTGCAGATCTTACCACATCAAATGATAATAGGGATATATTATTTAAAATCTTTATTGCACTAAATTTAGAAATTTATTTTTTAATGTTTATTTTATTTTTGAGACAGAGGGAGACAGAGCATGAGCAGAGGAGGGGCAGAGAAAGAGAGACACAGAATCCGAAGCAGGCTTCAGGCTCTTAGCTGTCAGCACAGAGCTCAACATGGGGCTCGAACTCGTCAACTGCGAGATCATGACATGAGCCCAAGTTGGATGCTCAACTGACTGAGCCATCCAGACACCCCAATAAATTTGTAAACTTAGATAGAACATAGTCAACTTTCTTGGAATTCACAAATTGCCAAAATGGGCTTAAAAATTAAAAAAAAAGATCATAAACATATCTAACTTAAAATGATCTTTTAATTATAAAGCTTGAAATAAAGAAAACTTTGAACCCAGAAAATTTTAATAGAGAACTCAGTGAGGTCTTATGAAAAATATACTTTCAATCCTATTCAAACTGTGTCAACATATAGAGAATCAGAAAATGCCTTCTTAATTATATAATGATGCCAAACTCTAAAACTCAAAATGAAACTCAAAAACTAAAATCAAAACTCTGATAGCAGATCTAAAACATTAGAAAAAAGAAATTATGGAGTTATATATTTTTGGAATATCGATTCAAAAATGCTGGGCAAAGTATTAGCAACAAATCATATCAAACATAAAAAGGAAAATACAGTCAAGTAGGGCTTGGTAGTAATGTGAACTTGTTAACACTTAAAATCAATTGGGGCACCTTGGCGGCTCAGTCGGTTAAGCATCTGACTTTGGCTCAGGTCATGATCTCACGGCTTCTGAGTTCAGGCCCATGTGGGTCTCTGTACTGACAGCTCAGAGCCTGGAGCTTCTTCAGATTCTGTCTCTCTCTCTCTCTCTCTCTCTCTCTCTGTGCCCCTCCCCTGCTCACAGTCAAAAATAAACATTTATTTAACACTCATTTATTAACACTCAAATAAACGTTAAAAAATGTTTTTTAATCAACTGATATAATTCTCAATGTTAACAAAATTTAAAATAAACAAAGCATATCCACTCAACACTGCAGAAAAAAAATTTAACAAAATTCAACACCATTCATAATCGAAATTTTCAGAAACCCAGGAAGAGAAGGAAATTATCTTAATAATTTAAAAACCATATATTAAAATTAAAAAAATAACATCATACTTCATGATTATAGAATTATTTCCTCCAAGGGAAAAAAAAAAAGATACCAATCTTCTCTTACCACTTCTAGTCAGTATTTTACTGTAAGTCCTAATAAAGCATGAGAAAAGAAATAAAGAATACAGCACATAGGTAGAATAAATTTTTCTTAATTTTAGATGACATGTTTGCATATATAAAAATCACTAAGACATCTAATGAAAAAAAAAAAAAAGCTTCCAGAATCTTGAAAGTAAAGAATACATAATATAGGCCAATACTTAAAAAAGTTATATTTAAAAATAATCAAGGACCAATTAGAATCTGAAATTAAAAAATAACATTCTCATTAAGGAATCTACTCCTAAAATCATTTTTGCACTATATGCTAACTAACTTGTATGTAAATTTAAAAAAAATTAGTTAAATTTAAAAAAATTAATAACATTCTCAGTATCATAAAGCAAATAATGACTGGCATCAATTTAATAAAATACTTGCAAGAGTAATATATCTAAAACAAAAAATATTACTGAAAACAATTAAAGAAGACAGAAATAAACGGAGAGATATACTGTGTTCTTTGGTTGGGTTTTTTAAACTATCAATTCTCCAACAATTGATTGTTATATTTAATGAAACCCTAGAGGTACCCCAGCAAACTACTTTTTTGAAGGAATTGACAATTACTTTCAGTCTCAGACAGCTAATTAGGACATTTTTATTCAATTTATCATAACTACTATAAATCAGTTTGGAGGCATTTTTGGAAGTACAGAAAAAAGCTAATGTGGATCCTGGGAATGTAAAGGTGTGAATGTGGCAGATATATGAAGAGCAACTCCTAACAACATAGAATGATAATTGCATAAAGCCAGAAAGTCAAATTTGAAAAGAGACAAAATCACAAAATGCCAAAAATGTGTATTAGTACAATTTTATAGAGGGCAATTCTAGATATGCCAATTATTTAAAGTGTACATACTCTTTAATATAATCATTATTCTAGAGTTTAATATAAAGGTGTATCCAAATATGTTTTCACTTTATATTTGCATAATGGAAGTATTGAAAATAGTGAAAAATTGAAACAAATTAAATAATGTATAATATGGAGAGGATTCAGTAATAACAGAATGTTGAACATTTAAAAATTTAAAATAATTGAATATATACAAATACTTGTGTTTCCGAAACATTTCTTATATATTATTATAGAAACTGGCTATGTGAGTGAAGGTGTGTGTATTATACACGGTAATATATTCATAAATAAGAACTATTTTATGATGTATTCCATAGAGCAAAACAATTGTTACAAAATTTTTCAGGGATCTCAGAAAGATTGTTAATTTGCAGTTTTTTGTTTTCCTTTTGGGTAATCTGTATTTTATTAAGTTTCTATAAATACCATGCTACCTTTAGTAGTAATAATACATACAGGATAGTAGATCATTGGGCTTTTCAGAAATGGGCTTTGGGCTTTTCAGAAAATTTAACTATCATGGGTCTTCAACTCTGAAAGACTAACAATGAAAATTAATAAGGGAACAATTCACAAGATACAATGTTTTATTTTGTTGAAAATGTAAAAAAATTATTCTTTAAAAGTAATTGAAATATGGGTTGTAATTCATGTTTATCATAAACATTTTCCAAATTAAAAAATTATGATTATTTTACTTTGAAAACAGTGAACTTTTCTGGTTCCAGGACCAGTAATGCTTTGCTAGTCCTAAAATCTCAGTTTTATTCCTGTAAAATCTTATAGATAATTAAATCTTGTATTTTTCTGAAGGGAAAACTTTAGTGTTTCAAACCTTATTCATAAGCCTTCTTTAGCAAGTATTTAGTATTTCATGATATGCATTTTGATTACTAACCTTAATCTTCTATCGTCTCTCTTATTTTTTTGTTTTGCCCACTCTTTCTTACTTAAGCATATTTTAACTGTATTTCATGAATTTTCATATTAACCTTTTAAAATATAGAACAATGCAACAATAGAACCTTGTATGACCTACTCAGATTAGATTAGGTTATACCATTGGTTAATATTATGCAATATATCTCTCAGATACTTTTCAAAAAGCAAAAATATAGTATGTACAGTTGGACCATTTTTATTCTCTCTCTTCTCTGTTCTTGATACTGCTTTCTGGATATTTTTATGCATCTTTGCCATCCATTATTTTATGATCCATGTGCCATAAATACCTTTATGAATAGGCCTTTGTAAACAATGTGTGTGTATGTATATTTCAAACTGCAGATACATCATGTAATTTTTTATGCAAGCTGATCACATCTGAGCAAAGTACTTTTGAGATATAACCATGTTGATAAAAAGTTAATACAGTTAATCCATTTTAACTGACATGTAATAGTGGATGATGTAATCGATGCCTGACACATATAAATAAAACAAAACTGAGCATTTATTATTGTTAATTTTATATTGCTTGGGGTTTTCCTGAATAGCAAACTGACATATTTATTGTTCTGTATATTCTCACATCAATTTGCTCATTATAATTTAAAATAATATGAGGCACCAAGTGTTCTGCCAATGCTCTTCACATTTAATGTGCATATTCTGTAAATGAAGAAACCGCAAAACACTCTGACAACCCTACCTTGCAATTATGACAGTCATTCAAGGAGCGTGAAGAAGATTATAGTGTTTGTCAATACTGCCTTTTCCTATACATACTCTTTGTTTGCTTCCTTGCTCTAACTGCTCTGCTTTTTGTTTGTTGGTTTGTTTTCTCCAAAAGAATGTTACAGAGGTATAATATATCAAGCAGTGTTAGATATCCTAGTTGTATTACTTTTCTCAAGCAGGTCCATTAAAAAATATATTTTTTAATAGGAAATCCATGTTAAAGAAAACAATTTTTAATGTGGTGCTATTTTCCCTCTGATTGGGTAGAGTGTTAGAAAAGCTTTCTTGAAAAAATTATGGCACAATTAAATGAGCATTTGCTTGAAATTGTAATAATTACCATGGGCTTGTAAATAATGTTATGTTTTAATCATCTGATCTGAGACTTTATTTTACGGTTTTTAAAAATTCAATGTCATATTTAATCTTTAGGCATTCTTCCATGACTCAACTTATGAACCTAAGCTGTCTCAGCATCTCCTCTGAGCAGAGTGGGTGTCTAGTCCCTCAACACCTGGTGGTTGATTTATGGTGCCATAAAAACTGTGCATTTGTTTGAACCAACATTTTTTTTTAATTTGTGTGAATCTATTTGAACCAACATTTTTTTTATTCTGAAAAAAAATCTAGAGTTTTGAAGTAGTATAAGTTAAGACTACTGAAACTCCAGTGGGAACTTGTATTAAAACTATCATTTAAAAGAAATACTCACTAGGATTACAAATTCCCTACTAGCTCTTCTCTAAATCCCCATGAAATATTTGTCCCTTGAAAAATCATGCTCATTATCTCAGTTAATTTTCATTATTTTTATTGTTACTAGGGGTCCATAATGTAGTTGAAAAAGTAATATTGAATAGGTGATAAAACTCACTTTATATGACAAACTATTGCCAGTATAAGCTGCCATTTCTACTCCTACTACTTTTATTATAACTTCCATATACTTAAGTTCTCATTGACTTTTAAAAATACGATGTAAATTTTAAGTTAGAAAAAATTAATTGAAAATTGATTAAAATTTCCAGAGTTTAACTTTAACCAGAATATTGGGGCCTATTTCAACAAAAAGGGGCGAAATAGAAGATGTGCAAATAGTATGACTGTAGTTTCCAGGCAAGAAAAAAACGCATCTCATGGGAAGAAACCAAGGATTTCACTTGAAGAACGGGGTGTTACCCTTCAAATCTTCATGGTTCCTAAAATTGGTTACTTGATACAAGGCTGAAAAAATATCCCCAATGATCTTGGAATAAGTGTTATCGAAGGAAGCAGATACGATTTTCAAGGAATTGAGATGAGTGACTAACCTGAGAGAAGTAAGAACATCACCATAGGCATGAAGAAGAGCACAGACTCCCGTGGGACACACACAGAAAGATACATTGAAAAAATAATTTGAAGTCTCCATCTGTAGCTCAGAGAACAGGTAAGAGTCGGAGGTGAAGTTCTGAAGTCCTGAGATTTTAGTAAATATTAAAGACACAGGTTGGGAGTAGTCACAATGAGAAATCAGCCCAAAATGAAATCTCTAGTAACAAATATTTGTAAGACAAGGATGGATAAGAACATAGAGAATGAATAACTGTAGAGAGGTAGAAGGATAATACAGGAATAAAATGGTGTCACTCAAGAAGAAAAAGATGGAGAAAAATAGTGGAAACAAGACATGTTGAAAAAGTCAGAGTAAGAAAGTGTTCTTTGCATATAGAACTGAGTAGGTCACTGGTGACTGAAGCAAGAATAGTCACTGTGTAAAAAGGAAGTGAAGATTTCAGTGGACCTACGGAGGAAAAGAAGTTCAGTGGCTGCAGAGAGCAAGATTCTGTGTGTGTGTGTGTGTGTGTGTGTGTGTGTGTGTGTGTGTAACACTTTTATTTTGAGAGAAATGAGAAGCATAAAAGCAGTCACCAAATTATTTGTTTTTAATTTAGGAAAATGAGATTTATCAGTGTTTAAAAGATATGGGTTCAGGCAGAGGAAGAACTGAATGCTATGGGAGTGGAAGAGATTATGGATCACTTATAGATCAGAGGCAGATTCTCTGAGACACTGAGAGGTATGATGGCTGAGAGTACTGGCTAAAGAGTTAGATGCCCAATGTCGAATCCTGTTTCCTCCCTCACTAGCTGTGTGATAGGGATAGGTTACTAAACATAGGCCTTGATTTACTCATTTTTTCAATTTGCTAATTTTTATTGGAGCTAAAAATAGCACCCCCCCAAAAAAAATAATCAGTAAAGAAATGAGAAGACATGAATAGACATTTTTTCCAAAGAAGACATCCAGATGGACAACAGACACATGAAAAGATGCTCAACATCACTCATCATCAAGGAAATACAAATCAAAACCATGATGAGATACTAGCTCACATCTGTCAGAATGGCTGAAATGAACCACTCAGGAAATGAGATATTGGCGAGAATGTGGAGGAAGGGAAACCCTCTTTCATTGTTAGTGGGAATGCAAACTGGTGAAGCCACTGTGGAAAACACTATGGAGGTTCCTCAAAAAGTTCAAAATAGAACTACCCTATAACCCAGCAAGGATATTACTAGGATATCCAAAGGTTACAAAAATGCTGATTGAAAGCACCCCAATCATGTGATTGGCACATGCACCCCAATGTTTATATCAGTGCTATCAACCATATCCAAATTATGGAAAGAGTCCAAATGTCCATCAACTGATGAATGGATAAAGAAGATGTGGTATATATATATAGAAATATTACTCAGCCATCAAAAAGAATGAAAATTTGTCATTTGCAATGACATGGATGGAGCTAGAATGCATTATGCTAAGGAAAATATGTTAGAGAAAGACAAATACCATATGATTTCACTCATATGTGGAATTAACTAACAAAACAGATGAACTTAGGGGAAGAGGGAAAACAAGAGAGAGGGAAACAAACCATAAGACTCTTATTTATACAGAACAAACTGAGGGTTTCTGGAGGGGTGTTGGATGGGGGGATGGGCTTAATGGGTGATGGGCATTAAGGAAAGCACTTGTTGGGATGAGCACTGATTGTTATATGTAAGTGATGAATCACTAAATTCTACTCCTAAAATCAATATTACACTATATGTTAACTGTCGTAGACTCTAAGTCTAAAGTTCTCTTTTGGCCAGCAAAAGAGCGGACACAGGATTAAAGTGAGAGATGGCTAATGTCCGGGAAAAGACAAGAGCCCCAAATAAGGGTCCTTGCCCCATATTTATTCATATCAGAAGCCTTGCAAACGTGATGGTTGTGTACAAAGAGACAAAGAAACTAGGAACATTAACTTGGTGACGTGAGGGAAAAGGGGGTTTTGAAGCTATAGGGTGTTTGGGGTTTGGGTCAATATAAAACAAAATCCGGGCACTCGGGCAGATGGGTGGATGGTTGTTAACAGCAGACAGGAGGCTCTGCATCTGTTTATCTTAGCTAGCTTAGGGGATAAAGCAGATAGGGGAAATAATCTCAAGGTTAATAAGGCACCTTTTGTTAACCATCTCTGCTCTGGGCTGCTTTGCCTGCAGCACAGCGGTCCATAGTCCAGTCCACCAATTTGCCTAACCTGGCCCTATTCTCCTGTGAAAGCAGCTTTTCTGCTATAGTACTAAATTGGGGGTGTTTCCACCCTGAACATCTAATCTTGTTCATTTCATATACCTATGTATTGGGCACCTTTGTGCTGTTTCTATTTCAGGCCTTTGCCTCTCCCTCTCTATTTTGGGGGCTATGCACCCCCTCTCTATTTTGAGGTGCTTTTGCACTTCCCTATTCTTGGGGTGTCTTTGTAGTCCCTTATTCTTGGAATGTCAATCTGGTTTACCCAAACTTGAGTGTGAGCATTCTATGACTTTGTATATCTTTATGCCTTGTTAACCCATTGGTATAAACCCAGGGGATTCCTAAGCTTATTCCCCACAGTTAACTAACTAGAATTTAATAAAAATTTGAGAAAAAAAAGTCTGAGGAAGTTTCCAGCTTAAAGTAAACAACAACAAAAAGAGATAGAAATTAAATATCATACATGATCCTAAGCTGGACACTCTACCAGTGTTAAAAAAAATGATAAAATGAGCACCTGGCTGGCTCAGTCTGAAGAGCATCTGACTCTTGATCTTGAGGTTGCAAGTTCAAGCCCCATGTTGGGTATAGAGATTACTAAAAAAAATAAATAAATTTTTAAAATACTATATAAAAGACCAAAAGAAATGAATATGAAAGTGGTTATTTTTTTCAATGTTTATTTATTTTTGAGAGAGAGAGAGCACAAGTAGGGAAGCAGGGAGAGAGAGAGGGAGACACAGAATCCAAAGCAGCATCCAAGCTCTGAGCTGTCAACACAGAGCCCGATTCAGGGCTGGAACCCACGAACTGTGAGATCATGTCATAAGCTGAAGTCAGACCGAGTGAGCCACCCAGACACCCCTGAAAGTGGCTATTAATGTAAACTGCTGGAACTAAGGCCTGATAAAGAGGAAACATTCAATAAATGCAGACTTCAGTGGATGTGAAAAGTTGGAATGTCTGGCATGAAAACATGTAGAGTAAGTTGACTTCTAATAAGTTGAAAGATAGTAGTTGGACTGTAAGAGCTTAATTAGTATTTCAAAAAATTGAGTGTGTTGTCATACTATTAATAATAAAAATGGTATTAATAACAAATATTTATAGGGAGCTAATCACGGATCAAAAGGTTTTGAAAATACTAACTCATTTAAAGTCAACAACAAGAACAACAAGAACATAAAATAAAATCCTCCACAATACTTTAAAGTTAGTAATCTTTTATGGCAGAGAAAGAAATTTGTGTGCAGAGTCGATATATAACCTACCCATGCTCACCCAGAAAACGGTCTAATAGTTCTAGGTTGCAGGAATCCAGTCTGTGCCCTTAACACCTTATTATTCTGCTTTATCCGGAGATTTTAAGACATGTTCTTCATTACTCTTATGCCCTAAATTTACTTTGGGAAGTTCTGACAAATATTGATAAGACCCGAGGATCAAAACCCCAGTACAGGGAAATCAGGTTGGAAAGCATCACAACAGTTAAGAAAAGTATGAGAAAGATAGGGCTTGCAGAGACAAAGGTATCATAAGAACAAACAATGAAAACATACAATATAACAGAAATCTCCTTCTTTAATGGAATTCTAGATTCAATTTTACCTATCTCAGAGTCAGTCACTGAGACTTTCGTATTTTCACATTGTTTTCCCTCTTTTTAGCAAATGTTATCTCGGTTATCTTGGTTTGAAA
The DNA here is from genome assembly GCF_018350215.1 of Panthera leo. Classification (NCBI taxonomy): domain Eukaryota; kingdom Metazoa; phylum Chordata; class Mammalia; order Carnivora; family Felidae; genus Panthera; species Panthera leo. The sequence goes on along the minus strand of NC_056679.1, from coordinate 43,834,035 downwards.
AATCAGTGCCCTTTTTAAGTACCTAATTATCATGAGCTAATTTAGGCCCTCAAAATAATATGACTTTTGTAGGAAATAAGATGCTTCCTCATGAGGTAGAAATCCAAATTTTATAGTACATTCCTTTGATTAAAACAATTGTGTACCAGCCAATTGCTCTAAGACATGCAGCATATAGGATGTTTTAATTTGAATTAAATGACTATCTCTTTCTCCACATGAAATGTTGTAAAACTCACTTCTGTAGATAAAGTGGTCATTTAATAACCATTTACTGAATGCTGACTCTTTGTAGAGTACTAGACTTTATTTTTATCAGAAGATATCTCCTCAGACCAAAGGATATTTTGCAAATGGCAATATTATTTTGCATAATCTGACTCCTGTGAAACTTTATGGCGGTGATTTTTAGAAAACCTTATTTTTTTAGGAATAAATATTTCAAGTTATCCCCTCAAACCCATTGAATATAATAATTTACAAATGTTTATAATATCAAAATATTTCAGTTAAGCTATACACTTTCTTGTCCCCATTGAAAGCTACTGCCAGGTGACATGTAACATACAAAATTCAGTGGACTTATTTATAACCCAGATATCTTGTCTAACCTCCAGCCCCTATTCAATAATATCACTGTAATGTCCCTTATGGACATCAAATAATCTCTTGCTCAATATTTTATTTTTTATAAATCTAGCTATTGCTAACAGTAGTTCAGTTTGCATCATGCTTTGAAAGTGTCTAAACATGATGTAGATGATACTCCATTTAATTTATTCAAAAATTCCAAATTTTCCGAAATGAGAAATCCTAGGAAATTTTCTCTACTTCACAAGTAAGGCTTACTGATTTTCACAAGGCTAAACAGTATCAAAAGTCAAGGCTGGGAATAAAATTCAAGCCTAAAGATCTTACGATTATACTATTACCTACGTGAGATTTTCCTGTGTGCAGGGTAATGATAAAAGACTTCCACTTCCAAAAAAGAAGACTTCTATTTTCATGGATTCTATTAATACCTACCTACTGTTACAAGAATATGCCCATTATACATGTCATGCCCAAAGCTCTCTCTGATGCTACTGACTGGATAGAAATTTTTACTTTGCTTGGGTAAGGACACTAAGTGACAGACTTCTAGATGCCTGCCTTCTCACCCTCGGCATCTGTGCTTGTACTTCTGCTTGGGAATAGTTTTAGCTGAGCACAGCTGGTCAGGCTAAAGACTTAATTTCCCAAGTTCCCTTGCTGCGTTGCTTTTCTCTTCTGATCTGCCATCCACTTTAGATGCAAGCTCCAAAAGTCTCTCTTGACTGTATACTTAGTGCCTCATCTCCACACTTTACCAATCTTCAGATCATCTTCATCTTCTGAAACGTGTTATGGTTTTTAACTGTTACCACTGTCTTCATTGTGGTTCCCTTTCTTCTATTTCATCTAGGACTCTCAACTGAAACAAAAACTTCATCCCTCCATTTTTTAGTGTTTATTTATTTGAGAGAAAGAGAGAGAGAGAGAGAGAGAGAGAGCAGGGGAGGGGCAGGGAGAGAGACAGAGAGAGAGAGAGAGAGAGAGAGAGAGAGAGACATAGAGAGAGTGCTCTCTGTCAGCTCCATGCTATCAGCACAGAACCTGACTCAGGGCTCAGTCTCACAAACCATGGGATCATGACCTGAGCTGAAATCAAGAGTCAGATGCTTAACCAACTGAGCCACCAGGCGTCCCTCATCTGTCCATGTAATGGTCTGCCCTCACCTTTAGGATAAACTGTATTCCTACACATGCTTCGTAAGACCCACCATCATTTGAGTCTTTTTCTTGTTATTTACAAATCTTGCCACACCTCCTCAGAAACTCTGTAATCCACCTCTGCACAATTATTTTCAATTCTTTTAATGTTTATTTATTCTAGAGAGATAGAGACAGAATACGATCAGGGGAGGGGCAGAGAGAGAGAGGGAGACACAGAATCCCAAGCAGGCTCCAGGCTCTGAGCTGTCAGCACAGAGCCTGATGCAGGCTTGAACCCAGGAACCACAAGATCATGGCCTGAGTCGAAGAACACCTAACTGACTAAGCCACCCCTCTGCACAATTATTTTCAAATTCTCCAAAGCATTACCTCTCTCATCATCTGCAAGTTTTTATACAATTTTCTAGTCTTCTTGGATCTGTCTGCATTTCTCTTATTACCACAATTTTCTCTTACACATTCTTCAGATTATCATTCAGTTCTTGATAGAAATGTGATTCCCTCCCTTGAAGACTGGCTGGCCCATCTAGTTTAGCTGACCCTCTTATGTAATATTCTCTGCTCCTCTGTCACAGTCCTTATTATAGTTAGTTGCATTATAGTTATTGTAACAACCTCTTATCTTTGAAAGACTAAAAATCCTTTTCATGTATACTGTCCATATTTTATTGTTTCACTGTCAGAATCATCTTTGTCCAGCTCACTGTGAGGCATAAACTCAACACTCAATGGACATTTGTTGAGCTAATAGAAGAATGAAGGAATTAAATTGTCTTAGTCTGCTCAGACTGCTCTAACGAAATACCATTGACTGGGTGTCTTAACAACAAATGTTGATTTTTCATAGTTGTGGAGATTGGGAAATCCAAGATGACACACACCCAGTATCTAGTGAGGACCTGGTTTGCAGATGGGCATCTTTTTCTTCTAACCTCACATGGCAAAGAGCAGAGAATTAGAGCAAGCTCTTTTGTCTCACAAAGGCAGTAATCCTATTCAGGGCTCCAATCTCACGACCTAATTACTTCTCAAAGACCCCACCTACAAATAACATCACATTAGGGGTTAGGATATCGAGATATGCATTTTGAGGGAACGCAAGCATTTAGTCCATCACCGAAATCATTCTTAATTTTGAGAACATTTTTTCAACAGCTGAAGATAGTATTCACCATCTCTATCTCAAACTTTTTAAAGAAAATGTTTTCATTTTCTTTATCCAAATTTTTAAAACAAACGCACAAAACCCACTTGAATGTGTTAGATTTTATGGACTTTCTTTGTAACTTGTGGTGCTTAGAGCTGATCTTGCTATATCCAAAGTTATCTGAGTACGGTTGACAGGTAGGAATGGTTCCCTACCTTAATATGGACACTGCAGTTGTATTAGTTCTCTCTAAGTCAAATTGCCTTTCTGACAGCCCTGTCATGCCATTGACTTATATTCCACTTGTAGTCAACTTAAATTCCAGGTCTTTTTCACTTAAACTGTTGGAAATTCACAACTCACCTGTCCTGTACTTCTGCATTTGGTTTCTGAATTTAAGTACAGCAATAAATTAGGAAATGAATTATTCAATATTGCCAGTGGCTAATATTGCTGTTCTTGTTTTCTACTCTAAAGGCATCCAGTGATACTTGTTGGTGAATTTTGAACACAGTTTTCCTTCATATTTGTTTCTATTCCACAATCATAAAAGATATGTAGGAAGTATGCTCAGCCACCAAACACTTAACTTCTGCTTTTGCTTTAGTAGGGACTGGAAATATGGACCCTGACCTTGTAAAATGTTCAGTTATCTGGTGACTCTTCTGTTTTCTTTAAGAGATTCATGTGACATAGATTGAAGCTTACAACAGTTTCTATATCTCTGCCTTTCATCTGAGGGAATCTCAATATTGTGAATTCTGAAACTGTTCTTCTTCCAACTTATACATGATGTTTTACTTTCCATTTTTATTAAAGTGCTTTCATTATTCCTAAAGTAATGCTTCTTAGGACTTCGGTTATCAAAATAAATATTTTCATCTTGTTATGAAAATGTTTCAATGCTAGATGTATCTATATCTATGAATATCTAGCATATATATATATAATATACACAAGTGTGTATATATATATATAATACAATAGTATATATTAACTGAAAAGGAAAGGCATGTACATACAGACATATAATATATGCACATATGTGTGTGTGTGTGTGTGTATATATATATGTCATTTATTGTATATCTCACAGGTGCCGTAATCTTTAAAGATAGATATTTCAGGAATGTCTGAATATATGAGTGATATCATTAGTTTTCTGTTGTAATTTATTAGTTAAAGCCCTTTGAATGAAATTAAAAAAAAATACAAACCAGTGGATAAAAGTTATTATTCTTGCTCTAGTTCACTAATGATATAGGAAAAAAAACAAAAATAAAAACAAACAAAAAAACTTAAAAGTTTAATTTCTGTTATAATGTATAATGGGTAAGATATTTGGTGATATAACTAGGAATTTTTTTCTTGAGATTTTCTTTTCAGTTTAATGTCTTTACTACTTTCTCTCTATATATATACTTTATGTCTTTATATATTTATATCTCTGAAAAGTAAAATATATTTTCAGCTGATTATGAGAGAATATATGTAGCACAGTTGCTAAATGAGCATTTGACTTAAATGTAATTAACAAAAAGGAGGAAAAAATCTGCTGTTTCAATGATTTAGTGAGACGTAAAAATGGGCTACATAATCTTGGGGCTCATCAATCAACCAGGAAGAGATTGTGACTTATAAATTTTCTGGAAATAAAGCTTCTTTATAATGAAATCATGTCTCTTATTTTGTTTTACTTTGAATTAAGTCTCTACTAATTGTGTAGGCTTCTTGATGACTTAGAAAAAGGAGCCAAGAATCAAAGAAGGAATACATAACACTACTGAAATAGTCTTTTTGTTGTTGTTTTTGCCATTTTCTTAGTCAAAAGTCTATTTTCAAGTATCTATATCTATTTGAATCTATAAGTTAACTGAAATGAAATTACAAAAACAAAATCAAAGCAAAATTTGCTCTGGACAAATTTAAATAGTCAAGGAAGACATTTTCTGAGGTTACTGACTTAGGGGAGAAAGGTAACTGAGCTCAACTCCACTAAAACAAGAGGCTGGGATGTTTTTAAGAGCAGGAGTAGGGGAGGTGGGGTTAGGCCATCTGTGTTTCCTAATTGGTTTTAGGAAAATGAAAAGTGAACTTTCTTACACTTTCATGTCAGGAGGCAGTTTTATAATTTGGAGTAGCCTGCCAAAGTTAGGCTTCTTGAGAAAGACATTCCTATTTTGTAAATTAGCAAGTAGCTTTGAAAAGGATTTACATTCAAAGGAGCAGAGAAAGGATTTACAACTATAGGTCTTCTAAAGCAAAAACTCTATGAAAAGGAATGTCAGGGGCCCAGAGTCAGGAAGAATTTTGTCTAAAATTTAGTCAGGTTGCAAGGAATGTTAAGCCAGTCTTGGTCAAGGAAGGTTCAAAATCTCTTTAGCCCTGTAAAGTTTTATTTAATCATTTCAACCCACAATTCTTTTCCACTTCTATTAATTCTTTGAACTAAATCACACACTGGCATTCCACATGCTAAATCAGCCTACGAGGATTTTTGATTAGGGTACGTTTTAAAAAATACTTTCATTTGAATTTCTTTCAACAGGAATGGAGTCTTAATTTCACTATCATACCCACCACTACTGAATGTTTTATAGCCATCTGATTTTCTAATTTCAGTCATTCGCTATGTCCCTAAAGGCATTTGAATTTAAAACTGCTTGCAATTCACTTTGGATTTAATACATTTACCATTGTTAGTTACTATATTAGTCGGGGTTCTCCAGAGAAACAAAACCAATAGTATGCATATACATAGAGAAAGAGATTTATTCTAAGGAATTGGCTCACACAGTTGTAGAGGCTTGTGAGACCAAATTTTGCAGAGCAGACTGGCAGCCTGGAGATTCAGACAGAAGTTGATGTTGTGGTCTTGGTTCAAAGGCATTATAGAGGAGAATTTTACTTTTTCTGGAGACCTCAGTCTTTTCTCTTATAACTTTCCACTGTTTGGATAAGCCATCCATATTATGGAACATATTCTGGGTTACTGAGGGATCATTAATAAAGACAATTAGGGGCACCTGGTTGGCTCAATCAGTTAAGCGTCTGACTTCGGCTCATGATCTCACAGTCTATGAGTTTGAGCCTGTTGTCGGGCTTGGGGCTGACAGCTCAGAGCCTGGAGGCTACTTCAGATTCTGTGTCTCCCTCTCTCTCTGCTCCTCCCCTGCTCATGCTCTGTCTCTCTCTGTCTCAAAAATAAAAGATAAACATTTTAAAAAAATAATAAAGACAACTATCTTCTATCAAAACTTCTTTGGTACTATCTTCTAACAAAAGCAATTATAGAAGTTATATGTAAAATTATACTTAGATTCTTGGACATCTAAGAGTGGGGCTTATTAAAAATAATAGTTTTTAAAGTAATTAGTTTAGAAGGGGACTCAATTCAAATTAAGAAAAGATTTTAGTCACTGTTCAAAATCAACTATGTACAATATTACAAGGCTCCTGTTTAATGTCATATTTTACTTTTTTCTTGTCTGTATATTTTTCTTTAAAAAATTTTAAACATCATAACGTTATATCTAATAGGGAAAATCTTAATAAATCCCAAAGCCATGTCTCCCCAAACCAATGTTATCCAGTTAGTACATAATTTTAGCAGACAGTTTGAACAAAGAAAGGACCAGCTAAGCCAATACCTATCTATATTATAAACAATGCCAGAGTATGTATGCTGTTCTATACCTTATTTTTCTGTTAGTAGCTGATTAACGTCTTTCTTGTTAAACCTAAACCTTTTGATAGGTGCATAAGATATCTTAGAGAATTGAAATTGCATTTAAACAACTTTTTTTATTATTTAACATTTTAGTCATCTACATATTATTTCTATGCTAACAGTACTGTAAGAAAACATCCTTTTGCATATATCTACAGGCTACATCCTTTTACATATGCATTTTATAATTATACAAGTTATTTCATTATATACGTTTAGTATGGAAAATTTTTAAAAAATCATCACAGGGGCACCTGGGTGACTCAGTCCTTTAAGCGTCGGACTTCGGCTCAGGTCATGATCTCGCAGTCTGTGAGTTCGAGCCCCACGTGGGGCTCTGTGCTGACAGTTCACAGTCTGGAGCCTGTTTCAAATTCTGTGTCTCCCTCTCTCTCTGACCCTCCCCCATTCATGCTCTGTTCCTCTCTGTCTCAAAAATAAATAAACGTTAAAAAATTTTTTTCAATCATCACAAAATAGAAGTACTTGGAGAGGCCATACTTTACTACTTGAAGGTTTAAGTTAACTTTGACATATTTACTGTCAAATGACTTATGTTTCTTACTTTGTTTCTGGTATTATAATTTTAGAACAGTTACATAAAATTCCACTAATTCTTATTTTCCAAATTATCAGTCTGTTAACATTTTCTGATCATTTTATTCATGAATTCTTTTTTCAGAGTACCACCATAAAACCTCTTCATCTTCTGATTAAATAAATCTCCTTAGCTAATTCCTATATTATTACGATCCAAACAGTTTAATATAAACCTTTTTGAAATCCTGTACGCTTAAACATACTTTTTCCCCCTGATCTTTCAGAAAGGAGAATTGAGGTGGAAAAAAAAAAGTTGGTTTGATCTTGATCATCTTCAGTTAGAATTTATAACTTATTTAAAATGGTTTTACATGTATGTAGCATTGTCAATATATTTATGGTTTTAAGAAATAGAAATCCAACAGTTACTAATTGCATATTCTAAAAAAAGAACTTCATTATCTGTTATAATTTTATACTTCATTAAAGCTTTTTTTGTGTGTGTATCATACTCTTTCTCATCATCAAAGAGTATCTGAAGCTCATTAACTATCTTGAAAAGACAAATTACTTTCTCTCTTTGACTACAAGTTTCTTTCCTTTTTATCTGTAAGCATTTTCCTTTCAAGATTACATTTAATCTTTTTTACCCTTTAAATGATTTACTTCTTAACTAACACGAACAACTTTATAATTAAATGTTTTGACAGAAAAAAAGCTTATCTGTTTTGCTGAAGAGCATGGATATAGATTGGCCCACTGTATAAAAAGTCTTTATCACTAACACTATGGAAATGGGAAAGCAAGAGAGATTATGAATACCAAAATAATCTCTAAGCCTGATTAATAAAAATGCTTTTAAATTTAAAATTTTAATGGACCTAAGATTTTTATATTTATTTTATTATGGGTAAGTCACAGTCACATAAATTGAACTCTTTTCCATGGATAACTATGAAAAATATTGTCATGCCTTAATCATTTTAACACATGGAAAAGAGTTCTGCCATGTTGTCAGTAATTGATAACATCTTTCTGTTTACTATTTTTTGCTCTATTGACTTTCAAGGTTATATTTTGTCTGGATCTCAGTAGCAATATGAACAACTAAATATACCAGTTTCCACAGAGCAGTTCCAATCTATGGGATGGGTGCCAAGTTAAAACAATCCAAGTTCCAGACTGGATAACAAGCTTTCAGATATAGACCACCTACTGATAAGGAAGCCGATCTCTTTTGTATATTAAAATGGATAGAAGGGCACAGATATACTTAAGTCATGGCAGTAGGAAGCTATACATTGCCCTTAACATTGACGGGGTTTTACTTTGCACACTTGAGTTTATCTTTTTGCATGACAGTCTTTATTCTACTACTTGTCAACAAGGCAAATCCATTTAGATTTTACCAGGTGACATGCAAATAGTAGTAGTTCAGGTAACACCTCAGGAATATGCAACTTAAAATTTAAGAAGTGTCTTCTAATGTTCAAAATTATATGCTTCTGTCTGGTGATACATTATATAATTTAAGACATTAGCTCATCATTTTGTATACTCCACCTCCCAACACACATACAATATTACCAAGGTATAATAAAGAATAGTTGATTATTTTGCATGCGATTTTTTTTAATGTTTATTTATTTTGAGAGAGACAGACAGAGTGTAAGCGGGGGAGGGGCAGAGAGCGAGAGAGACACAGAATCTGAAGCAGGCTCCAGGCTTTGAGCTGTTAGCACAGAGCTTGACAGGGGTCCAGACTCACCAACCACAAGATCATAACCTGAACCAAAGTCGGCCACTTAACCCAGGTGCCTGCCCCTCAATGCATGTGATATTAAAACTATACCTGTTTTGATCTAATGTTGATCAATTTATGGACTTTATGTTTTAGTTTATTTTATAGAAATATTGTAAAATTAATGCAAGACAGGTTATGGTATACCAACAATTCAGAAAACATTTTTGACAGCAATTGGTTTTATAATCTTCTGAGGATTTCTTAATATTCAAGACTTTACACTCTATTTATCATCTGCCTATCATCTATGTATCTACCTGCCTACCTACCTACCTATCTATCTACCATGAAGTCAGTGCTTCAAAATGAATTTTCTAAGAATCAATGAAAACACTCAGAGATGGTTAAAACAACCTTTTCCGTGATTTTGGATGTTAACTTTAAGTAGGGTGTTTGGGGATTAAAAGAATAAAACAAGGGGAAATAAAACACACTTGAATGGGTCCTTAGTGGGGGATAACACAGAAATCATGAGCAATAAATGTCTAAGATTTCCTAGCAACAACACCCTCATGACTTCAGAATAAGTTAAGAATGGGAAACAGAACCCAGCATTCTATAGTTACAAGTGATCTCCACTTTTTCTTTTTATACTGGATATTTCAGGTTCTGTAATTTGTAGCTTCTTTTCTCCTAAGAGTGAATAATTCCCAAAGGACAAAATTTTCTGTTCAAACTTTTACACCTTTATTTGAATGAAGGCAATTAAGTGAGCCTATTAAATAAAAATAGCTAATATTCCTTTTTATTGTTTTCATTTATTTAGGAAATAATTAAAGGATTTGCACATAAAGAGTGGGGTTAGTGACAATTGTCAGAATAAGTTGTCAGCCGTATCATTCAGAAAAGCATTGTATGTTTCCATTCTCTTATACAGACAATGATATTTAAGTAGTCCTAGTATATGTGACTAGTAACACTCCATGGGTCACTGTCATAAGGATTATTAATTCAGTAAATGGAATAGACTTTGTTGTTGATGGAGGTGTCCAAACTTTAGAAAACCTGCCCCCTGTCGAACAGAACTTGATTAATCATAGTCTTTATTTGAGGGCACAATGACAACTTACTCTGTCAATAGCTTTATGTTTGTGTTTATGTATGTATGAGTGTGGGTGGGTGTTTTGGTTTTATGATGAGCAACCATGAAATCAACATAAACCTAAGAGCTAGAAATGTCACAATATCTACTTCTATCTACTCTTTTTATCTAATTTTGATCCTTTCTTTTTTTTAACGTTTATTTATTTTTGAGACAGAGAGAGACAGAGCATGAACAGGGGAGGGGCAGAGAGAGAGGCAGACACAGAATCTGAAACAGGCTCCAGGCTCTGAGCTGTCAGCAGAGAGCCTGACACAGGGCTCGAACTCACAGACCGTGAGATCATGACCTGAGCCCAAGTCGGACGCTTAACCAACCGAGCCACCCAGGCGCCCCTGATCCTTTCTTATTCAGTCTCCCTGCATATACCTAGAGATAATCCATTTCTCTATTTTGTTTTCATTGTTTCCTTGCATTTTTTTAATTTCATTTAAACCCAAGTTAATTAACATATAGTGTAATAATGGTTTCAGGAGTAGAATTTAGTGATTCATCACTTATATATAACACCCAGTGCTCATCCCAACAGGTTCCATCCTTGCATTTTTTAAAAAAAACAGTGTTATTACAGGAGCACCTGGGTGGCTCAGTCCAATTGAGAATCTGACTTAAGGTCATGATCTCATGGTTCATGAGTTCAAACCCCACATCGGGCTCACTGCTGTCAGCGCAGAGCCAGCTTTGGATCCTCTGTCTCTCTCTCTCTCTCTCTCTCTCTCTCTCTCTCTGCCCCTCCCTCACTCATGCTCTCTCAAAAATAAATAAACATTTTTAAAAAATATTGTTACATATGCTTATACCTCTATAACTCTTATTTAGTTTTTATAAATGTTCTTGAATAGTTCATATATGTATGTATGAACATACTCAAGAACTTGATTATTCCATTCTCAATCATAATTAGATTGGTACTAATTTACATACACATTAATATGTGACACTATGGTCTGTTTATAGCTATATTTAATATTACATTATATAAATGTATCGCAATGTATTTTTGGTTTCCTAATTTTTGGCTGTTAAAAACAGTGATGCAATTAACTTCCTTTTTTATCCCCCCTTTTAATTTCAATTATTCTGTGGCCTTAGGTTTAGCCCTTGGTAAACCAGCATATAACTAGATTTTTAAAAATCCAAGGTGATCACCTTTTTCTCTTAGCAAGCATGATACTGCATTTTATTGTACATATGTATGCATGTATGTATGTATGCATGCATGTGTATGTGTGTTTATGTATTCCCCCTTGTTGCAAAGAATTAATGATTTCAACTTTGTTCAGTACAGACTTGCTCCTGGTTGTCTTTGTCTGAAGGACTTGGAAATTACTACCAATTAAGTTAAAATAAAGTAGTTTACTCTCTCTAAACACCTTATCACAAGATTTTTTTTACAATCAAAGAGTCCTTCTAATAAAGAAAATACAGCTTTCTAATTTTTTTTATCACCTACAGCAGCGTATTCTTGTTTTGGTCATGGTCATTTTAAAATGTGTTTTTTAGATATTCATCCTTTTTAGTAAAATTGTTCTTTCCTGGACTAACACCCTCATGGATCCAATTTTGTTGTTGTTTTTGTAGGCTTCAAACAAGTTTATATCCAAACTCAAATGTCAACATTTGACATATTTCTTTTTTTTTAATTTAAGTTTATTTATTTATTTTGAGAGGGAGGGAGGGAGAGAGGGAGAGAGAGAGAGAGAGAGAGAGAGAGAGATGGAAAGAGAATCCCAAGCAGGCTCCAAGCTGTCAGTGCAGAGCCCATAGTGGGGCTTGAATCCACAAACCCTGAGATCATGACTTGAGCTGAAATCAAAAGTCAGATGCTTAACTGACTGAGCCATCCAGGCACCCCAACTTATTTCTCAAACCATTTCTTTTTTCAGTTAGAATGATGGCATTCTAGATTTTATGATGTTGCAATTTATATTTCAGAACATGGAATTTTATGAAGGCTTTCAACCTTGAGATCCAGGAAAGGAGCAGGATGTATCTTGTAGATTTTACAATCTCTGTCCTCAGTTTAGGTTTCTGAGATTTCAATTATCCATTTTAGAATACATATCAGTTTTTGTTTAGACAAGATCAGCTGATTTCTTCCCTCTCTCCATATGTAGTAGAAACCTTTACCCGGGGTCTACTATAGAATTCATCTCATTATATAAGTCATTACAGATTATAAATGTCAATATAACAGATAGACCAACACCAAAATCTTTGTATTTTCACACGTCAATTTTAAATACACAATCTATTCTGTTTTCAGTGTCAAAAGCATTACTAAATTACCTAGCAAAAAGCATTTAAAATGTGCTTAAGTAAATACAACCATACACCATCATCTGGTTGAAAATAATATCAATTACTGAACATTTACATTGTGATTTTTTTCAAGCATATGCTTTTAAATCTGCTTTTAAATGTGTTTTTATACCCACCATTGTGTCCTCCATTTACAATCCTCCCACCTTCCCTGTGGTCTTCATGTTAATATTAACCACATTTGTTAATGGGAAAACTTTAACTTAATACTAAATAATATGTTTAAAGTCATATATGCATAGGGGCGCCTGGGTGACTCAGTTGGTTGAGCGTCCAACTTCGGCTCAGGTCGAAGATATGAGATATGTCTCATGAGATATGTCTCATGGCTCAGGAGTTCGAGCCCTGCATCGGGCTCTGTGCTGACAGCTCAGAGCCTGGAGCCTGCTTCTGATTCTGTGTCTCCCTCTCTCTGCCCCTCCCCCACTTGCACTGTGTGTGTGTGTCTCTCTCAAAAATAAATAAATATTTAAAAATATTTTAAAGTTTTAAAAAGTCACATATGTATAACCAATTTTTTGCAGATTTACTCTAAAAAATATAAAGTTTTTTTTCCTTTTTCATTTATTGTTGAGACAGAGAGCAGAGTGTAAGCAGGGGAGGAGCAGAGAGAGAGGGAAACACAGAACCTGAAGCAGGCTCCAGGCTCTGGGCTGTCAGCACAGAGCCCGACATGGGCCTCGAACTCACAAACCACAAGATCATGACCTGAGCCAAAGTCGGACGCTTAACCGACTGAGCACCCCAAAAAGTATCAATATTTAATTCCTGATACTGTTTGAATCTTCCTGCATGTTCTCTTCACCTTAAGTATATCTGACTACTTCATTCCAAAGACCAGCAGTCTGTGTGCGTGTGTGTGTGGTAGAGTGTGTGTGTGTTTGGGGGGGGGGGGGAGTACATTGCTTTGCTATTGTCCTTGTTTTAGCTCTATCTCTTGCTCTATTCCCTCTGTCTCCTGTGATCTTAGGGCAGGAAATGGGTAACAAGAAACATTGAAGATATTGAACTGATGAAGCAAACCTGTGTTAGAAGTTTACATTTATTTATAGATCTCCCTTATCACTCATGACACAAGGCACAATAACTGTCACTAGCCACATTAAAGATCCTACAGCTTTCTAAGATCTGCTGGAGAGCACTTCTCCAAGGTGTTTCTGTACATCTTGCATCATGTTTTGTTCTGAACTATCTTTTCAAGAATGTTTGCTTATCAAACAGCTTCTAAGGTATCATATTTCTCTCTAGGTCAAAGGGAAGATTATCTAGGATAATAAAGGTAATGTCTCCCTTTAAGGCAAAGTTCAGTCAAGTTTGCTAGCAGCCTCCTTTAAAATGATGGACTTTCTGGGGCACATGGGTGGCTCAGTTGGTGAAGTGTCTGACTTTGGCCAGGGTCATGGTCTCACAGTTCAATCACGGCATCGGGCTCTGTGCTGACAGCTCAGAGCTTTGAGCCTGCTTCAGATTCTGTGTTTCCCTCTCTCTCTGCCCCTCCCCCACTCACCCTCTGTCTTTCTCTCTCTTAAAAGTCAATAAACATTAAAAAAAATTAAATACTGGATTTTCTTAAACTTGGGGTTCCTCAGCTGTGACATAGACCCTCCACTGTGTCCTCCATATACTTGGTCCTGCTTCTACATTGGCCCATAGGGAACTAGGGGCAAAGACACTGATGTGAACATTAATTTCCTTCTGTCACATTGCTTGCTCTGATGAATAAATCCCTTTATTGCTGACGCAGGAATCTCTTTTATCTGCCCACATCCATGAGAACTGTGGCAGGCTAACGTGTTGGTTTGTAACCAGAGTAAAATGCCAGCCCTTTGACAATTTTTGACAAGGCCCTTCCTCAGTGATGCATCTCTGGGAGGGAAGAACATTCTTGTGTAGGTTCTTTCAGAAAAATGTAAGCCCTGTTACTTTTAAGCTTTCCATTGCTCTTCTCTTTTTACCTAGCCATAAGGACATTATCCCCCCTTCAGATTTCTCTAGATAAATTTGCCACTGTGTTCTGTGATGCTGGGTCTCCATGGGGCACATGTCAAGGTTCTCCCCAGAACTCCTTTGTGCTCTGTTCCTATTGCAGCACTGGGACAGCATCCAGCTGTGCAGAAAGTGCTAGTATTTGCTTCCGCCTTGGGACCTAATCTATTTAAAGGATCTACTTAAACTAACCAGCCAACTTGTTTGCTACAGTTTCATGAAATGAGGTACTTGTAACAAACTATAAATCTCTGCACTGCTTGGAAATATTTTGTGGCGGAAAATAAAAGGTCAGCTGAATTAAACAGCAGACATGATGATGCAGTTCCTTTATATTCTGGTACAAACTCCTCATCCCATTGTGGACTAGAGGAATAGTGTGAATATTGAATTTTCTTTGCCGCCTCTGCATATATACTTGTTATGTGGGATCATCCTTTTTCCTTCCTGGGAAATGGAAAAATACCCCAGCGATCTCTACTCTAAGAATTCCTTCAGCCAATCTTTTTGTTTGTTTGTTTGTTTTCATTTTATCTCTAGGCTTTTATTCCACCAACTTTTGGGACAATTGATCAACTAGTAATTTTTTATTTTCTCCTTATTAGTCCTGTAGTCATGTGTCTTCTCCTACATGTCCTCCCTACCACCCTCAGCTTTGAGACCATGGTCAATACATTAAAATATAAGAATGTCTAATATATGGCTGAACGCAATTTCACATCCAGGTCTGTGTGAGGGCAGACTGTGAGTTTCTTGCAACTACACTGAGCTCTCACAAAAAGTAAAGGGTAGAACTAAACAATTTGGGGCATGTGTTAAGAGGACTCTATACCTGACCTCTCAGAGTTGGATGAGTCCAATATGTAGTGTCAACAACTGTGGAATAGTGCTTTTCATTCTCTGGTTTTGTTTCTGATTTCTACTCTGCTGGGAGTTGATGCTTTTTAAAAATACAACACAAATTAATTATTTGGAAAAAATAGTAAAATACATACATGGAATAAAGATCAACATTTTATCATCAGCTTCAACAGACATAAAATTACTCTGACAAATTGCTTATAAAATTTTCTTAGTGTTTGGCATCAATTTCTATGCTAACTCATGGACAGGCATAAACAGCTTAGGAAGTGAAATGAGTCTGTGTACTGTAACTTGAGTACTGCTGTGCCAGAGTATTTGCAGATATTAATATATGCAGGGTTCCACAATATCTCTCGGTATATAGAATATCCAAATGGTAAAATTTGTGTCTAAATCAAGTTAGTCTGTTTTTTTAGGCATTTTGGACCTTATTTAATATTTTATATTCCCAATAAATGGTATATTTGTAAAGGTTATTTTAATAATTATTGGTATAATACTGTTACATCATGTGATTTGTTACTGCAATATCACTAATTCCCTAATATGTATGCTGGATCTGTATCTATTGTTGCTAACTATTGCTATCTTTTCAAATATCTATTTTAAATCCTTACTTTTCAGAAAAATAGCTTCCTTTATAAAACTCTATTAAACTATAAATACAATGTTATATTTCTGGATTTCAGAGCACATTTTATGTTATAAAGAGTTAATTTACCAAGATATATCCCAAGTTAAAAAGTAGAGATTTGCGGCTGCTGTTAACATTCTGCAATAAAATTTCCTTTCCCATTAGTCAAAATTTTGGCGGGAATTTGCATGATATCCAATGTTAACATAACTGGTTGGCACTAATGACTGCTAGTCATTTGATTCTGTGTGAAAGACCCTAGAATTAGGCACAGTTCTATTAGAATTTTGAAAATGCAACTCATCTTTATTTCATAGTATTAATGAGTATTTAAAATCATGTTGCTCTTTTCTACCATTCTTTCCACGCTACCATTGAGGGTTTTTTGGTCATTATGTTTTTGCTTCGCTCTCTAGTTCTGCAGCTAAGGAGCATTACATTTCATTTTTGTTGCAGCCCAAATAATGAGGATATATTAGTAACAGCAAGGAAGTTACTCTAGATCTGATTAAATCCTTGCAGATCCCAGATTTCTTTTATATTTATAGCTACTATCTCTGTCCACTTAATCCTCCTATGCCATCTAATTTCAAAATGCGATTGTCATTCTGAGGTATGTTTTAGTTTCTCATCCTAAAGTACTATAACATTTTCAGTCATTAAACTCATAGGCAAAAATGATGATCTCTTTGTAATCTGTGAGGCATATGATTTAATTAATAACTAATAATATAATTAAAAATTCTTCCTTTTCAAAAGATACACTCTAAAAGACAAAATCTCATGATTGATGACATTTTTTTCATTTATGTTTTTGTGGCGTATCCCAATAACATGTTTTAAAATGTTACTGTTCAGTCAACCTAGAAATATCTTTATCATTCAACAAATGCAGGATGCTAGTAGCTACTTCTTAATACAAGGAAGGTAAAAATCATACTAGATTAGGTTTAAAACTAAAACTTTGTATTCATGTTTAAATTTTTTTAATGTTTTATTTTATTTTTTGAGAGACAGAGAGACAGCGTGTGAATGGGGGAGGGGCAGAGAGAGGGAGACAGAATCAGAAGCAGGCTCCAGGCTCTGAGCTGTCAGCACAGAGTCCAACACGGGGCTCAAATTCAGACTATGAGATCATGACCTGAGCTGAAGTCAGAGGCTCAACTGATTGAGCCACCCAGGTGCCCATAAAACTTTGTATTTAAAATTGAGAATTTGCATATAAAATTGAATTATTTATAATTATTTATTCAAATATTCATATACTAGTTAAATTAACAAGCCAGTTACATTTTTGGAGCACCTCTTCTCAGTCTCACAGAATAATATGGGCATACAGCTAACTTTAGAGGCTATAAAAAAGTAGGTATGTCAGTTTGTTCATTTTTTGTTTTAAATCTAAGCTTTCAGAAAGCCTTTTATTTGTTCATACAGTACCCTACTATACGAATCTGAGTGCGAGACACTGTCCCATGAAACAGTAATGCAATGTGGAAGTAGAAAGGACCCAGACGTTTGTATTCTTCCTGCTAAGAATTAGAACCTGGCCGCAGAAACTAGGCTTTCTCAATCAGATGCTTTAACATACGACTTTGGATCTCAAGTGAATACGATACAGTAACAGTGATGCAATTATTGATCACAGGGGTGGTGCTGAGAGTCTATTGTTAGTGGAGTTAATGGCAGTGCCCTAGGGGACTGCCTCTGTGTTAGCTGGGCTCTGATGCTCACTGTCCAGACTCCCCTGGCTTCTGACATTTTTCTGAGCTTAGTTCTTCCATATTCCTATGGATTCTATGAAATTTCTGTTGATTTAAGAAAATAAAAATGATGGCACTTTGAGACACTTAAGTGGCTCAATCGGTTAAGTGTCAGACTTCAGCTCGGGTCATGATCTCGCGATTCGTGGTTCAAGTCCTGCATTGTGCTCTGTGCTGACAGCTCAGAACTTGGAGCCTGCTTCAGATTCTGTGTGTCTCTCTCTGTCCTTCCTCCGCTCACACTCTCTATCTCTCTCTCTCAAAATAAATAAATTAAAAAGAATTTTTTTTTAATTAAAAAAACATAATGACACTTTAAACAATGAAAAAACAATCTCCCTCAGGGGTCTTGGGGTAAACAGTACATTAATGGAATGGTGGCTGTGTTCTAGTAAGTCCTCAGAAGTTCTCATACCTTTAAATCTCTTGTTTATTATCTCAAGCATTTATCCCTCGTCTCCCTGATCCATGTGGGAGTAATTAATTTACTTATGTCTTTTACTAGGATGTAAACTCAGTAAGCAAAGAGAACTAATGTTTCCTTAAGTGCGTAGTCCTCAGGGCTTAGGTCACTGACTGGCATACAGTGGGAAGTCAATTAAATATTTATGGGATAAATAAATGGCTTCCATTTCTGTGTAGGTTTTCTTGTGTTGAAAATAAGTCAAGGGACTCTTTCTTCCATACTTAATTTGCTACCATCCAGTCCTTCAGTATTCAATCGAAACTTAATCTACTTATATAATCTCTTTAGACTAGATAGCTATCAGATTAGCTGGTGTTTATTACAACGCCTAATTGCATCCTAAACACTCAGTAGCTGTTAATTATCAATAATAGCAAAACATTCAACCAGAATTGGGCTCTAGCTCTTTGGAAATGTTATTCATGGAGACACAATTCAAGGTTGACATTCTGAAGAGGATACACGTATGGGAGCATACTGCAATAATTATTTTTATCTTTTTATGTAACACCTGTGGTTTACTTCCAATATTATTGCTGTCGGTATGTTGGATATCATCTAGCCTCTTAGAGAACACATTTCATTTTCCTTCTGAGTCATGGACATGGATTTTAGGGAGTCACGTCATTATTTTGAATGTTATTTTGTAGAAGTAAAATTTTCCTATCTTCTCATTAATGGTGAATTTCAGTCTATTTGTATTTGTCCTGAAATTCATGGCCAAACTATAGCAGATAAGATAAACAAAAAATTTAAGTACAAAGATAATTTTAAAAAAATCTAGATAGGAGAAACAGCCTTACTAATATTGTTATTAGTTTTAAGTAAGAATAATGTCTGCATATAGTGATTCACTGTCTTTGTATCAAGCGTAAAACTAAAACAGTTTTGACAATGTCATCAAGTCAGTTTTGCCATAGAAAATGAAAACCATGTTTAAGATAGATAGTTACCTTAAAGGAGAACGTTCATAGGATGAAAGCTGAATGGGTGCTAGTACTAGGCAAAATAGGTTAATTTAAAAAATGATTGGGGCGCCTGGGTGGCTCAGTCGGTTAAACGTCTGACTTCGGCTCAGGTCACGATCTCGCGGTCCGTGAGTTCGAGCCCCGCCGTCGGGCTCTGGGCTGATGGCTCAGAGCCTGGAGCCTGCTTCCGATTCTGTGTCTCCCTCTCTCTCTGCCCCTCCCCCATTCATGCTCTGTCTCTCTCTGTCTCAAAAATAAAACGTTAAAAAAAAATTTAAAAAAAAAATGATTTCTGGGACGCCTGGGTGACTCAGTCGGTTAAGCTTCTGACTCTTGATTTTTGGCTCAGGTCATGATGTCATGGTTCGTGAGTTTGAGCCCTGCATCTGGCTCTGCACTGACAGTGTGGAGCCTGTTTGGGATTCTCTCTCTATGCCCCTCCCCTGCTCCCACTCTCTCTCTCTTGCTCTCTCTCTCTCTCTCTCAAAATAAATAAATAGACTTAATTTTTTTAAATAAGAAAGTAAAAAAGAAATAAATGATTTCTTATTTTTGATGTTCCTCTGTTACGAGCTTATATACACCTTTCACTTTAAACGTATATTAAAATCTCAGAAGATAAAGCAAAATCTTCACTGTGACTGGCTCCATATTTTTCTTAAGTAATCAATTCTTTGCCAAGCACTGCATAATGTGGAGATATGTAGCAGGGGAATGTGAGAGCATCCCTTTTTACTACCTTTGTTTATTAGGCCACTACAATTTAATGAGAACATTACTGTGAACAAGATTATTCTTTGTTTGTGTTTTATATAATTCACAATGCAGGCAATGCTTTATAATTCATCATAGATTATTTGAGCTTGTGAGAAGTTATATAAACCATATGTAAAATTTAAAATCATTATTTTTGCTGCTTTACCTTCTAAATTGATTTTTTAAATATATATGTTATTCCTTTTTTTATTTTTCAGAGAGACAGAGCTAGTGGGGGAGGGGCAGAGAGAGGGAGATGGAGGGTCCAGACTGGACCCTGCGCTGACAGCACAGAGCCTGATGCGGGGCTCAAACTCACGAGCCGTGTGGTCATGACATGAGGTGAAGTCGGACACTTAACCAACTGAGCCACTCAAGTGCCCCATTTTTATTTTTACTATTTATATACTTATCTTAATTTATTTTAATTTATCTAAAAATTTTTTAATGTTTTTATTTATTTTTGAGAGAGAGAGACAGAGAGACAGAGACAGAGACATAGTTATGAGCCAGGGAGGGGCAGCGAGACAGGGAGACACAGGATCTGGAGCAGGCTCCGGGCTCCGAGCTGTCAGCACAGAGCCTGATGCAGAGTTCGAACTCCTGAACCACAAGATCATGACCTAAGCCAAACTTGGATGCCTAACCATCTGAGCCACCCAGGCACCCCAGGAGCCCTTATTCTTAATTTTTTTTTAAGGTTTATTTATTTTGAGAGGGGGGAGGGGCAGAAAGAATAAAAGAGAGAGAATCCCAAGCAGGTTCCTCTTGGTCAGCACACAGCCCTAAGTGGGGCTTTGTGAACTCAGGAAGGGTGAGATCATGACCCAAGCTGAAATCAAAGGTCAGATGCTTAATCCACTGAGCCACCCAGGCACCCCAGTTTTAAGTTTTTTTTAAATGTTTATTTATTTTGAGAGAGAGATAGTTTAAAATGCATTTTTAGTCAAATTCATTACCAAGCTCATCTGTAAGCCCCAGAAATTTTATAAAACTACTTATAACATAGAAACAAGGATTTTCTAACTCTTGAGTGATTTTGAAATTTAAACCAAAGGTGCTTTGTGAATAGGTGTTGAGAAAAGTTGAACATTGTAGTTCCATGAATATATATGTAGTTCCATGAATATATATATATATATATATATATATATATTTTTTTTTTTTTTTTTTTTTTTTTTTTTGAGACAGTGCACAAGTGAGGGAGAGGGGCAGAGTGAGGAAGGGAGGGGGAGAGGAAGAGAATCCCAAGCAGGCTCCAGGCTCAGGGTAGAGCCCAACTTGGGGCTGGACCCCACAACCCTGGGATCACGAGCTGAGCCAAAATCAAGAGGTGCCCCTCTTGAATATCTTTTTGATTAACTCATTGAATTAGTCATTGAGATCTCCTTTATATCACCAAGGAAGCATTTTAGTGGTTGTAAAAATTGTCAATATTTTGATGGTAAGCCTAATGTGCTGTTTGATAAAGTTGGATTTTATTTAAGAGCATAGAAACTATGTCTTCATATCTGTTTTAACCAGAGCAATATCACTAATACATCACAAAGGCACATTTTATTGTGTGTTAGTAATCCTCATTCTGTCTACTCCCAGTGAAATGTTTCCAAACTTTTGCATTCTTCTCAAGTTTATTAGGCCAATCATATCTGTTCTCACAATCTTCACAGACCACCTACAACACCACACACACACTACCACCACCACCAATGACAATGTGTACTCAGGAAATTTCCTATCTGAGTGGTCCAGGCAGCTAATCTCTCAACTTCCTGTGCGTTGATGTACAGCAAGACACGCCCACACACGCTGGTACAGACTGAATGTGCCCTGCCCCATTGATATGTTAAAACCTAATGCTTAATGTGAGCCTTGTGTTAGAAGGCAGGGTCTTCAAGAAGTGATTACATCTTGAGAGAGGAGTCCTTGTTAATGGCATTAGTGCCCTTAGGAAAGAGACATGTAAAGACACAGAAGACAGCTGTCTGTGAATCAGGAAGCACCCCGGCTACAGACAGAATCTGTCAGCACCTGATTACTGGACTTCCCAGCCCCCAGAACAATGAGAAATAAACTTCTGTTGGTTAAGCCACCCAATTTATGGTAATTTGTTATAGCAGCCTGAATGAACTAAGGCACACACTAACTTTTTCTCTTCATTTCCCACCCCCTAAGGAATATACGATGGAAGTTTATACTCCTACCTGCAGTCCATATCTCATTTTCTCAAAATTTTTAAGGAATTTTTGGCATCATTTATTTGATCTCTCCCTTGAATCTTTGTCTTCAATTTCTCTAATGACTCTTTCTCTTAGGCATAAAATGACAGTCTCTCACATTTTAAAATAGTTCTCCCTCAATTCTAAATTTCTAAATTCATCTTAAGCCATTTTCCTACATTTTTCCTTCATTTCACTGCTTTCAAAAACATTCTCTTCTCTATGCTGGACAAAGTATTTGGTATTTTCCTTTATTTTGGTCCATATGTGAGCTATGTGTCCAGTTCACCACAGATCAAAGTCATCCCCCTTATGTATTTTAATGTGTAACCTGAGTCTTTAATTCTAAATTTGATCATGGCTCATAGACTGAACCATCCAGAAACAATGTAGAATCAGATGACTGTGTGTGTGTGTGTGTGTGTGTGTGTGTATGCACATGCATCTGCAGGGGTGTCATCCATTGCTTATTAACAAACAAACCCATAAATTAAAGTCTATTCTGCTTCCTCTATGACTCTAGATAAAGAAGATCCTAATTTGAGACTACTGTAATAATGCAGTTTGCCATTTCACATGATAGCTTAGCCCAAAACATTCTTTAATAAGTTGAATGAGTACTTTATATAAAAGGGTGGGTGCCTGGGTGGCTCAGTTGGTTAAGCATCCAACTCTTGGTTTCAGCTCAGGTGATGATCTCACAGTTCCTGTGTTTGAGCCCCACAGTGTCTGTGCTAATAGTGCAGAGTCTGTTTGGGATTCCCTGTCTCCCTCTTCCTCTACCCTTCTCTCTCTCTCCCTCCCTCCCTCCCTCTCTCTCTCTCTCTCTCTCTGTCTCTCTGAAAGTGAATCCATAAACTTACAAAATACTTTACATAAGGGCAGAAATTGAAAGTAAGTTTCTCCATGTCACATTCATTCTGTTTATTCATTGAGTGCCTATTAAATGGCCAGATACCACTCCATGTACTTTTAATATTCCAGTAATTAACAAGAACAAACCAATACAAAAACCGCTACTCTTAGCAAATACTTTAAAAACTTACTATAATCTGTAATAAAAAGTAAATTATAAAGTATTTTAGAAGGTTACAAATGCTAAGATGGAGAAAGTAGACAGAATAGAGCAGGATAAAAGCGATCAATCATGCTGGTTACTCAATATACCTTGCATAGGTGACATCTGAGAAAACTTCTGTAAAAAGTTCAGGGGTTTCATGTTAGTATCTAGGAAAGACCATTCCAGACAAAGAGAATACCAGGCCCTCAGACCTGACCATAACTATGTTGTCAGAGGAAG
This sequence comes from Panthera leo, assembly GCF_018350215.1. Lineage (NCBI taxonomy): Eukaryota > Metazoa > Chordata > Mammalia > Carnivora > Felidae > Panthera > Panthera leo. Next base: position 43,810,682 of record NC_056679.1, on the reverse strand, counting down.
AGAGATTATTAGTCTGGATCAAGTGGAGTGAGAAATAGGCATAGGAGTTAAGGTGAAAGAGACATGAGAGCTTTGTCGTGTCTAATTGCAAATTTTTCATCTCCCAGGGCTCTACAATCACTTGAGAAATGAAGATGTGTTGTAAGTCTAGGTTCCCTAAGAAAACTTCGGACTTCAGATAACTTCATGATCGTATTCCTGCCTTTTGTATTTATTTGAATTTCTAGGCAACATTTTTGGACCCTAAATTTAAACTCTTTTTGTAGGGGCACCTGGGTGGCTTAGCCAGTTAAGCTTGAACTTCAGCTCTGATCATGATCTCAGAGTTCATGGGTTCAAGCCCTGCATCAGGCTCTCTGCTATCAGCTCAGAGCCAGCTTCAGATCCTCTGTCCCTCTGTCTCTGCCCTGCTTTCTCTCTGCCCCTCCCCACCTTGCACTCTCTCTCTCTCTCTCTCTCTCTCTCTCAAAATAAGTAAAAATTAAAAAAAAAACACCTGTTTATAGTTAAACTGAGAATAGTCAGTAATACTTCCTACAGTGTTTCAAACACTGCAGGCCACACAGTTCACACATATTGAGGACATACATGGTTGGTCTATGAGGAGTCTTAATCTCTGTATACTGTACCTTGGTCCCCATGTGCTGATGCTTTGGTGACACCCATTGGCTCTTGGGCTTGAGGCTACACAAGGTGGGTAGAGACTCCAGGCTCCCTCTGCTCTTCTCACAATGGAGAGTACCTGGAAAGAACTGATATCCAAACAGAAACCCACAAAATGTCATGTGCATTAATAAGCAAAAAAACACCAATATTCAACAACACATTTCATATGTAGTAAAATATAAATTAAAGAACATGATTTGTGTTGTGTCAGCTAACTTGACTGTGTAACCCAAACATTGGTGAAAAATAGTTAAAATGGCATATTCCGCACACATCTCATGTATTTTTCTTTTTTTTTTTCCTTTCCTTTCCTTTCCTTTCCTTTCCTTTCCTTTCCTTTCCTTTCCTTCTTTTCTTTTTTTTTTTTTTTTAAAGTTTGCTTATTTTGAAAGAGAGACAGATCTTGTGAGCAGAGGAGGGGCAGAAAGAGAGAGAGAGAGAATCCCAAGCAGGCTCCACACTGCCAGCACAGAACCTGACATAGGGCTTGAACCCACGAACCATGAGGTCACAACCTAAGCCGAAGTCAAGAGCCAGATGTTCAACTGACTGAGCCACCCAGGCACCCCATCTTTTCTTTTTTAATATTGTCTTTGAAATGGTGGGCTTATTACAAACTGAACAAAAAAATCTAAGTTCTGGGTAAAAAGATGTCATGCAATTTCTGAGAAATGATCTATGACAGATTTAAGCTGACTAATACATAAATTTGGCTCTTTAAACATCATGCTTTCATTTGTGGGTTCTGTGGCTAGAGTTCAGAAATATTAAACATTTTTTACCAGCACAAAATGGTAGAAAATTTGGCAGAAATTTCCTTTCCCATAGGATTCAATGGGAAAATGGGATAAGGAACATATATATTTGCTTCACATTGTAGGTGATTTATTCAGAAACTTATTTTTCTACTTGATAAGAGTATTCTATTTGATACTGGGGATATGATTAGATAGAAGTAAGTAGATTAGGAAATATTGACAAAATTCTGATAAAGGACTGTGGGCTTTATGGCGTTATTTATAATAAAAGACTGTCAGATAAAAGAAGCAAAAAAGAAGTGGCCATAATTGGAATTTTCCACTATTGAAGTGAGAAGGTAGCCTGCCCTTGGTAAGGAACAGTTTTGTCTTGAGTTGGATGGATTGATTCCATCCTAGTAAAAGTTACCCTGGAGGAGCCATCAATGAATCAGGCCTAAGTGTGGTTTAGGAGGTCTGCATAGGTACATCTTAAAATTTTTTTTACAATCTTTATTTACTTTTGAGACAGAGAGAGACAAATTAGGAGCAGGGGATGGGCAGAGACAGAGGGAGACACAGAATCCAAAGCAGGGTCCAGGCTCTGTGTTGTCAGCACAGAGCCCGACATGGGGCTCAAACCCATGAGCCATGAGATCATGACCTGAGCTGAAGTCAGATGCTCAACCAACTAAGCCACCCAGGCGCTGCTCCATATGTGCATCTTTATTCGGCCAGTGGAGACAGTGGCTCCTTCCTCGATATGTGTGGGGGCTGGAGGAACACTACTGAGACCTTTTCATGGGGTTTCCAAACCTCAGCTGGCCTGGGATTTGCTTGCTCTAGTTTGTACCATTTTCACTGCACTTGAGGGGATTTTGAGCTGACCCTATATAGCAACTTTAGACTTCTGGTTGGACAGCATGATTGGGATTTCTGGTCATAAGAGTAGTTTACTGCCATGTGTCATCTGCTCAGTATCGACCAAGGCCAGATAATTGCTCAATAATCACCTCTCAAGGGGTGTATCCTTTCAGCTGACACTGGAAGCTTACAGATCCATAAGCTTACAAGTTCACAAGTCAAATGTGTGCCTCTGGCCCAGAGCAGTGTTTTTGTGTCATAGGTTCCAATCAACAAACTGGGATGTAGCTGAGACCTACAATGCCAATGGCAAAAGTAGAGTAGTGGGACCCTGGGCCCCACACAAAAGAGCCAAGAGGCCTTAAAAGGCTGGTTAGTTTGGGTTCATGAGAAGGTGGTTTTGATACCAAGGATGCCAAGTGTGTAACCTTGTGGGACACATTATTACAGATGTCCTCCTTCAGAGTGTCCTGACAGTGGCCACTTTGCTTAAGGAGGAAGAGGTAGGGGGGCATGATAGGGGAAGAACATCTGAGAACTTCTCCTTTCTCAGCTGGGTACTATTTGGGCTCTAAAAGGTTTGAATCACTAGTGAGGACTTTCCTGTTACTAAAAAAAACATGTTTATAATGTAATTCAATTTATAAAGAAGTATCTTAATCTGAGAAAAAATGATCCCCACTACCTGCAATATCCAGTTAAACCTAAAAATCGTTTTCATTGTTTTGTAAAGGATCTAGGATATGCTTAGGTAGTCTTTAGTCTATCAGAAGAGAGGGTTTTTCTCTCCTTAGATAGGATGGGCTAAATAACTGTATCTTGGCAAAATTGTAATCTATCTTTTGAAATTTTATGTCCCTTCTTTGTTAAAGCAGAAAGCATGGGAATGAAATGCTTTTTACAAACTTCTTTATTTTCCAGACAGAGTGGGAAATCATCTACATATTGTATCAAAACTGAAACACAAGAGCAATTTAGATCATTTAGTCTTGATTGATGACACAGTTAAGCAGTGTGTCAGGGGGGTCAGGCTCCAGTAAGTACAGGGGACATGAACACCCATGCATGTTGTTGTCTTTCGTAGGTGAAGGCAAGGAGGTATTGACTGTTCTGGTCTAGAGGCATGCTGAAAATACAATGCAAAGATAAACTACAGCGGAATGGCTTCAGGTGTAGTTGATGACAGAATAGTGTTTTGGTTACGTATCACCAGGCAGTGAAGGAGAGCAATTCTGTTGATGGCCCTGAGGTCTTGAACAAATCAATATTATTGTCTATTTGGTCCTCTGACTGGCAGGACAGAAGTGTTACAAAGACGAATGTAGGAGATATGAGAACACTTGAAATTAAGGCTCCAAATATAGATGTGTTCTTCCTTTGCTTTTGTCATGAAATGATACCAGGGAAGTTTGGATAATGGTTTATGGGCTCTATCCATTCATAGGTCTGCTCCAATTATTTTTCCAAAGTGTGTGGAATTTTTATCCTATAGAGAGCTAAGTCTGGTATGAAGGTTTTTATCTGGGATATGATTCACATATGAGGGATCAGGCACAATTTAAACAGGAATGGACAAATTTCCTGGAATTTCAAGAATTAAGTCATTTTTGTATGGATTTAATATTATAATTCCATTTGCAAAGTAAATCTGCCCCTATTAAACTTAAAGTGGTTGTATCACAGAGCAGGAATGAATGGTTTTTAGCCTAGGGTCTAAGGCTTACAGTTAAGGCCTAGAAGATAGTGAGTATCTGTGGGTTATTTTCAATACCCATCGAATACGTGATATGCTTACTTGGGGGAAGAGGCTGAACAAAGATTGAAGGGTTTAATGTAGAAAGAGTAGCATCTGTATCTACCAGATATTGATTAGTCTGACTGTCTATATTTGTATTTAATTCACCTTGAGTATTTTAGCATCAGACAGGATATGGGTGCTTTTTTCTTCTTCAGAGAGCCCTTATTTTTTTTTAATTATTTTTAACGTTTATTTATTTTTAAGAGAGAGAGACACGAAGTGCAAGCAGGGGAGGGACAGAGAGAGAGGGAGACACAGAATCCGAAGAGAGCTCCGGGGTCCCAGCTGTCCAAACAGAGCCCGTCGACGTGGGGCTTGAACCCAGAAACTGCAAGATCATGACCTGAGCCAAAGCAGGATGCTTAACTGACTGAGCCACCCAGGCACCCCAAAGAGGCCTTATTGGTATCAACCAATTTTTTCTTTCAAAATAAAAGATATTATAAAAGACAATGGCTTTTTATCTTCAAAACTACATTTTCCAAGAAAGAAAGGGGGGGGGGGATAGAGAAGAAAGAAGAAAGAAAGAAAGAAAGAAAGAAAGAAAGAAAGAAAGAAAGAAAGAAAGAAAGAAAAGGAAGAGAGGAAGGAAAGAAGGAAGGAAGGAAGGAAGGAGAGAAGAAAAGAAGACAGGAGAGAAGGCAGGAAGGAAGAAAGGGAGGGAGGAAGGAGTGGGGGTTATCTTAGATTAAGAGACTAAAAAATAATAAAAATCAGATGCAATCCATCTACGCTTGACAGGATCCTGAATCAAAACAAACAAACTGACACATATACAAGATGTTTTAGGGGCATATGAATGTAAACTAGATATAAAATTGTATTAGGGAATTTATTTTGTTATGGATAATGATATTTTTATAATTATGACAATGTATACTTACTTTTTTAAGCATAATGAATTATTCAGAGAAGAAAGTCAGGATATCACACTTTACTTTAAAATGGCTATATAGGAGCACCTGGGTGGCTCAGTCATTTGAGCATTGGACTCTTGATTTCGGCTCAGGTTATGATCTCAGGGTTATGGGATCAAGCCCCACACCCCACGTTGAGCTCCGCATTGAGCATAGAGCCTGCTTAAGATTCTCTCTCTCTCTCAAAAAAAATAAACAAATAAACGATATTTTAAAGTGTAGATAAATCTTAGATTTAACTAGGGACATCATTTTTTCCCTTGCTTTTCAGGTTTTACATGATATATTTTATTATTTAGTTCCATATTTTATTGTTTTGTGTATATTTATTCGGTCAAAAGAGCTTTTGTTTGTTTTATAACTTAGCTGCTTAACCTCTCATCTCATATATATTTCTCAACCTTTCTGAATCACCTTTTTAATTTACTATTATTTTTAACATATACTGGGTTTTATACGTTAAAGTTAGGTTTTGTTTGTGGAAAAAAACTGCATTTTTTTAAAAGTAAAGTTGTGTCATATAAAAAGAGATAATTTTCATCTCATATATCATGGTCTATTTTACATTAATGCTACTGTTTAGCAAACAGCTCTGAAGTAGGGGAGGGGCAGAGGGAGAGAGGGAGACAGAGGATCCAAAGCAGTTTCATGTTGACAGCAGAGAACCCCATCAGGGGCTTGAACTCAGGAACCCTAAGATCATGACCTAAGCCGAAGTCGGATGTTTAACCAACTAAGCCACCCAGGTGACCCCAAAATTTATAATTTTTGTATGTTGTGCCTTTTCAACATTATCAGGACATATGTACTTATGTTCTAATCCCTTACTTTTCATGTTTGTTTTGTTTTTAATTCACCTTTTAAATACAGACATTTTTATCATCAAACTTTTACAATTTGTGGAATCTTATCCTGATTCCAAATAATACTATATTCTTAAAGATATTCATAAAGAAATTTAAAAAATGGGGGTGCCTGAGTGGCTTGGTCAATTAAGTGTTCCACTTGGGTTCGGGTCATGATCTCAAGGTTCATGAGTTTAAGCCCTGCATCTGGCTCTTTGTTGACACCTCAGAGCCTGGAGCCTGCTTCAGATTCTGTGTCTCCCTCGCTCTCTGCCCCTCCGCCACTCACATTTTGTCTCGCTCTCAAAAATAAATGAACTTAAAAAAATTCTTTAAAAAAAGAAAAATTAAAAAACTTGAATGGCATACTTCATATAAATGCCATTCTACAATTAGTTAGCCTTGTTTCTCTCTTGTGTTTATTCTAATTTTAATTATCTGAGCTTGGGTCCCCCTCTTAGCCTTTGTTAGAGAAAAGTGTTCTTATCTTTATTTTGAGTTTTCAATTACAAACGTAGTTTTTGTCTGTTCTTTTCTCTATTCTTGTTTCCCATCATTTGATCTTATTTGCATTTTATTCTCAGCAATTCCTGCACATTTCTTGTCCTCTAACGGCATCTTTCAGGTTTCTTCATGTTATGTAAGTATGTGTATAAATGAATACTTTTATACAGGAAATGAGATATACCAGGGTCCAAGTTTTAGAATCTTTTCATAATCGTCCCTCCTTTTAATATATTAAGCATAATCAAAGAAAGTAACCTTTAAAACCAGATGCAAATAAAATATTTGTATCACTTAATATCTACTTAGGTTCTCTTAAAATTCTTCCCCCATGTGGGTCGCCTAGTGGCTAAATTGGTTAAGTGTCCAACTTCAGCTCAGGTAATGATCTCATGGCTTGTGGGTTGGAGCCCCATGTCAGGCTCTGTGCTGACAGATCAGAGCCTAGAGCCTGCATTGGATTCTGTGTCTCCCTCTCTCTCTCTGCCCCCAGCCCCTCTGAAAAAAAAAATAATAATAATAGCATTAAAAAATTTTAAAGCCTTTGTGTAAAAAAAATTCTTTGCCTATATTTTCAATTAAAAGAGGAAGGATGGTAAAAATTTTCATTTCTGGTATAGAAATCCAGCAATCTATTGATAACGTGGAGTGAGTCAGAATCATAGGAAACTCATACCTGGAAATTTTGTTTCTCTGTTTCTTCTTTCTGATTGCCAAGGAACAACAACACTAACAATATTTGTACTTTAAAGATCTGCCTTTGTCCTGGATTCCTTTCCAATTATCTATGGGTTTTGTCCCCTGTTTATGATTCATCTTGAGAAATGCCTGACAAAGTGTAGGAGCTCATTAAATACATGTTAAATGAATAAGTGAATAAATTAAAAAAAAAAAAGGAAGGTATGACTCTGCATTTCTCCTTGCCAGCAAAGCTCTTGTCTGTCAGTAAAAAGTTCTTTTTATTTTATTTTATTTTATTTTATTTGAGTGTGAGGTTGACCCACTGGGGAGCTTTTTGTTTGATTAATTCTTACTCTTTTTGAGCCTCATTGCTCGGCACCTTTCAACCACCTCTGAACTACATAGTGTTGAAAAAGATTTCATCTGAGCCTCCCATTCCCCTCCATACTCTCACCTCCACCCTCTCTACCTACACCTTCTCAAAGATCTCCTTTAATTACTTCCCATGGCAACGGACTGCTTTTCTAGGTAGATTGATTGTCAGTGATTTTCCAGTGCCTTTTCCTCTATTTTTTCTGATATCTTAAAGAAATGTATAAAATATGCTTGCATGTAGAAAACAATCCTCAGCTCTGTGGTAGGTTTATAGGATTTCATTTATTTTGTCAAAGACACGCGCGCACACACACACACACACACACACACCGGTTTGCTTAATTAAGCAGTGTATTATTTAGAATAGTATTTAAAAACCACAAATGAGTAGAATGTGCCCTTGTTCACAGTGTAGTAACTTTGTTATCTTACCTAATTAGCAGTGTTCCATGTCTTCAAATTGCATGCCATGACAAAATTGTTTTGCTTCTATTATTGCAGAAAAATAATTCTCAATTCATTTTTTTCCTTTTCTTCTCATTTTTCAGCATTGTTATTCCAAAGGTGTTTTTTTTTCTCTTTCTGTATTAAAGTCCTATAATTACAAGCTACAAACATGTAACCTGCAGCAAGCAAATAACTTAGTCACTGTAAAAGGGGGAAGTTTTGATAATAATTTTAGGTAATGTTCTGCCAACCCCATCTCTCCATTTTATGGCCTTTTATTCAAAGATTAATTACAGATGTTAAAATTTACTCATCATTTATGAAAGTGTCTATTTTTATAATGTGCTCTTTTACACCCTTTATTTGCAAATGTTCTCACAAAGCATTTATTTTACAAATCATAGAATCTGTATGTCAATGTTAAAATATTATTAGATTTTTTATAGTCCATGATACACTCGAAATTTTATTAGAAGATACCAACAAAAATAGCTAAGGATAAACTTGGTGAATAGTTTTGTAAATGCCATTTTGTTTTATTTTATTTTAACATTTATTTATTTTTGAGAGAGAGAGACACACAGTGAGAGTGGGGGAGGGTCAGAGAGAGGGAGACACAGAATTCGAAGCAGGCTCCAGGTTCTAAGCTGTCAGCACAGAGTCCGACTTGGGGCTTGAACTCACAAAGGTGAGATCAGACCTAATCAGAAGTCGGGTGCTTAACCGACTGAGCCATCCAGGTGCCCCTGTAAATATCATTTTATATTGAAGTGTATTGTCCTTAGGTTGAGTGTACTTAGTTGAAACTCTTCTTTAGTTAAATTTCGATTTGAAACAAGGTTAAGACAATTGTGTTGAATATAATATCTATGACTGTGAAAAAACAAATGTCAAATTTAAGATCTATTTGAATGCAAATGATTCCTAGTAATCAACATTAAATACTTTGTTTTTTTATTCCATAATTCTGTCTCCATATATGAATATATTGAAAATATAACTCCCATAAAATTAAGTGAAAATTCAGTTCTTCTCAGAGTATACATAAGCAGTTAGTGCCTACTCATTCCCTATAATACTATTGCCATACATTTAACTTAATTTCATGACAAATAGAAAATTTTAAATAAACAGCTTGCATATCTGTAAGACAGAAGTTAAGAAAGGAAAAAAACTGCAACTATTCAACATATATCTCACCTAGACACACATTTATTTTCCACTTAAAAGATATTTGTACACAATAATATTAGAAACATTTATTGATTGAAACTGTATTCAACCAAAAAATTCAGTTTTAACAAAGCTTAGTTGTAAATACAGTTAGTTCACTGTGATTTAATGTCATGTTGAAAGAAATCACAATATCGCTATATTGTACTTTTGAAACTAATGTAACACTGTATGTTACTAACTGGTATTAAAATAAAAACCTTAAAAAAATAAAAACTCTGATATCTTCAAAAACAAAAAACAAAACACAAAAATGAACAAAAAAGAAAGTTACCACACAAATTGAAGCAAGGCTGTGTCAAAAGTCTTTTAGAGCAAAAAGATATATACTTAAATGTGCATACTTATATATAAATATATTATAAATATATATATGAACCTACACATTTATTTTTAATATATAAAATATATTAAATATATGTTACATGTATTTATGTATTAAAATATATATATTTACCATAAGTATATTTTTACAGGAAACTCATATAAAAGAATACAGAAGCTGATTTCTGATTGAGAAGGGATGGACAGAGGTCTTGTTTATTGGGTTCCCTTTTTCAATGGCTCCATGTACTATAGTTTTAAAACCACTGCTCTAAATGTGCTTTTACTATTATAATTTTAGATTGATAATGCCATAAGAGAAATGAGTGTTTACAGGCTCTCAGTCTTCTTGAGATATCAAGGGAATTGTCACTTAGCTGGTTCATGGCAGAGTCAGGGCTGGTCGCCAGACACAGTGACTCATTTATACTGCTTTTCACTTATTTTGATATAGCAAGTACTATAATAATATAAGGAACTCATGGCCAGAATAGCAGAATCAAAATACATCACATGGCCATAAAAAATAGTCAATTTGGATATCATAAAATAAAGACATTATTCTTCTAATCGTTTTCTTTTTTCAGTCTTTCAATCAGAATATTTTACTTATCTTCCTTCTGAGTAAATTAACTCATATTTACAAGATAGCAAATACCAACTAGTTTTTTATAGGTTTACCTCACTGGAAATTTTTGATAAGACTTTTTTAATCCAATAGAAGGAATCTCATGTCACTATTCCTTTTACTACATGTTTACTCAGGACACAAAATATATTGTTTATAATACAATATAAACAGAAATTCCAATTTTGGTATTATCCCACTTCTGGTGTAGCACTAAGTAATTAAATCAAAAGTTTTACTTTTTAAAATGTTTGTTTCTTGTTAGTATGTTGACTGAGGTTTTTTCCTTCTTTGTAGCAAATTTTGGTGCACAGCAGTTCTCTGCAGTAATGGAAAAACCAACAGATAAATGAATAATGAGATTGTATTGAGTTATGTATTTTTCATTCTCCTCTAGTTTGATATTATTGCATTTTATTGTGGCAACTAGGTTTTAACTAATTTTCCCCTTATATTTTCAATCCACTTGGATAATAGAGGCTATAAGAGTGGCATTCACCTTTAATGTAAACAAAACTGATTCTAATGAAACAAGATATGCTCACAAAAATACAGAGAAGCTTAATTTAACATTGTGCACAACTTAATAAGAAACTTTGTTTTAAGTCTTTGAATAATAACGTGTTTTGTTAAATCTTCATTGCTCGTTTGTAATAATTCCATTAGATTATTGCAATGGCTACCATAATAATTTTAGGTAATATTAGTCAAATTTTGCAAGAATGAATTCATGCTGCTCTATAAAACAGTAAGGCTTCCTTAAAGATACCGCTATCCCAAGATGTGGGAATGAATCTGACATTGGTTAAAACAAATTGACAAAATATTCCTTTGCAAAAAGTACAAGTTACGACTATATTTATATGAGTCAAAAAATAAAATTTGAATTAGTACTAGCATAAAATTCTAGTTAATATGCTTCTCCAAAAATACTATTTTAAAGGGGATTATCACATATAGAGAAAAATGTTTTGAAATGTTTTCGTGAGGTAAATTTTATTACAGGAAAAATGTAAGTCACCACTTTTCATATGTTTGATATTTTGTTAAACAAATCAATTTCTGAGTTTTCTGAAGTGTTTGATTTTAATACAACAGAGACATTTTTTTTCATCACTTATGCTCATTATGAAAAAAACTTTTAAAAGCAATATTATCAATATCTTCAGAACATTCTGGAATCAACCAATATGAACAATACAAGCTATGCATGCTCACTAGACTGGCAAACCCTTTGTTACAATTAGCTTCTACTTAAAATTCTTGTTTGTTGACATTTTGTTCATTTAAATATGACAAAGACAATGATGAAGCTGTACTATGCTCCAGCAGTTGCTATCCTAATGAGGTAGGTAAGTTTATTTTACAAATTTTCAGTTAAGGAAAGAAACTAGTTAAATATCTTTTTTGATTTCATTACTGATTAATGTAACCAGTATTTGTTTGTTTTTTTCCTTATTCAAATATAGTTGGCACACAATGTTACATTACTTTCAGGTGTACAATATTGTGATTTGACAAGTTTATATATTATGCTATGTGCATCACAAGTATAGCTACCATCTATCCCCATATATTGCTTTTACATATGATAGACTATATTCCTTATGGTGTGCTTGTTTTAAGTTTATTTATTTATCTTGAGAGAGAGAGAGACGGCATGAGTGGCAGAGGGGCAGAGAGAGAGGGAGAGAGAATGCCAAGCAGGCTCCTCCATAACAGCATGATCCCACGAACCCTGAGATCCCACAGGGCTGGATCCCATGAATGGTGAAGTCACGACCTGAGCCAAAATCAGGAGTCAGACACTTAACTGAGTGAGCCACCTAGGCGCCCTGTTGTGCCTTTTATTTCCATGACTTATTCATTTCATAAGTGGAAGCCTATATCTCCCACTCCGTAAGTAACCAATATTGAAATTAATGTTATACAAGATATATGTATTTTCCTTAATGGAAAGCTATTCACTGTGTCTAATCCAAATTCCAAGGTAAAATTTAATGGTAAGTAATTTAAACCTTTCATGTCCTTTCTTCTTTCAATATTACTTTTAACCTTCTGCTAATATGTTGATATTTACAAATGTTTATAATTCTCAATGATAAATTATTTCTTAAGGAAGTGTTATACCTCTCCAATCACCTAATTAACAAATAAATAATTAGAAGTTGCAATGAAATGACTGGTTTAAAAATAAATACATTTATACATGGAAGTACATTTCCTATGATTCTAAGAGAGAATGAAGACATCTGGAATGATAAATGCTACTTCATGATATAATTATTCTAAGTTTTTTCCACATTAGTATTTTTTCAACACGTGTATGTTTGTGCGTGCACATGTAGGCACATATAAAGACACACACCAAAGCAGTTTGTTTCAAATAATGATGACGTGTACATTTTCAGTAGTGCCAACTTTATATAATGATGGAATATATATATATATATGTATATATATATATATATATATATATATATATATATATATATATTTTATGTAGGCTTCATGCCCAGTGTAGAGTCCAATGCGGGGCTTTCACTTATGACCCTGAGATCAAGAACTGAGTTGAGATCAAGAGTCAGACACTTAACCAACTGAGCCATACAGGTGTCCTTATAATGATGGTGTTTTTAATTAATTCTATTTATTTTATAATATTTTATATTTTATTTATTTACTCTATATTATAATATTTTATATTTACTTATAATGAGAGAATTATAGTTAATTCTTTCATTAAAATAATTGATTAAGCTGTCTGGGGGTGACATCATTAAGATGGCAGAATAGAGGTTCCTTTGCTTGCATTCCCCCTCAGCAACAATAACTTAGCAGCCATCCACAGACAAAAGGGCCTTTGAGGTATCCTGGTAATACATTGTGAAACCCCAGTGGAGTCAAAGACCTAGGAGCCCCATTTTGAGAAGGCAGACTTGCACCCAGGTGGCTGACTCATGCAACATGGTCCTGGCTACAGAACCAGAAATGGCTCCAACCCACTGTGGACAGGGCTATACCTGTGTTTGGCCTTGGTCTTGCTCCTAGTATCATATGTCCATGGGTCAAGAAGTCATATCTTCCCATGTGTCAGGTTATAGTCCACAGACCTCAGTCCTGGCAATAGACCCTGAAGTGACCCATGACTCATCTCTAGCCCTTCTGGACCACAATCTGGGTGTCCTTGGAGGCAAGCCTTCCAAGCTCAGTACTGCTGTAGATTCTGAAATGTCCCTGTAATTGGCTCCAGGCCAGGGTAACTGTTTTTGGAGATAATCCCATCAGCTCAAGGAACTGAGAGGAGAAGATATTTACCTGCTAAAAACAAGCTATTAAAAACTGGAAGAGGTTTTTCCTCCTTTAAATGCACAGACACCAATACAAGGCTATAAGGATCACAATGAATCAGGTAAATAACACATCAAAGACAAGAAGAGAACTTTGAGAGCATAAAATAAAAAATAAAAATAAAAATAAAAATAAAAAAACACTTATACAAGGGAATCCCCATTAGATTATCAGTGGATTTCTCAGCAGAAAACTTGCCGTTCAGGAGGCAGCAGATACCATATTCAAAGTTCTGAGAAAAAAAATCCCTGCCAACCCAGAATATTAGCTGGCAAAATAGTCCTTCAAAAATGAGAGTGATAAAAAGGCATCCAGACAAACAAAAACTAAGAGAGTTTATCACCAGTAGCCCTGCCTTTTAAGAACTGTTGTAAGGGTGTTCTTAAAGTTGAAAGAAAAGGACACTGTGACATGAAAATATATGAAGAGAACTCAAAAAAGACAGAAATAAGTGGGAAAACATTCTGAGATCATTGACTGAAAGAATGATAATATTGTGAGAATGTCCATACTATCCAAAGCCATATATGGATTTAATGCTGTCTCTGTAAAAATTACAATAACATTTTTCACAGAAATAGAAAAATCAATCTTAAAATTAGTATGGAACCACAGAAGGTTCTGATAATCTTGAAAAAGAAGAACAAAACTGAAGGCATCACACTCCCTGATTCTAAACTATATTGCAAAGCTGCAGTAACAAAAAAATACGGTATGGCAAAAAACATAAATAGACCAAAGCAACAGAATAGAGAGCCCAGATATAATTGAAACATAGGTGACCAACTAATCTACACAAGGGTGCCAAGAATAAACAATGGAGAACATGTAGCCTTTAATAAACCATGATGGGAAAATTGGATATTTGCATGTAAAAGAATTAAAGTGGGTCCTTATCTTGCACGATATACAAAAGTCAACTCAAATGAGTTAAATACTTAAAAAAGTAATACCTGAAATCACAAAACTCCTAGAAGAAAACTTTGGAAAACTTGAACCATGTGCTTGGCAGTGATTTTGGATATGATGCCAAAGCACAGGCAAAAAAAGTAAAAGTAAGTGGGACTACATTAAACTAAAAAGCTTCTGTACAGCAAAGGAAACCATAAACAAAATCAAAATGCAATTTATGAAATAGGTGAAATATTTACAAAGTTGTATATCCAATAAGGGCTTAATAATCAAAATATATAAGGAACTCACAAATCAATAGCAAAAACAACAACAACAACAAATAATTCCATTAAGATGGTCAGGAGACTGAACAAACATTTTTCCAAAGAAGACATACAGATGGCAAAAACATGTGAAAAGATGCTCATCATCATTCACCACCAGGGAGATGCAAATCAAAGTTACTAGATATCACCTCACATCTGCTGTGATGTCTTTTCTCAAAAAGACAAGAGATAACAGCATTGATGAGAATCAGGAGAAAATGGAACCCTTGCATACTTTTGATATGTATGTAAATTAGTATAGAAATTATGGAAAACAGTACTTAGGTTTCTCACAAAATTTAAAATAGCACCACCATATGATTCAATAATCTCACTACTCAGTATATTTAAAAACATACTATTGAATATTTCTTTCAACTTAATTATTATCCATGATCAGTATTGCTGAATGTAACTCTCACTTGTTTTTCTCTATATCCTTCACAATAATGATCTTAAGAAAACAACCATTTATAGGTAATTTCATAAAGTAGTACAGCATCTCATATTGTATATATTTAATAATATTCCTGATTAGTAAGTTAAAGCACGTATTTCATGAGTTTTATGGTTATTGTCTTTCTCTTTTGTTAATTGTGTGTTCAAACCTTAAATACAGCAGAAATTCATTTTTGTGTATTAGTATTAGAAAAATAATCAGTGGGTCACTCTGATTACATATAAAAGCAATTAGCACAGCTAATTGCTCCGAGGCCACTCATTGGATCATTTTCTTCACTTGTTTGTTCTGCTACTTGTATCAGATACCAAGGTCCCTTATGTCCATGTATGTGTTTTGTCAAAGAAAAATTTCCCTGGACATGTAAAACAGACAAGGACACCATTATTCCAGATTATTGTAAGAGGGGAGAAAAACTGAACTCAACTTGGCTGAAGCAAGGGAGAAGGTAACTTTTAAGTGCTGGGTGAGCTAGTGGAAAACTACTGGATGAAGTTGGGTAGGGGGAATTGGCCAATGTGGTTAGACCATCTGTTTAACTGGAGCTAAGGAAGCTAGATTCATACACTTTCACAGAGCCTAGGAGATAAGGGTGCCATGGTTCTTGATGATTGCCTATCGGAGAAATGACTTTCAGATGCATGAAACATTCCTGAGTTATAAAACTGGCAAGAAGCTGGAGGAGATTTATACCCCAAGGAAGCAGAGAAAGCATTTACATTTGCAAGTTTTCTGAAATAAATCCTCTAAGAAAAAGGTCAGGGGCCTAAGTTTGGAAGAACTTTGTCTAAAGATTAGTCAAACTGAGGGGGATGTTAAAGCTCTCGTGGTCAGTTTCTCTGTTCTCCATCCTATGCATTGATTGATTTGGTTTATTTGGATCACAGTAGTTTCAAAAGTATTGAAATCTGAAAAGATGAGTTTCTATATTAAGGTAAATCATAATTCTGTTGCACACATAGGTTAACAAAGTGTATATTTTATATTAGTCTAATCACTGAAGATTATATGTCTATTTATTTAAGTTTCTTTTACACTCTTTTATAAGATGTTTTACTTTTCTTTACAAAAGCCTTGGATATATTTTTACATATATGACAATGGATTTTTTGTTACTCTTTTTGTTTCAATTGATTTGTGTGGTGTTTGTACAGCAGTGCTATTTCTTTAAAACCAGTAGACTTATTGAATCCTTACTAGTTATAACAGAATCAAAAACTTGTCCTTTTGTCTATAAACAAAATGTTGCATCTCAAAAACCAATTTTATTTTGTTTCTTTATTATTTCTATTAATTAGAATATGTTTTGTATTTATTTCCAACTGTTTCAAGGGCCTTTTCACTTTTGTATTTTAAAACAATTTTAATGCTTCTTCTAAGAAGCAGTGTGTGTGTGTGTGTGTGTGTGTGTGCGTGCGCGCGTGTGTGTGTGTCTAAAGTTGTCTCTGCCAAAAGTGAAAATATACTATCAGTCATCATTATTTGAAACAGAACAGTCCTGGCTCAGCTATTCTTTATGTATGTCTCTATATGTGTTAACACATACACATGTATACACTCTAATGTCAAAAAAGAATAGAAAAACTGCCTGAAAATGATATAGTTTACAAATAGTTATTGACATGTAATCCTTGAATCGTTTTTGAAATGTTAAAATACAACAAGGCATACTGGTTGACAGTAAGCACTTGTAATCCTAGTTCGATCAAAGAGCAATTTCAGTATAGGACTATTCAAATGAATCTGGACCAAAACATAAAAACAAACAAAGAAACAAACAAAACAAGCAAAAATCTACCCAGAAATTCTAAGCACTAAGTACTTAGTACCTGATAATATTATTATTGTTGTTATAACTAATGTTGTTATTGTTTTTAGTAGGCATCAGCTTTCCACTTTTAAAATTAATTTATACTCTGTTAATCCTACTGAAAAACATAGGGAAGGAAAAATGTCTCCTTTGACTCAAGAGGACAAGTTGCATCTTTAAGAAAATCAATACTGTTTTTTTTTTTAATTTTAGTTATTTTACATCAAGTGCGATATTGGTTTCAGGAGTAGAATTCATAGATTCATCACTTACGTTCAACACCCAGTGCTCATCACAAGTGCCGTCCTTAAAATCCACCACCCTTCTAGTAGACTTTTTGAACTAAACTTACCAAAACTCAGTTGTGCTTCTGAAATGAACTCTGATCACAAACTTGAAATTAGGCCAAGAAGAAAAAGTTAAATGAATTATGTGGACCCCTCATTTATGAAATACCAAGTAATTATGAACTCTGGATGGCGTATCCAACGTAAAGAGAGTAGCCTTCTTCAATGCCATTGATTATTTTCAAGTGGAAAAGTGTGCCCATTATTGCAAGATGAAGAATCTAAAAAATTTTATATAAGATCCCCAAAGTGGTCAGTTGCCAAAATGATCAAAAATCAAACATTTAAATCCTCTCACTGTTGTCCAAGTTACAAGGCTGTTCTGAGAACATTATTTCCTCAAGGGTAGTAATTTAATATTAAAAATTGTTAAGAGTCATGACAAAGTTTTTCATAATGCTAATTAAATTTAGACTAATCTTACTTATTTTTAATTTTTTTAATGTTTATTTATTTTTGGGAGAGTAGAGACAATATGAGCTAGCAAGGGGCAGAGAGAGAGGGAGACACAGAATCTGAAGCAGGCTCCAGGCTCTAAGTTGTCAGCACAGAGCCTGACGTGGGGCTGGAACTCGAGAACTGTAAGATCATGACCTGAGCCAAGGTTGGACGTTTAACCAACGGAGCCACCCAGGCGCCCATAAACCAATTTTATTTAGATCACATATATGCAGGTGGAAATTTGGACATGGATTAGGAAGTTGGAGTAATGTTGAGAAATGTTTTAAGATTGTTTTTCTGTATGCTTATTTTGCTTTATTATCCATAGTTGTTTTACAGATGATATTTTTGAATTATCTAATTCATGATTCTAGCATGCCATTAAAACATATTTATCATATCTTTTCCAAAATATATTTCATATATGTGGATATAAATGCATTGATTTTATTTTTTTAGATTTTGCTCTCAAGCTTAAATTTAATGCTAATGGGGTGCTTGTGACCTCTCAAACTTAAGAAAGTATTTATGTAGGCTTCATTCAATAGTTATCTCATGATTTTAAATGGATGCATTTGACAGCAAAGAAAAAAATATTCTCATATTCTAGATATTTTTAAATTCTTAGATTTAAATGTCTGTCTTAATTTTAAATGGTGAAAAGAGAGCTGAAAAACTTTGGATATCATTATTTAAAGTACAAACAAAATGAATCGTGTATAAAACTGAGTAAACAAAATAGGACCTATTTGAGGGTAGTTTTTTATGTATTTAATATTCATATTTTATAAATACTTTTAAAAGAATATAGTAGTATAACATACCCTATGACTTATAAGGTGGGACAAAATAATTTTTTAGTAGCAATTTTCCTTATTTCTTCATCTACAGAAAATATGTCAGTGAGAAATTTAACAGAGGGACAGTTTAATGGGTGAATTCTACAACTCCTAAGCAGGTTTTTTGTTTTTTTTTTTTTGTTCTCCACATTACAGAGGCATGACTTATGTGAAGGCCATTGTAATTTCTATTGTTAGAGTAGTAATTTGTTTTGGTGCAAAATGACTAGCAAATCTTATGCAGTCTGTGAGCTATGGCAGCAATAATAGGGAAACATTCACATGGTCCATTTACAAGATGAGGTTGCATAAAGTCCATCTGATTACTTATAAGGGGTTATTAGATAGGTCCTCAAACAAGAGTCATAGGAGAGCTATAAATTTTCAGCCATCTATTTTCAAGTCATTTTATGAGAATTGTAGTTTCATGCATATTGGACACTTCATTGTCATTGGCTTCGGAGCAAGAATAAATGGCACATTCACAGGCCAGATACAGACTTCCAGGTTCAAGCCTGCACTATTAACCGAGAAATATTAAAAAGGGAAAAATATCAATTGATAACAATCACTTTATTTTGACTCTGCAATGTAGGAATGTTAATTCACTACATGTATCAGAAGCTATTATGAAGTTCTAAAGACAGACATGTTTTGTTGTAAGAAAAGCATGTTGCAATTTATCAGCATGAAGCCTCAGCATACTGTCTGTCCTTGGCCTATTTATTGCATAAGAAAATTGCAAACATGCACCTACAAAACCAACCAGAGTATTCATGTAGAACAATAAATTTAAAAGAAAGTTGCTCTTGCCATGCCAAGACACAAAAGGTCTAGGTTTCTTAGAGTGTATTTATTTGTTCATTCATTCATTGTTTCAAGACCTCTCGCCCCCATGGTGATCCAAAGGCAAAGTGAACTCAGAGTGACTCGTGGAACAGTGAGAATTCCTGTGGTTTGAGAGAGGCTTCCGAGTGTCATGTGTGACGGTCTACTGACAATTATCTGGGAATTGAAGCTGAAGAATCAACTGGAAGCTTTCAAAATTCAGTTGAAAAAC
Organism: Panthera leo; assembly: GCF_018350215.1. Lineage (NCBI taxonomy): Eukaryota > Metazoa > Chordata > Mammalia > Carnivora > Felidae > Panthera > Panthera leo. The sequence continues at coordinate 43,791,135 of NC_056679.1, read as the reverse complement.
CACTCTTAAGGCTCTACTTATTTTAATTCATTTGAGCATTAAGTTCAATCAAAAGTTGCAACTAGATGTATAAAATTAAGCCATTGTGTTTTAAAAATGCACAAATGTATATTAAGGTGAAACTACTTTAACAGCAACAAAAAAGCATTATAATAGTTGGCCACTTCTTTTATGAAGCCATCTTTTCATCACTCATAAATATACTGAAAATCTTAGTATTAGATGTCTATTAAAGGAGACAGCTTTATACTTGATATATTTGTGGCCTGAATAATTAACAGCAAAACTGCATTTTAGTTGCTTTATTGAACAATTAAGACTTCACATCTTTAAGATAGAAAGGAACAGGGGCACCTGGGTAGCTCACTCAGTTGAGCATTCGACACCAGTTCAGGTCATGGTCTCATGGGTTCTGTGAGTTCCAGCCCCACATGGGACTCTGTGCTGACAACTCAGAGCCTGGAGACTGCTTTGGATTCTGTGTCTCCCTCTCTCTCTGCCCCTCCCCTACTCGCATTCTGTCTCTCCCTCTCTCAAAAATAAATTAACATTAAAAAATATTTTTTTAAAAAAGGAATAAACTAGTCATTTTTTAAAATAACTTGTAAATAGACTTCCAGAGAAGTCAAAACAAATAGAATGAATAAATTCAATAGAGTACAATTATTTTTAAGAGATTCAGTGATATTTCAAAGACCAAAAGAAGTTGGATGAGAAGATACCAAGAAGTTAAACTAAATTAAAATCCTAGAAGCCAAACTCTTAGAGAAAAATAAAAAGCAAATATTCTGCTGTTTTTGCTGTTGCTGGGGAAAGAAATAAGAAATTTCAGTTAAAAATTAGCTAAACTCAAAAGCATTTTTATCTATGATAGTTTATATAACCCTATATATGTATGAAATACATTCTATAAAGGATGTATTCATACACTAACCTTCAAATGTCTACCATAACATGCCAGTTGTTACTGCTGCTAATAAATTAATCAAAGAAATGTTTAATCTATTAATAAAAGAACTCTGAAAATATATTTTCTATGAGGAACAGAATGTAAATTCACTTTATCTAGTTGATTGACTCCTTTGAAATTAATACCTTTTAAAAATATTTATTTATTTAAATATAAGTTAGTTTACATACAGTGTAGTATTGGTTTCAGTAGTAAGACCCAGTTATTCATCCCTTACATATAACACCCAGCGCTCATCCCAACAAGTGCCCTCCTTACCGCCTATCACCCGTAGCACCTCCACACCCACCTTTCTCCAGCAACCCTCAGTTTGTTCTCTGTAGTTAAGAGTCCTTTACGGTTTGCTTCTCTCTCTGTTTTTATCTTATTTTTCCTTCCCTTCCCCTATGTTCCTCTGTTGTGTTTCTTAAATTCCACATGTGAATAAAATCATATATTTATCTTTCTTTGACTGACTTATTTTGCTTAACTTAATACACTGTACTTCCATCTTCGTTGCTGCAAATGGCAAGATTTCATTCTTTTTGATCGCTGAGTAACATAATGGGTATACTAAATAAGGCACAAATCAAAGAAGTTCTAAATTGTTGACTTAAAATGGGATGTACTTGTTAACTTCCCTCTTTTTTAATATATTTAAAATTAAACAATATTTTGTTTTTATCAGTACATTAATCAACAGCAGATTCTTTAAAATATCAATACAAGTTTTAAAATAGGTAATTTATGTACTTATAGAAAACAACAGATTAAAATGCAAGATTATATATTATCTTGTCATCCTAATTAATTTCAAATTTCTAATGGGAAAAAGTGTTCCTTCCAGCTTTTACTGTTGACTCAGTAAGGACTTGGTAAACAGTATTTTTCCCATTGTTATCATGTTATCTTTATTAAATTTACCATTAGGGTAATTCAGTGAAAAGTATTGAACTGTGTAAATTTGGTGTTAAACATATGTGTGTGTGTCTCTGTGTGTGTGTGGTGTACGTGTGTGTGTGTGTGTATATATATATATATGTATATATATATATATTTCTTTTTTAAGTTAAACTTTCATATGTAAGAGTTTGAAGGTGGTTACAATTTTATGAACATAAAAACTGGAAAAGTCAAAGTCAAATAATTTTATTGGACCTATCAGATAAATTAGGTCATATATAACCTCCCCTCCCCTCCAAATTTGGAGAGATGTAGTAAGACCAAGAATCACATCTGAGATCAATTTACTTGGAGAATAACACATATTATAAAGCTAGAGTAAGTGAGATAGTTTTGGTTTTGTTGAAAGAATAGACATATAGATTGATGGAAGAGAACAGACAACAGAAATAGACATGCTGATATAGTGAACTGATCTTTGATAAAGGTATTCAATGATAGCAATAGACTTGTCAACAAGGATGCTAGAAAAACTGGAATGTTTTCCATATGCAAGCAAATAAAGAAATTTAGATGCAGACCTTTCACAAAAAATGGACAAAAAGTGAATCATAAACCTAAATGTAAAATGCAGAACTATAAAATTTCTAGAAGAAAATAAAGGAGAAAACCATGTTGATCATAGGCTTGATAATAAATTTTATATGTAACAACAAAAACAAAATACATAGAAGAAGAAATGGTTGTTAGTCTTTATCATTATCCTGAGAAACTTAACAGAAGACGGGGGGGGGGGGGGAGTTACAGAGGGGGAAGAAGGCAAACCATAAGAGACTCTTAAATACTGAGAACAAACTGAGGGTTGATGGGGGCTGGGGGAGAGGAAAAAGTGTGTGATGAGCATTGAGGAGGGCACCTGTTGGGATGAGCACTGGATGTTGTATGGAAACCAATTTGACAATAAATTTAATATTAAAAATAAATAAATAAAAATAAAAATTGAAAAAAAATAAATAAAATTTTAAAAAAATAATGAAACTGAAGCCCCCCCCCCCAAAAAAAAAGACAAGCTACCAACTGAGAGAAAAATTTGCAAAGCACACATCTTATAAAATACTTGTCTCTAGATTATACAAAGAACTCTAAAACTCAATAGTGGGAAAAACAAGTAACATAATTTAAAAATGGGCAAGTGATACAGACACTTCACCAAAAAAGATATACAGATGGAAAATAATCATGGGAAAAGATGACATCATTTGTCATTCAAGAATTGCAAATTAAAGCAAGGATGAGAGAGCACTACATTCTGATTAGAAAAGTCAAAACCCAAAAACTGACAATACTAGATGCTGGTGAAGATGTGGAATACCAGAAACTTTAATTCATTGCTGTTGGGGATGCAAGACGGCACAACCACTTTGGAAGACAGTTTAGAGGTCTCTTACAAAGCTTTATCTAGTGTTACCAGAAGATCCAGCAATCATGTTCCACATACAAAACTTGCAGGTGGATGTCTATCACAGCTTCATTAGTAGTCCTCCTGAACTGAAAGAATCCAAATTGTGCTTTAATAAGTGAATTGATAAACAAACTGTATCACATCTAGATAAGATAACATTATTCAGCGATAAAAAGGGGGGGGGAATTGAATTAAAAAAGACATGGATAAGCTAAAAATGCGTCAATCTAAGAAAAGACAATCTGTGATTCCAATTATATGGCATTCTGCAAAAAGGCTAAATTAAAAAGACAGTAAAAATGTCAGTGATATAAAACAAATATGAAACCATGCTGTCATAAAGAAATGATTAAATAAAGCAGTTAATGGGGGAGAAGACAGGTATTTCCTGCGTAAAATAATTCCAAATAATGTAGATACTCTTGTGCCAGGTTTGACCAGCAAACCCTGGAGCAGTTGATGACAGATTACTCCAGACTCTTGAATCAGAGAAAGGAGAGGGCCAGGGGGCCAAGCGCTCTAGTGGCGATGATCCAGAGCAAAGCTCTTCTCCAGTTCTTATTGAGAATCTTATCAGTGCATTTCAAGGGGTGCAGGAATGCAGGAAAGTGTGGTTTCAAAGGCAGGAACAAAGCATGCTCATAGATTTTCGGGGAAACAATACAATCAGGGCAGTGATGTACAGGCATATGTCACAGGGGCAGTGTATACATCCATAGGAAGGGTGTTGTTTTACTACTTTAGATTAAACATTTACAAAGTGGGAAAACATGTTGATCCACAGGCAAGGTCAGGTTGTCTTCAGCTTTGACATTTCAAAGGATATCTGGTTTTCCTGGTCTATCTTGTTGCTTCTCAACCAGCCATTTCCCAGGCTGCAAACATTTTTTTTTTTCTTAAATCTTAGCCCGACAGGCTTGATGAACCTCCACACTCTTGCCCTGATTGAAGGGGTGCGTAAGCTTGTAGCCGTTCAGTGTATGCTCTGCATAGTGGTTCCAAAGAGTATAGTATAGAAAGAGGGGGGAAAAAAAGTAACTTTATAGTGAAGAAAACTGAGAAACACTACCTCAGCCTTGCAATCAAGTTCAACATCAATAGGATGGATGGATATGGCACTTTACTCCATGTTCTTGTTCCCCCAAACCCATAGGCCCATAACCCCAGTCTAATCTGAGAAAAGCAATAGATAAATTCCAATAGAGGGACATACAACATACAACTCCTTATAACTCTCAAGGTTATCAAAAACACGGAAAGCCTAAGAAACAGTAACAGCTAAGAGCCTAAAGAAACATGATAACTAAGTGTAATGTTTTATCCTAAATATGATCTTGTAAGAGAAAAAGAACATTAGTTAAAAATTAAAACAACTGGAATAAACTTTGGACTTTAATTAATAAGGTATCAACATTGTTGCTCCATTCATGACAAAATGTGCCATTCTAACAAATGAAACTAATAACAGGAAAAAACTAGGCGTGAGATATATAGGAACCCTCCACTACTTTTCAGTTTTGTTTTGTTTTGTTTTATAAATTGAAAATGTAAAAAAATTTTTAAAAAACAAAGTTTATTAGAAAATACATTTAATATCTTCATGAAATGCTTTCAGAAAGCATTGGTCAAATGTTTACATATCTAATAAATACATGTAGGCTTATAAAGTTGTGAATAAATTATTGTTAAAACTGAAGATTTATTTAAAGGAATGTAGCAATTTTTTAGTTTTCAACACTGTATCTATAACAAAATGTTGGCTTATTCTTTATTGTCCTCATCCTCTGGTAATTGTGTGCTCACATACATTATTTCATTTGGAATCACCAAGTTATAGACATTTCTAAACTTATAAAGGCATAAAATAAAAAGAAACAAATATGGCACTTGGAGATGTCAATAGAAAGCTCATACACTATGTTAGTAAATGCCAGATGCTGCTGAAATTCTTTTGCCGAGATATATAAATGAATAAACTTCAATAAGGACTGGTCAAAGAATTGCCTTCGGGTTGAACTTCGTGTGTTTATATATTGGGCTGTTTTCTTTGCTTCTACATTTTCTGCCCCAGAGCCAAAAATGACAGTCCTTAAGTAGAAACTTGCTGTTCTTTCTTCAGTAGAAAATCCCTGTTTGATACTTCTAAATCCATCTTATTCCTTTCCATTCATTGTCAGAAGATGGGGTGGAAAATGGAAAGGAAACACTATATACAGTCTTGTTATTATTCAGAAATTGACAGTATTTTTTCATGCTGAGAATAATTAATATACTTTAGCTTGTGTCAGCATGTGATGGATATAAATCTTTTCTGGGATTGAAAGATGCTAGTGATCTTTTTTTCTCTTTTTTCCTCTTTTTTTTTTTCTCAAATAAAATCTATGCTATGTAATATTTATTCTTAAAAGTGAAACAGCCCATAAATCTTTGTGGGATAAATTCAGACACTCAGTATTCTGATTTCCACTAGCTTTCCTTGATAGAACCCAAGTTGATTAGTGTCACCATTAACGCTAGCTGTAGCAGTTATTTTGTAGCTTTATTATGCATCTGTAAGTATCAAACCAGTGAGAATGTCAGTTGTAACAAAGACGGCAAGTGTAGTTTTGGCCTACCTTGCCTTTCTGGTCAACTTCTAAAGTACTTACATTGAATTTGCTCTTTCCAGTTCAACTTTATTCTATAATCCAGAATTTTACCTAATCTTTTATTTTCGGTTCCAAATATTTTCATACTAAATATTCTGTCTTCTTTATTTTATAATTTTCTTTATATAATCACTTCTGTGATGTTCAGAAATGTTAATCTCAGAAATCAAGAATAAAAAATATTTTCTAATTGTGAAGATACGGGAGAAAAGAGACAACTTGCCTATGAATACAATTTAATATATATATATGGAATATTTAGTATATCACATATATAATTATATATGATGAGTTAATGTTTCTGTAAACTAGGTTTATGCGAGAATGAAATGGGATGTATGTAATAACTCAGAAGGTTACCTTGAGTTACACTGTCTACTGGATCAACTCCAAAGAAACAACTCAATTAAAAGTTAAGTTCAGGCCAACAAAGTGCAAAGGGACATTTTCCCTTTGTCTCACATTTATTTATTTGTTAATTTTTTTCAAGATGAACCTCTTAATCTGCCTGAGAAAGTTCCAGTTTGATGCCTGATGCTCTGACGAAATAATTGATAGTATCCCCTCTCACTCAGAAATGCCTCCTTTTAGAAGGTACAGTGTGTGGTATTACAATAGAAGGGACTCCATCAATCATCAGCGCCGTCTCATTTTCCATCACCTTAAAGGTTAAGACTCTCTCCTTTAAAATAAGATTGGATATGAAAAATAAGAAATAGGTTTTTCCCTTTGTAGTAATCTGCATTACTATTCACCCGTTAAACTTTGGTGCCTGGCATCTGGCTGGCTCAGTAGGCACAGTATACGACTCTCGATCCTGGGGTCATGAGTTTAAGCCCCATGTTGGGGTTAGAGTTTCCTTAAAAAAAAAAATAGATATTGGTGCAAACTCTGATGCTCCAGGTAGTATGATTAGAAATCATCCTCTAACTAAACAGCGAAGATTTTCACTAAGAATATATCTTAGCCTGAAAATTAAAACACTCCATGTCAGTCTATACTGAAGAAGAAAAATTGCGGATAGAATTTATTTCAATAAAGGAAATCAAAGTATATGTAAAAGTTTATTACAAAAAGTAATCTTTTGCCAACTTCAGTGAATTTTTGGATCTTAAGTATGTGAAAGTGTAAACTAGGTGTAGGTCACCTCGATGAAAAGCACAGGTACATATATATTTTTTAAAATATTTTTCAAAAATTATTTTGGAAAACTTTTTCTTAAAGTCCACTTTTGACTTTTTGTTTATTTTTTATTCTTCTAAAGTTTATTTATTTATTTTGAGAGAGAGGGAGTGAGAGCATAAGTGGGGGAAGGGTAGAGAGAGAGAGGAAGAGAGAGAGAATCGCAAGCAGGCTCTGCACTGTCAGCACAGAGCCTGATGCAGGGCTTTAACTCACAAACCATGAGATCATGACTTGAGACAAAGTCAAAGACCTGGTCGACTGAACCACCAAGGAGCCCCTTGAAACATTTTGAAATAATTTCTGATTTATAGAAGATGAAATATAGTACAGACTTTTCTGTACTCTTCACCAGCTTCCTACAATGTTAACATTTTATACAACTAAAATTCCTTTTTTTTTTCTTTTTTTAAGTCAGCGTGGTGCCCAGTGCAGAGTTCAATCCTACTACCCTGGGATCATGATGTGAGTCGAAAGCAGGAGTCAGACACTCAACCGACTGAGCACCCTAAAGTACATTTATTAAACAAAAACATGATAGCTATTTCCTCACATTTTCCATTTTCTACTACAGTTTCTATTAAAGGACTCAATCTAGGTTACTGCATTGCATTTATTTCTCATGTCCCCATATTCTCCTTCAATCTGTGACCATTCATTCTTTTCTTGTTTCCATCATCTTGACTCTTTTGAAAATTAATGCTCAGTATTTGTAGATTGCCTTTAATTTTGGCATAGGTAGTATTTTCTCATGAGTAGATTGGGATTCTGGGTTTGAGGACGAATACCACAGGTGACCTCAAAGAATTGTATCAGGAATTACCCGCTATCCACATGTCTTAACCCTGGTGACATTAGCCTTGATCTCTTGATTAAGTGTCTGCCATAACAATTTTATTTGTCTTTTCCATTGCCATACTCAATTTATTGGAAGCGAGTCACTATGTCCAACTCATGCTGAAGGCTGAGGGGGTGGGGGAATTAACCTCCACCTCCTGAAGAGAGGGTTACCCTATAATTTGTAGGCATGTGATAAAATCGCCATAGTAATTAAAATGATTTCTGTTGAGATATTTTGAGGCTATGCATGTATTCTGTTTCTTAAGTTTTCACCTACTATTTCACAAAATCACTGGATCTTGGCTACAGCAATTATTGTTGTGCTATTCTGCTGGTGAGTTTCTCTTTCATTTCTTATACATTTATTATTTGGAATTCTTCAGAAAGAATAAATTTCCCTTATCTAACATTTATTTAATATTTTTATATCAGTATGGACTTAAAGATACTTCTTTTGTCACAATTCATACAGTTCTATTGAATTTTGTGGCTCTAATTTTTCTAGTCTGGGATACTCTTTCAGGTTGGCGCTTGGTGTGTTGTTTTTTTATCCTTCCTTATTTTATGGTTTATGATGTGTGTCCCCTTCCTCAGCCCTAGAATCAAACATTCATTCAAATAGTTCTTGATCCTTTTACTTAGAAACCAAGATCTGAGTGCAAAGTTTGCTTATTTCTCTTGAGGTATCACACTGTATAGACCATCTGAGCACACAGAAGTAGAAAATTTCTCTTATGTTTCCATATCTGTGCATATACACATATTTAACAATTATTTCTATACCTCTCTATCTCACATGCGTGCGCGCACACACACACACACACACTCATACCATTATCTTCTACTCTGATCCAACAATAGAGGTTTCATTTATACCTTCAATTTTGGCATCACCTAGAATTTTGCTATCTCAGATTTTGCAGACTTACCACTTTGTAAGTAAAATCTTATATACCTCTGTGGTTTTTCCTTATATACTTCTCTTAAAATGATTCAACTTTTTTTCACCAAACTTCTCGACACTTACCCTTTTGTTTTTCAGGAGAATAACTGTATTTGTCATCTCCCCTTTCTCATTTATTTTCTTTCCAGAAGATAGTTTAGAATTCAGTACTCTTAAATGCCCTTTATTTAACATAAATTCTATCAGCTCTTTGTCTACCCAACTTCAGTCTATAATCTATACCCCAGGATGGCTAATTGGAATCTAAAATAGATCCTGCTCCTCTTCAATGCTTTTCTGATCTTTTCCAGATAAAATCCAAATCTCATAACATAATGCAAAGCTCACCACCATATAGCCCACATATTTCTCTAGACTCACATCTGCCTGCCAAATTCAGGATTAATTCAAATGCATTCCTCCCAAATGCCAAGTTATTTCTCTTCTCTCTCATCCCTCTGCCCTAGCTTATTATCCTTGTGCCTGTTTAAATGATTGTATTACACACCATTTCTAAAAATTCACAAAACTGTAATGTAAGGTCAATGATCTCTCAAAATATTTTTCATATAGTCAGCACACAAATCAAGAAAGAGAACATTGCCAGAATCCTGGAACCACCCCCAGCTGAATGATATTGTCTTTATTCACTGATTCTTCTTCCTCTTTCTGCTATCTTTTTGACCACAAGCACTATGGTTCATTTTAAACTTGCTTAAGTTGAATCCTAACATTTGGATTTTACATGTGACTACACTATTTTTTCAACCATTTTGTTGCATGAAGTTAAAGTACATTTATTATCTTTCACTAAAAAAATATAAGCATTTATTTTTCTATCATACTATTGATGGACATTTGGATTTTTTCAAGTCTTGGCAATCAAAAAATAAGGATTTCTGCAGAAATGCATAATTAAATCTACACACAACACACACACACACACACACACACACCTGAGTTTGGAATTGCTTTGATATATACGCAAATTTCATTACTTGGTAGATAATGCCAGGATGTTTTTCAAGTTAGTTGTAACAATTTAGACTTCTACCAGAAATGTATACAGGTTCTTGTATACACACAAGAACATACTTCATCACACAACACTTAGTTATAACTATCTCTAGGTTTTTAGATACATAATCTCTATGGGTAGTCATCAATATTTCATGGTGATTTTGTTTTGCATTTATCTGGTTACTGTTTAGGTACCCACCACCTTTTTAAAAATTCAGAATCTGAAGCATGCTCCAGGTTCTGAGTTGTCAGCACAGAGTCCGATGTGGGGCTCAAATTCACAAACCATGAGATCTGAGCTGAAGTTGCACACTTAACCAAATGAGCCACCCAGGAGCCCCTAGGCACCTACCTTTTAATGTGTTTATTAACCATTTGAATATCCTCCTTTTGGAAATGCCTCATTATGTCCTTTGATTTATTAAAGATCTTTATATATTGTGATGTCAGCCTTTCATTGATTATAAATCTGTGAAGATCCGTTCCGTTGTTATTTAACCTTTATTAGTATTTTATTTAATGAAACAGTTAAAAAAACAATTCAGAAAAGAAACTAAGTTGATTGATATCGGTATCTGATGAGCTAATGCCATGCTGATTAGGAAACCACAAGGAAACCTTAACAAGGTTCCTCAACAAGGAAATCTTAATCATTCCTTCAAGTGTTTCTTTAAAATTTGAATTTTGGAAATTGGCTAAAAATTAAATAATTCACTAATGAAATAATTATTTAACCAATACCATTAAAATGACTTTTTCTTAGTAAATTTAGGTAAATATTTCCGTTATATATAAGAATGGCAAAATGCATTTGTGTTGTGAGGAAGATTTAGATCTCTTAATTGAAATCTCTGGTTTACGAAAGTATACTTGTGATTTGTCGCTAGTACTTAAACTGAAAAAAATATGTTGAAAAGTGATCATATGTAAATAAAAAGTTTGGTACTGAAAATTGAATAATATTTTAAACAGCTAATTTAATTGTCCAGACAATCTGTTTAAGTGTGTGTGAGCTCATGTGGTGTGTGTGTGTGTATGTGTGTGTGTGTGTGTGAAGAAAATAATACAATGGGAAGACTATATATGATATTTGTGGTTTTCTTGTGTTGGATTCCATATTAACATCCTAGTAGATTATTTAGAATTTAGGTTCATTATTTAACATTTTATACTTTACATATATAACCAGAACAGATAAAGTTAACTAAACACCGTTTTGATTTTCTTTAAATTAGATGTTTTGTTTAACAAATTACAATTTATTTCACAGAATTTGTCCATTTAGCTCGTATTACCACAAATATGGCATGATTTTGATTCATTTTTTTCAACTTCTACATGTTCTCACTAAATATGGAAACCTGCATTAATTGGAATGTGCTTTTTAAGAGGACATGCGCTTAGTTGGCACCCTTTCTGTGGAATTGGGTGAGGCTCAAACGGGACTTAGGGGTCCACATGAAGCTCAAAGTTTATTGAGTCTTTTTTTACTCCCAGGATGTCAGTCACCAATTATCTACTAACCACAGAGGTTTCCTCACTCAGTAGGAGACATTTGAAACTGCTTCTTAAACTGATCTTCTTTCAGAATTTTTGGTCACACCTGTTAGGATCTGTAAGAAAGTGCTACTTCTGTCTTTTTTCACATTTATCACTTGAACAGCTCTCCTACCTGTGTGGCATAGACTCATGATGCAGGAGCTAGTTCCTGCCTCCTGAAACAATATCAGATATGTGGTTCTATGGCAAAGGTTGCATTTTCGATTCTGTCAAATACTATATATTCATCAGTTTTTGAATCTTTTTGATCATCTTATTGCCTACTGAGACTATCAGTCATTACTTTGTTGCTTTATAAAAGCTGGAATTTTGTTTTGCCCTTCTACTTCATTTTAATCATTATTGACTTATTCAACATTGGGAAGAAAAATTCCTTTTTTCTCGGGAAAATTATTTTTACTATAATATAATGTCTATTCAAATAGGTGATAAAGCGATCTCAGAAGAAAATGATGCTCTAGCTTATCCTTATAGGCACTTAGGTTTAAAGGTGAAAAATGTTAATTTGTATTCATTTGTCAATGGCAAAATTAATACCTAATAAAATGTGTATCAAGAAATAATCTAACAGAAGTTTCTAGAAGGTTTTGTACTGTATACAGTAAAATTTATTTTATAGGCATCAACTGATAGGTATAGTTGCAGTGTAATTCTGCAATTTATTGATTGAAAAATAAAATATGTTTGATGAATCTTGATATTAATTATAAAAGAAACAAATACAGAAGGTATAGAAAAAAAACAGAAAATAATATAGAGAGCCTGAAAGGTAATTAATTTTCACTGTGACTCTTAAATGACTATAGCCCCCAAATATTCTTCCTTAGCTTTCCTGCTGAACTCAAACCGTGTAAACAATAGTAGCTAATCCACAACCGCAAATTTGCTCCCTGTACGACTTGCTGCATGATTTATGCTACCTAAATTCCCCAGTATTTTCTTAAGAGTTTCATTTTTCAGGGAAAAAAGAAAAACAACTTGACCTCTGATTAACCTCTCCAAATGTGTTTTAGGATATTCTAAGTTCCTCGGTCCTCTCAGAACACTCATCTGAACTCATTTTCTATCTATTTGCATGATGCAGTTTTTAGAAATGCTAGAAATGCCAGGACTACCAGTTTTTGGTTGTTTTCTTCCTTATACAGAGGAAGCTTCCGCATAGTGGCTAACAGCTCAAGATTCATAAGCAAATATCAGGCTCGAGTATTAAATAGCTGTTCCATTTCGGCCAAGTTATTTTATCTCTTTGAGCTTTCCTTTTCTCTCCTGTGCAAATTGGATCACATTTCATTAACTGATTAACAAAAATACATGTTGTGTTCCTATTCTGTATCAGTAAGTCTATTAGATGTTGGGTACATAACATTCATTCAAGCAGTTGTAAATCTTGACCACATGGATAATAAACAACAGAGAGAAGAGCAAATACTTAGGTTTTCCATGTAAATCCTACCCAACAAAATTCAGATATGAGAACAAAAAGACATTTTTTTTTGAAATCATATTCAAACTGACTTTGAGGTCCTATCGTCTAATGAGGGCAGGGAATTGAAACTAATGTATTATTCGGATCATGCTCCTTTCTCTAGGGTTTTACAACAATACAACTGTGGTGATAAAAAGACTGGATAATTGCCACATCTTTATCCTATCATGGATTCCTTTGATGTGCTCCTCGTCCATGCTCAGTAATACCTTGAGGTTTTCTGATATGCTGCTGCTAATGTGCATCCTAACATTCACCAGTCTTTTCTAGAACATTTCAAACCAAAACATGAAACTATCTATCTGGAGTTGAAACTACTGCCCCAGGTCTTTGCAAGGTACTGGCATATGGGTATTACTGTCATGGGAGCACCATTTTCCATCAGACCTAGAATAAATCACCACCGATCCTCCTATTCAATCTTTTCTCTCCTCAGAGGCACTCATTTGTCTCTGCTCTCTATTCACAAAGTTCTTAAGGAACTTAAGTTTCCAGAGAACAAAATCTGAGATCCCATTTTCAGTAAGGACCTTTTTTATTTTCTTCCTTCCAATTCACACATAACATCATTCACAAGAAAAAGATCTGAGAGAGGTGGCGCAAATGTCTTGTTGGTCTGGTTCAAAACAGAGAACAAAATCATGGAGACAAAAAAGTTACTATTTAATATAACATAGTTATCAAGTATTAAGAATACCTAATATGTAGTTAATATTTAATAATACTTTAAGCAACAACTATGTCATTATGATAGTAACAGGAAGCTTTGGGAAGAGCTGTGTCTTATAAGGAATGGTCATAGAAATAATCTCTGAAGAGATGACATTTATGGTAAAAGATGAAGTGGTTTGTTTTATTTTGTTTGTTCTTCTTCTTATCTTTTTTTTTTTTTTTTTTTTTTTTTTTTTTTTTGCTTTGTGCAAGGCTGGGGAGAGAACAACTCCAAGGCTTGGGAAACTCCAAATTCTCTAAGCTGAAAAAGAATGGAAAATGACCAGTGTGATGACAGTATGTTAAACCAAAGGAAAGAATGGTCAAAGGGGCCACTGTGAGGATAAATAAGACTCGGGTCATATACGATCCTGCAGAACATGTAAAAAGAATTTTGACTCTAAGTGCTAGGAGAAGATAACAATAGGCTTAACTGAACAAGTCATATTATTTTATTTTTTAAGAAAGATTACTGTGGCAGCCACAGAGAAATATGCTTGGAGTAGAATGAGAGACAAAGCTGGAAAATGTGTTAGGAAGCTCCTACAAGTATCCAGGCCAGAGATGAGTGTGCTAGGGAAAAAATATGAGAGATCGTATTTGCAGCGCGCCTTTTGGTCACACATACTTATCACTTAAGAAATAATGAATATAATGGCGCCCTCTTCTGGCCGGATCAGGCCGGTCAGGGCGGGCCAGCTTTTGTGTGAGGCGGCAGCAATGGTGCTCAGGCCCAAGGGAACCCTACAAACCATGCTGATAAGGGGGCAACTTCAGAGGAGCCAAGATGGGCATGAGGATCAAACTGCAAAGCAGCAACCACACCAACAGACTGTTGAAGGAACTCAGTAAGTGTCAGATCTGGTAGATCATGTGCGACGTCACCATTGTGATTGTGGTCGGCTTCTTCCTGACCCACTAAGCTGTGCTGGCTGGATACTTCCAGAACCTTTCTCTGAATTTGGGGCTTGATGCTGCCAGGACCTAGGTGGTGGACTGCATCACCCCTGTCAACTTTGAGAAGAGTCTGGGCTTTGTCCACACATCAGAGCTCTTGACAGACGTGATCAACACTGGAGTCATCTGTGAGGTAACTGAGTATCTGGGTATGGAGGGCCTCTTCTGGGCCTGTCACTCCACCTTTCCTGACCTAGAGAGCACTGCTGCAGCCAAGCCCTGGACCAGCACCAGTGGTACCCAGAGTTGTAGCTCAGCAGAACCCATCTGTCCCCTTGAAGAACTCTGGATGGTGGGGAGCACTCTGCTCCTAATAGGAACTATGTGTTACTTAGTGATGGTGGAGGAAGTTATAAAGAAGACAGAAATATTGCCAATGACCCTAACTATATCCTGTGTCTGCTGCAGCAGCCACCGCTACCAAACACAGATGACCATGATGATTTTCTCCTCTCATGTCTGCTCCTAGTATGACACAGCCAGTCAGAGGTACCTCAGCATGGCCACCCAAATCAACACCAGCTCCTGCCATCCACACTAAGTTCTGAGCAATGGAGACTTCAGTAAAAATAGTTTAGTCACTCCTGACAATGCAAATAGTCACCACTGGAACCAACTCCTATGTGAGCAATAACAACCACTCCAAAGAGCCAAGCTTTGGGAAGATGGATGAGGTCCAGCCGGAGGACCCAGGGGATGATGATTTGCAGTTTGAAAATCCCACTGGAGAGACAGGCATAGCTTAGGAGATGATTGAGTTGAGTGATGATAGTGACAACGAGCTGACTTTTGGAGAGAATGATGATGAGAGAATAAGGCCATGCCCTGCCAGGTGTGCAAGAAAGTTCTAGAGCACAACATTCAGTTGATGTGATAGCATGCTCAAAACCACATGGACCGGCTGACAGGCAAGTGCAAGTTCTGTGAGACCAACTGCTAGGACCAAAACTCCCAGGTGACCTATGTTCTGTCCCACATTGGTATTTTCTTCTTCTCTTGCAACATGTGTGAAACTAAGTTCATTACCAAATGGCAGCTGATCCTTTACTGATGGCATGAAACATTTGAGGACAACATTGCTGTCTACCCCAATGATCCCCTGACTGGGAATCTGGGTTTGCCTTTAGGGGTAGCCTCTAAGAGTTGAAATGTGCTGCCTGTGGGAAGGGAAGGCACTGGCCAAAGATTTCCACGTGGTCCGGGGCCACATCCTCAACCCTCTAAATTTGAAAGGGCCAGGCCTGCAGTACCTGTGACCAGCACTACCTTAACCTGTGCAGCCTCATATGGCACACGCTCTTCCATCTCGGCATTTTAGTTCTCTCCTGCTCTGTGTGAAAAGCTTTCTGGTTTGGCATCTCCTAAAGAAGCACATAGCTGTGCACCAAAGCCTGGAAGACACCCTTTTCCACTGCCACTTGTGCAACCAGGGATTCAAGTGGGAGGCTGCGTATGGCTACCATGTCAGCAGCACAAATACAACACTGGCCTTGATGAATAGCCTGGTTTGGGGCTATGGCATCCAGCAGTCCAGAAGGGGAAGCTGCCAGTGGAGGAGTTCCTGAGTGAGGAGCTGGCTTTGCAGGGCTAGCCTGAGAACAGCAAGTACAGCTGCCACCTTTTGTGGCAAAAGTTTTGCACACACAAGTGAGTTCAACGACCTCCGGTGGATCCACACAGACAAGAGGTTGTACCAGTATACAGGGTGCCACAAGTCCTTCCAAGGCCATGCAAGCATCAAGGACCACCTGGAGACACACACAGGGGCCCCCATGTACTGCTGCTTGTGTGGCCTTGAAAGCTCCACCCTAACCTCATGAGCAAGCATGTTGGCAGGAACAAAGGCAGCCTCTTGCTTGACTTCACCGTTGAGCAGATCTTCTTGTACCTTATCCATTGCCAAGAGGCAGAAAAGAACCTGGACAGCCGACTGGATCCCAGCACAGCCATGGGAGCTCTGATTTTCTCATGGCTGGTGTTCCCTCTTCAACTGAAGTTTTAATTTTGTCTTCTTAGGAATTCTGTTCTGTCTTATGTGTAAGGAAGAAAAAAGAAGAAATAGCACCATGGTCTGTTACTGTTTTTAGAAGCAGAGGCCCTATCATGTTTACCTCCTTACCTGTTCTTGCCCATCAAGGGCTGTGTTTTTTTGTTCTTTCGAGGCTGGTTTGGGGATCTTGTCAGGCAATTGGATTTAACTAGATCACCTCCCCCAACCTCTCAAGTTTAAGTTAACTGATAGGTTTTATGCTGCTATGAATCCAACCAACAGCCTCCCTGAATAAAGGAGGTAGAGAGAGTTTTTCACTGTGGGTATTGTTGCCAGATTTCCAACTGGGACACCAGATATGAGACAGAATTTTGGGAATGCAGTCATTCAGAAAAGACTAGTCAGCAGGGCAGCTCACCTCAGACTGCAGGCCCAGCGCTCACCTGGGAAAAGGCAGATGGGCTGGAGGTGCCTGCTTGTTCCAAAGCTCTAATCTGCTGATTGGACAGTAAAATCTTTTGACAGCTAGATCCAAACTCAGAACAAACTTACTGTTTAGGTAAAAAGCTTTGGGATGAATCCTAGCCAGCCAGAAGAGGCACCCTACAGCACCTCGATGGACAGGAAGGGAGGTTCTTCTTGTCTCCTTAGTTCCAAAGAAACTTGATTTTATGGAGTGATGGCTCAGCAGGTCAGGCCTTCCCTGTGTGGTAAAAAGGACAGGGAACCACTTTGATATAGTCAGTCACCTGGCATCTAGCTATCTCCATTGACCTTGAGTGTCCTGCCGGAGAGGTGGGGATGTCTCTGACAGCAGCAGCCTTGCCCTCATTTACATCTAGTCTCCCACCTGGGAGTGTGTTTGGTCCATAGTATAGATGAGAAGACCCTATGAGGTGGGAGAGTGGTGGACTGTGAGCCCTTCAGAATTAAAGAGACCCAAGTAACTGGTAGCACGTAGAGGGATGTGTGTTTTGTCTGTCCCAGTAAGATAACCTGTTACTTATTTTGTGCCAATTGGGCATGAGTTTTGGCAGTTCACCTTTGACCTGCTGGAATTTATCCTGATCTGTCATTCGACCCCCACCAGGAGGCACTATTGGACAGCAGCTGGTTCAGGCCCTCCCTGGGTGGCAGGGGAATGCTTGAACGCAGTCCTTGGGGCTGGTTGGCTACGTTCTTATTTGATTTTTGAGGGGGTCTCCCCAAAAGAAGATTTGAGGGAGAGGGCCCTCAGATCCCACATATTCACAGGATGGCACTTCAGTAACACACTACCTCACCCCGTTTAGCTGAGCTCTGGGAGTCCCCTGGCCTTGGGCTTAACACTGCCCTTGGTGGGACTCAGCAGGATCTCAGGGCTGTTTCACAAGCAAGTGGTTTTAATGAATTCACAAAGCCTTTTTGTACATTAATATTTATTTTGGCTTTTGTATACGTATCACCCAGCATCTCTTTTAGATAAGTGACTTCAGGAAAATGTGTTTCTCCCAGCAAGGAGCCATATTCCAGGGGACAGTTCTGACCAGAGATTTGGAAAGCAGGGACTAGAATTAGTGTCAAGTGTTTAAATAAGAAAATTCTTTACTTTGTCTCCAGACAGTCTCTTGCAGGATAAATGCAGAGAACCCTTTGGGTAATGGATGTAAGTTCTAGAAAGTTTTTTATAAGTTTGAATTCCTGGCCTTTCATCCCCATTCCTTCCTGTGATTGATCCTTCCCAAACTTGGAAAGCTATACCAAGACATATGGGCAAAGCAAAGCTCTGCCCCCATTGAACCTGGTGCCTGTCCCGCAGCCCTAAATTAATAAAGCCTCCGAGTTGAGGTGCTTGGCTTTCTGGTGGGGTGAATATTACATGGGAGGATTTGTGTAAGCGGCCACATTCCACCTTCTACACCCGCCTTGTTAAATGTTCCCTTGGGACATTCTTGTCAGGAAAGCAATGCTGAGACTTTTCATCTCTGACTGGCTTCCCCCTTTCTTCCCCACACTGACCATTAGAGATTCAAGAAGGAAAATGTGTAGACTACTGTCACAGATCTGCTAAATTTTCAACCCTGAGGGGTCGCTCCCAGGCAGTTGGTGAGGACCGATTTTTGAATGGTCATATTTGAGAGAGGAGGTGCCCACGGGAACATAGCCAGGCAGCTGAGAATGGATCACTGTGCTGGAGAAACCCTTTTCCTTAACAGAGGGCATTGTGGATGCTGTGCTGTCTCTATACATAACCTGAAACTGTGAATTTTCCGGTTTTGCCAGTAAAGCAAAAATGCAGATCTTTGAAAATTTGCCCCTATAACACTAAACAAAAACCTGAGGTCTGGTGGTTGAACAGGTGGTCTGGTTGACTGCAGTCAGATATGTGGCTGGGTCAGCAGCTCATGAGGCTCAGTGGCCAAACCCTGTTCCTCTGCAGGTCCCCATAGTCACACCTGACGCCTCCCTGTTTGGAGTCATGGTTGCTGCCTCTGCATCCAGCTCACCTTTCTCTGAGCTGTTTTACTTGAAACATTACATGGTGGCAAAGGGCACTTTGGAGTAACTGGTAGCAGGTATTCATTTTCATTTTGTTTTTTTCAACCTTCTGTTTACTTAATTTTATTTCCCCCTCCGCCCTGCGGCCCAGTTGAGCACTGCCTCCTGCTGTATTGTTCCAAGGTTCTGATTGACCTTTGAATGTCTGTTTTTCTCCCTTGGCCCCCATTTTCTTGTTCTGTACTCAAGACCAGCTGCATAATTTGCAGAGCCCTATGTTTAAAAATTAAGAATGTCAAAAGGGCAACTGTAGAGCACGAGGCTGTTCCCAACACGTTCCTTTAGGGAGAAGGGTAATGCTTGAATGGCATGCTGGAATAAACAGCAGAAGCTGCTTATGGCCAGAGGAGGGGGTCTGTGTCCTGCCTGTCCTGTGACTGATTGACAGCTTACTGATGCCACCACACCACCGGGAAGTTCTGCTGTACCCTAGTATTTGGTCCTAAATTTCAAGACTCCATGGAGTCTCTATAGTTTACAGCAAGTTGGAAAAAGAGACGGTGGGGCTTGGGCCCAGGTGACCCCTAAGAACTGAATGGATAAAAGTTCCTTTTGACTTTCTTCTCTTCTGATGGATCTGTGCCCTTTTATCTCCAAAACAAGGCTTTGGGCTTAAATACCTTCTCCCCAGTCAGGTTTTGCTAGGGATCAGTTTTCTTCCTCTTCCTGCTATGGAAGCCTCCTGCTATGCCCTATTCCTCATACTACTCAACTTTGGAAGTACATTTAAACGCCTATATAGATGAACGCTGATGTTGTTGGCACAAGAGAGGGCTGTACTGAGGAGGCTGTGTCCCTCCAGGAGTCCCCATACGTCCTTATCCAGAAATATCCCATTGATGAAGGCAGAGAGTGAATGGCACAGAGCATTTATTTCATTGTGATAACTCATCATACACTGAATGTCAGAATGAAAATATTTAATAATTGTTTACAATCTATTGCTGTAGTTGTTTGCATGTTTGTAAACTTTTTCCCCAAATAGCAGATGTCTAAAACCATTGAAAAACTAATCAATGTAATTTCTATATACACAGTGGTGATTATTGCTGGAAAATTTTTTTTAAATTTTATTTATTTATTTATTTATTTATTTATTGAAATTTATTGTCAAATTGATTTCCATACAATACCCAGTGCTCATCCCAAAAGGTGCCCTCCTCAATACCCATCACCCACCCTCCCCTCCCTCCCACCCCCCATCAGCCCTCAGTTTGTTCTCAGTTTTTAAGAGTCTCTTGTGCTTTGGCTCTCTCCCACTCTAACCTCTTTTTTTTTTCCTTCCCCTCCCCCATGGGTTTCTGTTAAGTTTCTCAGGATCCACATAAGAGTGAAACCATATGGTATCTGTCTTTCTCTGTATGGCTTATTTCACTTAGCATCACACTCTCCAGTTCCATCCACGTTGCTACAAAGGGCCATATTTCATTCTTTCTCATTGCCACATAGTACTCCATTGTGTATATAAACCACAATTTCTTTATCCATTCATCAGTTGATGGACTTTTAGGCTCTTTCCACAATTTGGCTATTGTTGAGAGTGCTGCTATAAACATTGGGGTACAAGTGCCCCTATGCATCAGTACTCCTGTATCCCTTGGGTAAATTCCTAGCAGTGCTATTGCTGTAGGGTAGGTCTATTTTTAATTTTCTGAGGAACCTCCACACTGTTTTCCAGAGTGGCTGCACCAGTTTGCATTCCCACCAACAGTGCAAGAGGGTTCCCATTTCTCCACATCCTGTCCAGCATCTATAGTCTCCTGATTTGTTCATTTTGGCCACTCTGACTGGTGTGAGGTGATATCTGAGTGTGGTTTTGCTGGAGAATTTTTTATTATCAGAATTAGAAGCTAATGAATCTTATGTAGAAAAGAAAGAATTATTAATAGGGTCGGTAAGTTATCTAAACATTCCTTGATTGTGTCTCTGGATTTTATACTGTTTGTCAACTTTTTACAATTTGTAAACTGTTTTTTTTTAAATTTATATATTCACCATTGCATTTAACTTAACTTAATTTAATTTAATTTAATTTAATACAGTAAAAATATATTAAAGAAATTTTCCATAACATAAAATCTTCATGTCTTTAAAACACATATCAGCAAACCTTTATGTCATTTGTGATTTTGAAGTCTGCACTATATAGAAAGCAACAAAAGTAAAGAATATTTATTTCAATGGAAATTCTGTTGTTTTTAAGAAGATGACTTAAAGTAACCACATTTTCAACTAATATCTTGAAATATCCCAGCAATGTTTTTGAAAACATGAGAGGGTATATTTAAGGATTATAATATTTGTTCCAAAAGGATTACCATAAAGCAAATATAGGCATATTTCTCTGTTCATATTTTGTGTAAATGTATGACAAAATTTGGCATGTAAGTAGCATGTAGGGGATTCCTTATACTAAAAATCAAAGAATAAAAACCTGTGGAATAAATAATTAATGTTTTATGAAGAGTATATGAACATTTGTACTGTAACACATGAGTTATTTCCCAGATTAGAACATTAGCATCAAGGCAAAAATGGAGGTTCTCATGGCCTGTGAAACATCACGTGTCTCATTTAGAGACAACTTTGGTTTTCAAATTTGGGTAAAATGTTGGCACCCGTAGACTGATATAAGTTGTGTACGAATAGTGTATAAAGCAGACCAACCACTACAAAAGTATAAAAACTGATATGTTCAAAGCATTATAAATAAAACAAGACTGAATCCTAAAAAAAATTCAAGTAACCTTCAGTAAGGCAAGAAAAGAGAAACAGAAACAAGAAACCCAAGGAAAAAAATTAAATAATAAAATAGCAGACCTAAGTGTCACCAATAAATAATTAATTACCTTAAATGTACCTGATCTATGAATGCCAATCGAAAGACAGAGATTGACAGCATGGGTAACAAAAAAACACCACGACAATTATATACAGCTTTCATCACCTCAGTTAATTCCTAAGTATTTTATTATTTTTAACACTATTGTAAATAAAAATGTGTTCTTCATTTTCTTCTTACATTGTTCATGATGAGAGTATAAAAAATTAAAGCGATTTTTGTGTGTTCCCTCTGTATCCTCCTACTTTGCTGAATTTGTTTATTCATTCTAACAATTATTTTGTGGAAGTTAGAGTTTTCTACATATAAGATCACATCACTTGTGAACAGAGGTAATTTTGCTTCTTCCTCTCCCATTAAGTTAAGTATGTACCACATGATAAAATGGGCTGGACTTTCCTTCAAATAATTTGAGGTTTTATTTTGGTGACATTGGTGAAATCACAAGGATTTTTTTAAAAATTGATTATAGTGTTGCCTTTGTTTTTAGATAATCTGAGTTAATTCTGTAGGCAATTTCAGATTAAGTGCAAGAGCAGAGGTATGTAGAATATTTTCTAATTACACTAATAACATTATTCCAGGCAAGAAATTATAAGCAATCAAGCCAAGACAACAGCATGAGAATGAAGAAAATTTATTTCTTGGGAAAATTAAAGATACATTTACATTAAAATGTTTAATATTTTATCTACAAGTGATAATTTTTATGAGGCACCTATTGAGAAATGAGTAAGTCAATCAGTACATAAATAAACTGTGGAGAACAAAATGGAAAAAAAAAATATTGGGATAAAGTCTTCAAAAATAAAATGGCCCATGATTTCTATTAAAGTGGTACATTTGAAAAATTGTTAATAATAATATTATGAAGCCGGAGTGACACTACAAACCTTTCTTGGAGGAGATATAAAAACAACAGACACTATTGTTCTCTGCCTTATTGCTCAGCGTATTAAGTTACAGGATGGGAGTTCTATGTGCTGTCAGTCCGTAGGTAGGTTACCTGTCACAAGACAAGCCAGTGTTTGTGCTCTGAAATTTCCTTTACTCACACAGCAGTGTCTAGACATCATATATTGTATGTATGTTTTGAAATCCTGAATTCACTTACCCTATCTCACATCGTTGAATAAAAATAAAGAAGGAGCCAGACCATGGAAAATTCTAGTACTTTTTCCTTGCTCATGCTTCGAAAGATTTTTAAAAAATTATAAAATGAATACAGGCAAGCCTATAGTACACGGCAGGCAGATAGATAAAGTTCTGGATGACCATCAGTGAAAAGCAATATCAACCTATTGAAAATGAATGGGACTTAATTCCATCGAGACAAGCCTGACAAATGAAGTGAACGGGACTCAAGGAGAAATAAATACCAGGGAAGATTGACCTGTCTCACTGAGTCATGTTCAGACTGTTCAACAGCCTTGTATAAAAGTGAGTGGATCTTTCTTCATTCTTAATATTCAGACCTTGACCAGCTTCAAAAACCCATGTGTATACTGGTGCGATTACAAACATGGTGAAAATGCAAGAGCATCCTATTAACCACCTAATTTTAAACCACCATATTTAAGTTTGCCAAAGAAGTAGAAAGAAATTTTAACGAAGAAAGGCATTAAAAGTAATCCTTGCCCTGGAATTCATGAAAAACTGGCAAATATTTGGAGTTACTGACACAAACAAGTAAGAAACATATTGTGAACACTTGAGGCCACATCTGCAACATGAAATTCGTAAGACGCTATTAAGAAAAATGTCTCATTCCTGATATCAATTCAATTTTTTTATCACTTCTTGAATGCTTAAACTTTAAAGCCTTAGTTTTCATGTTGCTGCTTGGAACCAGGTTAGTTCTATTGTCAAATATGCATACTTTGAAAACTTCTAGATCAAGTGTAAAACCTAGAGACAAAATGATTTAATTTGTGCTAATTAATAATAATTTTCTTCCTCATTTTGTCAGTAGAATGGCTAACTTAATACCCTAATTATACCACCACTGGTCTTCCATCTTACAATCCTTTCAAACCCTTTCATAAATTTTAAAAACCACAATACTATTTAATTTCAAACTATCAGCTAGCTACAATGCAAGTTTTCTTTCTGTGTTAGTTTCTTAGGCTGGTGTAAGGAATTATCAAAAATTTGCTACTTAAAATAATAGAAATTTATTTTCTCACAATCTGGAGGCCAAAAGTCCAAAACCAAAGTTTGGACTGTGCTATTCTCCTCCTGAGACTTTGGAAGGGGCGTATTTCCTGTCTCTCTCAGCTTCCTGTATGAGCGTTCCTTATTTTGTGTCTACATTTATGCCACCTCTGCCACTATCTTCACGTTGCCCTCTCTTTTGTATCAGTCTCATCTCCCTGTTTCACTTGTTTAATGACACTTGTCTAGAAATTGGATCTAGGGCCCACCTGATAATCCAGGATAAGGTTCCTTCTCTTAAAATCCTTAATTTAGGGGCATCTGGGTGACCCAGGCAGTTAAGCGACCGACTCTTGATCTCAAGGTCATGAATTCAAGGCCCTGGTTGGGCTCTGCGTTGGGCTTGAAGCCTATTAAAAAAAAAAAAAAAAGAAAAGAAAAGCCCTTAATTTAATCACACATTTTACCATATCAAGTAATGTTCACAGATCCTAAGGGGCACAAAATCAGTCTTTGGGGGGATACAATTTAGCCTATTACATACTGTCATTTCAATAACAAATAAGGCTCAGTCAGTTTATGTTCCCTCAAAACATTGTTTTTAACTATAATTTGTGATTAAAAATAAATTTTTCCAAAAGGAAGATAGTACTATTTAACTGACAGAACAAAGATATCATTCAATTTGAACGTAGTGGTTTTAAACTTTTTCTTTTAACAGTAGTTGAAGAAATCATTGTGTATGACCTACCTCATCACCTAGCTGTATTTGTTTCAAAACATTTGTATTGTCAATTTATGTTTTAAACAAAATAGCCCAATAATGAGGCAAAAAAACAAAGTGTAGGCATAATCTTTTAAAACAACCAAGTATATATGGTGATAAGCTAATCCTAACTTTTAACTTTTAAGGAATTTTCATTAAAAAAAATCAATTATAAAACTATTGAGGATGTTATTCAGAGGTCTTTCATAGTTATTTTATTGAATTTAAATAAAGTTCCAGGTTTGAAGGTTTTACAATAATTTGCTTGATATGATTATAATTTCTTAGTTTTTATTCATTTATACATTATCTCATTATAAACAAATTTTTCACAAATACTATGTTTAAAATATCTCTTTTATTAAATGTAACACCTCAATTTGCTTGCTTTACAAATATAAAACTTATTTTTTATTAAATTATAGCTAGGTACTTTTTTAAGCATTATTAAATATATAGGCCTACTTTTTCTTCATTATGCTTAATAATTTAAGCAACTAGTTACCACTCATTTACTCTCATTAGATTTTATCTTTTAAAATTAAGTAACAAATGAGTAGACAAAACTAATGTTCTTCATCTCATTTGTTTATTTCATATGTGATGGATTAATTTATATTAAGAGCATAGTTGTGGTTTATAAGTTTATTAGTAAATAGTTCTCACAAATGCTGTAAAAGTCTATGGTAACTGCATAGAACCATTAAGATTTTCACACCTACATTTGAGTTTGAAACAATAGTTACTTAGAAAAAAATAAAACCAATTCTTTGAAGAAAATGAGAAAATCCTTAAAGAGGAAATAAACTGTTCTAAGAAGTTTGAATAGAAGTTATATTTAAATTGTATATATGTATGTAAATCTATACACATGTAAATACATATATATACGTATATTTAGACAACATTAGTTTCTTTTTCTACTTCTATGAATTCTACAGGTATTCATGTTTAGAAGGGAGGAAGGATATGTCAAGAAATAAGAATGCATCTTACTTTGGATTGATCCATTAGAAACATTGTATTGTAAACAGTTCATAACCCTGACACAGACACCACCACTGTCTATCACCATTAATAATTGCAACCTGAATAGGACAGAATGAAAACTGGTGAAAATCCCAAAACAGTAAAAATTAAAACCAGATTAGTAAAATAGTACTTAATGAGTTTACTGTGCATGTAAGAAATAATGTGCATGCTGGGAGCTTTCTCTCCCAATACTTTATGAAGCTCAGAGGTATGATGTTACAGGGTCGCTCATAAAGTAAATGCAGGAGTTGTTTAACCTTTACAATGATTGGTTATTACAGTGGGGATTTCCAGACAGCAGATAATTGCTTAGAAGTGATTACTTCATACCATTTTAGGAAGATGACTTAAATATCTTTTATGATTATCAGAGGCATTTATAAGAAATAACCTAGGTTTTGCTTTTGTTCATGAAATAAACTAGATTTAGTTTTGCTTACATGGCTTTTCAAGAGGGATTTTCAGGCTTGGTCTATGTTTTCATTTTTTTTTTTTTAATTTTGATTTTTAAAAATGTAATTATGTGACAAAGTTTATTAATCTGTTGGAATGCAATTTTCATGCAGTTTTTATTAGCTATGGTCTCTGCAGAATTCTGTCTTCTTTGCCTCCTATTTTAATATGAGGGATATAATGAACAATGAAAAATAAATGATAATTGATCTTGTTTCGGTGTGCTAAATTCTATTCATTTAATGATTTATTAGGGAAAAAATATCAAAACTATGAAAAGAGAGCATGGAAATTATAGTTTTATAAAAGTTGTATTTTTTAAATTATTCATAATTCCTTGAAGTGGTACCAATGAGTGTATATGAGCATATACTCCATATTGTGTTTGGTTTAAGAAATCTAGATAATCATGCAACACTTTCTTTAACTACAATAAAATGACCTTGATGACTGTTGATTTCAGATTTTAAAAAAATAAATGGTATCTTTCAAAAGTACACCATAGTGATTCAACTGAAAAATATACTTTTAAAATATTAAGTTGATAGTCATATGTAAACTAATTAGAATTTAAAACTCTAAAAAAAGAAAAAAAGTATAAATTATATTTTTATTTTTGTGTAAATAAAAGATACACTTTTGTGTTTTTTGCCATTATTTTTCAAACACACTTCAAGTCATCCCTTCACAGTTTCAATTAATTTTCCACAGTGGCTCACAGAACTCAGGGAAACACTTACATACACCGTTTTATTAAAGGATAGGAGAAAGGATACTGATGAACAGCCAGATGAAGAGAGAGATGAGGCAAGATCTGGAAGGATCCTAAATGGAAACTCTGGATCCCTTATGTTAGTATATTTCTATATAAGTGAAGCCACATGGAAATGTAAAAGGAGTGCTTGCAATATCAAAATACCACATTTTCTGTTTTTATTTAAATTCCATTTTGTTAATACAGTATAATATTAGTTTCAGGAGTGGAATTTAGTGCTCATCACAAGGGCCCTCCTTAATACCTATCACACATTTAATCCTTCCCCCACCCACCTTCCCTCCAGCAACTCTCAGTTTGTTCTCTATAGTTAAGAGTCTGTTTTATGGGTTGCCTCTCTCTCTACCCTTCTATGTTCATCTGTTTTGTTTCTTAAGTTGCACATATGAATGAAATCTTATGTTTGTTTTTTTCTGACTGATTTACTTTGCTTAGCATGATACTTTCTAACTCCCTCCACTTTGTTTCAAATGGCAAGATTTCATTCTTTTTGGTGGCTGAGTAATATTTCATTGTATGTATATACCAGCTCTTCTTTATCCATTCATCAGTCCATGGACATTTGGGATCTTTCCATAATTTGGCTATTGTTGATAGTGCTGCTATAAACATCAGGGTGGATGTGTTTCTTCAAATCAGTATTTTTGTATCTCTTGAGTAAATACCTATTAGTGCCATTGCTGGGTCATTGGGTAGTTGTTTTTAACTTTTTGAGGAATCTCCATACTGTTTTCCACAGTAGCTGCACCAATTTGCATTCCCACCAACAGTGGAAGGTTTCTTTTTCTCTGAATCCTCACCAACATCTGTTGTTTCCTGTGTTGTTAATTTTAGATGTTCTCACAGGCATGAGGTGGAATCTCATTGTAGTTTTGACTTGTATTTCCCCGATGATGAGTGATGTTGAGCATCTTTTCATGTGTCTGTTAGTCATCTGGATGTCTTCTTTGGAAAAATGTCTATGTCTTTTGCCCATTTCTTAAACTGGATTCTTTGTTTTGAGGATGTTGAGTTTGGTAAGTTCTTGGCAGATTTTGGATACTAACCCTTTATCAGACATGTCATTTGCAAATATCTTCTCCCATTCTGTAGGTTGCCTTTAAATTTCATTGTTTCCTTCACTGTGCAGAAGCTTGTTATCTTGATGAAGTCCAAATAGTTCATGTTTCCTTTTGTTTCTCTTGTCTCCAGAGACATATCTAGTAAGAAGTTGCTACAACCAATGTCAAAGAGGTTGCTGCCTATGTTCTTCTCTTGGATTTTTATGGTTTCCTTTCTCACATTTAGGTTTTTCAACTATTTTGAATTTACTTTTGTGTATGATGTAAGATTGTGTTCCAGTTGCATCTTCTGCGTGTTGCTTCCCAGTTTTCCCAACACTGTTTGTCTAAGAAACTTCCTTTTTTCCAATGGATATTCTTTTCTGCTTTGTCGAAGCTTAGTTGACCATATAGCTGTGGGTCCATTTCTGTATCTTCCATTCTGTTCCATTGATCTATGTGTCAGTTTTTGTGCCAGTACCATACTGTCTTGACCACTACAACTTTGTGAAATAACTCAAAGCCTGGAATTGTGATGCCTCCAGCTTTGCTTCTGTTTTTCAGATAGCTTTGGCTTTTTGGGGTCTTTCGTGGCTCCATGCAAATTTTAAGATTGTTTTCTGTAGCTCTGCGAAAAATGCTGGTGGTATTTGGTAGGGATTGCATTAAATGTTAGACTTTGGGTCATATAGACATTTTAACAATATTTGTTCTTCAAAATGCCACATTTTAAACCATATAAAGATTGATAAACAATCTTGATATGATAAACTTAAACATCAAATATTTACACACTATTAAATTGATTGGCAGAAACAACATATAAATGCTCAATTCTCAGTGAATTTGGATGATTGGGTGGATGGATGAATGAGTGGTTGTTGGAGAAGGTATCAAAAGGCACTTACCTAATGTTTGAGCAGGACCTTGTGGAAATATAGAATAAAGTGATATTTTTTCTTCCTATATGCTGTCTCCTAGTTTTGACAAAACTCTTATTCCCCTAGTTTCCAAACACAGAACTTTGTATATAATTCTTATTTTTTCTCTATCTCTGTCCAATCCATTTCAATTTCTTGCTTAAATCAGTATAACATATCAATAAGATACAGAGGAAGACATATATGAGGGAAATAAGTATTTTCTAACATTAATTTATTTACCATGAGTGCATTTTATGTAATAATAAGTAGGTAAAGTTCTTAAGGTAATATTATTATATTATTATATTATTATTATTATTTTAATTATAGTATTGGATAGTGGAATTTGGTGTAAGTAAAGCCTTCTGGAAATTTAGTCCTTAGGAAAATTCACTCTAGTTTACAGTATATACAGTAACCATAATGAGAACTGTGCTTAATCTCTCAAACCTAAAACATCTGGGTTTACAAATACATATTTTTAGTTGTCTAGTAATTGTAAACTTACATACAATTTATTATTATTGCAATTGGAATTCCTAGTTAGATGATGATGATGATGATGATTGCTGTTACATAGAAATTAACTATGAAATTGCTATTTTTGCTATATACCATGCCACTTTTCCATAGTGTCCTAATATGGATCATCTTGAATATGTCAGAAAATATATACTCTATTCTCATTTCTGTCAATAACTATATGAAATTAACCAAGTCATTTAACCTTTTGGATAACCTCTTTTTATAAAATCTGGTGATTATGCTAGGTACAGTTATTCACTATAGATGTGTTGGGCTTTAACATTGCTTATTACAAACAGATATCAGATCAATGCTTTCATACATCATGCTAATGAATCCCTAAAATGAAATTTTCAGTACATTACTCATTGGCATCCTTGTTATCGCATCTAAATTGCTCTCATTCCTGCCCCCTCTATATTCTTCTAGCTCTTTCACTTGTATATTCACATTTTAGCTGAAATGATCTTTTGCACCTGGAGTTTTCACAACGGTACTGTAAAACCATTAGCTATTTTAAAATTCCACTTCAATCTTTATACTTCTTTGCCCATTTTTCAAAGCTAAAATTCCATATTCAAAACAATAAGAGCAGCATGTCTGTGAAAGACAAATATAAGATTCTCTATTTCTTCTTCTATTTTGCACATCAATGGAAATCTGAAAAGAGCCACAGAGCAAAGGAATGCTAAGAAACACATTACCTTGCCTTGAATTGCAATGTATGCTTCAGGGGGAGAGACCGCATAACTCTTACCATCAGGCTCATTCATTCAGAGTGATTTAATAACAGAAATGTTTATAAAGTTGAAGATATGGCAAAAGAATGGAGGTGAAAATATGTTAAGCATTGTGTGTGAGTGTGTGTGCTTGTGTGTGTTTGCTAGAGATTTGTGCATTTCAAACTTTTGTTCTGTTTTACCATTTTCTCCTAGAGCACTGAGATAAGTAATAGTACTGCTTTAAATTGTGCGGAAAACATTAGCAATTGCACATCTACCCACAATTCCCCCTGGTCAGCAGGAATACGTGATCATACAATCCTGTCAGCCTCTTCACTGTTACTTTTTTTTTTATAATGTAATAAAAGAGTATGTTACATGTGGGATTTAGGATACATAGATAGACAGAAAAAAAAGATGAGTTTCTGGTATTTTTAAAGTGGCTACTTGTATATTTTTTGCTAGATAATAATACCTCCAGTTTGCACTATTACTAGTTTTACAATACTTGAGGTTATGCTTATTTTTATGTCCCAGAAACCCTTTCACTTATAGTTGTAGAGCTATCTTAGAACTGGATGGCCAAGTGTATGCCCCTACATGTCCTATTTTAGAAAATATCGAGTTGTTCATTATTTCAACTTCGTTATGGAATATATAATTATAGATTTTTTTCTTGGAGAGAAAAATGGATTCATCAAGTATCAGAAGAGAAAACTATAAAAGAAACATATTAATGATATTAACTTTTTCTTAATCTGGGTCAAAAACTCGGTGCCAATGATTAATTTAGAAAATAATTCCTGAGGGCAGGATCGAAAAGCCAGAGGTGTAGACTAAGGAAAAAGGGAAAACCAATCCACAAAGCATCTCCAAGGTGGCCACTGCTAAGGATGACTGGTCAACAAGCTGGCTGACTCCTTTTGATGAGCTGGAGAGTTCATTTTATGGCTCTGGGCATAAAATATTTAAGAAAATTGCTTATATTTTTGGAAGTCTTAGCTTAAAGGCAGTTCTTAAACCTCCCTTTAAATTTGTGAAAGCTGTTTTTTTTTTTTTAAGTTTATTTATTTATTTTGAGAGAGAAAGAGTGCAAGCAGGGGAGGGAGAGAGGGAGAGAGAGAATCCTAAGCAGAGTCTATGCTGTCAGTGGAGTTGGACACAGGCTCAAACTCAGGAACCATGGGATCATGACCTGAGCCAAAATCAAGAGTCAGATGCTTAACCAACTGAGCCACCCAGGCACCCCTAAATTTGTAAAGGTTTTTAAACCTCAAAATAAAATACATTCATACTCTTTTCATCAAGAAGTAGAATATTAAAGTTTTGCTATTTGCTTTAAGGCAAACCTCAGGGAATGAAATAGGGCAACAATGGCAGGAAATGAAAATATTTCCCACAATGCTCTCTTCTAACCATTCTCCCAAGACAGAAAAGATACTTGACTTTGTGTCACCATAGTCTGCATTCCTGAAAGTCATATCCCAAATTCTTGGGA
Source organism: Panthera leo (assembly GCF_018350215.1). NCBI lineage: Eukaryota > Metazoa > Chordata > Mammalia > Carnivora > Felidae > Panthera > Panthera leo. The sequence goes on along the minus strand of NC_056679.1, from coordinate 43,759,216 downwards.
ATTAAACTCCCCTCAGAGACATAAAAAAAGAAAAAAAGGTAGAATTAGAAAACACCCTTGGAGGAACAAATCAACAGGTTTGGAGGGGGATGAGGGGGTCATACCAGTGTGTTTCCATTAGGTAATATTTACCTGCCACCGATACAAACCTGCACAGACACCACAAAATGGAAGTCAGGTCTACCAAGATTACAGTGAATGCCAGGAGGGATGTCAATACATTTTAAAATTTTATGTTTCCTGAAAAATGAAGAATTGATTTTCCGCAGGCTGCAATAAGAAGTTCACCAGTGAGGGGGTGCCTGGGTGGCTTAGTCAGTTAAGCGTCCCACTTGGGCTCATATCATGATCTCAGGGTTTGTGAGTTCAAGCCCTGTGTCAGGCTTTGTACTAACAGCTGAGAGCCTGGAGCCTGCTTTGCATTCTGTGTCTCCCTCTGTGTCTGCCCCTGCCCCACTTGTGCTCTGTCTCTCAGAAATAACATTTTTATTTGTTAACATCACGACTCAACCATTTTAGAGTTTATAATTTGTTTTATTTTTTTTTAATTTTTTTAACATTTATTATTTTTGAGACAGAGAGAGACAGAGCATGAACGGGGGAGGGTCAGAGAGAGGGAGACACAGAATCCAAAACAGGATCCAGGCTCTGAGCTGTCAGCACAGAGCCCGATGCGGGGCTCGAACTCACGGACTGCGAGCTCATGACCTGAGCTGAAGTCGGCCGCTTAACCGACTGAGCCACCCAGGTGCCCCTATAATTTGTTTTAAACGAAAGAGGAACCATGGTCACTGAGATACCAAAAAGAAAAAAGGGGGGTGGGCAAGGGAAATTGGAAAGAAAGCATTTTTGGCTGCAGATGGAACATACAACTACCAGGAAAATATCACAACCTAGGGGTATGTCAGAAATTAAAATTGGGCTCCCTGATTGTATTTGTGGTAATGAAGCAGATATTTCTGTGGGAAAAATTAAGACACAGATTGTTTTCTGACCAAAAGTTTGGTTTACTGATAGTCTATATGTTCTAATATCAAAATTGAATAGTGTATGAAATGACTGAGCTTTAATATAATATTTGTTAGTTGAGGAAGCTAGTTTGCTTTTCTGAAAAATTCACACAATTTACGGACTTCTCTATGCCTTTTTTTTTGTACAGCAATGCACACCCTTTAGCTGTTTATGGTTGCATTAACTATTAAGACTTGTATAAAGAAAAAAAAAGCAAAAAGAGTAAAAGTTAATTAACCTAACAAATGAACACAGAAGAAACAGGATGCATCTACAGGTGGTAAATCATTTCAACTGTGAGGGAAATGGGAAAGCAAAAGTGATAGCCAGCTGTTCAAAGCAGTGCAAATTGTACACAGCAAACCTGAACTTGAAATCCAAGCTAAAGCTTAATGTAATCCTTTCAAGGCAGCAGATGCTTATGGGGAAAAAAAATGAGGGAACAATTTGTTGTAGAAAATTACACTGATATTATGATCTGTGATCCAGACATCAAATTGAAGATCTCTCATAGTTAATAGTCCAATATTAGGAACATAATTTGGTTGCACTGGCACAGAAAATGAAGATTCTGTATTAAAATGTGTAGTATAACCATCTGGAATGAGACCCTGTTAGTACACCACTCACCCTTAGGCAGATGCTTGACAAATTCTGTCGAGAATAACTAGACTAGGTGTAGTAAAAAGTGAAATACTTAATCACAGACCTTTTTCAGAATAAACCAATTTCCAGTGTATTTTGGAGAATATAAAGAGAAAATAAAGATCTTAAATCTACTGACAACAGATAAAGGCTATCAACAAAGCCACAGAAAAAAAAATATAGAATTAATTTTATCATTAATAAACATATAGATGAACCATGGTAAACAACAAATACCCACAATAGCAAAGCCATTAGGAGAATGAACTTGTCCTGTAGCAGGTGGTAGAATTATTTGAACTCACATGAGTTGTCCTGGGGTTTTGCTAGAACATGGAGCATGATGTAATTCGGCAAGGTAAACACCATGTTTGGTGTTTTATTTAAAACACTTTTATTCCTCTTTTTCAAATTATTTTTATTCCTTCTTATTAAGATGTTTCACTTTGATTAATACTTTATACATATTTAAGTATCAATTGAAATGCCAAAAGAAAGCCATCACAGTATCATCTCCAAAATACTAGCACATATTGTTTTCCCTTAGGTTTTCCTGTAATTTTAATAGTTACAATGTATTTTAACTTGATTTATGGATTTTATAAAAAGTTCTAGGTGAATGTAAGGAACTTCCAGAAAAAATGTTTGTTTTTTCTTTTACCTCATTTGTCTATTTTTTGAAGGGTCCAGCATATACATTAAACATCAGAGCATAGAGTTAATGTTTCACCGCTCCTCCTAAAATGAGGAAAACTTTCAACATTTATGTGTATTTTAAATCTCAGAATACACTGTTACAATTTTGCTTATTTCACTCCTATTAATATTTCCAATGTGCTTCAAGTTTCTCTTTTTTGCATTTCATGTTGGGTCAGAACTGTACTTTAGCATTTGTTGTATTGCGTGTCCTTTGGTGGAAAAAAAAAGTTTAGTTTACTTTCTTTTTTTTTAATTTATTTTTTAGTTATTTATTTATTTTTCAATATATGAAATTTATTGTCAAATTGGTTTCCATACAACACCCAGTGCTCATCCCAAAAGGTGCCCTCCTCAATACCCATCACCCACCCCCCCCTCCCTCCCACCCCCCATCAACCCTCAGTTTGTTCTCAGTTTTTAAGAGTTTCTTATGCTTTGGCTCTCTCCCACTCTAACCTCTTATTTACTTTCAATTCATGTCTTTCTTTAGTTATAGACTCATGTCTTCCTATCAGTTATAGAATGCTAGGTTAACTTTTATTTCCAAGCGATTTATGTTTTCATTTTTTTATTTTATTTTTTTGTTTTCTTAATTCTTTTAATATATTTTATATTTAGATACACTTTATGATACTTAAAAGGCCATATAACATTTTTTTTTTTTGCATTTTACTTAATACATCTGAAATTTCAGCTGGATAATGGATTAAATAGGCTTGGGAAAGTAACTATAATTTACAATATAGTTTTTCATTATGAAATTAAAACTATTTTCTCACTTCCTCTGGCCTACTATTTTCTGAATATTCAACCAAGTTCCGTTATATGCAATGCATCATTTTTCTCTGGCTTCTTTCTCATTGTTCATTTTATTTTTGTTCTTTAGCTGTTTGGCTGTGATGTACTTAAGTAGTTTGTTTGTTTTAATGTTTATTTATTTTGAGAGAGAGAAGGAGAGAGGAAGGTGGGGCGGAGAGAGAGGGAGAAACAATCCCAAGCAAGCTCAGTGCTGCCAGCTCAGAGCCTGACACGGGGCTCAAACTCACAAACCAAACCGTGAGATCATGACCTGAGCCGATACTGAGAGTTGGACGCTTAACCAACTGAGCCACCGAGGCGCTCCTATTTTTTTTATTATTCCAGTCTGATAGTCTCTGAATTGTTAAATTTTTGAACTTATATAAATGGATCCTTTTTTCCAAACAGCCATTATATCCACATTTCTGCTTTTTGTTTTCAGAACCACACTCTGCTTTCTATTGGGACTATAATTACACACATGTGTGACCTTTGATACCGTCCCACAGGTCCCTGAGACACTGTTTCTCTCAACGATCATTTTATATTTTTCAAATTAGATAATTTCTACTTATCAATCTTCAAGCTTACCATCTGTTTCCTCTGCCATTTCCACTTTGCTCATAAGCCTATTTAGTGAATATTTTGTTATATACTACATTTTTCATTTTCAGTTTGGTTTGTTTTAAGGTATCTATTTTTGTGCTGAGAATTCTTATCTTTTCGTTAATACCATAATATAGTCTACATCCTTGAACACAGATGTATTCACAGCTTTAAAACTCTTTCCTGATATTTACAAATTCAGGGTTATTTCATGTTTATTCTCTGGTGCTTTTTTCCCTTGCAAATGGGTCATGTTGTTGTCTTTCTTTGAAATGGTGAATAGTGTGATATATTGTAGAAATTATGAACTCTGCCACATTCCTCTGAAGAATATTATTTTAAGGGGGCAATTAATCTGGCTGAGTCTGTCCTATAAATTCTCTCCAGCAACAGGTGCAGCCCAAATTTCAGTTCAGTTCCTTAAATTTAGTTTGCCTACATGAAATATGGATCATACACATGTGGTCCAGAAAGCAGTTATGGAATGACCAGAGATTATAACCAGAAATGAAGGCAAATATTTAGGTCATGCAGCAGTATAGTCATTTAGGTTTCTCACTGACAACTGCTCTCCTGAGTTTTAGGTTCCTGGACCTGATTACTTTAATATCATTGAATAGAAAAGCAAAAGTTAGAAACAAGTATTAGGTGGCCCTTTACAAAACACAACTAATGAATATATTATACGTTTGTTTTATTCCAGGAATTCAAGATTAGTTCATTTTAAGAAAATCTGATAATATAATTCATAATTATAAATTATTGAGGAAAATTTCTATGTGATCATATGAATAGGTTGGCAGTCTGTATCCTGCATCAGACAATACCCAATAAACAGGGGAAAGTCAGCCATAGATCTGTGTGCCCTTCTGAGAAATTCTTCTCTTTCTTTAGAATGTTCTGCCTCTATTTTTGTTGTTGGAAGTTCATCTTATTATTTGTCTTCTGACTCAGCAAATATGTAATTTGCACAATTAATTGAGGCACAAAGAGTTTGTTACAACCAATTTTCTTCTAATGGGGAATTTCTTAAAAATTTTATTTAAGTTATTTGACTTTATTCTAAGGATCTGGCATTAGAGTATTAGCACTTTATTTGAAATTTCACCTTATATCCTTTATCAGTATCAGTTTGAGCATCAGATAAGAGAAAATTCAAAATAATTTTGGCACAAACACATAATGATTTATTTTGTATTCTAAATGTAGGCAATCAAGAGCTCATATGTACCTACTAATCACTCCAAATTCTATCTTGACGTTTGGCATCAATCATTAAAGTTGCTTCAGGGAACAATAACTACTTGAGTTTTCAGAATCACTTGCACACTACAGACAGCAGGAAGGAGGAACTATGAAGAGCAAAAGGGACCATGCCATGTATCTCCTCCTTTCAAAAGGATTCTATGTGAAGTCCTGTCTCACAACATCTGCTTACATTTCATTTGTAACACCTCATCCCACCTGCAAGGGAGGCTGGGCAGTGTATTCTTTTATCCAGTCACATTGCTGCCTCATCTAAAATCTGGGTTTTGTTACCAGGGAGGAGTAAGATGCAACTGGAAATTTCTGCCAAAACTGTTTCTTTGCAGTTTCAATCTCATTGTACTGAATGGGAATTCTTCATCTCCCTTCTAGCTAAAAGTAATTATGCTTATTTTTTTAATATTTGCTAAACATTCTGGAAGTTATATCCTATATCAAGTACTCTCTATATATGGATATAGATATAGATATAGACAGATATAGATAGATATAGATGTTATAGTTACAGATTTCTAAAATACACCGTTAAGTGTGTTTCTGTATTAAACCTAATAAGCCTTTATTGCCTTTATCCCTAAAAAATTAAATATAAATTATATAATGTAAATTCAAGGATATTTACATTAGGTCCTTATTTATTCTTCTACCCCAATTTACCTTTTTTTTCCCTACATGCAAGATCTACCTAAATTGAATAGGCTTGATTATTTTACTCTATGGATCACAGCATTAGTAGTTATTTGCCTATTCTTACTAACTGCTCAAGTTCTCTCTAATATACTTGTCGTTTTAAGACCCTGTTTTAAAACCATCTACTGTAGAACATCTTCCAATCTCCACTAGCCCTTCCTGATTTCTTCCAACTCTTGGTACCTACATAATTTAACAAGCCAAACCATTCATTTGCACTTACTATATAATTCTCTGTGTGTATTGAAATGCGGGTGTATTATAAGCACTACTGATTGCAAATGCTGTGGTTTATACTATTTTGCAACAGAGCTCTAGTACAGCTTCCAGTGCATAGTAGGTGCTCAAAGTTGTAGAAATAATTAAAATGAATTGTGAACATGTTCATAGAAAATCAAAGAAGACTCAAAGATGAAAGGAGAAACCAGATCTCCAGTTCCATATTGCCATTCTAGAATTGTTTCCTTCATATTTTATGCCATGAATTAATAAATTAAATTTTATACTTTAATGACCATAGCTCCTTTTATTTAAGATATAAATCACATTTTCCTTCACAATATGTTAAACATGTTAATGATTCAACTAAATGCTAGAATGTTCATTTGTCTAACAAAATATTACATGTATTTAGGAGTGTTTTGATCATAGGATCAGAAAATTCCTTTAAATTTCAAGCAGTCTTATGTTATAAACCTAAAAGAGAGTTAGTATGTAATGAATTATAGTATTTTCCTTTCTAATATCCTTGACATTTTTAAGATTTAATATTCAACTGCTCAAGAAAACAGTAGAGGTAAAAATAATTTTATTTAATGCTTTAATGCATTTTATTTTTAATACTCATAGCTTAGGGATAAGACCATCTGTGCTATATTAGCTGCATGAAAGATTTTTTAAAAAGCAAGAATTTCCTTAAGCCTGAATATACAGGTGTTATGACTCATGCAGTGGGGATGTAGTTAACAAAGCATTAGTTTAACTGCATAATCTAACTCTCACAGAGAAGCAAAGATTGTCTACTGCAAGAATTGGGTTTTATGTTTATGACTGATGAGATTGTTGTATCAAGTGAAAGAAAAAAGCTTCACTGGTGCCACACATATGCTAGTTGCTGATAAGATGTCTTTTTGCTTGCATTATTTTTGTGCCATCTGCCTTTAATAGACTTACTTTCTATTTCTTTCTTTCTTTTTGTGTGACCATTTAGTTTTTGATGACCATTTGTTGGCATCTTGATGCAAGAATATTTATAAGAATGCAGAACCAAGTAATTTGCCAGGGAAAATTATTGTGTTTATAAAGTAATATACTCATCTTACATTTAATCATTATCATGGATTTCTACCAATAGATGTAAGTCGCAAGGCCCTTGAAACTCCTTTACTTTTCTTAAATGTTTATTTAGTTTTGAGACAGAGAGATAGATACAGAACGCAAACAGGGGAGGGACAGAGAGAGCCGGACACAGAATCCGAAGTAGATGCTGTCAGTTCAGGGCCCGATGTGGGGCTCAAACCCACGAAATGTGAGATCATGACCAGAGCTGAAGTTGGATGCTTAACTGACTGAGACACCCAGGCACCTCAGAAAACCCTTTAAGATGGGACACTTATTAATTTTCCCTTTAGTTTTCCATTTCTAAATGATTGTTAGCATCTTTCACTAGTGATTTTAATAAATATTTTAATATTAAACGCCTTTGAAAGTCACCAGGGATTTCAAAATATCTTCCGTAATATCTATCCATGGAAATGTCTTTGTGTAAGATAGATTAAAGGTTTTTTATTTTCTTGGTGTAGCTTAAGTTTTTACAACATAGCACAAGTGTATTCTGAAGAATGAGACTCAGGTGGGTAATAGAAACTTGTTCATAATTGTTCAGTTGAGATGATTACAAACTATCGGAACTAATATTAAAAATAATATTTAAAAACATAACCCAAATATCCTATAAATAAACCCACATTTTTTCAGTATACATGGACCATATCCATACACATCTCACTTTTATGAGAAAATAAATAAACTAAAGCTTCACATAGCATGGCCTATGTTGAATGCTGAGCACGCAATCTTAACACAATAGAAATATCTAGATTTCTGCCTCCAAAACACTTGTCCTGGATCCTTTGTCCTCAGATTTATATTCAGCCTCTCATAAGACAAATGCTTATACATATTGAATTAAGTATACAAAATAATGATCAGTGAAAGTTTTTAACTATGATTAGTTTCCATAATTATTGTGCTTTGAATTCAGGGATGGATAAGACCATTGTACCCTCCGGGTGCTTATAGTCTCTGAGGAGATATAGAAATATAGTAGCTGGTTTCTATAAAATAAAGTAAGATGTAAAATACAAAGTCTTATAGGAACACAGTGGAGGAAACACTGCAGTGTCTGTAACAATTGGAAATATAAAAGAAACCATGAGTCACAAATGGGAAGTATACTGCCTGAGGACATTGCAGGCACCCTGATGAGGTAGTTGTTAGTCTAGGCAAAAATATCAGCAATCTTTTATCAAAATTATTGCATACTAAATTGCTTGTCTCCAGCAGAATTTTTAATATGCAGCCATTGCTTTAAACCTTGAGTATTTGTTTGGGTTTCCAACGGCAAACAGGTTGCACACTCAAGTTAGGGCAACGCAAGTTGGGTTTAAAGGTATAAGTAGCATGTAGGGAAATAAAAAGCAAATAACATTTTGAGTTCTACTCTACAAGGCATGAGGAGTAGGAGGGGGAACTTGAACTGGACGGAGAGCTTTGCTTAGAGAGAAATGCAGCAGAAAGCTGGAATGGCAAGAGTCTACTATTTTAGTCTGTATGATGTTGCTTTCTGGGAAAAAAGAAAGGCAGCAGTGTATAAAAGGGCATCTAAAAGTGTAGAAAAAAGATATCTAGACATATTAGTAAAAACTGTAATTCATCAAGGAATAAATTTTCCTATTACCATTTATTGAAGAGACTGTCCTTTCTCCATTGTATATTCTTGGCTCCCTTGTCATAAATGAATTGACCAGACATGTGTGGATTTATTTCTGGGGTCTCTGTTCTCTTTTAATTAACATTTTTTAAAATTCCTGATTTTTATAAAGTTGGTATGGGCAGTATTTTAGAGTGTTAAATCTATTGTAGGATAGTTAAAAATTTTAGCAATGAAGACTAGTAAATCTACGTAAAGAATGATGCAGTCTGTGTATGTCATGACTTGGAAATTTTTTGGCTGCTAGAAATGCTGTCTGGAAATAAAAAATTAAACAAAGTAGTGGTTTCTTTCTCTCTTTGAAAGAGATTTGAGGTGGGCACATCATAGCCACCCAATCTCCTGTTTGATATCACCACCCTTAAAAGTGACTTCAATCTTCAGTGTCACCTCGTGATTTAAAACGGTCAGTCCTATTTAAAGAAAATTTTCCTAAAAATTCAACAATCGAACTGTGTTTCTTGGGTAGAATTTAATGTCATAGTGACACCTGTCTTCAAGGGAGAATAAGACAAGCATATTGTATTTTGGCCGATTGTTGCCTTGCATAAAATCAAAGTTTCTCCTAAAAGAAGGGAGGAAAATTGATATTTGGTAGGCAAATAATCACACCTGACAGGAATGCTCAAATACAAAATGAAGGTGTTACACAATTTAAATATTCCTGAATTTTGATACTGAAGGGCAACTTACATTCTAATCATATATGGAATACATTTATGAAACAAGATTACAAATTTTTACTATGCAAATCCTTTATTTTCTCTCTGAATTTTTTCTTCTGGCATACATGAAACTGCATTGTTTTAGATGAATTTAGTAAATTGAATTTTTTATTCAATATCACTGATGCATTTCTGCAATATTATGCTAAATTCAGACATACAACTAAATTTCAAATTTGTAAAATTTTAAAAAAGCCTTTTTATTTTACCTGAAGTTTAAATGCATTGACTTAAAAATAAATAAGATGTTGACTTACAATTTCATTGATGCCAATAATACTGATAATTATAAGAAGAATTTCACTGATGCCATGAAATTATGAAAAATAATGCCCAGAACATTTGCCATAAAAGCGTATATTATCACCGGTGAACTTCTTATTGCAGCTTGTGGAAAATCAATTCTTCATTCTTTAGGAAACATAAATTTTTTAAATTTATTGGCCACACGTCACAATCCCAGACTTTAGCCTCTACTACAAAGCTGTAATCATCAAGACAGCATGGTATTGGCACAAAAACAGACACATAGACCAATGGAATAGAATAGAAACCCCAGAACTAGACCCACAAAAGTATGGCCAACTAATCTTTGACAAAGCAGGAAAAAATATCCAATGGAAAAAAGACACTCTCTTTAACAAATGGTGCTGGGAGAACTGGACAGCAACATGCAGAAGAATGAAACTAGACCACTTTCTCACACCATTCACAAAAATAAACCCAAAATGGATAAAGGACCTGAATGTGAGACAGGAAACCATCAAAACCCTAGAGGAGAAAGCAGGAAAAGATCTCTCTGACCTCAGCCGTAGCAATTTCTTACTTGACACATCCCCAAAGGCAAGAGAATTAAAAGCAAAAATTAACTCTTGCGACCTCATGAAGATAAAAAGCTTCTGCACAGCAAAGGAAACAATCAACAAAACTAAAAGGCAACCAATGGAATGGGAAAATATATTTTCAAATGACATATCGGACAAAGGGCTAGTATCCAAAATCTATAAAGAGCTCACCAAACGCCACACCCGAAAAACAAACAATCCAGAGAAGATATGGGCAGAAAACGTGAATAGACACATCTCTAAAGAAGACATCCGGATGGCCAACAGACACATGAAAAGATGCTCAACGTCACTCCTCATCAGGGAAATACAAATCAAAACCACACTGAGATATCACCTCACGCCAGTCAGAGTGGCCAAAATGAACAAATCAGGAGACTAAAGATGCTGGAGAGGATGTGGAGAAATGGTAACCCTCTTGCATTGTTGGTGGGAATGCAAACTGTGCAACCGCTCTGGAAAACAGTGTGGAGGTTCCTCAGAAAATTAAAAATAGACCTACCCTATGACCCAGCAATAGCACTGCTAGGAATTTACCCAAGGGATACAGGAGTACTGATGCATAGGGACACTTGTACCCCAATGTTTATAGCAGCACTCTCAACAATAGCCAAATTGTGGAAAGAGCCTAAATGTCCATCAACTGATGAATGGATAAAGAAATTGTGGTTTATATACACAATGGAGTACTACATGGCAATGAGAAAGAATGAAATATGGCCCTTTGTAGCAACGTGGATGGAACTGGAGAGTGTGATGCTAAGTGAAATAAGCCATACAGAGAAAGACAGATACTCTTATGTGGATCTTGGGAAACTTGACAGAAACCCATAGGGGGAGGGGAAGGAAAAAAAGAAAAAAAAAAAAGAGAGGTTAGAGTGGGAAAGAGCCAAAGCATAAGAGACTCTTAAAAACTGAGAACAAACTGAGGGTTTATGGGGGGTGGGAGGGAGGAAAGGGTGGGTGATGGGCATTGAGGAGGGCACCTTTTGGGATGAGCACTGGGTGTTGTATGGAAACCAATTTGACAATAAATTTCAAATATAAAAAAATAAATAAATAAATTGGCCACAATACGTAAATCCAGGAGACATGTACTTGATATTTTATTAGTTTTGCTTAATAAGGAAAATTAGATGAAGGAAATGATCATGCATTCTTTTAAGGAAAAATGTAGAGTCAGGTTTACCATTCTAGCTCTGAAAATACTGACAATTTTGGGTTATAATATGGTTGATGTCACACTAAATTCCAGATTCTACTCTTACGTTATTTTATCAATAGCATGATTTTTGTTTTAAATAATATAGTATCATACTTGATGTTTACACATAGATGTGTTGGCTTTCTTTACATGGATTCATCACTTTTAAAAAATGCACGCCATCTCAGTTGTAAAATTATAGAAGGCCTTTCTGCACACATTTAGCAAACTTCCCTAAGGTTATTAATATGCAACAGATTTAATTTCATTGTAGCCAGTGAAATGCTATTCCATGTGTTATTCATATTGACATATTGAAGTAGCTTGTTTTTTTTTTAATTTTTTAATGTTTATTCATTTTTGAGAGACAGGGAGAGAGACACAATGTGAGCAGGGGAGTGGCAGACAGAGAGAAGGAGACACAGAACACAAAACAGGCTCCAGGCTCTGAGCTGTCAGCACAGAGCCTGATACAGGGCTTGAGCTCACAAACCTTAAGATCCTATTCTCAGCTGAAGTCTGACGCTTAACTGACTGAGCCACCCAGCCCCTCCCCCCCCCGCCCATATTTAAATAGCTTGTATGCCAAGAAACTACATTAATAGGTAATATCCATATACCCCACAAACAAGATATTTGGGCTAAAACAAACTGAAAAAAGCTGGTTTTAGTCCTTTAATTCATCTAGGTGATAAATTTCTTTAAATATTACAGATCAATGATGACTGACTTTACCCATTTTACTAAGAGCACTTTTATTTTTTTCCATTTGTTTGACCATCATGCTGTGACCATGCCCATCTTTATGAGTCTTGCTCAGCCTTCAGTACTCAGAGGAGCTAGACAGACATGGTGGGGGCCTCTACTTCTGCCTCTTCAATACCAGGAGCACATGCACTTGTTTCCTTATTGAATTCAGAATTAATAAAAAGAGAGACCGTTTCAGTGGCAGTGGTGTTGACACACAGGTTGGCTTTGACTGCAGACTTACAAGGAGCAGGAAGCATCAGCTAAGGCTCCTTGGTGGTGGCAGCTTTCATCTCAGACCAGATTTGTGTTCTTGTTTAGAGCAGTTGTGGAGGCTTGGGCCCAAACCTAGTCCTCTGGGGCTCCCAGTACCTCTGAAACTACCCTTGTAAGCTTTTTCTGCTTTATTTCCCAGAATCGGCTTCTGATAAACACACCACAGAACTTACTTTATTTAAAACACTTGCATTTTTGGTAAGTCACAAAACATCATCCAAAACACAAAAAAAGATAATGAATAGAATTACAAGGTGTTTATATTCATACAAGTAGCAATCCATTAAAAACAAGTCCTTTAATCCAGATGAGTCACATATAAATTTGCAGCTCTTCCAAACTAAATTTATTTAGACTTATTTATCAGTGTTTGCCATCCCTGGATTACTGGGGATCGATGGATCCTTCCATTCATGGATTACTGAGGAGACCTACTATGAGAATGAAATGAGAAGAATGTTTTGAAAATAACATATGAAAAGACACATTAAGAGATGGTGTTACATATAGACAGAGGGCCCAGGTTTCCATTCTTCAAATTTCTTCAGAATATAATTTGCCAGTAAACAGGATTAAAAATGGGATTTAGGTTGGAGAGTGTGAACTCAAGACATGTGCAAAACTGCAGCTTTTATTCTCTGGCAACTTTGTAGAATTAGCTGTTCCCCTGCCTTTAGCTTCTTGTCTACCAAATTTCCTCAGCCATCATCCCAGAGGAAAGATTTTCTCCCGGTACATGTAAATCTCACACACTTCTAAAGCATTAGTGCTTTGGTGCTGATCTTGGGACCTGATATTTGACAAGACATAAACATTTATAGGCAATCTTGACATTTAAATGTTGCAAGAAGTCCTCATTTTATCCCATATCTCTGTACATGAACTGGCTATAATGTTATCTCCTTTTCTGCTTACGGGTCTGTATCTCAAATTAGCTATGTAGGGACCGTATGGGAGATCAACAATGTGGACTACTTCTATGAGTTCTGCTGGACCTAAATTAACTAGGTGTTTTCTTAAAAAAATACCTTATTCATGTGGGCGCCTGGGTGTCTCAGTTGAACAACCCACTTTCGCTCAGGTCATGATCTCGCAGTTCGTGAATTAGAGCCCCGCCTTGGGTTCTGTGCTGACAGTTCAGAGCCTGGAGCCTGCTTCAGATTCTGTGTCTCTGTCTCCCCGTGCTCTTCCCCCGCTCTCACTCTGTCTCTGTCTCTGTCTCTGTCTCTCTCTCTCTCTCTATCAAAAATAAATAAACATAAAAAATTTTTAAAAAATACTTCATTCAGCAGGTAAATGTCTATGGCAGTGAGGGTTGTGTGTTAGATTGCAGGAACTATTCCAATCCCAACTCAGTAAACAGCTCAACCTTGCAAATGTCTTCTCTTAAAGTTGGTGTGTTTTACTTTATAACCTGCAAAGGAGAAACAAAATAATCTATCAGGGGTGCATGAGAACCAAGCAAGTCAACTCGTATGAATTGCCTAGTATATTGGACCTTCCCTTGAAGGATTGGGACAGGTTGTATTATTCACTATATCTTTTTTTTTTTTTTTTTGAGTATTTATTTATTTATTTTTGAGACAGACTGAGCTTAAACAGGGGAGGGGCAGAGAGAAAGAGAGAGAGACAGAGGATCTGAAACAGTCCCTGTGCTGACAGCATAGAGCCCAATGGGGAGCTCAAACTCAAAAACCATGAGATCATGACCTGAGCTGAAGTGAGCTGTTTAACTGACTGAGCCACCCAGGCACCCCAATACAATCTATCATTAATAAAAAGTCTATATTTTGTTGGACCAGTAATGTCTGCTTTTGACCATGAGTATTTTAACCAATGGATGTGGATGGCAATGACAATTAATTTTTGAATAGAGGCTTTAACTGTGTTTGAGAAGTTTAGATTACACTCTTACATGCCTGCCTTATACCATGAGAGCAACATGCCCAAGTACTCACTTGTTGCTTTGTCAAACTAGGTTCTGGAATGAGAGACCGGTGGAACAGACCTGACCCAGACCTGTAACTTGGCACTTAGCCCAGCTGAGCCCCGCGGAGCCACAGAAAACCTGCAGATCGAAGAAATAGAGTTACATGTTTGCTGTAAGTTGCTAAGATTTTATTTTATTTTATTTTATTTTATTTTATTTTATTTTATCTTATCTTATTTATTTATTTATTTATTTATTGTTATACAAAGTTGACTGGTATAAGGGCCCCCAAAACGTTACATTTTTCTTATCCAAGTTTCAGAGATTTCCTGAAGACCAACCCCAGCAAGAGCAAGAGGAGTCTTTACTTACTTAAACTAAACCTTTAGAGTGCATTTTTACTGTTTTATTACGGAACAGTGAATTGAACTTTGTCTCCTTAAAAGCTCTGGAATAAGTGACTTATAACAAGCTCAATAATGAAAAGGTAGCATTTGCTGCAGCTTGACTACATAAAATAAAGCCTGATGAAAATGAAATATTAATATGCAGGTTATGTTAGATGCCGCTTCAGAGTTTTAGAAAAATGAACAGTAATCAAATGAGGGTGTCACATAATACACAGCAAGCAGAGAGCCAATTATGTAAATGAATGCCCAAGGTTAGCATGATACAATGCTTTTTAATTTGACTAATATTAAAATCAACTTGTTCTTAATGTAATAGATGGCTGTGACAACAGTTAAAGAGCACCAAATGTTTTTGTAATCCCCTGTCAAATTAGAAATGCTGTTGTGAGTGACCTGATTTCCTCACTACAGTACTTGAAAGGCTCAAAGTGTGCAATATTTCCTTGGTTTCAGAAACATTAGACTAAAATGATTCTGAGATGAAAGTCATCGTGACCAGTGCGCATCTTCCTCCTTCAACTGAAAATACGTCACAGTGAACCCTTGTTGCCACAGTGCATCTCCAAAATAAGAGCTTCTCTCATTTTGTTGAATTCTTTGAACTTGGCAGGTAAACTGAAGATACATTTTCAAATTATAAAATTTTATTTCTGACTCGATACAAAAAAATATTCAGCAGGATCTGTGTTCCTCTTTCATTTTCCTCCTTCCTAATCTACTCACCCAGCTAATACACTTTTTTAAAAGCCATTATTTGCTATTTAAAGAGACTATGGATTTAACTCGGTATATAAAGTAAATGCACATGTACACATATATTTGTAAATCTGAAAATGAAGACACATAAACAGACATGCAAAGAAACATGCAGCTCTACAATTTTCAACACTAAAAGAATGCATTATTTGCAAAATCACTGGATCACTTAACATATTTCAAATTTTTTAAACCTAAATTTAGTCATGATAATATTTCATTTTGGGAGGGTGAGATCTTTATTTATAGTGTTTAGTGGTTTATATATGCAGTTGACTTTTTGTATGGAACTACAAATGTAGAATTCTCATAAGCTATTGATTACCTTCTAAGAAGAAATGACAAAATCATTTTCACCTTGACGGTGTTCTGAAAGTGTCATACTGTTTTTGTGCCAGCCTGAAATTTTCACCAAAAGAAAAACAAACAAACAAGATGAAGCAAAGGGGAGGTTTCAGGAAGGAGGCAACAAACTCCCCTTTATATTTAGACATTTATCTCTAGTGATCAAGATCTATAATTAAATAAAAGTAATTATAAAAATAAAAGTGATTGTTGCTGTACATTAACACATTTATTGCATATCTTTGAGACTGATGATGAGAACTGATAGTGGATATTTCAGGCATCTCTTCTCAATGCTTAAAAAAATGGCGAGCTCTTAGTTAATTATTCCTCAGTTTCTATAATAAGGTTTTCTGGACCTAATGATTATAATACCTCTGTATTCTATTTAAGAAAAGGAATATAAAAGTTAAAATACAAAATTCTGTACAGAGCCTAGAAGTGGCTCATTCAATAAATGGCCCTGGAGTTTACACTTCATTAATTTCTAGAAACCCATTCTTGTATATAAATAATAACTGACAAAGTTTCTGTCCAGTTATTAAACCTTCTTTCTTCAAAGAAAACATAGCGTTTTGAAGTATTAATGTGCTTAGTGAGACTTATAAAACAAAAGTTAAATATAAAAAACTTCAAAAGGGTTATGTTGATTCATTAATTTAAAATACTATTATATTCCACCAAATTTTAGTCTTAATAATGTTTTAAGTATAATTATTTGTGTCACTAAGAAGGTTAGGGGAAATAGATTCATGTTAATATGATATCAGCTTTTTATCTCTATTTGCATTTTAGTATATTATATATGAGATAAAAATATTTACTTTTTAAGATTAAAATCTATTGAATGTTCAAGTTAGCATATTAGTAATGAGAGATAAAAGATACACCAATATTCATACTTCCTTTTGAGAATCACAAATTACCTTGTGTAAATCAAGCACATAAATTTTACCTTTAAAATCATTATCAGGGGCGCCTGGGTGGCTCAGTCGGTTAAGCGGCCTACTTCAGCTCAGGTCATGAGCTCGCGGTCCGTGAGTTCTAGCCCTGCGTCGGGCTCTGTGCTAACTGCTCAGAGCCTGGAGCCTGTTTCAGATTCTGTGTCTCCCTCTCTCTGGCCCTCCCCCGTTCATGCTCTGTCTCTCTCTGTCTCAAAAATAAATAAACGTTAAAAAAAGTTTTAAAATCATTATCAAATAATACTTAAGCCTATTTGAGGACTTGAGATGTTTCTCATTGTTGTATATAGATATATAAATGATAATGTATTTTTAAATTAAAAGAATGTATAAAATGTTGCTTTGGCTATTTCCATGTGTAATAACTAATATTTAGAAATAATAATTATTTGAATTCTACTTCTATGAGCACATGTTCACTACTTAAAGACAAAGGAATAGAGAGCCAATAAAATATCCAAATCAGCTGTATTATTTAGTGCAGTGGTTTTAAATAGAATGTTAATAGAATCTATAGAGCTCTACTGTCAGATAAGATAGCCATTAGCCACGTGAGACTAAATTTAAATGTCAATTAATAAAATCAAATTAAATAAAAAATTCAGTTCTTGAGTTGCCCCAGCCATGTTATAGAACATTTTCATCACTACACAATTTATACCATGCAGTGCTATCACAGAGGCTCTTCAAAATTGCCTCAAAAATCATCCCTAAATCATCTGTTGGAGTCTTCCACTAATGATTTCAAAGTCTCCCAGACACTACGACCACATTGCTTTGTTTTTTAAAGCTTTGTCTTTATTGGCTATATGCTCATGGTTTTCATTTGCTTATTTTAAAACTAATTTTGCTATTAGAAAAAAAGTGTGGTGCTCAGTGACCTTGGAAATAAACAAAAATAAACATTTTTAAGAGGAAAATTCTTCCTTTTTGCTCAAATATTTTATTATAATATATTTTAAATATATAGAAGCATTGAAAGAATAGCACAGTGGAAGCCCATATAAATCCTGCCAATGTTTGAACTCTCCATTCTCAGTAATTGAGAAAACCATAAACAGTAAATCATTAAAGATGTTAAATATTTGGATAATACTATCGATCAAATCCAATAATTGTTATCTAGTAAACACATCCAACAACTCAAGAATACACATTATTCAATTGCAATTATTTCAAGCGCACGAAGAACATTTACCAAATTAAAACACAAACCCTGGGCCATAAAACACCCATGGTAAATTTCAGAAGGTTAAAAATATATTTAATACATTCTTTTATTACAATTACATTAAATTATCAATGAAGAAAAAGCCTATACCTAGAAAATTACCAAATATTTTAAAATTAAACATAATGCTTCTAAATAACCCATAAGTCAAAAAAGACTTAAAAGAAAAAGTTATAAGATATTTCAAGTTGAATATTAATAAAACCACAACATATCAACATGTGAGGGATGAAGATAATGCAGTGCTCAGATGGAAATTTATAGCTTAAAATGCCTGTCTTAGAAAAAAGAACAGTATGACATCATTTGTGTAAGCCTCAAAATTAATACATTAGGAAGAAAAAGAGCATATCCATGCCACATAAAGTTAAAAGAAGGGAATGATAAGAGAAAAAAGCAATCATATAGCGAAAGGACAACTATTTCATAAAGTTAACAAAGCCAAAAGTTTGTTCTTCAAAAATATTAATAAAGTTGGTAAACTAACCTCAAGTAATACTAATTCAGGAAACACAGGAAAAGGAGAAGTTAATACTTAAGCTCCTAACAACATGAACTGTATACAAAAAAAATGACAGATTAAATGGAAACTTTTCCAAAATAATTTGCCTTACCAAAACAAAAAAGGGAAGAAATGAAAATCTAAACAGCATTCTTTGCTTAAAAATAATTAGTTTGTACAAAAATCATATGACTTCACTCATATGAAGACTTGAAGAGACAAAAGAGATGAACATAAGGGAAGGGAAACAAAAATAATATAAAAACAGGGAAGGGGACAAAACAGAAGAGACTCATAAATATGGAGAACAAACTGAGGGTTGCTGGAGGGGTTGTGGGAGGGGAGATGGGCTTAATGGGTCAGGGGCACTAAGGAATCTAACCCCTGAAATCATTGTTGCACTATATGCTAATTTGGATGTAAATTTTAAAAAATTAAAAAAAAAATAAAAAAAATAGTTTGTGTTACAAAACTTTTCCACAAATAAGTATTGAGATACATGATTTCACTAGAAACAAAAATCGAACTTTTAAATAACAAATAAACCACTATAACATGCACACATACCTTCAGAAAATAGGAAGGTATTTTTTTTAACAACTTATTACAGGAAAAGAGAGTTAGCCAGATATAAAACTCTGATACTGACATCACACACACAATCCACACACACACACATGCTTCATGAACACAGGCCCCAAAAGTCATAATAAATTGTTGATTAAATAAAATCCAGCAGTATATAAAAAGGATGAAATGCCCATGATCAACTTCAATTTATCTGAATAGCCTTATAACAAGTAAACAAATGTAATAAGCACATCATCATCTTGCCACCAGGAAAGCCAGGCACAGATCTTTCAGGAACATGCCTCTGCTGTTCATTCTTCAGCCCACAAGCTGTTAGCAGCACTGCAAGCTTCATTGTCATCCAGCTTTGTGAGATGACCTCACAACTTCGGGTCAGGAGGAGGAGACTGAGGATGACTATTCTTGAACTCATAATTCCATTTGTGTCTTCAGAGCTTAATCACTTCCCTGCTTGTTCAGTTCGGCATTGTTCTTACATTACTCCTGGAAGCTGAGCAGGAGCCCACTCCACAGCCCTTCCAAAAGTTTTGTAGCCATTAAATTATCTGTATCAATTTCCCTCTTGGTTTCAACTACATAGAGTGATTACTGTTTTCTCAATCAAACTCTGTCTGATAGACTTATATTGGTATTGATATGTGAAAGCCAGATGCTTCGAACTTGTGTAAAAGCAATAAAGGGGCTCCTGGGTGGTTCAGTTGGTTAAGCATCTGATTTCAGCTCAGGTCATGATCTCCTGGATTGTGAGTTTCAGTCTTGTGTCGGGCTCTGTGCTGACAGAGCCTGAAGCCTGCTTCGAATTCTGTGTCTCCCTTTCTCTCTGCCCCTCTCTCACTCGCACTCTCTGTCTCCCTCTCTCAAAAATAAATAAATGTTAAAATTTTTTTAAAGCAACACAAATAATTTAATACAAACCTTGGCAGTTTTTGTTGGGATTATTAATCATTTTAATGATTTCATAATTACATTTTGCATATCTGCCATGTTATAATGCATATATTCAATGAGAACATAAAACATTTTGTGGGAATTTCTAGGAATGTTAGATTATTTTTGTAAAACATTAATACTTTTCATTTCAGTATATAGATTTACAATTTACTAGACATTCAACATTACTGCTATCATATTCTTTTTTTAAGTTTATTTATTTATTTTTAAAGAGAGAGCACAAGTGGAGAAGGGACAGAGAGAGAGAGAGAGAGAGAAAGAGAGAGAGAGACTGGGAGGGAGAATCCCAAGCGGGCTCCATGCTGAGCACTGAGCCAGAGGCAGGCCTCCATTTCAAGACCTTGAAACAACCACTTGAACCAATATCAAGAGTACGAAGCTTAACCTACTGAGCCACTCAGGCACCCCTGCCATTATATTCTTTTGGTGATATCTGCATTCATAGGTTAAAAGATCTTTAAGTTTGCTCAAGTTTCCTCATCCTTAATCAAACTCATGGATTTGTTTGTTAAAATCTGAAGAGGAAATGACAAAGCCTTGGGGAATGGGACCATGGCATAATGAGAAAGGAAGTTCAGTGAATATGGGAATTTAAATGAACGTAATTTCTATGCTTCTCATTTGAGCTTGATTACTTCTGTTTTTGTGTCACAGGCATGCCCTACTCACTTGACATGAATGTCACTGTCTTTTTGTTTTTGTTTTTTTTCTTCCTGCTACCACTTAATTTTTCTGCCTCCTGTCCTTTTGTTTCTGGTCTGCTGCCTCATTTTTATTCATGTTACTTTGTATCCATACCTTCAATTCAACACCCCTTAAATATAAAACCTAAAAGAAAATATTCTGCTTTAAAACCATTGAAATTTAAATAATAATATGTGGGCTTCTGATTTGGCTTGGTCAGTCTTAGTCTGCATTTATGATCCTAACATATTTATCCAGGGTGATTCATTATTTTCTCAAGATTGCTCTGAGTTTGAGTGATAAGTTTTAGGGTCTCCCTATTAATATTTTACATGATCTAGAATGTATCCACCTCTCCAAACCCTACTTCTATATGCATTTGCTCATATATATTATTCAATTTATCCATACTGGCCTATTCCCATTTTCTCCAAAACTCCAAGATCATTTCTGTCAATGTATTTTCAAAAATTCTGCATTCTATGCCTGTAGTACACATACTTCAAATCTTGTCTTACTAATTAAGTCTTGGTTTATATGTGAGTTCCATAAAGAGTCCTTCTTGATTAGTCAATCATAATTTGATCATTCTGTGTTTCTTTTTGATAACTACCTGTGTATTTTTCTCAACTAATAATTGCATACTTATTTTTATTAATTTATTTCCTCCAGTACTTTGTAAACTTGGGATTGGCAAAAGAAGTCATAACTTTTTCTCATACCACTGTTTACATAGTACCAAGAAGAGTGCCTAGAATACACAGGTATTCCATATTTAAATAAATGAAAGGTTATCCTACTACAAAAATGATCATCCAGAAAATCTACTCCTCCAGTATAAATAAAAATTATGTATTTTAAATAAACTTATTAAAAATCTGGTTATATAAGCCAAATATCAAAAATGACTTCATAGGAACAGTATAAGTGGTGACAGTTCTCTAAGAAATTGTACTCTTGGGCTTTATATATTCCTTTTTTAATATAATTTATTGTCAAATTTGCTAACATACAGTGTGTAAAGTGTGCTCTTGGTTTTTGGGGTAGATTCCCATGGTTCATGGCTTATTATATTCTTAAAGCTTTGTGTGAGGAGATAACTGTAGGGAAGACAATGGTACAATCATATATTGATGCTAACTTCCTTAATTTTATATTTATGATTATTATTGCCTTAATTTTGATATAGTAGAGTGTTATTACTCTTTATTTGACATCCAGCTGCAGGATATGTATCTATGAAATTGTGTGACTTTAAAAAAAAGGTGTATCATCCAAAATAGTTTTACATTTTTTCATTAGTGAGGTTAATAATTTTCTACTGACATTGCAATTTCAA
This sequence comes from Panthera leo, assembly GCF_018350215.1. NCBI lineage: Eukaryota > Metazoa > Chordata > Mammalia > Carnivora > Felidae > Panthera > Panthera leo. The sequence goes on along the minus strand of NC_056679.1, from coordinate 43,737,011 downwards.
TGGTGTTCATGTGAAATCTGAAAGACAGAGGGTTTATATATGAAATTAACAAGAGAAATTGGTCACAAGTATAAACAGCTTTATTGATTCCTAATCATTTTTTAATTTATATTTTACTTAGTTAATATACAGTGAAATATTGATTCCTAAAGTTGTTTTCAGTTCTCCAGGTGAGTCCACTCCAGTGCCCATCCCGCTGTATTATTGTTCTGGCTTTGGACTTTGGCCAGCCTGTGGTCATGTCTCTAAGGACTTGGTTTCTGCTGGATTATATGTTCAACAATGGAATTCTAACAATGCCATAGCTGCTGAGGGTTAACTCTTTTCAAAGTTTATGAGAAATTCCGTATGAGTTTTCAAGGAAACACTTGAATGTAATACTGTGACACAAAGTTGTAATTCAGATTTTCATTATTTTTCAATTATCTAACAAGTAGTGAGGTGACAACTCGGGAGCTTGCATATGTTGGTGCATTGGTTGTAGTTATTTGCTTATTGTATCAACCTCATATGCAGCTTAATCTTCCAGTTTAAACTGCTTAAAAAACACACCCAGGTGTATATAATCTATGCACATACAAACACGTAATGTACTGTAGTGCAAACATCACTAAATTTAAGGCAGAGTATCTGGAGTTTAGTGCTGGTTTCACCACCCTCTAAATGTGTGTCCTTGGATATGTCCCAGAATAAACTTTCTGTATCAAAAAAGAAAGTAAAGTGTCACGACTACTAAACCTGATTATTTTGGACATCAATAAAGACTAATGAAAGCAAATGGTAGATTATAGCATATTAATACATCATTATATATATTATATATATACATATATATAGTTCCCATTAATAATTTAAGAACAAATATGTTAATGTGGTTGCTTACATACATCATTTATCACCTAATGTGCATTATTATAAAGTTGAAGTAAAATTCTTTGAGTTTTCTCACCAAGATAAGCATCACAATGAATACTACCATGTGATAGCTTTTACATAATTTGCTAAATTCCTATTTTCCTTCTTAACATATATTTATTTTAAACTCAACATACTTTCAAGTGTTTCCAATGCAAAGAAATGATTTCTATAAGAAAGCATACCATTCTACATGTTCAAATGGTGGTTACTGGGGGCTGGAGGACAGAGGTGATGGGAAACAAGTTCTTACTGGGTACAAGGTTTCTTCTGGGGTGATAAAAATGTCTTGGAACTAGGGAGAGATGGTAACTACACACCATTTTGAATGTATTCAATGCCAATCAATTCCTCATGTTAAGATGGTTGATTTATGAATTTGTAGCTTTACCTTCAATTTTTAAAACTGTGAAAAGAAATTAAAAATATAATTGATAAATATATCTTAAATCTAAGGGAATGCCTCCTTCCACAATCACTGGGTAACAAATCACATGGTCATCTTACCTAACTTATAAACCAGTAGTTTACCTACGTCTTGGTTGGCACAGTACATTATATGGTTATCCTATTTAGAGTCAATAAAATAGTTGGATGCTATGCTATCTATTGTAATACTTCTACTTTTTCATACTAAGAAAAGTTCAGTGTTTTCAGAATTTGTAGGACTCCCTAAACGATATAAATATTTACATGAAGCTGATATCATCAAAATTAAAATTCTATGGATCTAAATATTGTCCCCAGTGTTATATGCAAGTGCAATTTTCCAATTTTCCTCCTTTTCTTAATCTGATTTTTACATTGAATATTAAAAAGATTGTATCATAAAAGTAATAATCTGTTATTTGGGTATGGTAGCAGTATGTTTTCCTTACTAATTCATATGGATTTTAACTGTGGCAGTGTTGATAATTATTTATTTGGTTGGGTAATGACAATAATTGCAAATACTTAGTTGAATGTCAGTAGATTTTACATGAGAGCTTCTTCCTGCCCCTTGATATGCCCCACAGGCCATTAGTGCATAATTGGTATTTCACAAAACATTCGGTTCTAAAATTCAAGACTCCTTTGTTATAATTTTAGTATTTTAAAGGTCTGTGACACACCATTAAAGATATGTCGCATAATGGATGTTTATGTCATTCAGTAAAATGTTTTACTTTTTAATTAGCCTACTATTAATAAAGTGGGGGACTTTTACAACTTCAGTGACCTGATTCTTCAACAAATTAATAGCTTCAGAAAATAAAAGAAGAGGGATTATTAGAAAAAGATTTAAGGTATATATCATCTAATTATAATATGTAGACCTTTTCTTGTATTTTAATTCCAAGAGATATGTATTTTTTAATGCGATAGGAGCTGTGATTGTGAACTGTATACAGACGATATTAACAAATTAGTTTAATATTTGTATAAATGAGAGTAGCACTGTGTGAATGTTAAAGTTCTTGCTTTTCAGAGACCTAACCTTAGCCAATTGAATATTATCATGTTGATATTTTCTTTAAAATACTTCAATAAAATAGTGAAGCTAACCAATTAAATGACATAGGTAAATGAATGAATGATATGCTATCTAACTAAATATTTAACTGAATGTGTGGATGAACAGATACTTTAAAAAAGTCAAAATGCTGATAATTGCTAAAGCGGTTGATGTGTAGCTAGGATTTACTAAATTTTTCTCTCTAGCAAGACTCCCAATAGAATTGAAAACAAAATGTCACGCGTTCCTGTGTGTTCTTCCCTGTGTTTTTTGTCTTTTTGTTAAACCCACATTACTATCCAAACAACCAAAGACTGCTAAACTACGAGACTAATTCCTTTTTTTTCTAATACTCTTGTCTGATGGCCTTTTCTCAAAACTAGTTGAAATTTGGATGACCCATCTTGCTATCACTATACATTTCTTCTCCAAAGTAGAACTCTCCTATGGAATCTTTCTCGTCTTACATCGTTCTGAATAAAAGCTAATACTTAAAAGTGATCTTAATGATTTTTCTCACTTATTCTATTGATGTTTGACAGAATAAAATCTGTGATAAAAAGCTAAAAAGACAAAAACTATCTTTAAATTTAATCAAATGGATTTGATATCTATTCAAATGATGGTGATATTTTTAAGTAATTCATGTCTTTCATTACATTAAGATGTATAAAGCTATGAGGTATATTGGCAACTCTGAAAAAATTTACTTGTCTATGAGTCACCAATATTTCTAAACTTCATGTTACATTTTATTTATCAGTAGTCTCTCCAAACTAGACACATATATTCTTAAAACATCACATAGTAGGAAAACTTGTTTCAGCATTTAATGAGCTCAGGGTAAAACCATGTTTGGGAAATTGAGGGTTTGATTAACCTTAAAAATGTCTTTATAACTATTTTATTTGTTATAAATATTAAAAAGGAATAAAAATGGTAAGTTTGTACTCACATACCATACAGGTCACCCATTATAATGTACATTTCAAAGAATTCAGTTAATTTACACAGTATGCAATCATCACTGCACTCTAGCTTAAGAATATTGACATCATTGGGGCACCTGGGTGGCTCAGTCGGTTAAGCAGCCGACTTCGGCTCAGGTCATGATCTCGCAGTCCGTGAGTTTGAGCCCCGCATCGGGCTCTGTGCTGACAGCTTGGAGCCTGGAGCCTGCTTTGGATTCTGTGTCTCCCTCTCTCTCTGCCTCTCCCCCACTCACACTCTGTCTCTCTCTCAAGAAATAAATAAACATTAAAAAAAAAAGAATATTGCCATCATGACAAAATATTCCCCCATATCAGTTTGACTAAATGACTAAAGTATTAGCTCTTACTTTTCTTTTGAAATTATATGTCAAAAGATATCCTGGATGATTTCGATGCTTTGAAACTTGTTGAGACTTGTTTATGGTCGATTTGGTCAGAATACATACTGTGAATAATTTCAACATTGTACAATATGTTGAAACTTCCTTTATGCCCCAGCAAATATAATCACGTTTAGCAAATGGTCTATGTTCAGTTGAAATAAATATTCTTGAAAATTCTGCTGTCAGTCATGTCACAGCTCCTTTGACAATAATATATTTATATTTTTTTCTGGGTAGTTTGAAGATGGTTTTTTTGATGTCTGGTTGTCTTACTATGATATGTCTTGATATTTTTATAATTATTTGGTTTATGACTGAAAGATGGTCTTCATTCCATGGATTGATGATCATGCCACCCATTCTCCCTTATTAGTGGTAGTGGTATTAGATTCAGCTTCACTATACAGTTTATAAAAACAATAGCTTCACCTGACACCACATTTCCTGAGCTTTAAGAAAAGATACAGGAGAGGAAAAAAACCAAAGTAACTGCATAACAATGATCTCCTGACTCCCGTGCATAGCATCTGATGTCCTAGTCATTTCATATTGGCTATGGGTGCTCACAAGTCTAGAGGCTGTTTATAGACAATCTCGGCTCCAGAAAGCCATGCACCATGGGATTTCTTTGGCTTAATCACATAACCCACTCAGGGAAATGTGACTCACCTCCATTCCCCAGGCAAGCTGCAACTTACTATTCTCAGTTGCTCAACACTAAATGAACCATCTCAACAAGGAATTACAGGTGCTTGGTATGCAACATAGTCTTTGTTCAAATCCTCCTTCAGCTTGGATAAAATAGATACAGGTCAACCCTGAGTAGTTCCACGAGTAAATGTCATACAAAGTATGCAAACATGGTCAAAAGTTTCATGCATCCTGGGGCTACAATAAAAATCTTAGAACCTTATTCTAATCTATGTCTTCCATTTTACTCACATCCTAATCCTTGACATCCTTGCTACAGCTTAGCCAGAAATTAAAACAGAAACAAAACAAAAGCAATGCAAAACTAAAAACCCTGAAGGGGAAAAATTACAAAATTAGAACTGTCTTGTGAAACACATTAAACATGACCATATCCCTAATAAGCTTTCCGATAATCCTTTACCAACTGGACTATTTTTCATATAACTTTACCTACGATTTCTTGCAAATTTCTACACATATTGATATAAGTATTTAACTCTATGTGTGTTTTTACCAAAGCTGTTTATTTCTTCCTTTTTCTGTTATTAGTTTCCATGGATATTATATCAGCTTGAATTTTAAGTCAACTATTCAAAGTGTGCATTTTTCTTGGAGATCATTTTCTATAGACTTTTATTCTTATTTAACTATACATTTCAACCAAAAATACTTTTTTACCCTATAGAGTTGTTAAGGAGTTAATGTAATGACTAACACACCACACATTAGTTAGTAATAATATTATTGTTTTATTTCTTCTTAGAAAACAAACAAGCAAAACTGCTCTTTCTCATATACTCTATATCTCCTTAGAGTCCTCAGAGCCCACTCTTCTGTAAACTCTAAGTTCCATCTTATCTGGGGACATAACTACAACCAACCTACAGAAAACATTTTCTTTGACACACTTCCAAATATCCCTGAAGAAGGCTACTCATCTACTTTACATGAAGTTAATACAATGTTGATCATTAATCTGACTGCTTTAATCAATTGTACCAGAGGCAATATAAGTTCCTTTTAAATTTGGGGCACAGTGTTAAAGATGGTGCCACAGTAAATAGCACAATTGGTAGTGGTGATTTTGCATTATGTAGTCAGACCATGGGATTCCATCAATTGACCTCACTATGCTGAGCTTCCAGCATTCCCAGCCACATCCCTTAAATATTTCAGAGCACGTTGGAATTAACACATTAAAAATATTTTCTTTAGTGAAGGTATACACCCTCTCCAGGGTTTTCAGTGAGATGCATGCAATGTTAGTTTTAGTAGTTATGTTTAGCTCTGTCAGCTTTTTAGGTTGATTACCAAACATATCCAATTTCTTAGAAGTGAATGGCATTAGGGTTTCCATCTAGCACTTATTTTGTCATCATCATGGTGCCCAAACCTCCAGATAATAAATTTCCCTTTGGGTCCACACAGTCAGTCTAGTTCCCAAGATCCCCAAGGCCCTGTGAATTGGGGCCAGTGTTGATTAAGCTACTACAAGTGCTATGTCTATTGAATACTGTGGCATTGAAGCAATTTAAGTATAATGTATTTGCCTATTAGAATTGTGTCCCCCAGGAAATGTGTTGTCCTTCATACCTAGGAAATTGCCTGAACAGAATGTCATTCTGATTCACAGCAACACATGCATCAGATGTCGTATGCCAGTCAGAGTAAATCTAGTCAAGCTCAGAGGGAAGATTTATCTCCAGGCTGAATAGGAACCAATATTATAAAAATAATAAAAAAATATAACCCAAATGAAAATTTCCACACTGCTGTATGCAAGTGAAATATCACAGGACACAGATTGATGTCTTTCCTTCAGATCATCAAAGTATACTTGTCAGGTAAATTTCATAGCTTGGATTTATTCAATTCTTCTCAGAGGATAACAAATCAGGGATGTCTTTGGGAATTGGCCATGGATTGGCACCACAACTGAGACAAACATGTGTGAATATTCTTTTATTCTGATAGAAGTTCTTTGAAGAGAGTGATGGTATCCTTTCTCAGCATCATTATATATTTATGGGCTTCATTACTTTCTGTGACAATTTCCCCTCCTTTTATATTTATTACCTATTATTATATAGACTTGACATTCTGAATGGGAGTCTCTGACTGAGCCATCCGTATTGGCTACCCACAAGTTAAGTTTCAGGAATAGACTTACCAGAGTTTCCTTTTTGGTTTGGTCCCTAGAAAAATTTGTGTTTGAAAAATAAAATAATCATGGGATTGTCTTTATCACTGGTAAATTGGGTGCACATATCATTAGATCTAGTTTGGGCTCTAAAGGGAAGTCACTCTTCAATCTACTGTTGTATTATTCTGAGGAATTAAAATACTGTCCTGAGCAGAAGTCTCCCTCCGCCAGAATAGTAAGTACAGTCCAAGGCCTGGTGTAATTGCATCTGGAAAGGTAATGGCAAATTTTTGTGACGTAGAAGACATAGAGAATTTTATCTTCCTCTGATTTCCCCAACACATGCTCCCATTCACACTGATACACATCAAACCTTTCCAAAGAATTCCCCACTTACTACTCTTCATATTTGCATGAAGCACACATTCAGCCAGTCTAGGCAGCCAGTCCTTCATTCCTTTATAGTCCCCTTTTACAGTTACTGTGGCAACGTAACAAATTACTTCAAAGCTTCCCTCAAAACTGTGAGCAAACTACGTCAGCAAAAATAAAACACTCATCTCTTATGTTATTGGATAACACTGGTTAAGAATTCAGAAAGGCTACAGTGGGAACTTATCACTGTTCCATGATATCTGGGGTCTGAGAGGGAAGGCTCCAAGCATAAAGGCTGAAATCATATGAAGGTTTGCTAATTCACATGTCTGAAGGAAGATGCTGACTGACAGTGAAAAGGACCTTATTTACTATCTGAGCAAATCCATGCAGATGTTCCTTGTTGACTTCCTCACAGGATGGTGATTGGGTTCCAAGGGCAACTACTCAGAGTGAGGAAGGTAGAAGCTATATCCTTTTGTGACGTATCCTCAAAAGCCATATAGTATCCCTTTTGCTGTATCTAAAGGTCTAAGTAGTCCACAAGGTCAATGTCAGATTCAGTGGGAGGGAATAAAGACCCTATCTCTCAGTGAAAGAGATGTCAGTAATAACAGAAATAGAACTTGTGAGGTGGAGGAAAGGGAGAGAGGAGACTAAAACACTGGGAAATCAGTGAAAGCCTAAAAATTGGTAATTGGAATCCAAGAATAGGAGGAGAGAGGATACAGAAAGCCAATATTTTAAATGGTAATGGACATACATTTCCAAAATCTGATCAGTCTAGAAAGAAAAGGTGGATGTCTAGCTTGGCAGTCTTTCCTCTAACATCAGGGGTACCTGAAAATTTGATTTTTGATTAAATTCACCTTACAGTATTAACTCAAGGAACTATTAGGGATTTGATTACATTGGATCAATGATAACAGAGACTCCAGCCTAGGGCTATGTACTGAATTAAGCATCTGTATCTCATTGTCAACATTGTTTATCAAGTAATGACTAACTGGATATGATGAGATACAGCTGCACTAGAAAATGGACATTATTATGTATCCCTTGACAGGTTTGAAGCTAGCTCGTCACATAGCCTTAAGGGAATAATGTGACCAGCCAAAGGTAATCACTGAAGGGAAACCATGGCTTATTTGAGCTGACCTCTTCCTCAAACAATTATGTCCATCTCTTATAATTACACACATCTAGACTGCAGAATATCTGGGTTTCTGGAAATAGAGACTAGTAGTAATAGACTTTAGCTCTGCTGATTTGGTTCTCTTACTCTCAGAAAAAGAGAATATCCTTTCTTGGCTTTTAGGGAAATAAACTTGATATGGAAAGAAGCCAGTTTTTTCTCATGAATCTGTTAATCCCAATCCATGACTACTGCTGCTTAAAAGGCAGAATGGACGTTGCAGAGTAGATTACAAAGGGTAGGGGAGAAGCACAAAAGGTAGAAAATGACTATGAAGTGCCATTTTCTCGTTGCTGCCAATCTGTAAGTGTAGTACGTCCACTGATATAAGAAGGCAAAGTAAACAAAATCAAAAAAAGTAGTTAAGACATATTTGAAGCTGTGGCAAGAAGAATAATTCCCCACACACACACAACATGTTATGCCTTAATCCCCTAATCTCTGTATAGGTTACTTTATATGGCAAAAGAATCCACAGATATGATTAAATTAAGGACCTTGAGATTTTCCTGAATTACCTTGGAGGACACAGTATAACCATGAGAGTGTTTACAAGAGGGAAATAGGAGGCTCAAGGTCAGAGAATTAAGTATGGTAGAAGCAGAAGCTGGTTTGAGTGAAGAGGCCAGGAGCCAAGCAATGCAGGTGGTCTCCAGAAATCGTGAAGGGGCAGTACGTGGATTCTCCTCTAGAGCTCACTGAAGGAATAGAGCTCTGCTGACATCTTGATTTTAGCCCCATAAGACCCATTTTTGCATTCTGACTTCCAAGAATATAAGATAATAAGGTTATATTGTTTTAAGCCACTAAATTTGTGGCATCTTGCTACAACATTAACAATAGATATAGGTACCACCAATGGAATATACAATGATGAGTAATAAGGCAAATCAAATGATATGCCACTGAGGTAGCCAATTATAGAAGTTGTGATATGGGTTGCCGTCACCCCATGCACAAACCTTTATTCAACTCTCCTTTTAAGAGGGCAAGAGACCATACTGGAACCTGGGCAAGACTGACACTAGGCAAATATAGTCTTTAATGGCATTAACAATATTTGAATCATTCAAAATAAGGAAAATGGTTGACATAAAAATGGTGATGATAATAATGGAAATAAGAAGGAGTTAAACTAAGTGGCAATGTAAGATTAAATCAACACGGGGATAATTTAGAAAGAGAAGATTGATGTGGTTGCTACAAAAAACTAGTGACACGTTGTTATCATCGGGATGGAGGAAAACCAACCCCTGATCAGGCAACACAGAAGCTAAAAGAACCTGTCAAATATGTTCCCTTCATCTTTTGGGATACACTTAAATCCAGTAATGATAAAGGAGATTAAAAAAACAAGCAAGCAAACAAACAAACAAACAAAAAACAAGATATTAGAGCAGGGTACTGAATAAACTCAATCCTTCAATGTGCTAGTGTAGAAGATGAATGAGTTGAGGATCAATATCATTTCACCAAATTTCTGGCTGGGGTTCCAAGGCTGAATGCTATAGTTAAAGTTAAATAACGTAGGGTAGAAAACACCAATTTGGGAAAGAATAGTATTGATGCATAATATACTGGAAAAATACACTAACATTGAAACCTGGATGGTAAATTCACACTATGGCAGCAATGTTAGGGTGCAACTGTAGATTAACCTGCACCATTGAATGGCAGCATCACTTGAACCAGGATGCATAATTGAAATGAATGAGACTGTAAATGGGAGCAACTATCATTGATGGCTTATAGTTGGATGTTGGGTAAGTCTGAACTTTGTTTTATCGTTATGCTAAATAGAAACTTTAGGAGTTTTTGAAAGCAGAAAATTTGTATTCAATGAAAGGATGGCAGAAGTAGGCATACTACACCCAAAATATCTCTACTTGCAAGAGTCCCCACTGGCCTCTGAGAAACTAAATGGTTCCTAAAAAGTAAATGCTCACTCTTATGGCTTGAATTACGTAGTTTCTCTAATAGCATCTGCTGCCAGTTATGATGACAGGCTAAAGTATAAAATTGACTGTTAGGCTGTCATAGAGTTGGCTAAGGTTTCCTTTTATGTTCTATCTCAATTTTGAAGAAAGCCAGGCACATATTTTTCTTCTTTTTTCTTTTCTTTCCTTTACTTCTTTTTTTTTTTAGTTCATTGACTATTTTTTCCTTAGAGTGTCTGAATTTCCCAGCATACTGTTACAACCTGATGATATGAGAAGTATAGATTTGATTCATTATATTAATTATATTATAGCATTGTCTTTTGCAGAAAAGAAAGCCAAGAAATTTTGGAAATGGAATGGCATATATGACTGATTATTATAGCTTATATAATATATTAATGGGATCCATTATATACAGACTAATGGTAAATTAAACCATATAAAATATAGGGCCCAAATGATTCTGTTAAATTTTTAGAATAGCTTAAGCACAGCCCACAAAAGACATTCCAATATGATTATAAAGATGTATCACTGCATTCTTCTAAAAACAAAGTGTTTCAACCCTACGTGAAAATTGTTAGATTTTGGTGGACACATACACATCACGTACCTTATTAACATCTATACAAAAAGTTACCAGAAATGAATCTGAATTTTCCTAGTGTTCAGAACAAGAAGAGTTGTCTGAAAGACTTATAATACCAGCAGTGCTATTAGGGAGATCTGATGCTAATGTGGGAACATATCATCAATGATGATTTTGGGTGGCCGTTATCTTACCTGTGGGCTGTTTGTAGCCCTCCCTCTTAGAACCAGTAGAACCCCAGAAGAATTTCACTATCTTATTTGCTGAATGGACTAAATCTTATCAGGTGGTCAAAAACAGCAAGCCAGTTTACTGATGGAATCTTCCAAATCTCATTTCCACATTTTAGCTGGAACTCTATTACCATTTTGCCTGCAGAAGTTAAGAAGTAACACTTCAAAATAGGCAGAATTGAGGAAAGCAAATATGGTTGCACAGGAAAACCTAGAATCTTGTCCCTAGCCTGTGATATTTGGCTATTTAAAATCATATGACATTACTAAATATCTTTTTTTTTATGGCCAAACAAATAGACCCTCCTTAATTGGATAAATTAAAACAGTTATCCAAGGGGAATACAATCATACACATTTCTGTGGAGAACATGAGGGAGAAATATATTTGGCTATGTAGCTTCTCCAACTCCAGAAAGGAAAAGAAAGGAGGCAGTTGTTTCAGATGGAGTTTAGAATTCAAAAGCGGATTGCTTTCTGTTCCTTGGAGGCTGCTATTTGGATACATGAAACGATAAGGCATAGAGGTGCTTGGGCTATATAATATCGACAGAACAATATATTCCTGTCACAAACTAAACCTGCTAATGCAGTAAAATGCTGCTTAAGAATAATAAAGAAATCTAAAACTGATTTTGGAAAAAATTCTAGGAGGAAAAGTTTCAGGAAATGGCAGTCAGTAGCCCCAAGTGGCTTCAGATGGGTCCTGGCTGAGAAGACACAGCTCTACTTCAGGTGCTGTGTATCCTCTGACCAAAATAACAACCAAAAAAGAAGTAAACGTTTGGAACAAAGGATTTTTTTTTGCCTCAATGCGTTTCATTGTGCTGTGTTTCAATGTGCCCCTCAGTTGGGTTACATGTCTCAATATCAATATAAATGTTTCATTGGAGGCAATATAGAAAAAATGCACAAGAAGCAAAATTTTGTACAGACCTATCAGATCCCTTATTACCACCAAGTGTCAGCTAAATTGAGAGTTGAAATGAGGAAATAAAACACTTGTTAGCAGAAAGGCAGCTGTACAGTAGCAGATTATATTTTGCAAAAATGATCTCTCTCTTTTCTTTGCCTATGTTTCCATTTGTATACTTTCAAGTTACCTATCTCCCAGTTCCTTTTGTTGTTGTTGTTGTTATTGTTGTTGTTGTGCTTTTGCCTGTATATAATCTGTTAAATTACTTTTAGAGTTCTTAATTCTATATGTCCTAGAACATCTAGATTTTTAAAATTCACTCTGTAGATTCCAATCAACTGTTACATCTTCTATGCGTTTTTTTTCTATTTTCTAATAATTTTCTGTGTGTTCTGGAACCTATTAAATTATATTTGTTTCTTCTTTGTTATGCAACCTCAATATGTGGATCACCCATGGGTGTAATTCTATTTTTTTTTCTTTGATTTCTAGTCAAGAGGTACATTTTGTGTTTGTGTTTACATGTGTGTATATTGGTGAGCCTAGTAAAGCTTGACAATGTTAGACATTTTCAATAAAGAAAAACTTTATAATCTTCAGATAATGTTATCTTCCTTTAGAAATAATTAACTTTTCCTTCTTTTAGACAAATAGAGTGATGGCTATTCTCATTAATTATAGACTGTTTTGAGTTGAGTCTGGATTGAGATTCCTATAAATCTAGGTTTACTTTTTTAAATTTTTATTTATTTATTTTGAGAGATAGAGAGAGAAGAGGAGGGGTAGACAGAGTGAGAAAGGGAAAATCCCAAGCAGGCTGCATGTCCTCAGTGTAGAGCCTGATGTGGGGCTCGAACCCATGAACCCTGAGATTATGACCTAAGTCAAAACCAAGATTCAGATGCTTAACTGACTGAGCCACCCAGGTGCCCTGATAAATCTGGATTTACTTTTGATTTGCCCTTGAGTTTCCAGAGTTTTCAACTGCAATTGTCTTGTATTTTGTGGACCTATTGCTCTAGTGCTTTTAAACTCCAATATTTGCCTAATAAATCTTCCAAAAATGTCCTGTTTGCATGTCAGAGAACTTTTGCTGATGATTTTGGTCATAGATCTCAGGTAACTCCATTATTCAGCAAATGTATTAAGATGGGAACAAGTCATGCCTTTGGAGTTCCATATCTCCACCAGAAATTCTTCTGACATTTTTGTCTAGTCACAGTGCTACCTCCCTGGGCTATCATCTGGATCTTCAACCTCCTGATTTAATCAAATTTAAAGAATTCTTTTGGAGTAGAAGTGGCTACAGGACATAGGTAACCACTCCAATATTTCTCCGGCTCTATGCTCATGCCTCTCTAGTTCTGATTGGCACAACTAACTCTGTTGCCTTCAAACAGATCATATCTATGTTTTGATGGATTTTCTGGTTATTTTAGGTAGAAGCACAGATTGTCAGAATTTTCTGTTCCACAAAAAGAGGAAATATATCAAAGCATAATTTATTAGACTTTTTCATAATTTATTAGACAGACTTGTTAGAGCTCAATAGCATATTTATGTATAAAATAAATATATAAAACATATCCAACTGATACACATCTTAAATTCAAAAAATTATAGGAAAGAAATTGGACACGGAGATCTTATTTTCCCATCCATGCATTTTTGTAAAAAAATGTGCATTTTATTGAGCTTACAAACTCCTATATATTGGTGGTACATACTTAAATTTTTGAGCAACCAGGCTACTTTGCCCAGTATTAAATAGTTATTAATGATGCTACCCATGATACATGATGGAAGTATATAACTGTGGTGAGTTTTTGAGTGTGTGTGTGTGTTTTCTTCTTTTTTATGTATGTATAATTAACACATTATGCTATATTAACCTCAGATATACAACATTAATGAGTCAACATTCTATATATTACTCAGTGCTCACTAAAATAGATGTAGTCACCATGAGTGTGTGTTGTGTGTGTTTGTGTTTTGTCTTTAGTTTGTTTTTTCTGATGAAATATGTCAAGCAAAGTGTTCATATTAGAATACAGTTGTTGCTGTTTAGAGAATGGAAAAAACCCACAGTTTTATCTCATTTGGTTGTAAAATAACTATCCCTTAACAATAACATGTATTATATACATTATTTCAATTAAGAAACATTATTCACAGTCATATCTTACCTAAAAGTCTTAATGAATAAGCCTGAGTTACTTCTTAGTTCCAGCATTTGGTTCCTAATAAAAAACAATGTGACATCTTAAGTTTTTTTCCTTATATAATAGTATTCATTGTCTCTAATGCATTTTATCTTTAGTATTTTATTGTGCAAATCATAATCATGGTATTGAAAAAAATATTTAAATTATTTTTTCTAAGATAGTATTGCATTTTTCTTACCCTTATTATCATTAATGTTATTGTTAGTTTTTTTGACCACCAGGAAAGGAAGCTTAATCAGTGACTAATTAAAATGCCTTCCCAGCTTGATCCAGTCCAATCAACCCCGGGACCAAATGTCCAGGTTTTTTATGAAGCAAACCATATTGAGTTAGACTTGAGCCACAATTCTGTACTGTGGTGTTGTGGCCCTTGATTAAATTCACAGCACCTTCCTTGCAACAGGAAAAGTTTAGTCATATGTTCTGACTTAAAGTGGGGTGTACAAAAGTCCCAATGTGGGCTATTATCTGATCCATTACGATGGCAGGCTTTTTGTTAAAAGTTGATTTGTAGGCTAATTTGGAAATTGTTAGAATGGATTATTTCTGCATGTTATCCAAAAGTGGCCTTGGGCTATTAGAAATTATGGTAGCATAATTATTATCACAGGGAGATAAATTTTGTTTGCCTGAATTCTCTTTCTGGCTATCTTTGTGGATATTCAAATTAGTGTCGTTTCTACTATTAAATAGCACATGTAGATGTTTTATGTGTCAGTAAAAAGGCAAAACAATTATTTTTAAATCATCAAGTTATTTGATCAATAGGCATTCAGATTGTACGGATCAGAGAAATAAAAATATCATAAAACACTTTGATTTTTCTGGTTTAAATAAATGCCTTTAATGACTTTCATAATTTTAATTACTAAAGATGTCTACCTGTTCCATTAGTAAATGTATGTGCAGGAAACTCAATTACATATTACTCCTTAGTATCCCATTCTAGAATTTTCATACTTACTCATGTTTTTTTTGTTCATTTGTTTTGTTTTGGTAATCCAGGCCATTTTAGCAGATACTGTGCTCTCCCTCTCTCTATCTCCATATATATATATATATATATATATATATATATATATATATAATATAGAAAGTGGATAGAAATTTTGAATAAAAGTATCTGTTTAATGTCTTCTCATTTAATTTATTGTTCCAAAGAAAAAAAATTTCTAGACCCCAAATATCATAACTGGGTATGAAAAAGAGAGCGATGCTTTATATTAATTACCTCTCAAGTACTATTTCTAAGATATATAGCATAGCTTATGCATACAAAATCAATAAACTTAAAAGAATAATCTTCCTCTCTCACTGACTACCTTCATCTACTATTTGACTTCTATTTTTTAGAGTGGATAAGTTACTCGGATTTTTATGAAGCTGTGCTAATATTATACAAAAGTTCATCATAATTATCATCAATTAATGATCTGTCCTGGCCCATTCAAATGCACTATTGTTACACATTGTCAGAAATGACAGCTTTCTCTACACAAGATGAGTGTAGAGAGAGGAGGGGTGTGGGTTTTTTCATTTTTAAACAAGTGGTTATTTTATATAAAGGTGCAGAGAGAGAATGAAAAACAGATCACTATTATTGTGGAAGGTTTATTATGTTATTGTAGAAGGTTTTGTTTTTTTCATGCACTAAACTGAAAAAAAAGCCAAATATGGCCATCTATCTAACACATGGAATGTCCAAAATATAACATAACTTAACACCCCAACTGAGGTATAAAGAGTATTTATTTCACTAGATTAAGTAGTAATTTACTGAACTGTCACAAGAAAACCTCCTTGACTGAATTTAAAAGAAAGAAATAAACAGAAAAAATTGAGATTAGTTAACTTAAATTGCTTCTAGTTGCAAGTAACAGAAAAACTGAAAAAAGTAATGTGAAAGGGGGATTTATTGCCTGAAACAAACAATGAGAAGAAAGAGACATTTACTTTTATTACAGTAACAACAACCACTTCTGGTGAATTCTTTAAGAGCATCTAGCATGGTTAGTTATACCCTGAAGGACATTCACCATGGTCAACAGTATTTGCACCTCTTTGGGGAAGCTCCAATGGCTCAAGTCCAAAAAATGCTGGGGCTGGGGAAGCAGAGGCCAAGAGAAATTTTGAGATCTGAGAGACCACAGCCAAGCAGGAAAAGGCTCAATACCTGAGTAGCATGGAGGTGGCCAAGGTGCAGAGGGACTAAGAGTTGAAGAAGGCCACATTGGACATCAAGGTCAACACCAGCCTAGCACAGGCTGACCTGGCCAATTAGCTTCAGGTGGCCAAGACTAAGGAGACCAAGAAGTAGCCGGTACAGGTGTGGATGGTGGAGCAGGCCCAGCAGGTGGCAGTGCAGGAGCAGGAAATTACCCCAGAAAAGAGCTGGAGGAAGCCACCGGAAAGAAGCATAATGCTACAAGCTGGAGGCCTAGCCAAAGGAGAGAAGTCTCAGCTAATTATGCCGCCAGAGGCAGAAGATGAGTGTGTATATGTGTAAGGAGTCCAAAGCCTTTGCTATAGAAGAAGGAGAGCTAGGTGGAAGCTGAACAGACAGCTAAGAAGGCAAAAGCATTCATTACAGCTGTACCAGGAGACCACTCAGCTAGGCATGGTGCTAGAGGAGCTGGCCCCAGTGGCACAGTGGTCCCTTGACCTTAGCCAATATGATCAAAATGGCGTCCAGTGGAAGCGGAACTGCAGGGGTGGCTGAAATGCTCTGTAAAGCACCAGACATCCTGAGCTGCCTCCTTGAGATTGTGCAGAGACTCTCAAACATCACTCAACATCTCCCAGATGAACCACAAGCTTTTACCAACAGCCCGATCCCTCAACTTCCCCTGATGCTTACCTCCATGGCTCAAGTGGTTTTAACGGTCCCATACTGCATAGACTTCAAATGGCCTTCTTGGCATGTTCTTTGACAGTGGGGTTCCACTTGTCATGTCTCTTTGCCAAATAGCCTGTGACTTACCTTGGAGAGGAAGAATTATTCTCCTTCCCATTCTTACATGACAAAGATGGCCAGTCCCCCAGGGGTCCCATGCCAATCTTCTGATTATCCTATTCCACTCACAGCTTACTTAACTTCCTAATTAAATCAGACTGTCTGAACCTGTTGTCTAGAATTCTTTTCTCATCAACACTGAGGAATAGCCGGGAGGTTCTCAACTTCACCTGTCAAATAAATTGTTGTTCATAAGTTAAAAAAAAATCTGGTTAATTATTTGTAACTAATGTAATCTCCATTCAGTAACATACAATAATGAGTAAAAACATTTTATGCCATTCACTATGATACAAATGTACTATTTTGGAGGGGAACCCTCTCCCCACCTTGACCTCCATCTAATTTGGCGTGAGATAAGGCTTATTTTTCCACTAAAGAATTGAATGAACACAAAAATCCCTTAGTCTCGTACTGGTGTTAAGGTCACAGACAAATGAAGCTTCTAAGTAAGAGTTTAAGAATTTAAGTCTCAAGGAAATAACTTAAAAACAAAAGGTCAGTTTAAAATTCAGCTGCGGAGCCATTTCCAAAGCTGCAGAAACAGTGACCAGTATGGCAGCAATCTTACCGAGTAGCACCAGTTGCAAGCAATGAGAAAAAGAGATTGTTTTGGTAGTGTTTAACAGTGGCATGTCTGTGCGTTTGTGTTGCTTATCTAAATGTAGTTACCAGAGAAAACACAGGACACAGGGTTAAATTTGAATTTCAGGTAAACAAGAAATACTATTTTTAAGAAGTATATTCCAAATGTTGCATGGAGCATACATTTCTTTTTTGTTGTTGCTGCTGTTATTAACAGAATTTCCAATATAACTGGGCACCCTGTATTTAAGTTCTTGCTAAATTTGTGATATATCCAGTAGCCTTATATTAAATGTATTTTTGTCTTATGTTAGCAGATTCTTTGCTACCAAAAGCTTTGATTTTATAAGACTTGGTACCATGAAGCTTCCGATAATAGGTACTAGTCTGTTCATTTTAATTAGAGATAGTGAGAAGATTAGAGGTATCTGATATATGCTGGCTTTAGAGAATGGCAACGCTTGCTAAACATGGGCGGAACACTTTTAAAGTGTAACATCATTTAATATTGGAATCAGGATTTGGGATCTGAGCAAGAAATCTTCAATGTTGAAGTGTGTTGGTTACTTTAAATCTTGAGTAAAAGGAAGTCTGCCTATATGACAAGCATGGTACACAGAGAACTTTCCAGAATAAAAGAGAAAAGAGAACAATATGGCATTGCCAGGAAAGGTCCCGTGTCCCTACAATTAGATATTAAATTTGACTGCTAAGCAAATAACCTAGAACCTTGGCAGGTTTAGAAAGTTGATTTCTCTCTAACAAGGTAATGTTCATATGAGCAGATTAAGACCAGGGGCTGAAAAGAATTATATGGAGTACAAGAGAATCCTGTATATGAGAAGAATCAAATATCTTCTATTTTCCTTTAAGTAGTTCTACCTGATGAAAGGTAAGTTCACTTGTGAAGACACAGCTACAATGGAACCTGAAAGCAAAGTTGTAGGTGAGTCACAGGATGGCGTTTTGATCTCTCCTTAGGCAGATCTAGAAAGAAGGTAAAAAATACTCAAACTGCCAAAGTAAGGGATGGAATTAGATGGTTCACAATTAAATCCTACCTTCCCAATCTTCTAGTCGTGTGATGCAAATTATGTTCACTGATGCTGTTATGAAGTCACTTTCTCTAAATGCTGAGATGTCAACGATAAAAATGTTAATAACAATTTTATATAACCCATAGTAGTCTAGAACAATTAAATTCATTTTCACATCAAAACAACTTGTTGATATAAGTGAAGAAAATGTTAGTTATTGCTAGTCACTTCAAAATACCTATGTCAAAAGATAATATCCTGCATAGTATCAATGTTTTTAACTTTTTTGAGATCTGCTTCGTGGACAAGCCTATTGTCAGTTTTTGTAAGGTAACACATGATGGTGGTGAGGATGTTGGGCAATGGAAACTCTCATTCATTGCTGATGGGAATGCAAAATAGTACAGCCACTTTGGAAGACAATTTGTAGTTTCTTATAAAACTAAGCATACTCTTACTATCTGATCCAGCAATTGTGTTCCTTTGTATTTATCCAACAGCTGAAAAATTATGTGCACATAAAAACCTGCACACAGATATTTATAGCAGCTTTAGTCATAATTGCCCAAACTTGGAAGCAATCAAGATGCCCCCTAGTAGGTAAATGGATAAATAAACTGTGATACGTCCAGACAATGGAATACCATTAAACTCTAAAAAGAAAAGAGCTGTCAAGCTATGAAAAAACACAGAAGAAACTTAAAACGTATATTATTAAGTGTAAGAAGCCAATCTGAAAATCTGTATGACTTGGAATATATAACATTCTTGGAAAGGCAAAACTATAGAGACAGTAGAAAGATCTGGGGATTTGGGGGGAGGGTAGGTAGTGAGATGAATACGTGAAGCACAAAGGATTTTTAGGGCAGTAAAATACTCTGTATGATACTATAATGATGATACATGCCATTATACTCTTGTGTAATCCATAGGATGCATAATACCAAGAGTGACCTGTAATGTAAACTATGATTTTGATGTGTCAATGAAGGTTCATCCGTTTTAACAAATGTACCACTATGGGTAAAGGGGGCGGCTAGGCATGTGTAGAAGCAAGAGATACATACAAAGGTGTGTACCTTCCTCTCAATATTGCTGTGAACATAAAACTGCTCTAAGAAAATAAAGTCTTTAAAAAAATACAAACACACGAACTCAACAAGGACATTACAAGAAATTAAATTACAGGCCAATAATACCATATAATCACAAACAAATTAAAATGCAAAGTAGGTTTAAATTTGAAAATCAATCAATATAATTCATTAATTAATAAGGAGAGGTTTCTGGGGCGCCTGGGTGGTTCAGTTGGTTAAGCATCTGACTTCAGCTCAGGTCATGATCTTGTGGTTTGTGAGTTTGAGCCCCGCGTTGGGCTCTGTGCTGACAGCTCAGAGCCTAGTGCCTGCTTCGGATTCTGTGTCTCCCTCTCTCTCTACCCCTCCCCCATCACACTCTCTCTCTCCTTCAAAAATAAACACTAAAAAAAAAATGAGAGGTTTCTTAGAATTATCTCAATAGATACAGATCAACCATCCTTGAAAAAAA
Organism: Panthera leo; assembly: GCF_018350215.1. NCBI lineage: Eukaryota > Metazoa > Chordata > Mammalia > Carnivora > Felidae > Panthera > Panthera leo. The sequence continues at coordinate 43,716,734 of NC_056679.1, read as the reverse complement.
GAGCAGCATAATAAAAATAGAAGGGAACTCTCTTCACATAATGCTATGCCAAACAATGTTATCGGTAATAGTGAATTACTAATAGCTTCATCCCAACAGTGAAAATGACAAGCATACTCACTATCACCATTAGAATTCAACATTGTGATGGAAGTTCAAGTGAGTACAAAATATGATGCTTAAAGATTGGAAAGAAAAAGTATAACTGTTATCTTTCCTATATGAATGTATAGAATTTAAAATAATTTAGGCCAATACAGTATAATTGATCAATGAAGGTAGCAAATACACAAGGTGTATATTAAAACAATCCATTATATTTCTGTGTATGACAAATTTATAGAAAATAAAATTTAAAAACACCACTTCAGTTACATGAATAAATGTAGTAGAATACATTTATTTAAAATACAAAATTTATCTTGATAGAAATCTATGAAACATTATTGAGAAAACTTTAAAAAGATCTAAATAAAAAAGGGATACCCCATGTTATTCGAAAATCCAATAATACAAATATGTCAACCCATTTCAAAAGTGATCGAGGATTCTGTATTATCCTAGTAAGATGTCTACAAGTTTCTTTACTATCTTTTTGTTTTGTTTTGTTTTGTTTTGTTTTGGAAAAATGAATTTATAAATTTGGAAATTACTAGGTAAAAGAAAAAGGCCAAAAGTACTCAGCATAAATTTAAGAAAAAGGGAGTTGAAGGACTATCATATATCAAGAGTTATTTAATGTTTAAAATGAGGAAAAGAGTAGGGTGTGGTTGGAATGAAACACAATTGAAAGAGCAGAATCGGATGCATACACATTTGGTCACTTGTTTGGACACAGATGGTACTTTGGAGCAATTGGGTAAGGATAGTGCTTCAATCAGCTAGGCAACATTGTATGTCCGTAGGGAAGAAAATGAAATACAACTCCTATTTGACATCATTTAAAATGATAAATTATATAGGAAATGTAAAACAATAAATATACTAAAATCTAAGATAAAATAACATATACATGTCTAGAGTACGGAAACTCTCTTTACAGGATATAAGGTAACTTTAAGAATAATTGTCTTTTTTTAAGAAAAAAATATTTTAAAAATAGGTACCATGGAGTAGAAGAATATATTTGCAACATGTGTAATCAAATAAGGTGTCTAGTCCAGAATATATGTTAAGAATCCCTTCAGGGGCACCTGGATGGCTCCATTGGTTAAGCATCTGACTCCTGGTTTCTGCTCAGGTCACGAACTCAGAGTTGTGAGATCTAGCCCCACGTTGGGCTCTGTGCTAGGCATAGAGCCTGCTTGGGATTCTCTTGCTCCCTCTCTCTGTCTGCCCTTTCACCACTCGCTCTCGCTCTCTCTCTCTCTCTCAAAATAAATAAATAAACTTTAAAAAATTTAAATAAGCTCCTTCAAACCAGTAAAAAAACCAGACATCACAACATAACATTGGATAAGAGACAGTAGAAGGACATATCAAAATGGCCAATAAACATATGAAAATATTTTAACACTGCTTAATCAATGAGAAAATGAAATTCAAATTACAATAATATATCAGGTCTTGCCCCCTACTCCAGATGAGATATGAGAGAGAGAGAGAGAGAGAGAGAGAGAGAGAGAGAGAGAGAGAGACCATGAAGAGAATGTGGACTCTTTTCTTTTTTTGTAAGATTTTTTAAAGTAATATCTACACCCAATGTGGGGCCTTGAACTTATAACCCCAAGATTGAGAGTCCATGCTCCACTGTCTGTGCCTACAAGATGCCCAGGAGAATGTGGACTTTTAAGCATTGCTTGTGGGAGGGTATATTACAAAGACTCTTGAAGACCATTTGAATTAACTAAATTAAACATAGGCATAACCATTGTGCCAACAATTCAAATTTCATGCATGTGTTCTTCAAAAATGCTTGCACATGTGCAGTGTGAGAAATGTACAGTTTTTTTCATAACAACATTGTTAATAATAGTCCCTTCCAAACAATGAAAATATCAACAAGAGAATGCATAAAATTTTGTTGTATATGCATATAATAGAATAGTACACATCATGTGTCATGTGAAAACAACCTATAACCAAACTCTAGTTACACACAAAAATGTAGGTAAACCTGACAAAAATGCTGTACTAAAGAAACAGGCACAGGAGATGCTTATATGCACAATGCATATATGCATTGTGATTCCATTTACTCAATATTAAGAGGAAGGTAAATAAAGAAAACTGTACAATAGGTTTTAATCTGTGACTATACCAGTAGGCAAGATGATTATTTTCATAAATTCCCACTTTTCAGTATATGTTATGTTTATATAAATATGTTAATGCAGCTGCATGCAACATATATGCATAAATACAACTCTGTGTGTGTGTGTGTGTGTGTGTGTGTGTGTGTGTGAATTCCATCCTTCTAAATCTCATATATCCAATATGGCACTAATATCTTTTTTGTTACTGGTACTAGAATATGAGTAATCATATTTGGTTCTGAGTGATCACATTGAAAAAAATCATCAAATCTTATCTTCTTGGATATAGCAAAATTATATTTCCTCCTGCTCTCATATTTTATGCTTCAGGTCCTCAAAGAACTTTTTTAAACCTAATTTTATACAAAAAATAGCTGATCTTAATACTTCTTTTTTGGGATATAATTGAATAGTAGTGTAGCTCATAGCAATATCACAGGATCAGCATGAGAAGTGGGTTATAGGAGTCAGGATAAACTGGTCATGCTGAAGTTACAACCTGCTCCCTCACCAACCTTAGTGATGCATCACAGGTTTTATTTTCCCATGGTACATAACTGCCTCAGACCTGGAGGTTCTGCTTGTTTTCCTAAGCTGGGGATTTAGGCAGAAAATGCTTATCTTAACGAGTCCTTACACCAACTGTATCATGGAAGAAGCAGATATAGAAAATTATATCTCGGCCCTCAGAGGCCTCTAAACAATGCCATGGGTTACTGCCACTCACACTCCAATGGCCGGGGAAATAACATGGCCACATCTAACTTTAAGATGTGTGGGGAAGCTTGGGTGCTTACAAATAGGAGCTCCAAAATATTTGTAGGAGTCCTGATCATTACAACATGGAGGCTTCTTAAATTTAGATCTGCGAATACTAGGTGCTAGGTCTTGGAATTCCCTAAAATGATTGTACCATATTCTTTTTGAATATGTTTTAAAGAGCTAGCACAAAAATATATTGTTAAAGGATGCTGTGCACCTCATATATATATATAATATTACATATATAATATATATATTTATATATATTATATATATATATTTTTTTTTAAATGTCTTCTAACGTCTCATAACCATGAGAAACAATTTGTCTTTTGGTGGTGTACAGTTACATTTTATGTAGTTTACCACAAACATGGAGTCCTAAATTTTTATTTTGAATTTGTCTGTTTAGATGATTACCATATTAAAGGAATAGAGATGTTGAGGATGCTGTGTTACATGATTACTTGATGGGGCAACTTGATTGCTCTCGTAATATGTTCAGTAGTTAAGATGACCTCCAGAACCATTTGCAATAGTAAATTACTGCCTTATATTCAGGTTTCTTATCCTCTTTACTCTCCTAGGCAATTAAAAATTCATTATGTTAAACTGCCCAACTCAAAAAAGTCATTGTTATGAGTTTTCTACATTGTCTTATTTCATGAATACAGTATATATCCATGCATGTTTTATGTATGATTTTTTGTGTGTTGTATTTTATTAATGAAGACTAGCTGATTAATATCTTTTCAAAATACTGTGTGATATTTAAATCCTAGATTCCCCACTTGAATTACCAGTCCCGTTTAGTATCCTGTATGGGAATCAGAGAGGATAGGCACAAAAGAAAACACATGTATAGTTCCCTGGGGTCCATTGATTTTTCCAGGGTTGGCTGTGTTGATAAAAAGCTTTTAGCTCTCTTTCCTTAGTCTCCTTATCCCTAGTCCCAGGTGTCAGATAGACTTTTGTTTTCTTTCTCATTTTGTATTTGCCTCAAGTTCTTATCTGTCTGTAGCCTCTTGCTTGTTTGCTTTGGATTCTGCTAGCCTAACGTTATAAACCTTTCAGACTGGATTGGGATTGGGTCCTAAAAAAGGTTTTGAGGCTGACGGTTTTTTGTTTGTTTTGTTTTGTTTTACCTGTATGCCACTAGTTCACTTTCAAGTGTTATGTAAACTTATTCTCATTATTATATCCTAGTGCCTAATTGTGGTCTAGCTTCCATTTCATTTTATTTGGGAAGTATATTTCAGCTTATTTTTCTTTCACACTCAGAACTCCTCCTAGATGAACTGTTAATCTGTATTATTATTGTCTTGGAAAGTGGGCTATAGCTTAATCATGATTCAGAACTATCAATATTATAGTTCAAGACTTGTTCTTCATTGCACTGTAAGACTTGTAAAGGGAAAATAATTCACTTATGTTCAAAAGGTAAGCTAATAAAATACTCAAAAGAAAGTAAAAATACATATAATTTTATCACCTATAAAAATATAAACAAAACAATGTTGCAAGAAAATATTAAATAACAGTTCATAAAAGCCATTTGAGTTCTGATTATGTTTACAAAAACCTTTGCAAAATTTGATTATGGTCAAAGATTTTATGATGAACAATTGCAATGACTATAAGTAGAAAATATATTTTCTAATATATTTAAATAATAACTAAATAAAGCTTTTAACCCCAGTATATATGGTAGCTTTATAAATGATAAATATCAGACCTGCCATGATAACAGCAATATAACTTGCCATGGTTCAAGTGAATTATGGACAAGTGTCCTTCTGTCAGAAAACTTATAATCTGGTGTGATAAAGGCATGTATAATTAACAAGTAATTTCTTTTGAGAAACTTTGTGAAAAAAATACAACAGAAAAAATGTGTTTCAAAGTAATTCAAGTTACATGGGCAGTCAGGTAACAATAGTCATCTAATGCCCTCTGAGGAAATTACACTGAAAATCATTGTCATTTTTGAAAAATAGGAACAAGGGCCAATGTTATCTGCATAATAATAAAGAAGGAGAGGAGGAGAGGAAGCAGATAGGTAAGAAGGGTCTGGTTCTTTTATGACTTTATTGAAAGTAGTAATGAGTAATGAGTTCACTTACTCTTCTAAATGAAATGGAAAATTGCTCTAAAATTTGAGGAAAAGGATTACGTGAACTGAGTTGTAATTTTTAAGACGCTCTGGTTTGTGGATTAGGTTTGACTGTGACATGGCAATAGTGAAAAAAGAAAGGCCACATAGGAGGCAATTTTAACAATCCTTGTGAGAGGTAATTAATACCATAGCAATGACCACAGCCACCTTATCTCTAATTCTAATAAATTTCAAACAATATACTCTTTCAAATGCCAGCAGTAGATAGTCTACAATAAGAGCCCAGTTGGAGAGAGACCAGCCAGCCAGCATCAAAGTTCCAGATATGTTATTGAGATCATTGCAGATCCTCTGGATGCACCTGAGATATTAGCGACTGCACCCTGGGAGGGGTTTGTGTGATTTTTCGGGCCTGAGAATAGTCAGTGACAAAGGCTTTACCTGGAGGGCCTCACAGTAGAAAGCTGCCCTCTTCACACAGACTTAGTTCATAAACAGTGCTTTGTAGAGTATGAAAGAGTCGCTATCAAGGACTCAACAACTCTCTCCTCATCCCCTGCACCCACACCCTGCTCTTATGCATATCCAGATACCTCCATTTAGAAGTCTTTCTATGGGTGTTGGGGCGAGCAGGATTTAGGAGAGGCTGTCCTCAGCTGCCACTGTTGAGACCTCCTTATCAAGGGGAGAGGAGGGAAAGTTGAGATGCTTTTCTTTATTCAGTACTCACTATTTTCCACTCTTGGCCCCTTTCCTTCTCCCTCACCTGAGCCCCAAGATCCAAAAAACTATAGGGGCCTTCTGTTTGGGACTCCTTTACAAAAGAAGGGCTAAAGAACTTGGCTATTAACAGAAAAGGTATAGACTATAGAACCTACAGGTGAAATGAATCTTATCTAAGACCAACAAAGATCTAGTGCAGTACAACTTAAAGTATGGTTCATGTACTTGCAACATCAGATTCACCTGGGATCTTGTTAGAAATGCAAATTCATGTGTTAACCCATAACAACTAGATCATATTCTCTGGGAACCAGAGGCAGGGATCTGTGTTTTAACCAGCATTACATTTGGTTCTTAGGAAGGAAAACATTTAAGATCCACTTCTAAGGCATGTTTGCATTCACTTAGGGTTAGCAACTTAATTATTTTCAGTCAGAAGAAGGAATTATTGGCATAAATATTTTCATAACCAGGGTACAGAGGTACTCTGAGGCTAAACAACTGCCCAATCCCAACAGTAAATAAATTTTGATTAACATTATTTCCAAAACATGTTTGTTTGCTAGAGGAGAAACTATATAGAATTCATTTATTGAGGTAGTATATACACATAATGAAATTTACCAATTGTAAGTGTAATAATTGATGAGTTTTGATGTATGCATATAATCATGCAATGACCACCAAGATTAGAATGGTCTCATCACCTCCAAAATATCTCCTGAGCTGATAAATCAATCATATGCCCTCTCCCAGTTTCTTGAATATCATCGCTCCTTTTCTGTTCTTACATAAATACATACGTACATACATACATCTATTTATTTATTTATTTATTTATTTATTTATTTATTTATTTATTATTTTCAGTTTAATGAATGCAATATAAATGTAAATGCAATCATTCAGTATGCAGTCTTCTGTGTCTGGCTTGAATACACTTAGTTTAATGTATTTCAAATTGAGGCATGTTGCATGTTTGAGTATCTAGTTTTCCCTATTGATTTTTCAATAGTATACAAATGTACTGATACCCTGTAATTTACCCATTCACCAGCTGATAGGTATTTGGGTTGCTTCCACATTCTGGCTATTATGAATGATATCTTCAACATACCTATACATGCTGTTGTGGAAGATACGTATGTATGTATTTCTGCATTTCTTTTAGGTAAATATCCAGGAGTAGAATTGTTGGGTTTTAAGGTAAGTGCATGTTTACATTTGTAAGATAATGCCAGACTGTTTTCTGATTGTTTTTACAGTTTACCTTTTCATCAGCACAGTATTATAGTCCCAGCCAAACAATTCCCTCACCAACAATTGGTACCTTCAATTGTTTTAGTTTGGTCATTCTAATGTGTACATAGTAGCATCTCATTTTGGTTTTGATTGAATTCCCTTCATGATTAATGTTTGGCATTAAAGTATTGGGAAACATAGGCCAATTTCCTCATCAGAGATAAGGGCCATTTGAAGGATTTATATTATTGACTAGATTCAATTTTTTTTTTCATATTTTGGAAGCCAGAGAATTGAGAAAAATGTGACTGTTTTAACTATCAAGAAGAGAAAACTAAATGCTGATTTCATTTTTTCCATTATAGGTAATTTTGATTAAGCTTATGCAAGCTTCCAGCTAAAGATCATGCACTCATGTTCAGTGAACTCTCACCTCAATAATTTTTATGATATTTAAGTCTGTTTTAGATAAATATTCAATGTCTTAATCCTTTTAGTTTCCACTGAATATAACATCTATGCAGTGCAGATAAACATCTTTAAATCAAACTAGAAATGGTGAGAAGCAATAATACTTTGCTTTCAAAAACATTTTCAAGTATGGCTGTTCCAATTATACCTCCACGCTCCCCCCTCCAAATTGTCATAAATAATACAGAGCATGGAACATAGTTTAGTGGGAAACTACAGGTAGCTTTGGTGTCATAAAAATTTGGTTTGAAATTCTCACTCCTCCTCTTCCTTGTTAGCTATGTGATCTTGAGAAGCAAAGTAACTTCTCGGATTCTCAGTTTCTGGTGTGTAACATGGTGAATGAGCTTTGACTGGGTGGCCCTGACTTAAAATGAAAATAAGTAGAAAGTTCCTGTAGACTATCTGCTAAGTAGTGAAGCACGATTAATACATACACATGTGTGCACACATTTACACACACACTCACATGCAGACACACACGATTTAGTTTCGTTTTTCTTCAGCTGCTCTCTCAAATAAATTATTTTTATCTCCTCCCTAGAAAGGAAAAGAAATAGGTTGGTCAAGAGTAACAACAACAAAAATAGATTACATAACTTTGGGGTTTTTATTGTCCAATATCTTAAGCATTTTCCATGTTTGCATATATTTAAGTAAGTTTCCTATGTTCACTAACAAACTTTATAAGAGAGATAATACATATCTGAGCTAAATTATTCTTTAACTGAAATGTTATATTAAAAAATATTCTGTACTTTTTGAGTTACATTTCAGTATTTTTATTGTTTGTCAAAATTTTATATTTTCTTATAGTATCATATAAGACAGCATTTTCTAGTGTTGTTAAATTATACTATAGATGAGAGTGCAATGATCTTTTACGAAACCAAGTATAAAGATGATAAAAATGTATATGATTTCTGTTGATGTCTGATTGTCCAATTATCTCAGAAAATTATGATAAAAAGTTCTGCCTCAGCCTTATTTTAGTGTACTCAATAGGATAATTGGAAAAATTTCTTCATATCTTTATAGAGAAAGAGAAGCATATAAAATTTGATAACAGTTGCTAACACGTCCATCTTCAAAACAAAGTAGAAAGAGACATTCACTTTCAAAATAAATAGATCATGGGGAAACTTCCCCTTGTAAACTGTTTATAAAAAAAAACCTCCACAAAGCAGTTCTCAAACCATGTATCCACACTAAATTATTCTATTTGACATCTTCCTTAGGTCCCTCAGTACATCCTCTTCTCATTTCCTGAATTTACCTCTCTTTCTCTTTTCTACTGCTTATCATTTCTATTATACTATTTTTTAAACTTTTTTTTAAAATTTTTTTTAGTTCTGTGAACTCTGATATTTTATTGCTGAATTATATCGCAATTCTAGGCTCAGTGTAATCTTACTTAGCATTTTAATTTGATTGGCACATTTTCTTAAGTATTTTGTTTTTCCTCGTTGCTATTCAATAAAAGTGAAATGATTGACAATAATAATTAAGCAGTGGGAGTTTCCATAGACTTAGTCACCTTAAGAAGGACAAGGCTGATTTTTGGAAGAAACACTGAGAGGTGCAAGGCAGACAGAGTGATTTCCACACTCCTAAATAATACTTGTTACTGTGTTTTGAAATGTAACCATAGGGAGAGTTCAGAAACATTAGTACAACATCTTTATGTAACATTAATGCAAACTCAATCTGTAAAAGACTTAACAGTCTCCTAGTCAATTAGGGACACCCACCTGTATAGAGCATAGCTTTTTGGTATCCTTCATAAAGTGTCTATTCATTTTATTTCCCGTTCTTTGTGAAGATTTACTGGGAAAATATTTCAAATCCTTGTGGTTTGGGATACACCTACTTATTCACATTCACATCTTGAAAATATATTATTGTTTAGCATTTCATAATTTCCAAAGTGATATGATTCATAGTAGCCTCAGAGATTTTGAGATATAATTATATCATAATGAATTTGGACAGACAATTCATAGCTAGTGACACTAATAAATAGTAGGGTATCTAAAAAGTTCAACATAAGAATAGTAGTATCTATTTCACAATATTGCTGAATTTGAAAAAACTACTAAAGTAAAAGTGCCCTATAAATTGAAAATGCAGTAAGTGGTAGTTTCTCTCTATATATGTAGGGAACAAGGGTGGGAATTCCCTGAGCCTGCACTGATGGGTTAACAAGGCATAAACAATTAGAAAGCCATAGGATGAACACACCCAAGTTTGGGTAAACAAGATTAGGCAAATAAGATTAGGTAAATGGGGCAAAGGCCACCAGTATAGGACAAGGTATAGGACAATAGCAGAAAGCTGCTTCCACAGGAAGGAAGGACTAATTAGGTAAACAGGTAAATAGAGCTATAGACTGCAGAGGGGCAAAGTTGCCCAGAGAGGAGCTAATTAGCAAAAGAAAGATGCCTTGTTGCCCCTGAGGTAGCATGCTCTGTCTTTCTTGTCCCCTAGGCCAGTTTAGGTAATCAGAGGGGAAGCCTCATGTTTGCTGTAAACACCCTTCCACCCAGCACCAGAATTTGTTTTGTATTCACCCAAACCCCTAACACCACATACCTCCAAACCCCCCTTTTCCCCACGCCCATGAGTTAATGTTCAGGGTTTCATTTTCTCTTTGTGCATGCCCATCACACTTGTAAGCCTTCTGATCCTAATAAAAATGGAGCAAGGACCCTTACTTGAGGATCTTGTCTTCTGGACATTAGCCTCTCTCACATTTTTAATGCCATGTCCCACTCTCTTGCTGAACAAGAGGGAACTCCAGACCCAGAGTCTATGACATCTGTATATATAGATATATCACATCTTATTGAATTTTTTTTCATTCTTCCTGAGTATAGTTGAAATTTAAAATACATGAGGTACCTGGCTGGCTCAGTTTGTTAAGCAACTGACTCTTGATTTTGGCTCGGGTCATGATCTCATAGTTCATAAGTTCAAGCCCCCATGTAGGGCTCTGCACTGCTGGTGTGGTCTACTTGGGATTCTCTCCCTCTCCCTCTACCTGTCCCATGCATATGCTGTTTCTCTCTCTGTCTCAAATGAAGAAATAAACGTTTAAAAATAAAATAAAATGAAATAAAATAAAAAAATAAAGTCAATAATAAAATAAAATACCATCCACATTTCCATTGTATGTTCATTATCATAGCTTCATAGCTTTATTTGAAGTTTCTAAGACTTCCTGAACTACTTAGCCTCCAAATGAAAATATATTTATATTTTAATGTACCTAATAGTTTTAAAAGAGATAATTCCTACATTTATAAGCATAAATATTTGTTTATTTTGAGAGATACCTTATATTTTTCATGCTATTCTAATATCTTCTTATAGATATTCTGAAATGATATACAGAAATTGATTTTCTTTTAAAGTAAGGCAGTATAGGGGCGCCTGGGTGGCTGAGTTGGTTGAGAGTCCAACTTAGGCTCAGGTCATGATCTCAAGGTTTGTGAGTTTGAGCCCCGCGTCGGGCTCTGTGCTGATGGCTCAGCGCCTGGAGCCTGCTTCTGATTCTGTGTCTCCCTCTCTCTCTGACCCTCCCCCATTCATGCTCTGTCTCTCTCTGTCTCAACAGTAAATAAACATTAAAAAAAAATAAAGTAAGGCAGTATAATTTTTTGTTTGGGTGTTCTTGAAAGCATAAATATTTGAACCATTTGCATATAGGAAACTGTTCATAAAAATACTAATAGGGTTTTTTTTTTTAACTTTCACTTTAAATCAAGTAAAAGTTTTTAATTTTTTCCAATAGGTTGTATTTGACATTGTCTGATTGCTCCTTGAAGAGTTCACGTAATAACAAAAGCACTTTGCATTTTTTATCTCATTTATTTGCCAAAACAATCCTTTGAGCTTGATATTATTAGATTCATTTTCCAAGAAAAGAAATTGAAGAGCTTTCAGCAATGTTACCAAATAGATAATTTATAAATGATTAGATTGTCCTTTGAATTGCAATCTTCATGACACCAAATAGTGTATTTTATGGACATACATATTTTTTGTTTATTAGTTGTATCGGAGGTTAATTAGAAACAAAACCATCAGAAGTCAGGCAGTTGGGAAACGAAGATGGAGGCAATTGGGAGAAGAAACGACAGATGAACCTGTGAACGTGTGTGGGACTCCCAAAACCAGACATGAATCAGAATTTTGTTCCACTCTGAAATCTTCAACTTTGTTTATGGGGTGATTTGCCAGAAAGCTTGGACATTTCACTATGGAAATGGTGAAATGGACACCATTTCACTTGGACATTTCACTATGGATCACTCATTGGTTAATGAGGCTGAGGCATCAAAGAAGCCGAAGTAGAAGATTCATCAAGAGCTGGACTTGCAACACATCTGCTTTTTCTTCGAGAGAAAAAAAAAGAAAGAAAAAAAGTTGTTCAGCAGATAATTGGCAAGCTATGTCAGTTAAAACAGCTATCTTGTGCCTTGGCCCAAACTGGAATCTAAAAAAGAATGCGGCTGCTATTTCATTTCCACACACAAAAAAATCTCTTGTAATTGCATATGTTTGGAAATACAGAGCAAATGTAATACTGGAAAAATACAGTTCCAGCCTAGCTACGTTGGCACAATGCTAACCTACCACAGTCCAAATCTTGTCAATTGGGTCTGTACATATACCACTTCTAGCCACATTTAACTTTTAAGTGAAGACATAAGCAAAATCATGATCATATCCAATATCATGAAACTTTTCTTCATATAATCAAAAATATTCATGATTTGAAAGATGTCTCAAAAGTTTCCCCCCAGATCTCACTAACTATCTTTGGGTCTTGTATTTTCCCTTAGCTAAGGCATATGCCCCTTTGGTATTCTTTAACTTAAATCTTGAGATTCGAGATTAAGCAGTAAAGACAATAATGTTACACAATAGGGGAGTGGAAGAGGTTAAGATAAAAATGATAAGTACACACACTAATATAACCATTTGTAATTTAAAAAAAAAGAATGTTCGTAATTATTGGAGCAAGCAACATATTAGGCATTATAATAAAACTCTACTACAAATGTGTGGTATTTTAGGCTTATTATTAAATATATTTGGGTTTGTCATTTTTACCTTAAGGTGAATGAAAATCTGAGGACGTATCTATTCATATGCATTGTTACTTTCACAATTTTTATTTTATTTTATTTTATTTTATTTTATTTTATTTTATTTTATTTATGTTTTTATTTATTTTTCAGAGAGAGAGAGACACTGGGATCTAGGGGAAAGGGACAGAGAGAGGGAGACACAGAATCCGAAGCAGCCTCCAGGCTCCGAGCTGCCAGCACAGAGCTGGATGTAGGGCTCAAACCCATGAACTGTGAGATCATGATCTGAGCCGAAGTTGGACGGTTAACTGTACTTTTTTTTTTTTTTTAACAAAACAAATCGACTTTCCACAATTCCACAGTAATAAAGTGATGATACAACTGATTTGGAAGAAATAACGACTTATTTCACTAGTTTCACTTCAAGTAATCTTACGTATATTGTGTTTGATTGGTAGCCACGATTGATGGTGAAGTCCTAAAAGTGCAGTTCAACTCTATAAAGACTAATGAAACAATAAGGCCATTAAAACATAAGCATCATTTATTTAACAAAACCCAGAAAAAACATCAAATCCAAGAGTTCTATGAAATAGAGTATTGGACTAAGACACTGACAGAAGCAGATGTTCAGGATTTTGCAAGTAAACATGAGTGTTTGTGGGCTTATAAAGCAGCATTCTAGGACACCTATACACTAGGTGATGATTAGGTTAAACAGAAAGATGATAAGATAGATAGATGATAGATAGATAGATAGATAGATAGATTCATGCTTAGATAAATATACAAAAACATATCCAATTGGTAAAATATAACAAAAAGACTACATCAAAGATATTTGTTTAAAATGCTGAGTGATTCTGCAACAAAGAAGGTAGCTCAAGTACTACTTTCCAAAACCCAATTAACTTCACATCTTCAGAAACTAGCTATGTTATTGAAGAGTAGTTCAGGAAAAAAAAAAAAAAAAAAAAAGCTGGCAGAGTATTTTTATTTGCAGTTTAATTAATTTGCTTATTATTAACATGATAAATTGCTGTATATGTGCATTTGAAGAAATGCTCCCTTCAATTTCAAGACTCACAAATTCAACCAGTTCTGATGTGAATACAGCATGAAGCATTTCATTGTCAAATTTGTGAACTGAAGTTTAAGTTTTGTGTAGAAATATGTTCTGGTTGTTCCCCAAATATAGGAAGTTTCACTAGGCCCATTCAAGGTATACTGATATAAAATGTCAGTAATGAATGATTTATGTATTAATATAAAAATATGAAATACACAAAATCTAATGCATTACATTAAATGTTATTCTTATCGCAGAAGCTTGTATATACAGCAACTATTGCATATTAAGATATGTGTTATTGAAGGGAGAACGTCTCTTGAGAAACTTGAATGAACTCTTTGTATTTCTGCAAGATATCAATTTGGTCTCCACTTAAAAAAAATTGACAGTCATCCTTGTTTATTTATCCAATATATTCAATATTTTAATGGCTATAAAACCACCTACAAGGAAGGAGTGCAACATGTTTATCAATGTCAGATAAATTTAAAGGGCAAAAACAGGAGAACAGAGGAAATGTGATTCTACAAACATTATGGCATGTTCAAGGAGTTGCCAGTAGTTATCAGTGAAGTTTGTGATGATCTTTACATGGTATATCTGTAATCAGTTGTAACCAAAACCCTTACAACTGTAATAAAATATTTTATATTTTATTTTTCAATAAAAAAGATGAATAGAATGCACTGAATATAAATTTTTTGTAACATTATTATTTAAACTTAGCAATAATCACATAGGATGCATTATTGGAACTGGCTACAGATAGACTGATTTTCTCACAATTTGAAAATATAACGGCACCTCTTTCATTTGGGGAAAAAAGTTTGAAATGACTTCCTTGAGCCTGGCTAAAATTGTTTTAAATGTTTAGTCACTTGTTATCTTTTATACCTCTCTGAGACTTTATTTTATTATGGTTATTATTAAAAGACAGTAACAATTTAATTGTATTGTATCCCTTGCAGACAGTGCTGTCATGAATTCAACATACACTAGGTAACTTAATAAGCATGAAATAAGGGGTACCTGGGTGGTTCAGTTGGTTAAGCATCAGACTTCAGCTCAGGTCATGATCTCAGTTTGTGAGTTCCAGCCCCGTGTCGGGCTCTGTGCTGACAGCTCAGAGCTTGGAGTCTGCTTTGGATGCTGTGTCTCCCTCTCTTTCTGCCCCTCCCCTGCTCACATTCTGTCTCTCCCTCTCCCTCAAAAATAAACATTAAAAAAATAAAAATAACTAAATAAATAAACATGAAACAAGCTCATTTGTCACACTAGAAACATTTAAGTATTTATACACAAAGTAGTTACTTAAGGAGACATATATAGGATTAATAGTAGAAATCACCCTTTCACAGTATTTTGTTCACTTCAATAACAGAAAACAAGCAATGTAATCATAACAGAAATGTAGCATTCTAACTATCTATGCACACAATTTCAGTGATAAGGAACTAATGTACATTTTTTTTTTTGTAAATTTGCCCATATTGTATTTGTTCTAGCTGTATTTACTGAAATATAATTTTATGAATCTGGACTAGATAATTTGTTTTGCTTGTATTTTATGTCATTTTTATGTCACCTTCTAGATCATTATGTTGTTATTCAATTCTATAAAATGTGTTGGTATAGATTTGAATACAGTGGTGGTAGTAGAAGGAGAGAGTTAGTTTTCAAACAGGTAATTTCACACTAACTTAAGTTTACTGATGAGTATGATCTAAAGTTGTGTCCGTGAGGTTTGAAACAAAGTGAATAAATTAGAGAAACCCTCCTAGGTGTAATTGCCTAAAGCATGTGATTAATAGATTATGGGGACAAAAAAAGTTAGTAAATGTCAACAATGCCTCATGTTTCTGTTTTCGACAATAGCAACTACTGGTGTGCTGATAAATATTTAACAACTGTCTCTCCAAAGAGGAGGGAAACAAGTTTATTCAGGACCTTTGCCGATTTCCATGGTATGAATATAGAAACTATGGCTGATTTCGAGCCATGAACACAATATCACTAAATGTGTAGTTGGGAATAAATGCGCACCATTGGCTCCGTGAGGCACTGGTAGCCAGCTGCATCAGACCACTGATTGCTACTGTGTCATTTACAGAAATAAGCAAATCTAGAAGATTAATGTATTTGTAGAAAACAGCTATAAATTTTGTTTTGGATTGTTATATATGTGCAGTATCATTGTATTATTCAAGAGTCTAGCACTCAAGAGATTTCTGGTATACAGAAATAAATCTATATAGAAATTCTCTTTGAAGTCACTGCAATATTTAAGATCATCAAGGAAAAGCTTATAAAATGAAGGCATGCAAAAGCACAAAAACATTTCAATGAAAGCAGAGAAAGAGAGGGCCATAATTGACAATGAAAAGAAACATCTAGAAAGTTAGTAAACAAATGAGGTGAATGAATATTCACAAACATCAAGTGAACACAACACTTCAATCAGGAGGAAATGGATGGTCTATGGTGACAGTTAACAAACCACAGTTAACTATGAAACTGCATTTTAGTGCCCCAACGTGTTTTGCTTACATTTGTAGATTTGTCTAATAACATGTCATTATTGATGCGTAGACACTGGGTTTAGATCAATTAATAGAAGTCCTTTTTTCTGTAAAGATACAGTTAACAAGAAAGAAACAGACGAATACAAGCAATAAACCACTATGTAGAGATTCTTTTTTCTTTAAGTTTATTTATTCTGAGAGAGAGAGAGAGAGAGAGAGAGAGAGGGAGAGAGAGAGCATGAGTAGGGGAGGGGCAGAGAGGGAGGGGGAGGGAGAATCCCAAGCAGGCTCTGTGCTGTGTTGAGAGGCTTGATCCCAGAAACTGTGAGATCATGACCTAAGCTGAAATCAACAGTTGGATGCTTACTCGAACTGAGCCAACCGGGCACCCCTAAACCACTACGTAGAGGTTCTTAAGACTTTGGAAAATAGGGGAATATTATCAAGTTCTTAGAAGTAGGTAGAGATTAGTAAATAAACTTTAGAACACATTTTTATAATTATTTTATGTTTTAGCCAAAATTGGGCTCCAAATCATTTTGGCTACTGATTGTAGTGAAATCAAACCCTAAAGCACATTATTTGTCCCTAACGAAAATGTTACTTTGTTGTTATTTTTATGTACGTAGTGAATGTTGAGCACAATTCCAACATGAAGCATAGGAAAGATTTATTATACAGAAAGACAAGTTGAAACAACATATAGAATATCAAAATGAAATTAATGGTATTGGAGGAGCCATATAATTTATGAACATAAAATAACATATAAATAAAAATATAAAAAAATGCAAAAGGAAAAGGAAAAATGATACAAACAATCATTAAAAATTTATAAATAGTAGAAATGAAGATTTAAACTATAGACATTAAATGGTAAAATTGCTGCAATGGGAAATTGCAAATGGAAATTACTCTCTTAGAATGTAGAGATAAAAGACAAAAAAAGAACAAAAAAAGAAAAGAAAGCATATGGGTTCATTTGGAGAGTAGAGAAAGATGATACAGTCTACATACAAATGGAGTTCCTGAAGAGAACATATTATAATTGAACATTCATGATAATAAAAATACAAGGAAAAATGATTTAGGACACTGTGGTTGTTAAAATTTCTCTTAATGTAAATTTACATACATATATCACATTTTAACATTAAAATTCCAATATGATGTTTTTTAAACATGGTAGAAATATTCTAAATATTATTCTAGAAAAAGAAATTAACTTAAATGTCAAGGATATCTTGAATTAGAATTGTAATGGTAAGGAATCTATGCTGATAATAACTTCTAACAGTTGCTCACATAAAATAAGTTAAGTAACTAAATGGATACTGATTGAATGTTAAAATATTTATTTAAAGGTAAAAATAATTTTAAAAATAAATTATTTTGTGAAAACAGCAAACTTTCTTAAGGAAATATAAATCTATTAACCTTTCATTACATATCAAAACAAACTAAACTTCTTATAAATCTGTATTTGCCTAGAAGTATATTTATTTTTCCTCTCTGTTTCTTGCTAGTTGAGTGAAATTGTAAGTGAAGTCTGGGTGTTTGTGTGTGCATGTGTGTGTGCATTAGAAGCAGTTTGTGTTAGGGGTGCCTGTATGGCTTAGTTGGTTAAGCGGCCAACCTAGGCTCCAGTCATGATCTCTCAGCTCATGGGTTTGAGCCCTAAATCCGGGTCTGTGCTGACAGCTCTGAGTCTGGAGCTTGCTTCGGATTCTGTGTCTCCCTCTCTCTCTGCCTTTCTCCTGCTTGTGCTCTGTCTTTCTGTCTCTCAAAAATAAATAAACATTAAAAAAAAAAAAAGAAGCATTTTGTGTTCAAGCATGATGGTAAGGTGGGATTACGTGATCTCATCTAGAAGCTTGCAGATATCTGATACACCTCTACGATTCTTAAAATGCAAGAAGGCTCTGCAGTTATTTGGGCTGCTGAGTGCTTCCATGAAGTCTTATTCATGGTGTTGGAAGGACACACCATAAATCTGATAGGAGCCTGCTCATCTCTCAGTCAGTCCTGGAGTAAGAACCTGGAGAGAATTCCTCACCTGTGTTGAATGGATTCTTGCATTTTTACCTTCTAGCTCTTCATTGGTATGAGGGAGTCCTCTACTGATATTGAACCACTTACTGAGCTCTTTTAGTTTTGGACTTTGTCAACAAAGCAACACAGCCATGATTACTGATGGTCACAATCTCCCATCAACTGTGTTAAAATGACTAAAATTTGATCATTTCAAATGTGTAAATTGAAGAAGGGAAACTAAGTTCAACAAGTTTAATAGTATTGAGGCAAAATCAATGGAACAACTAGAAAATATCTTTAATGTTAATGAGATATTCTGAAGCATACTATATTTTAAAAGTCAGCAAATAAGAGGAGATATTTTTGGTGAAAATAAAAGATAATGTCCACTTTGTAAAGTTTAATATGAATTCCACATGAATGTTTATATCTAAAAAATTGGAGACAAGATGTCCTGGAATAAATAAATGAATAAACAAACCAGGAAATTAATATCAAAGTTGTAAAAAAGTATATTCTTCCTTAAAAAGAAGAAATACCTAACAATATTAATGAAAATACCAATATGACAGAGCTGAAGTTGACCACAAAGTAAAAATAAATCATCTGAATTTTCAATATCACTGATAAAATGAAATTATTAAGCACATGGGAAAAATAAAAGATCAATGCAATAAAGCAAATAAATAAATTAATAAAAATAAAATCAGACATTAATGTAGTAGAAATAAATAAAACACTTTATCCCAAATAAATCAATACATGAGATAATTCTTTATAATGTTCAATAGAGTTTATAAAGTTTTATCTAACCTAATAAGGAAAAAAGGAGTGGGGTGCCTGGGTGACTCATTCACGTAAGCTCCAACTTTTGGTTTCAGCTAAGGTCATCATCTCACTGTTCATGAATTCCATCCCCATATGGGGCTGTATGCTGACAGTGGAGCCTTCTTGGGATTCTCTCTCTCTCCTTCTCTCTCTGCCCCTCCCCTGCTCTCTCTCTCTCTCAAAATAAATAAACTTGAAAAAAAAAAGAGAATGTAATTCTCGTTCATTATGAGATCTATTAATTAATTTATTTTTTGAGTGTTATTTATCTTGAGAGAGAAAGAGAGAGAACAAGCCATTGAGAGGCAGAGAGAGAGAAGGAGAGAGAATCCCAAAGAGGCTCCACACTCAGTGTGGAGCCGACACACGGGGCTAGATCTCAACACTGTGAGATCATGACCTGAGGGGATATCAAGAGTCTGTTGCTTAACCCACTGAGCCACTCAGGTGCCTTGACATCTATTAATTTAAATGAGCCTTCTGATAGATTTAAGAGAAAGAATCATGTGAAGAAGTTGCTTGATGCTAGAAATAATTTCAAAATTTCAGTACACAATTTTGATAAAATGACTCAATAAAATAATTAGTAATTACTTCTTAACAGAAGAAAGTATATAAATCTATATCGATCTAATACGATTACCTAACCTAATAGATTATGCAAGCAGTCCACTATAGTAAGAAAAAGTAACAATCAATATTTTATTGGAGGGAATTAAGCTAAAATAATTTGGAATTATTATCCCTATTTATAGATGGCAGATGATGTAATTGTATGCCTAGGAAATAAAAAAAATCAAATCAAAATTACTGAAAATTACTGAAATCAAATCAAAATTACTGGAAAGAATTTTTTTTTAAATAGTAGAAATAAAATTAATATATAAATCAATAGAATCCATTAAAATAAAAAAACAGTTAAAATGTAATGTAAGAGAAGACTTCATTCAAAGTAGCACTAACACTAATAAGATATTTTCTACTAACCTAAAGATAAATACAGACAAAAATATAAGCATTTTTTAAAAAGACTCTCGAAAGACAAAACAGAAAAAAAGACAGAACTCAGAAAATGAGTTGAAGTGTGATAACACCAAAATAATAATAATTAGCAACAGAGATGAACTGAAAGTTCACAGAAAAACAAAACAAATGGTCCTTAAATATATGAAAATATGTTTAATCCCAACAAGAATAAGACAAACACTAATTAAAAGCATGCTAGCATAATTTCTAACTTTTCAAACTAGTAAATACTCAAAATGCTGACAACACTGTAGAAAAATAGGTGCTAGCTTATATTGGCAATGGGACTGCAAAATGAAAAAATATTTTGGAGAAAAACTTGGAAGTTAACCCAATGACCCAGCAATCCCACTTCTGGGACTAAATTCTGTATAAATAGTACACATTTAAACTAAAACATGTTTGTAATTCGGATCATTGTTTATGATTTTTAAAATGTTGGAAACAATAAAAGAAGTCCATCTATGAGTGGCTCATTTAAAAAAATGTATAACCATTAAATGTATATGTAACTGTAGAAAATACTGAGAAATTTCCATGTAACAGAATATATCAGTATGGGATGAATTCATTATTATGATTTTAAGCGAAAAGTTTAAATCTCAGAAACTAAATAAAAAAGATGGGAAGTGATAATAAAGTCATATATATTACAAAGAAAAACAGACAAATGAAAAATAAAAGTGATGCTAGATGTGTGGATGCTTTGGTGAAGATAATTTGATAAAGTATCTTTATACAATTTTAATTTTTGAGCAAAGTGAATACATTGTAATCAGGAAAATAGTTTTCATTAAAAGGCATTTAGAGCTTGAATAAGTTTTTTTTTTTTTTTTTTTAAATAACAAGCTGACAAATAGAGTGTATAGTGCTACAAACTATGTTTTCCAGAAACTCTACCAAATGAATGTACTATCTTTCAATACAAAGGCATATAACAAATACATTTAAAAAAATGAGTTTAATGGTGACATATTTTGGATGCCTAATTTGTCAATAGCATAAAAATAATATTACAAATTATTCATAAATATTATCCTCACATTTGAGTTGGGGGTAGCAAAAATGCTCTTAGTTATTAAAATTAGTTATTAAAATTTTATGTAGTGAAGGTGATGGCTTAAATGAATATATTGGGATAACTACAAGTAGATAGAAGAATCGAACAGGAGTTAAAAAAATTAAAATAATTTCTAGTGTTAAAAGTAAGATAAAAATATAAATCAGTTATTGATATTCATGCCTCAAACTTATGAACCAATAAATAAATCAATTCCTACTAAAGGAAACAATTAAATGTTTCTTAGTCTGATATTGAAAGTACAGTGACTCTATATTAAAAACCAAAAGAAAACATTAAAATTTTAATGATACACATTTAATATTTGTTTGGTATGTAATACCATAAAATAAGAAGTAAAAAAATATGCTAACAATGTAGATGACAAAAAAAGCATAAGTATATAACGTATATGTATCAATTCATAAGGAGTTATTGAAATTGATGTGATACACAAAACAGTGGGTAAAAGGACAGAAGTGAGTCATCAAGATGTTTGTGATGCAGAATTCCCCTCCACCCCAGTAAGGACTTAAAGATGGTCACTTGCAATATATGAAAAGAGGAGAGTGATATGTCATTCACCTATCAAAGTTTGATTAAGCAGTGGATTTAATGAACTGCATCATGTGGCCCAGGTCTATATGAATAAGGGGTGGGGGGGGAAGAAAATTAGAGAATTGTTGCTGTGAATGGTGGTGGTGGAGTTTTTCCTGACAGTAAAGTGTCCTGCAATCTTACCAACTGGCATGGCGAAGATATGTCCTCCCCACTGTATTGTGCCTGATCTCCAGTGGTATTGGTAATTCAAGAATGGGACCCACTGGGAGACGGGATTCTACCAGAAAGAAATTCTGGAAAATAACTTCTTGTGCCATAATCTGACGTAGAGGAAAAGGTCTGTTGGTGACAAATGCCCAACACTAGATAATTATGCTACTTGAAAGCCCTACAGGGTTCCTGAGTAACAAATACATGAACTCTACCCGAAAACCAACACCTATATATGCCTGTTATCCAGAGTGAAATAGACGGCCAAGCTAAGCCAGAATGTCAGGAATAACCAACCACGAGTATCTATAGCCATGGAAAGCTTATCGAATCAATGTTTGGCCTATTTTTTACTCTTTTTTCTTCTTTTCCAAGCTTCTCAGAAAAATAGTAAGAGCTTTAAAAAGAAATGAGGAGGCATGTCTGAATCAAAATATACCACTTATCTCTACATCAAAGAGCCAGAGTAAGTAAGAAGAGTAAAATAGGAAGTCAGACACCTTTCTCAATTCAAGTCCCTGGAGATAATATCTTTCCATTGTACGAAGAACAAGAAGAAAATACGTAATGCGGTGATAAAAGATGGGCTTTTAATTTAAAACATGTAAACTGAAAGTTATGAAACTAGCTGCAAATTTTAAGTGAGAATATTTTATACAGCATAAACTTAACATTTATTAAGGAAAAATTATATCTTATCTGCACTTTTCTTTGATGAGCCTATACTTAGACAATAGCTCTGTCTATTGATGAATATGACCAAAGACTGTCCTAAACTCTAAAGCTTCAAGTTCACATCTCCTTCCACCTTATAAGAAGGCATCAAATGTGGTAGGAGAGTTAGCTGTCCTTCATTCGAATAGGGACTAAAACTTGCTTGTGTCCAAGGTGTTTACTATATGGCTGATAGCAATCTCCCAAAATAAAAACTGAATCATCTTTGGATTGTACCAATAAATACAGAAAACAATTGACAGCTTTAGGAATAATGATTTACAGTCTTTGTCTCTAAAATTTTAAACAGACATAAATACATTTTTTCACTCTGAATTTTATCAAAGAGGCTTTATTTATTTGTTTGTTTGTTTATTTATTTATTTTTCTGTCGGATGAAGCACCTCAAGAGTTTTCATTTGAGGATCTGGCATTCAGTTGTAATATGTTTACAATCTATGTAATGTCATACAATCTGTTCATACCTCCAAATCCTCAACTTTTCCAGTTCTGAAACAAGGGAAATATGTTGAAGGTTTCTAAAGTACTTTCATCTCTTTAATTCATTGCAATTTTAAGTATACCAACATGAAGAAGAGAAGATCATTTATGGCATTTTGACAAATTTAAACCACTTTTTATAATTTTATTTTACTATACTTATGTTTCAGCATTAAGATTTACAAAATAGGAGACACATCATTTTATCTGCTTGGGTTTTTGCAAAGTATCAAATTATAGAATACTCACAAAAGAGCTTAGTCACAGTTTCATCCTATCTGTGACCCAGAACATTATAACAGCTTGTGCAGCATGAAAGGGCAAGAAAGGATAAACATCCTTTGCAATTATATAACAATAAATGAACCATAGCTGATCAAGCATTATGATGGGATGTGTCTTGAGAGAATTTATTTAGTCAGTTAGTCATTTAGGAGAATTTGCACAGGGTAAATTCATTGGGCATATGGACAGCATGTGTTCAAGGACTCCCTGCAGCATTGAGATGACACATTATTTTAAAATATAGTGTACCATCCCTGTTATTATGGTGATTCTTATGAGAAAAATAAATCTATTTTTTTATATACACAAATTTCCTGGGAATAAAATAACATAACAAAAAAAGGTGATGTGGAATGTATCTAAAGATATTTTTTAACTACAAAAAGTAGTGAATTAGAATGAAATTTGATTGGGAATGGCATACACTATATAAAGATTTTTTTTTAATTTAATTTACCAGATGCCTAATGGTTTTTTGTTTTGTTTTTGCTTTTGTTGTTTAGTTTTTGTTCTTTGTGTCATTTATTTTCTTTATATCAAATCTAAAGTTCTAATTGACAATTGAAATTGGGTGTTTTCTTTTTATTATTGGAAATTCAGAACAAACATCTAGGACTACATGGTTTAACTCACTCTTGCAAGAATATTCACTGAGTAACACTGTGTGGGGTATAGACGCACTTAGATGTTTCTTCTCTGAGAGATTATGTTTGTTTTCCTTTCTTAACACATAATTCACTACTGTAATAAATCCACAACAATCAGTTAAATAAATCAAAATTTTGTCTTCAAAAGAAATGGTTCCAGAAGAATTATTGAAATTCCCAATGTACTTTTTGTACTGACTAAGAACAGTGGAAAAGATAGACTGTACATGTTCACATCATCTTAGGGCAATCTTACATTTGAAAAAAATAAACAGAGAAGCATGCAAATAAGAGAGGATTTGTGAAACCAGATATATTTTCAGTTCTGTGTCACATAGTCACTTGTTTAGTAATAAAGATCAGGCAGTGATATTAGGTATTGATATACAAATAATTCTGTGAAGAAGCCAAATCATACCAGCTGTCTAGATCCACTCGTTAAACACAGCCATGATTAAATCTATATTATACTGATTAAATTATGCTAAAGACAAAGATAATAAAAACTTGAATCTCATTACTTTCTCATTCTTCTATTTTTAATGTTTATTTATTTGGGAGAGAGAAAGAGAGAGAGAGAGAGCTTGGGGGAGGAGCAGAGAGAGAGGGAGACAGAGAATCCCAAGCGGACTCCAGGCCCAGGCCAGAGCCTGATGTGGGTCTCAATCTCAGGACTGTGAGATCGTGACCTGAGATGATATCAAGAATCATATGCTCAAACCACTGAACCACCAAGGCATCTCAACTTTCTAATTCTTCTACTACATTCTACTAATGTCCCTTGTCTTGAGGTTATACCTATTCTAGCTGTATAATGAAAATAATAAGTAGCTGCTGCCTTGCATTTTTTTTTTCTTACCTGCAAGTGGAGTTAAATTGGTAGCTTGAAAAAGTCTCATGTGAGTGTTTGCATCATGAACCTGGACAAGAGCTACCAATCAGGGTTGAATTTATTGTTCTGTTGATTTTTTAGATATATAAAAGTGATTGAAGATGTTGTGTATGCCATGCCTGTAGCTGTTTTATTATGGTTAGAACAACAATATGGAGTAATATTCTCTTACTGTAAAACTATCACCTGTTTAGGCAAGTAAATCACACACATCATTGACAGACTTTTGAATTTCCAATATAAGTCATCATTGCTTTGCTTAATCATCAATTTAAACAAAATTATCAATCAAATTTCATGTTAAAACTATTCGCATCAGTCCATTACATCCATGGATACAAAAGGTTTGGCAAAACATTTTAAAAGCCTTCTTGAGAACTGATTGTCTCTAAGAATTTAGAATAAAGACAATTGTCAATAGTTGTTTATGTGCACTCTACTTCACATATATCAGTAAAATTTGTAATAAATGTATGTATACATGCACACATTTTTCTTTCAGTGAGCTGTGAAATTGCACCATTACCCACTGTATAAACAAAAATGAGGTGACTAAGACAAGTTAGAGCGCAAAGAAAGGGAAAATTAGAAAATAAAGAAAAAGAAATAGGAGATACAAGTTTCTCCGGCAATTCTTACTCTATGGTTAATAAGAGTGAAATATTCCGTTTCAAAAAAAGGCAAATGATTCAAATGGACATTTCTCTAAAGAAGGTTTACCAATAGGGTCACCTGAGTGGCTCAGTTGGTTAAGCGGTCGACTCTTGATTTTGGCTCAGGTCACGATCTCATGGTTTGTTGGTTTGAGCCCCATGTCCAGCTCTCTGCTGTTAGCACAGAGCCCACTTCAGATCCTCTGTCCTCCTCTCTCTCTGCTCCTCCCCCACTCGCGCATGCATGCGAGCATTCTCTCTCTCAAAAATAAGTAAACATTTAAAAAAAAAAAGGTTTACGAATAGCCAATGACACATGAAAACATGCTCAATAGCATTAGTCATCAGGGAAATGCAAATTATAACCAGGAAATAATCACTTTACACATACTATGATCACTATAATTAAAAAGAAAAAAAAAGTGGAAAGTAACAAGTGTTATCAAGGATATGGAAAAATTGGAACCCTTTTACATTACTTACGGAATGTTAAGTGGTGCGGGTTTCTCAAGATGTTAAACATGCGAATACTATATATACAGCAATACCACTCCTGCATCTATCTAGAAGAAGTTACCAAAGCAGTGACTCAAACAGACATTTGTAAACTAACATTCATTTGTTATGAAATTTAGATGAATTATTACAACTTATTGCCTACTTGCATGGTTTCCACATCTCTACCTCCTCTTTTCTGCCACTGTAGGTCAGTGCTCACCTCCCATCTCTCCTTGAAATTCACCCATATTTTGTGCTAAATCAGGCCTCTATGTATGTGCAGGAAAAGCCACCACAGAGATTAGATACTTCTCTATTCCTGTCTCCAAATTCCCCAATGAATACATAGTCGATAGCCAAGCAGAGGAGCCAGTGAGTGCATGCAAACTCCACTCTGTCTGCAACTCCCAAGGTTCCTATACACACAGCCAGTATATTCTCAGCTTTTAACCATTTGTTAAAAAATGTAGATGAATTCTTACAACTTATACATACTTGTATGGTATCCATGTCTCTTCTTCCTCTTCTCTGCCACTGTGGGTCAGTGCTCACATCAAACATTCCCATGGAAAATTAACTCATATTGTCTTAGGTATGAAGCTACTTGTTTGTGCAATAACCTCAATTCTCTGATGGATTCATGAAAACTTACATGATTTTGTAATTGATCCAGCTTTTTCTTATTGTTAGAATGGTATTCATGCTCTTTCTGGCTTTATACATCACAGGGAGAATCTGAAAAAAATTTTGAAACAACTGTAAACCTTTTATTTTTAGATAAATACACTGAGTTCTCTAGGTGAAAGGAGTTAGACAATGGGGGCAAACCATTTGGCTTAACTCACTCAGAAAAAGAAAAGCTCTAGACATAAGCAAAACACCATTCTTTGACATCAGTTTGGGATGCTTGAAGATAGCATTTTTTTTTCCATGTATCCGTATAAAAAAAAAATTGACTCATCAAGTTCCAATAAATGTTCTTGTAAACCATTTTCTACTTCTAGTTTATCATTTCCAGTGGTGTTTTATTGCCTTTTTAAGTCAATATCTGTCTTGCTGTCTTCATTCAGGCTGCTGTAACAGAATGCCATACATGGGTGGCCTATAAACAATAGAAATATATTTCTCATAGTTCTAGAGGTTTGAAATTTAAAATCAGGGTGCCAGAATGGTTGAGTTCCAGTGAGGATCCTTGTCCAGGTTGTAGACCATACACTTGTATCCTCACATGTTAGAGAGCAGAAAAAGGAAGCAAGCTCTTTCATGACTCTTACAATGGCATTAATCCTATTTATAACTCCAGGGATTAAGCCACTGAGGTTTTAAAATGTATATGTGAAAGGACTAGTGTAGCCTTATTAATAGAGAAACTGATAACAAATATTGCAGATCCTCTTTGGTAGATTAATGCCACTGGTTTGGTATTCTGGAGGGAGAGGGCAAGAAGATAGATATTTCTGGATGGAAGGGCAGAGAGGCTTCTTATGTGAGAAAACACTGGTAAAACTGTCTCTCTTCTGTGATGATTTTCAAGGCAAATGAAGTGTTTACTGAGGCTGTATCTCTAAGAGAAATGGAAAGATTTCTTGGAAGGATTGGATTTCTTGGATTTCCTTCCATCCTTGAAAGGATTACCTTGCTAATGTGTTTGGCTATTATTGGAGTCTTCAGGCAAGGTATTATAATAAATAGTTCAAGAAAGAATATTGTTTTTCATTTGTTTGCTTGTTTGTTTGTTTGTTTTTAAGTGCAGAGATGAAGAGAGATAGTATAAAGATCAAAGCATTTCATGTTGAAAATCTTTCTGGTTCTAGACCCCAAAGAGGAAATTATAATAATAACCAGTAGAGCAACAAAGTTGAAAAAAAAAAAAAAAAGGCTTGGAAAGTGAAAACTTTATAAAATATCTCAGTTGGATGAAGTAAAGCAGCCTTGTATCAAACTTCAGATTAAGAATGTGGCCTTCCAGATGGCTTTGAAAAATGTCATTAAATTGAGGAAAACAGCATGGGGGAAAAGAAACAAAGGAGTAACAGAAAGACTGAAACTTATGTTCAGATAAAACCTTTGTCTTTGGTTGCTTGGCGCACAGAACGGACAATAAACAAGAATATTAGGAGCCAACCACATTTTTCAAGCAATCATACAACCAGAAATAAAAATCCTAGTCATCTGTCAAAAACGTAGAGAATTAATAAAACCTGAACACTGAGAAAGCATTCTTGCCAACATCTTTTTTGGGACAGGCCACAATGAATAATGTGGAATGAAGAATAGGGATAGTTTTGAGTGTGAAGCCAAGGTACATAAAGGAAAGTGTCCAAGAAGACTCCTCCTGGAAAGAACATTCAAGAAATTTTCACCAACTAACTCAATAACTATACTTTCCCAACTTAAAAGTTGTTTTGTACTAAAGTCTGAGGTGGGACTCCTCTTCTTCTCCTGCACAAGTAAGTGTTTATTGTACTTATTTTGTCTTTCATTAGCAAAAATTACCATCACTTTACTGGTCATTGAAAATTAAGACAAGTATTTCCATCTTATTTTCAACAATTATCAAACCCCCAAAGGAGCCATCCTTGAGTACCCTATCTAATATTATGCCCCCCACAATTCCTTGTGTGTAGGTATAGAACCCCACCCTACCTATGCATGTCATTTTGTATGTCCTTATTCTGATTTATTATTTTATGGCACCTTTAGCAATATGGAATATATTAAGTATATTTGTTTTTTTATTGTCTAAATATCCCTCTACAAATTAAGCTTCTTGAGAGGAAGAACTATAGGTCTCCTTTCTACCACTGTATATCCATTGACTACGTAAGTGTATAAAACATAGTAAGAGCTGACTAATTCATAAATTGTAGATACTCAGATAAAATCTGCATGTTTTCCACATGCATCTGTGAGATGACTTCCCTGCTATTAAATAAAGAGAGCTGTTTATATTTTGTTTCCTAAGGTTAATTCACAATTGGGTTTCTGAATATAATAGTAATAAATATCTATGAGTTAATATGGAATTACATATCCAATACTTTTCACACTAACATTTTTTCTAACTATATTCCTAGTGCAAAATAAATATGCCAAATGTTAAGTATCCTAGGGAAATAATACCTTTATATATATGCTTTATAGAATTTCACTTTTTATTTCTAGGCTAGAATTTCTAACTAATTATGTATCAGTTGAGGTTAAATTACCTATGCAATAATTCCACCTGCCCAATGTATCATTTAGAAATGGTTACTTTATTTTTCTTTGATAATAAATAATGCATATTTAATATATAAAAATCAGAAAGTGACATTTAAATACTATACATACATAAATAACTACTACTATTATTTTGCAACATTTTCCAACCAGTTTTTAATTACTTAACAATATATTATGAGCATAGTTCTATGATGTTATATATTCTTCAAAACTATCATTTTTGAAAGCTTACTGCAATCTGTCATGTAATTTTACCATGATTAATCAAATTATATATTCTTTACGTTATAATTTCCCTTTATATAAATTACTGTTTTGGCCATATGGTTGTATTATTATGGAACACATTCTTAAAAACCTCTATCTTATATACACACATGTGTTACACATATCATGTATGTGTCAGATACATATATAAAGCAGAGAGGTATCATAAACTTTGATATCATGTATATTATAACATATAGTTGCTTAATTGTTTTAACACATTTACAACTTACTGTGTACAATTACCTGAATGGCCTGCAAACATCTCTTTTATACTAATGTAGCAATTTTCTTAAATTATTTACAGTTTTTAAGGAGAACACTTCAGTTTCATTTTTCCCCTTTCATTTTCACTCCACTGCTAAGCAGTAAGTTTGGATTTGTTTTCATATATATTGGCCTCCTGGAATTCCTCTTTTGTAAATTTATATTTCACATTCTTTTATAATCATCCAAATATTTTGGAAAGAAAATGTGAGCTGAACTATACATATACTGCTAAGATCCTTCCAAAATAAATATTTTAAGACTCTCTATTCAGAATTAATCAAGTATAGCCTAGAGATAGCAAATCAACAACAAAATTAAATATTTTAAATTTGAAAACTTTAATAACAAACTTCATTATATATTTTGGTTATTTTATTTATTTATTTATTTTTATTACAGCTTCAATGCCAAATCACTGGTCTAGCGTTTTTGGTATTTTAGGAAACTGTCTGGCTTAGCAGTTAAACAGAGGCATTTTTAGCAGAAAGGAGTGTTGAGATTAGATGCATATCAAAGAGTGTATACACATTCATTAGACAGAGTAGATGTGGAAGATAATTCAGGTTGATAAATCTAAAGGTTTTGGCATTTAGACATCATGTTTCAGAAAACAATATAAGTTTTAGCTGTTAAAACTGAAATATTAGTTGAGAAATACACAGAATAAATAGTTTTAGAGAAATCATGGTATTTTAAATCTAGATTATATTGCTCTCTCCTTTAGACTCCTGTCTGTTTTCCTATTTTAGACATTCTGTCATGTCACAAGATGATGTACAATCCCTATGCAAATTTTCTTTTTTTTATTAATGAAATAATTGCTATTCCATTCTTAGTCCTAGAATTGAGAGTTCAGTGCTAAAGCTTTGTTTAAAGAACATATTTAAAAAAATGTTGTCTTTCAAAGTGTTATTTCCTTTACTGATTTAATTAAGGAAAATTATGTTTAAGAGATCATTTGCTTATTTAAATTTACCCCAAATTTCATAATTACTTGATGTAGAGAGAAAGTATTAATTCAAATTTAATATATTCAAGAATGATCTCATTTATTAACTCTGTATGAGCCAACTTAACTTCATCATATAGCTGGCAGATAAGATACACAATATCAGCTATTTATGGGATTCAATATTTTCCAGGAAGTACAAGCATCATATAGTTTTCTGTATATCCAATTGAGTGACAGAAAGTTTATCTAAGATGAAATTATAGAGATAGGTGTGCAAAGGGCCAATTATTAAGTGACTAACAATAAGAAGTTTTTAAAAATAAATTTACTAATAAGCCACTGGAAGTTTTAAAAATTGTTTTTAGGACTTGCTTGATAAAAGATAAAAGCCAGCCTTGTAGTGTAAAAAAAGGGATAAAGATGTATTAGACTAGGGATTCAGAAGTAGATCTAGGGTGAATAAAGTTTTAAAAATGGGATTATGTTTAATTATAATAATTGATAGAATGGATTTTAAGCAGAAAAGTGAAAGATGACAATGTTCCCCCATTCCTATATTGCCAAGAAAACTCCAATCACAATGACCATTCCTCAGGAACTATAAACCATCAAGTAAACACAATAAACAAATTCCAAGTTACTAGAGATAAAACAACAGTAGACAGTTTTGAATAGTAATCAAGTTGGAAGAATGTAATAACCAAATCTGAGTTTCCATTTTTCACAGATGTTTTGCCAGAAGGCCAAGTCCTACCAGTATGGCATGTGGTAATTAGAAATCTCTAGAGAATCTGCTCTTGTTCTGTGTTCAAGAACTAAAGATGTGATTCTGAATTGCCCAGGGTTGTTGGAGAGTGAGGAAGGAACCCTAGAAAACAGAGAGCCAGAGAAGGGGATATCAAATGTTCATGTATTATTTGGAAAACAAAAAAAATCAATGATTTATACCTGAACCACTCAAGTATGGGACAGACTCACCAGATTTGAACTGAAGCTCAAGAGACAGATTTTGTTGTTTGTGTCCAAAGAAGTCAATTGTTTCATTAAAACATAAAAAGAACATAATAGATTTCAGCATTTCTTACAACATTCATAATGCCCAAGATACAATGAAGATTACAATTTCTGTATTCCAAAGAAAAAGAGTCAATGAGGCTGACTTTGAGATGATCCTTATGTTGAATTGGCACTTAAGAACTCCAAACTATTATAACCATGATGAATGACATAGAAGCAAAACGTTCATAAATAATGAAAAAACAGAAGTCTCATCAGAAAAAAATATAAAATATGAAAAAGGACCAACATGAAATAATGGAACCGAGAGATAAAAGCATTTGACATTTAAAAGACACTGAATAGGGGCGCCTGGGTAGCTCAGTCGGTTAAGTGGTCCACTTCGGCTCAGGTCATGATCTCACAGGTCCCTGAGTTTGAGCCCCCGGACAGCCTCTGCTGCCAGCTCGGATGGAGCCTGGAGCTGCTTCAGATTCTGTGTCTCCCTCTCTCTGCCCCTCCCCCACTCACACTATCTCTAAAAAATAAATACACATTGAACAATTAACATAAAAGGCAGTGAATTGGGTTAATCGCAGAATAAAGATGACTGAGCAAAAAGTTGGTAAACTGGATGATACAATAGATAGGATTCAGTCTGAAGAAAAAGTTTACCTGGAGTTTGCAATATACGTTTACAACTAATCCAAATTTTCTTTCAAATAGAACTATACAACTTTACAAGTAGTGTCTGTAGTTTAGAATGACAAAGTAATCCTAATTTCCCCCTTCCATCAATTGTGGTAGTGGCAGGTCCCTTGGCCTCTGCACCTACCTTGGTTCCTGAGTTTGGCCTTGAAAGAGTGAAGAGCCAAACTAAAACAAACAAGAGTTTATTAGAAAGTTTAAAAAGAGGAAGAAACGACACTGTCAAGATGGGAGAGCAGGCAGGCCCAGTTGGCAGCTACACTTGGGATCGGGGTAGTCTTTTCTTTTTCTTTTAATGTGTTATGGGTCTTAGGTAGGGCGGTTCCTGACTAATGTTGCAGCCAATCATCTAAGGAACCTCTCCCACCTGTCAGGAGGGGGAGTTTTTGACCCTATATCGTCCTTGTCGGAACTGTCATGGCAGCCACGCCTTGCGGGGGTCGGGGGTGGGGGGAGGCAAACCCCAGTGTAATTGTATTTTAAGGAAGCTATATTTTACTCTAGGGCAGTGGTCATAGGGGAGAGTGCATGCGTGTTCCTGGGCATCTCTCCCTGCTATCTGAAACTTGGTTTCTGCCCTTCCTCACCTGTTCCCTGCTCACAACTAGCTAACCGCCTACCCTAGCATTTTTATCATTGTTGTCATTTATTTTACTTCTCTTTAAGCATAGATAAATGAATGCATTATTGCTATCATTATTCTGAGCAACTTTTATCTGATAGACAAGCAAGAGAAGGAAAAATAAGTTTTTGTCTTATCTTCACTTACTCCTTAGCTGCTCTTCCTTTCGTTAAGTAGATCTTAGTTTCTCACATAGCATTTTCCTTCTCCCTAAAGAACTTACTATTTCTTGAAAGAAATATTTAATTTTTCTACTGGCAACAAATTTCCTCAATTTTTTCTTCTTGAGAAAGTAATTCTCATTCACCTTTGAAGGATAATTTCTCATGAAGAAAAGTTCTAGGTTGATGGGTTTTTTTGGTCAACTGTTTTACTACTCCACTCTCTTCTTGTTCACATGCTTTCATGTTTTCTGAGGAGATGTCAGATATAATGCTTTTTTTTTTTTTTCCTCCATAGGTAAAGTGTTTGTTTTGTTTTGTTTTGTTTTCTTCTGGCTCCTTCCATTTTTTTTCCCCTGCAAAATGAAAAAAAAAAAAAAAAAAAAGAAAGCATCTTTTCTTTATTTTTGCTTTTCTGTGGTTTGAAAATGATATGCCTAGGTGCAGGGTTTTTTTGTTTTGTTTTGTTTTTTTCTTTTTGCATTTTTCCTACTTGGTCTTCTCTGAGCTTTCTGGATCTGTGGTTTGGTCTGACATTAATAGTCCTTGGATATCCTATGCTATTTTTTTCAGTGTTTGTTCTCTTTGCTTTCCAGTTTTAGAGGTTTCTATGAATATACCCTCAAGCTCAGAAGTTCTTTTTTCAACTGTATCTGGTCTTCCAATAGGGCCATCAAAAGCACTATTCATTTTGGTTACAGTGGGTTGTTTTGTTTTGTTTTGCTTTTTATTTCTAGCATTTAAAAAAATTCTTTTAGGACTTCCATCTCTTTGCTTATATTGCCCATCTGGCATTGCATCCTGCTTTTTCAATTAAAGTCCTTAGCCTATTAAGCATAGTTGTTTTAAATTCCTGGTTTGATAATTCCAACATCCTGACCATACCAGGTTCTGATGCTTGCTCTATTTCTTCATATTGTGTTTTTTGCCTTTCAGTATGCATTTTAAGTTTTTCTTTATTGGCAGACATGATGTACTGAGCATAAGGAACTGCTGTAAATAGGTCTTTAGTAATGTGGTGGTGAGATGTGGGGAGGAGAGGTGTTCTGTAAACCTATGATTAGTTCTCAGTCTTTTTAGTGAGTGTCTGTTTCTCAGTTTGTTTTTTATCCCCTCTTCCCACTTAGGTGGGACAGAATGACTAGAGTGGGATGGAGTTGAATATTTCCCTTCCCCAGGTTGCTTAGGCTCTGATACTCAAGCAAGTTAGGCCCTTGTTAGCTAGTTTATCCTGAAGGCAGGCCTTGTCAAGAACAGAGTACTCTGGTGCATTTACAGGTATTTTCCCCCTTCCGCTGCCTGATGCATGAAGGGATCTCTCTCTTACATTTGCTGTGAGAATCTGGGGGACTCAGGAAGTAAAACTCATTAAAAGTGTAGAGGATTCCCCTATGACTGTGGCTCCCTGGATTTTTAACTCTCCAAGGTGTTCACACTGAGCCTCCAGCAATTTGCCAATTACAAGGATGCAGGTTCTCTGACCCCAGCACTCTTTTCAATAGAGGTTCTACTCATGGGCCTCTGATGAAGTAAGCAGACTCCCTGCATTTGCCTTTCTTCCTAATTTAAGGGACAGGGTTTCCTTTGAGTCTTTACCTCTCTTATCCAAGAACAGTTTTTGATTTTTCAGTCTGCTTAGCTTTTTATATTTTGTTAGGATGAACTGGTGACTTCCATGCTCCTTACTTACATGCAGAACCAGAAACTGCCCAGCTAAGTTTTTGAAGCTTTTATATGTTTTCTGTTATACTTATTTCTCTAGCACAATGAATAACAGCTTAAATGCACATACTCAACCAAGCTTGTATTAAATTGTATTGTGCTTATTATTTATTTTATTTATTGTTTATCTTATTCACCAAAATGTATCTTTAGTCAGTCTAAATTGGCTTTCTATGAAATTCGAGTGTATGATTTTATAGGATATTTACAAAGCAGAAAATTGTAGTTTGGCAGAGATTCAAACCGTATCTAGCTCTGAGGTAACTGTCACAGCCTGAAAACTCTACTTCATGAATCTGTATAAAGAAAAAAAAAAAAGGAAATGAACTACTATTATGTTGAATAGGGGTGTTCAATTCATACAGAGCACCATAGATTCCAAACAATGTCTTATTCATGAGATTATGATATCATTCACATAGGCTGAAATATATTTAAGCATAGAATTCTGACCCAAAGACAGTCATAAAAATGTTTTACCACTTCTAGCAACAAATTTCATAGCAGAGGATCCTTAAAACCAAAAGTCCCTCAGTCAGTATAAGTGATAGACTGAAAAGATTCAAATTGACTGAGATTGATCCTAAAATGGATGCCAAGTGTAAATTTAACATCAAAGAATCCCATGTGACAAAGGATCATGCCAAGAAATCACAGATAAGGAATAACTTTTCTTTAAAAGACAAGTTAAAAAAATTAACTCAAGGCTACTTCTTGAGTAACTTACATAACTAAAATGAATTCCAGACCTTTTTTATTGGTTCTTCACTTTAAGCACTAAGCTGGAATCTTAAAAAAAAAATCTATAATTTGTATTTTTGGAGTCTAGATTATCTCTGAAACTTGCTAATCCTCACAGTAAAAATAGATGGCTTTCCTGGTTTTTTTCCCCCGTTAATATATTTTGAGTCAATTTGATGTTTTGCCCTAAGTTTGTTATTCTAAAATTTTCTGAATGATGAAAAATAACTTATACTAATCTGTTGGAATATTTTTGCTTCATTACTTCCTGGAGTTTCCTGAACATCACTTGAGAAAGTATTTACATTCATTTTAAAAACAATATCTGAATAACAGTCTAAGATTCTTGATGGAATTCCTTAGACATAATCAGTCAAGTTGAAATGATGCAGATTAATTCACTAAAATGACAGGGACTGTGATTTACTAGATTTCGTAGATTAGTAAGCAAGCAAATCCATGCACAATAAAAAATTAAGGGTAGCACAGCATAAATTGATTTTTTTCATTTATCTTGACAACTATAGTTTAAATTATTTATGACGTGCTTCACAGTATGCTAATGAATAGCCTCTAGTATCCTACAAAATAGAATTTTGAAGTTTAGACAAGTAACTAAAATCCTGTGCTAATAAATCTTGTCTGAGAGTACACTGAGATGCGAGGGCTTTGTGAGAAATTGGTTTAAAAAAAAGTAAAGAAAAGAAAGAAAAAGAGCAGAAAACTGCTATATAGGTTGGCTTCCTTAAATAGAATTTATTTTAAAGTGTGATGTGTCCCTCTGGCATATCTGATTTCTTTAACATTTCTGTGTCCCAGAAAAGTCTAGTAAGTTCTCTGAACTGCTATTTGATTTTCTTTGCTATATTCCTCTGACAACTTTGCATGATAGAGATATATAGTGTTAGTGTAAAAGTTATCAGAGGTCTTGCAAATCAAAATTAAAGAATTGGTATCTCTTTAAAATTCATTTTGTAAAAAGAGACACTTAGAAATTAATTGTTATTTAAAATCACAATCTTATGATTTCCACATTATTTCAAGCTATTGGTTAGGATCATACTCATGGTGTGACCCTTCATTTACTCATTTTGCAAGAAAATCTGAGATGTCAAAATGTATTCTCAGTTTTTAGTTGTAAACACATATATACTTCAACACATACAGAGTGCAAGGCTTTGATGTCTCACTGAAGTGAAAATTTAATGAACTAATAAACAATCTGACCAATTTTTGAATTAGAGGTGAAAGACATACAAGCTATTACTTATTTACTTCACTTTTTCTTTGTTTATGCCTATTGAATGATTGATTTTTGGCACTTATTCAGTTTTGTACACTGAGAATGATAGGATTTATTAATA
Source organism: Panthera leo (assembly GCF_018350215.1). NCBI lineage: Eukaryota > Metazoa > Chordata > Mammalia > Carnivora > Felidae > Panthera > Panthera leo. The sequence continues at coordinate 43,679,538 of NC_056679.1, read as the reverse complement.
TTCAAGACAGTATTTTAGGTGTAATGATACACTTATATTTTATTTGGCATTAACATACTTCTTACCCAAAGTCATTTTTCTCCTTCCTCAACACCCAAACATGTACATACTCTAAAACACACATACACACACACATACACACAAATAGAAAAAAAATCTAAAGAATAAAAATATTTTTTCAATAGCTATGTCTGCAATCCCGTTTTAAATATGAATTAAAGCATCAATTTTTTGTTTCTGTGGCCCATAAAACTTAATTAGTCTACCTATCACATTGAGGACTGAAGTAGACTGGGTAAGTTTACTAGTCTTGTAGGCCTGCCATAGCAAAGTACCACGGACTAGGTGGCTTAAACAACAAGAAATTCATTTCTTATAATTCTGGAGGTGAGAAGTCCAAGGTCAGGATGTTAGTAGGCTTGGTTTCTTTGTCTTGCAGCTCACCACCTTCCCACTGTATCCTCACATGGTCCGTCCTCTGTGCGCACAAGTTTCAGATATTTTCCACGTTTCCTCTACTTAAAAGGACCTAAGTCATAGTGGATTAGAGTCCACCTTAAAGACTTCATTTTACCTTAATCACTCCTTTAAAGACCTTATCTTGAGTTGAAATGTCATTTCTTCTATTCTGCTGTAGGCTCAAGTGTCTACTAAAGTTCATGGCACCCCAGACGTTGGTTTTGGTCCTGGCCCTGGCGCAATGCTACTCTGGATGCAAAGCAGCCATTGTGAAGAACATTGATGATGGTACATCAGATCATCCCTACAGCCATGCTCGCTCTTGTGACTGAAATGGACTGCTATTCCCACAAAGTGACAGCTGCCATGGACAAGAAGAAAATCGTCAAGAGGTCAAAGATCAATGTTTTGTGAAAGTTTATAACTACAATCACCTCATGCCCACAGGGTACTCTGTGGACATCCCCTTAGACAAAACTGTTATCATCAAAGGTATCTTCAGAGGGGCGCCTGGGTGGCTCAGTTAGTTAAGCGACCGACTTCGGCTCAGGTCATGATCTCGCGGTCCGTGAGTTCGAGCCCCGCGTCGGGCTCTGTGCTGACAGCTCAGAGCCTGGAGCCTGTTTCAGATTCTGTGTCTCCCTCTCTCTGACCCTTCCCCGTTCATGCTCTATCTCTCTCTGTCTCAAAAATAAATAAACGTTAAAAAAAAAAAAAGGTATCTTCAGAGACCCAACTTTATACGTGCTACTTGTCAGTGTTTATTCAGGAATCTCTTTGTAGCTATTGTGAAGGATTTGTCCAGCATTAAAACGGAGTAAAGATAAATAAGCATTGCTTTGTAAGTTCATTACAACCTAAATTAAAAATGAATACAATGGGGAGTGCATTGTTAGTTTCTTTTATTATAAAACCTGAGAAGGAAGGGGATAATGTTGTTCACCTGTGTTCCATTTATCTACAGTTCTGCGACCAGGCACTCACAGAGGAAAGAGAAGGCAAATGGCCCCATCTAATATTTTTGTAAGCATGAGAACTGGACTTCAAGGTGAACAGTATTTGCTAGGGGAGAGTATTTATCTTGGGAATGCTGTTAATAGTATATTACTAGTTTATGATCATTTTGTGTGAACACCCCTGCAATCTATGGATTTATGGCTAACTCCACATCAAATGTCAGGTAAATAGTCAAGTCTCTGTGGTAAAAAAAAAAAGAAAAAAAAATGGAGAGGTTTCATAGCATGAATGCTGCCTGCTGTATGAGGTGATGTAGGACCTCATTTAGGACCTTATGAACCTACCATTCTATACCAGGGAACAATAAGTGAAGTGTAGAACAGAATGGGACATCTAAGATGTGCCAGACATCTCTGCTTTACCTATGCTTACTTACTCTTTAAAAGTTTGAAATTATTAGTATAATGTAACTTGGGTAAGATTGCTGATTCCTGTGGGTTGGATCTGGCAAATCAGTCTTTATCTAGTTTTAGCTTAACACACATACTCACACACACACACACACACACACACACACACACACAACTGCAAGCTTCATATCCATTTAACTTAAATGGATACGAAATCTTCAATTTGCCTTTGGATTCGTCTTGTATTTAATAACAAATTTGACTGAAGTTTGATTTGCATATAAAAGATGATGAGATTTTAAATGCACAGTTCGAAAATTTTTCACAAATGTGTACAAATTTAGAGCAAAATATAAAAAGTTCTGTTACCACAGAAAGTCCCCTTCTTCTTTTTTCCAGTCAAACATTATCCTTTCCTCAACCAATGGCAATTACTGTTCTTACGTTAATCACCATGTATCAGTGTTGCCTCTTATATGAAGGAATGCTAGGTTTTATTCTGACAGATAAATTACCAGAGGATTATTGTGATCTTGTGGAGGCCTGGTTTTGGTTCTACAAAAAAAAAAAAAAAAGAAAAAAAGAAAAATGTAGATATCTGTCCTTTGTCCTACAGAAAAACCTTTAGTCCAGAGCTGACTCCTAAGATAGTCCACTTTGTCTATCTGAAACACCAGATTTTCTTTGTAACAAACTACTCTCTTTTGATGAAATTTTAACGTCAAGGGTTTTTTGTTTATTTTTTCTTTTCCCCAGCAGAGGTTGTAGCTTAAAAAAAAATTACCTCTAAACTGCTATTTTTTTCTGAACCTCTTGGATTTTTGTCACCTGATGGACTGTTAGAGTCCAAAATGGATTTGAAGAAAACGTTTGTGTAGATTTTGGGAATCCACTCTTAGTGACTCCCTTATTTCTAGAACTTCCCATCAACTCCTACTATATCTGATAGGTTCAAAAACTTTGACCATTATTCCTGCATCTCAGTAAGATCATCTGTTTCTATTTTCCTTCTTCCTTTTCTATTTGGCCCTACCTGGGAAGTATTCTTAAGAAAAGATAGCTAAGTTCCTTTATTCTTTCTTACTGTATACTACATAGGGTGGTGTACTGGAACTAGCTCCCACTGTCTTGCAAAAACTGATTGTTGAAAGTTCATAAATCATGTAAGTCTGTTGACATCACACTGTTAGCTTGACATCAGTAATGGTGATTGGTTTGATGAGAGGCAAATGCTACAAATTGTTTTGGTTCCTTCCCTAAGAGCTGTTTGTTATTCACTATTATTTACTAGCTCACTGCTAATTATATGTAATTTAAAATATTTTTTCTTTACACACAAACATAGACATAAAATCTACATTTGCATACCTGCATGTAGATATGCATGTGCATATGCATATATATACACACATATAAATTATATAATATATATATTTCAAGGAAAATTTCCATAAAAATAAGGATGTTAGTATCAGTTTCCACACATATATGTGTATATTTACACACATATGTGTGTGTAAATATACACATATATGTGTGTAAATATACATATATATATGAGTTGAAATGTATGCTTGGCTATAGTCAATTTCTAACATACTGCACAATTATTTGCTTTCAAATCTGCATACGTATTTTACTCTATAAATACATAAATAGTATAAAAATTCATGGGCTGCTTATTACTTAAGGTATTCTGTTTTTATATTCTTATTTTAAATGTTAAAGTCATGATTTATTCATTTTTTCTCTTTTATATAATGAGCAGTCACACTCTTTGCTATCTTTGTACAAATAGTCACTGAGATTCATGCAAAAATAGTCTTGTAAAAGAGTAAACTCCCAATTCGCTATTAAGAATTTGTCTTAATTATAAAAAATAACAATATTTTCTACAAATAACATATTTGGTATCCTTAGTTCTAAGAAATAGTTACTAACACTATATACTTTTTGAAAAGTTTATACATAAAATAGCTTGATCTTTTAAGACCAAGTGGTTGAATATGTAAAACTTTTAGTCAATAATTTTGACTGAAATAATTAACAAATTACTATTGGTTAATATTTGAATATTGAGTATTGGTTAATATTTAAAACACTGTAATCACAAAATCTTTTTATCAGCCATCAGAAACTAATTTATCAAAAATGCTTATTTTCTTACTATTTAAATTGTAAATGAAATAGGCGTCCTTTTGTGTCAACAAGTAGGTATTGTGTTTTCATTTTGTTCTTCTAAGTTAGAAATTGCATACAAAGATAAACTCAAAGATATTTTGATTATTCTTGATCCATTGCACTTAATAAAATAAACCAAAAATGAATATGTTATATTTTTTTAATGTGTTTTTTCATGGACAAATTATTTTAGCTAAAAAATAAAATATTTATATATTTTCCAATGTTTAAATAAAAGTCCATGTAGATGGGCTCTTTTACAGCATGGTGAAAGGAGAAGGAAAAAATCTTGTTTGATAAACCATCTGCTCCTAAATTTTACTTCTGTGTGTTTGTATTTTAATTTCCTATGTAAAGAAGAGTGGAAAAAATATGTCTACCTTCTTGTCCATAAGTCCATCTTTGATATGTAAAACTGTACGGAACCATATATAGTTGGCAGAATTTCTGATCCTGGGAAAAGCACATTTCATTTCTCAAACTCTTATCAATTTATAGATGTGAGTTCAATGTCCTCTAATATGTTTACCAACTGGTCCCAAATTCACAGGTGTTCAGTTTCATCTTTAAAATATTTCTCCCTTGCAATTCATTCCAATTTTCATTGCCCCTAATGGTCTCAATTTCACAGATTTTAGAAATTCACTTTAAAGTTCCAGCTTTTAAATGATGTGCTTGTCAGCATTTAATAGCAAAGTCCATCACTTCCCTGACTTTTTAATTGATGCTTTTAGCAGGTAAGGACTCATTTTGCCCAGTTGATTTCCTGTTTAACACAAACTATTAATTTCCACTGGATTCCAAAAAAGCAATAAATGTTACTCACAAGTGTCATAAGGAATTTTATTTTTCTGGAAAAAGAGTGAAAATGGTCTTTACAGGGTGGATTTTTCATTCAGAATGTCTCACTACACATTGTGCTTTAGTCAAGTTTTCCTTAGAGGATGGAGTCTGATATGGAAAATGAAAAAAAAAATCCTCAATATTTGTATCTCTGTATAACAAGTAGGGTGTTGCTTAGAAAGGATCTGTTTTTACTTAAACATAAAACAAACTACTGTTACAAATTTTACATAAAGATCCATTTCCATAAGAATTCCTTTGGTTTCTAAAGTTGATAAAATTCACCTCCTGTCTATTGCTTTGCTTTCATGAACATCAAAGTGATAGTTAATAGTGCTGCACAGACAGGGCAAAGAACAAAAATCGGAAGGGGCAGCTGTGTTTGGGGACTTGTCAAATCTAAAAAACAAACCGTATATATGCTACAAGTAGAGGTTATTAAAGAGAATTTAGCAAATTTTTTAAATGCAGACATACATATATTTAGGAAAGCATGGCATAGATACTAAAACCTTTCCATTTCACAGAAATATTTTCATTATTAGCAATCTTAGATTCACATGATGAAACAAGCATATTGGATGAATATAGAAGAATAATCATACAACTGCACTGGTTTAATTATTTTAAAAATTACTAAAATGAATGTCTTGTGGATAAACTGATGCCTGAAGGAATTTTATTAATATTCTGATTTCAGAATAGATAAAACCACAATTATATTAGTAGCAATACATACTTTGTGCATGGAAAGATTTAATAAATATTCTTAACTGTTACAAGTTATTTGTGGAAATCATTGTTTTCTGAATATAGCAAATTTGTTTTCCTGAAAGTTAGAGCACGTGCATGTGACAATGGTGTTTGGAATGACTATATAGAGAAAGAATGGTCATTTGGCAAAATATCCCTGCAGAGGAGATATGCCAGCATTTACAGCTGAATCCAAATGTTCAACAGATGGCAGGCTGAATAAGGTGCAGCTGGAGCTAAAATATATTTTTTTAGAGAAAAAAAGTATATGTTGAAGAGAAGGTGATAATGCAAAAGAGGAATATTAACAAGATATGTTGAAACAATAGTGAAATAAGGTCAGTTTAAGTCATATTATTAATATTTCATGCTGAGAAAAAATAATGGGACCCTGCTGGACTAATTTCAGCTTTAATTTATGACATGACCTTTGGGCCAAAGTATGACATTATAATAAAGATATGTCTTTACTCTAAGCTAGATTTAGTTCTGTAGTAACAGTAATTTGTTTCATCATAAATCCGTATGAATATTTTACTTTAATGCATGCATTCTTATAAACCCAAGCCATCAAGACATACATTTCCATTCAATTATTCTGTGATCCTGCTTCATGCAAAATTAGATTCCTATTTTTTTAAAAAAACTGATTTGCTACACACTTTAAATACTACAGCAACTTGCAAATATTATCAGAGCTTATGTAAATTATTTGCTGAAGATTAATACTCTGCTCCCATGTTTGTGTTATGACTTTCATTCCTTAGATGGGATTTCTTGAGAATGATTTTACATTCCCATTCTTCCAATGTTCATATTCCAACCTTTTTGTTGTTGACATTTGTCTCTGCTTTTCCAAAGGAGTAAGACGACATCTTTAATATAACCATTACTGTAGCAAGTCAAACTGGAAGCACAATTATGATGGCCAACATGATTATGAGTGAAATGGTAAATTGTGTGAACCAGTCTCTGAATATTACCAATCTGTTAGGATTTCATTTCCCTACATTTATTCTGAATTGCCCATAAACATATACATACTAATACTAATTTTTATAATTATGCTCTCAAGTTTAGCAAACCGTAATTTAACAATTTATAGTTAATGGACTATATTAAAAGAAGACAACAAGAAAATCTATTTATTCATTTTTAGAACTAATTTTGCTCTTGTTTCACAGATACATGTGTCATGAAATTCAACATCTATGCAGTTGCAATGACCAAAGCAAAAGATTTTAACAATTGCAAGTTAAGTTTCAGTTAAACATATTGTTAAAGTCAGTCTTCTTTCTATTATATTCAGCATTGTACAATTAATGGTTTTTTTCAGTTGATATCATAGTGGTTTAGAGCTTAGTTTCTGGAGGAGGAAAGTTTTTCAGACTGACCCTACCCTCACTGCATAGATTTTTGGGAATTCATTCAACCTCCCTGTACCTCAGTTTCTTTCTGTGTGACATGCCATTACTTCTATTGACCCTCAGACTCTGTTGACTCTCAGACACACCCTGGCACAGGGTGAGGGGGGCCAGATAGAAGCAGGGCTCACTGTGGGACATCTTAGAGGTAGCTACAACATTCTCCTTCTGAAAATAACTTATTTTGGGGCCTTTGTTATCAAGTGAGTATATTCTCAGAATTTCTCCTTACTTTCCTGAGGATTGTTATATAATTTATCTTATACTATTATTACTATTTCATAGTGTATCCTCTAGTATAATCACCTGGCCATAGGAAGAACTTCTCATTTTGCTACCTCATTAAACATATGATATTGTTAGCTTTTAATAATGTGAAATATATATTTTTTTAATTTTGTATTTGTTTTTGGGAGAGAGAAAGAACAAGTCAGGGAGGGCAAAGAGGCAGGGCAAGAGAATCTCAAGGAGGCTCCGTGCTGTCCATGCAGAGCTCCATGTTGGGTTCAAACTCATGAACCATGAGATCATGACCTGAGCCAAACGAAGAGTCAGATGCGAGCCATCCAGGCACCCCAGTAACGTGAAATATTTTATGTTTAACATTCCTTACTACACAAAGTAAAATGCCTACCTCAACCTCTACAATGTGGCATTTCCATGTTTGTTTGTTGTTTCCCATTTTAAGCCCTATTTTACTGCTGACATCGTAATGCAATATACTATGATACCCTGTTACATCGTATTTTGAATTTCTCTCTCTTTTTTGCTTTCTTAGAAGCAGTCAAGGAAGTTACATCAAGGGACATTACAAAGATATGGTTCTGATCAACTTATCAGCTCTTCTGCATCAAGGTGGTCACTGTTCTCCATTTATTTGACAAGACCTAGTGTACCAAGAAAGGAATAAAATTGTTTAAACTGAGTTCTGAAATTGTGTCTGTCAGAGTTTCATCTATGTTTTAAATCTGAGGTCGGCAAATCTCCTCTGAAAAAGTCCAGATAGTAAATATTTAGGGCTTTACAGGACATGTCATATGTCATAACCACTCAACCCTGCCTTGAAGCAAAAAAGAACCACAGGTAATATATAAAAAACATGAGTGTGGCTCTGTACCAATGCAACTTAATTAAGAAAAAAAAGGTAGTGGGTAGTATTTGGTCAGTGGTCTATCGTTTGCTGACTCCTGCTTTAGGTGCTAAAACTTCCATTCATAATTTATTAGATAATTGACCAAAATTCCTGTTGTAAAATGTGTCCCCATGTTTTCCATTTCATTTTGTTTTTGCTTGCATGAATATAGCAAAGTAATACTGGGGAGAACAAAATCTAATCCATTTATTTATTTCTTCAAATTTTTATAGAGAACATACAGTGAACTAGGCATTCCTTTCCATATTAGGAGAAGGAATGACTCTTGATATCAGCTGACTCTTGATTTCGACTTGGGTCATGGGTCTTGCAGTTCCTGGGATCGAGCTCTGGGTTGGGGTTTTATGCTAACCGCACTGACAGTGTGGAGCCTCCTTGGAGCCCTCTCTCTACCTCTCAGTCTCTGCCCTTCCCCTGCTTGTGTGCATCCATGTGCACTCTCTCTCAAAATAAATAAATAAACATTAAAAAAATAAAATATTATCCACTTTTAAGTAGCATACATTCTAACTTGCTCATTCCAAAGGTCTTCTGGTGGAAAATAAAGAGGAGCAGGATCATAGACATTAGTCAATTGTTAGAGATAAAAAAAATGTTTATTTAATTATATATATATATATATATTTTTAATGTTTATTATTTATTTTTGAGAGGGAGACAAGAGTGTAAGTAGTGGAGTGGCAGAGAAAAAGGGAGACACAGAATCTGAAACAGGTTCTAGGCTCTGAGCTGTCAGCACAAAGCCCAACACAAGCTTGGACCCACCAAGTGAGAGATCATGATTTGAACCAAAGTCAGACGCTCACCTGAGTGAGCCACCAGGCACCTCTAATTATATTTTATTTTAGCAGAAAGCAGTATAGTTTGGTTGTTTGGTTGCTGAAAACATATTCCTAAGTCTGACTTCCTGTATTAAAATCTCAGACATTTGCTAGTTCATAACCTTGGGTAAATTACAAAATGTCCTATAATTTCATTTTTTTATTTTTAAAGTCAGAGATTAATAGTACCTACCATATAGTGTTGCTTTATGGATTAAATACAATAATAAATATAAATTTTTTATCTCAGTTTCTGACACTTTGTAAGCACTAAATAACATAGATATGATAGTCTTAGAAATCTATGGTCATTCAATGCTCTATTATTTTCCAAGAAAGGAATATATCTGGTCACAAAATATTTTATTATGTAAATTAAAACTAACTTTAATTTTTAATAACTACACCTTGAAATATTGTTATTGAAATCTGAATAAAATAGCTACCCTTACTTTGAATCAGACATCAAAAGAATTCAGAATAAGATATAGTTCTTTTATAGTTTAAAAAATACAGCAGAAATAAATTTATATACATAATTTGGGTATCTTTTACTAACTCTCATCAAACTTCAAATACAGATTGTTATTTTACCTATTAAATATATAAAATATTTCCATATAATAATATTGCACAGGATTTGTAATTAGATTAAATTTTGTGAAGTTATATATAGGTTTAAAAAAAAAGAATGACCAATCAGCCACCTATAAAATATGCCTGTATTGGAATCCCACATATATTTTACATGCATGTACACAAGCACACAAGAAAAGTATCTGGCAGATGGACAATAAAAGCTTTCTCTCTTCAAAAATAGAAAAACGTGATGCTGTTTTAAGAGACCACTTATTTGAGGAAGCTATTCTGCATTCTGTAAAATATGTTCTTTTCTAATGTTAACCTTAAAACACTAAAAAAACCCTGTTTTGACCTGAATAGTTGTGTCATATTTTCTTTTTTATACTTTATCATGATATCCTATGTTGCATTTACATGAAGTTTTAAAACTCAAAAATATTTTAATTTAACTAAGTGAATCAGCCAGGTAGAGGTCTGGATCAATTGTCAGTACAATAAAAACTTGGATTGTGAGTAACTTGTTCTGCAAGTGTTCCAGAAGACAAGCAAACATGTCTCAAAAAAGCTAACTTGATAAACACGCAATGTCTTGCAATATGAGAAGTACGTGATGTTGAACATCACATGATCACAATTGAGTCAATGATCCTCTCTCTCTCTCTTTCTCTCTCTGTGTCACTGAGAGATTGTGTGTGATTGTTCTCCAATACTCAGATGCTTGTTCTCAGGCCACAGTGTTTAGCAGAAATCAGTGATTTTTCAGAACGTCAGAAGGTGCCCACAACTGGAACTAGTTTATTTCTTGTCACTTCAAAGCACCAATGGACAGTCTGTTGCCTTTCCATACAAGAATAAGCTTAGGAATGCTTTGCTTCATTCTAGGTTAGACTGCCTGCAGTCTTAAAACAGCATCACTTTTTTTCTATTTTTGAAGAGAGAAAGCTTTTATTGTCCATCTGCCAAATACTTTTCTTGTGTGCTTGTGTACATGCATGTATAATATATGTGGGATTCCAATACAGGTATATTTTATAGGTGGCTGATTAGTCATTCCTTTTTTTTAAATCTATATATAACTTCATAAAATTTATAAACCCTTTCCTCTGCTGCCTTATTGTCACATTCAATACAGTATATGACAAGAGTTTATTAATACTGTACTGTAGTCAACATCCGTGCAATCATATACAATGGCCCCCATGCAGAAAAATGTTGAAAAGAAAAGCGTTAAGAAGAAGGAGATGACAACTTCCACAAGGAGTGGAAGTTAATTAGGAAATCATCAAAAAGTATGAACAGGGTATGCGAGTAGCTGAAACTGCAATATTTTATAAGAAGTCTACGTCCACATCTTGTCTGCAGAAGAGGAGGAGAAAAAAGAAGAAGGGTCCTTCACTTCAAATGAGATTAGGGAAATGTGGGGAAAAAATGTGAGAAACAGTACAAAATTTTATAGAAAAGCACCACCTGAATAACTCTGTAGTAGTGTGAGCAATGAATCTGTTTAATGACAATCCAGTGTCACATTTCCACAAAATCCTCAAAAGGAGGAAAAAGCAAGTGTCATTGGGTAGGTTCCTTGTTAAATTTGCATGAAAAGAAAGACTCCATTAAGCCAATAGATAACAAAGACTCCATTAGTGACAGTGAAAATAGTCCTACACCATAATCCTCCTCTCTTGTCTCCCTCACAGCAGCCACAAAGGTTTTCAAAGGTAAATTCAGGTTAATTTGTTTATTTTTCTTTATATTTTGCATTTTCTTTATTATTTTGTATTATATTACAGTATTTTAATCATTTTTTATATAAATATTTTTGGTTTGTGAAACAAATCACCTGAGTTTCATTATTTCTTATGGGAAATGTGCTTTGGATTGCAAGCATGTTTCTGGAATGAATTATGCTTGCAAACCAAGGTTTTACTGTATTTTTGTTGCATCTGCTGGTAAAATACAAATTGCATAATTCACAAATTTTAATGATTTGGTATTGAACATGCTTTAAACTTAAAGTCTGTAATATATAGGTGAACAGTAAGAGTTTGATTTTTCATTATTTCACTAGTTCTTACTGTAGAATTTGGACCTGTGATAGGGATTAATCTGGGGCAAGAAATACAACAGGGGACATAAAACTCTGAGCTGTGTTAGGAGAGTTGATTGAAGGAAGCTTAGGTGAGACCTTGATATTGGAGGATTAAGCCATACCTACAGAAATACCTACATTTTTGACAGTTGCTCCAAATTTTTTTCTCTTAAAAGCAAGCAACAAAAACATGTGGATTCTCCCTAAAATATAAGATCCGGTTTTGGGTTGAATCGTGTCCTCCCAAACTTCTGTTGAATCCTACCCCCCTAGTACCTGTGAATATGATTTTATTTGGAAATACGTTCTTTGCAAGTATAGTCAAGTTGCAACAAGATTATACTGTGTTAGAATGATCCCTAATACAGCATGACTGGTGTCATTATAATAGGAGAAGAGACACAGCCAAAAGAAAGAATGTCATGTGATGACAGAAATAGAGATTGGAGTTGTGCTGCCGTAAGCCAACTAATGCCAAAGACGGCCGTCAACCATCTGAAAGGCATGAAGAATGATTCACCCTCTGAGCTCCCAGGAAAAAGTCAACTCTACTTAATACCTTGATTTCAGATTTCTGTTTCCAGAATTATAACTAAATAAATATCTGTAGTTCTAAGCCACACACTTTGTGGTAGTTTGTTACAGCAGCATTTGGAAACAAACATAGATTTTGGTATCAGGAAATAGGATGCTGCTCCAACAAATACCAAAAACTGTGGGAGTGGCTTTGGAATTGGGTACTGACTAGAGGGTGGAATAATTTTGAGGAACATGATAGAATAATTGATTGCTCCGAAGTGATGGTTGGTAGATAGATGGATGTTAAATGCAATTATGGTGAGAGATCAGAACTAAGTGGAGAAAATGGCAAGGTTTCCATCTTGTTAGAAAGTATATATGATATTGTGAATAAGAGTCTTGTAGAAATAGGAATGTCAAAGCTGCTTTTGGTGAGGTCTCAAATGAAAATAAGAACATGTTACTGGAAATCGGAAGCAGGTGATCCTTGTTATAAAGTGGCACAAGACTATGCTGAATTGTGTTCAACTGTTGGGTGAAAAGCAAAACCTGGAAGCAATGGACATGGATTGTTAGCTGAGGATATTTCTAAGCAGAGAGCTGAAGGTGTGTCCTGGGTTTGCTCTGGAGAGAACACCATGGTGTGGCTGGGTAAACTTTTGATGGAGAGATTAAATATGTGATTCAAAGACCCAATCCAGTATCTTGGTAGGAATATTGCTGGAATGGACTGAAAGGGGTAGAATAGGGACAAAATGATGGAAGGCTGTCAGACTTCTGTGATTCTACAAGTTCAAAATAGCCCAATAGAACTACTCGGTGTATGTACACGTGCTGTCCTTCAGGAAAAGGAGAGAAGGACTTTGAGGATGGTTCAGAGGCCATTAGGGTTGCAACTGTCTACCACAAGCTTAGTAGATAAGCTCACTATTAAGGACTGAGAAGATGGGGCTATTGCCCACTCAGACTAGAGAATGGGACACTGAGACATATAGCTTATTCTCAGGATAAGAATCTCAGCTCAAGATCTCAAGAAATATGTCCTTCTGGATTTCAACTTGCTTTGGACCTGTATCCTCCTTTTCCCATTGAATTCCTCCATTTTGGAATGGAAATGCTTAATGTACGCCTGCTCCACCATGGTATGTTGGAAGCAGATAACTTGTTTTCTAAGTCTCACAGGTCCACAGATACAGAGGAATTTGTCCTCAGATGGAACATACTCAGAGTCTCAGCCATACCTGATTTAGATGATTTTGAAGATGAGATTTGGGACTTTTTTGAATTGATTACATGTAAAAGAGACTTGGGACTTATCATAGATGCTGTAATGGGTTATGACCTTTGGGGATACTGGAATGGAGTAAACATATTTTTCATGTGGGAAAGCCATGGACTTTGGAGAGTCAGAGGGCAGATGAGTATGAATTGAATTGTTTCTCCCCAAATACTTTGAAGTTGTACACTCCAGTACCTATGAATGTGATCTTACTTGAAAATAGCGTCTTTTGCAGAATGAAATAATGTTAAGATGAGGTCATTCTGGATTAGAGTAGAACCAAATCCAATACACTGGTGTCCTTATGAGAAAAGAAGAAGAGACATCTATAAAGAGGGAGAATTCCATATGACAACAAAGGAAGGATTGGAGGTTATTTGGCCACAAGCCAAAGAACACCAAGGATTGACAGCAATTACCAGAGGCTAAGAAAGAGCTATAGAACAAATTTAGCTTCTGAGACCCTAAGAAGGCTGCCAACATTTGGATTTCGCACTTCTGGACTCCAGAATCATGAGACAATATATTTCTGCTGTTTTAGTCTGTGGTGCTTTTTTAAGGTAGCCTTAGGAAATTAACACAAATGCATAGAACCTGTTGGTAAATACAAACTCATGGGGTGATTGCCCATCAAGGGTTCAATTATGATAAACATAAAATCACAATTAGCCCCTGCAATGGAGAATCCCCCAATAGAGCTTTATGTTCTTATATGTTAGACTCCAGATAACTAGCACACACTGACAGGTATAATGTAAGGAGGGAAAAAAACTAAACATTTTCCATCTAATTTCAGCTTCTCTACTTTTTTTTTTTAAACCAGCTGGTCACGTGATGGATGTGACCCAACTGTGAAGATGGCCCCCTTGTATTGTATAGCATCAACTGACGAATGGATAAAGAAATTGTGGTTTATATACACAATGGAATACTACGTGGCAATGAGAAAGAATGAATTATGGCCTTTTGTAGCAACATGGATGGAATGGGAGAGTGTGATGCTAAGTGAAACAAGTCATACAGAGAAGGACAGATTCCATATGTTTTCACTCCTATGTGGATCCTGAGAAACTTAACAGAAGACTATAGGGGAGGGGAAGGGGAAAAAAAAGTTAGAGAGGGAGGGAGCCAAAACATAAGAGACTCCTAAAAACTGAGAACAAACTGAGGGTTTATGGGGGGTGGGAGGAAGGGTGGGTGGGTGATGGGTATTGAGGGCACCTTTTGGGATGAGTACTGGGTGTTGTATGGAAACCAGTTTGACAATAAATTTCATAAAAAAAGAAATCGACTAATTCTCCTACAGAAATTGACAAAATATTTTACATTTACATGTATAACAGTGATTAATGAAAGAAATATATTGTGAGACTTTTAGACATAATTTTTTGTATTTAAAACTTCTACAGAGGAATATTAGGATCCATAGGATTTTTTCAATCCAAAACATATCCCTGAAAATGAGCAATGGTATCTTTCTCCTCTTTTCAAATGTAATTTTGTCATTTAATACAGAAGTTGTCCAGTCACATCTTGGACTTTTAAGACAAAGCCCATTCAATACCACATACCTAGCAATATGGCTTAAGAAATAGTTAAATGTGAAAAAAAAAAATGAAGTGGTGCTATTCCTAAAATAACATTATCCCACAAAAAGGGTTTACTGGAGGGAAACAGTGCAAATATGTTTCAGTTTACACTCCAATATATATAGAAATTTGCAAAGGCCTTTAGTGAAATATAAACTAAGTAACTATGTAGGAGAGCCTGAGTGTATGATGGCTGGCTCAAACCCTGGCTTGATTATTTGCAAATATTACGCCAGGTTTCAAAAACACTCTGTGGCAGTTTTTCCATCTTAAAATGGGAAAATGATAGGCCCTATTTCGTGGGACTGATGTGAACAGTAAATTAGTCATGTATGTAAAACACTTAGGACAAGTACTGATACTTGCACTAATTCCAAATTTATTAAGTCCAAATATTTTTAACTTCCAGTATTATTAAAAATCACCATTTTAGCAAGGATATTAAATATTATTAAAATTGTAAATAAAAAACAAGATATAAATTACTACTTAAATAATAAAATTATCAGCTGTGATTTTCTTTCTCAAACATTTTAATTTATTTTTGATTTGGTTAATGATAGCAGATTAAAACTAAGTGTTTTTTAACATTCAGAAAGTGCAAAAGATGATGTATTTAGTTTTAAAACTATATATTTGAATTTAAAAATTTATAGTAATATTATTAGCAATGTAGTTAAATCCATTCTTAGTTTTTATAAATTAAGAATAATAGATTCTCTTTTTTTTTTTTTTTCATTTTTACACTGGTCTTCTTTTGAGGACAGTCTAGTAACCTCTTAATTGTTCTCCATTATCCCATTTTCTATTCATACTGTATAAGCCAGACTTCTCCAGAGAAACAAAACCCCAAGGCAATAGGATATATACCTGCTCCTGTTCCCTTTAAAATGGAAGTTAGGAACAAAGGGCTGATGTTTTTCAAATTCCACATGATAATCCTTCTTAAAATTGATTTGTCTTTCTTCCCCAGGAAGTCATTGCCTTTACAGAATAAGAGAAGATTATGAATAAAAGCTTAGCAACATAAAGTAGCGTGCCTGAGGTGCCTGTGTAAGGTGTGCCAAGGAGTTCAGTGTGACGGAATTTATATTGTCCTTTGTTCTGAGGGGAGTGGGGAGAGGTAAGGAGCCAAGAGATAAGACCTCTTATTACTTAGGAGAAATTAACAAATACAGTCTCTAAACTTAGTGATTTAGCACCATACCTGTTCTTTGTGCACCCCTAGTTTTAATTCTGTCTCTATGCTTCTGTCACAGATTTCTGTTGCCGATGAAAATGTAAAAATATGAGATGGGAGAATATAAGGTGCTAAAGTTGGCAGTATAAGTGAGGATGGAAGAATAAACAATATTCACGTGTCGTGACTTTGTTAAATTAACATTTGTTAAGTAGAGCCCTGAGATGTCCAATGTGAGCCATTGTTAACTGCAGTGTAGAGTGAAATAGAGAAGGTTAGGACTCACAGGTCCTGGAGGTGGTGAAAGACAAGCCTCCAGGAGCCTCGAAGAGAGATCAAAGCAGGATCCTGACAGGGTGCTTTGGGGTTCCTGGGCTAAGGCTGGATTGGTCCATTCAAACCCAAAATAGGAGGGTTTTGCTAAGCTCTGCCTGGCTCTTACCTAAGGAGCACACATAGGGAAGGCCCTAGGAGGCGCTGAAGAGCGTTTATTGCTGGGCTCTTGGCATCCTGTTGGGAACTTAGAATTACTTGTGACTGCCATCCAGAGCATGTGCTGGCAGAAGGCCAAGTGGCAGTTCCAGTCCCTTGCAGGCTGTTTAGTCACACAAAGTGGATGCTGAGACAGCAATATTATGGAGTAGTTTTGCTAAGCTCTCAACAAGTCACTTAAGATTTAGATTTAGCTAAAGTTTCTCAAGAGATGTAGAAGAGGATAGAGGAAAGACTCAAAGGTGATGTTATACAGTGAAGGCTGAGGTGGTTGACATAGGAAAGATCAGGAAAGAATTAGTCCATCAGTATAGGATTTGATAAAAATTGATTTGGATTTACTTGTGCCTATGCTGAAATACCATACACACACAATTAAGTGGATGTGAATGTGTCCTCTTTAATTTATTATGAGCTCCTATAATTCAGAGACTATGATTTTTGTGTGGTAATTACCCTAGTAGATAAACACAGGTTCTGATTTTCAGTGAGGAAAGAATTAATAAAGAAATTGAACTTGTATAACATCATAGGGTACTCAAAAGTGGTGCAAAAAAGAAAGGAGTGTCTGTGCAGCCATGTTATATACTTTAGTTGATAAGGGTACAGTCTGCAATACAAAAGATCCAGCTTGAATACTATCTCTAGCATTTATTTCCCATGAATATATTAAAGTTCCCAAGGCATAACATAGTTCTTCACTCAAAAAATGGGTATCATGATAAAAGCTGCTCTCACCATTATCTCTAGGACTGAATTATATAAGATAATGTATAAAGGCACTCAGTGGCAAAACATAAATACTCAGTAAACTGATCCTAAGTTCTTATACTGGCCATCCTTTTCACTTGAACTTTATGAGACTTTAATCAATTAAACTACATTTTATAATTCTTACTTTATATGATAAATGATTTTAATATATCTTATTATGCTTGTTTCAAAGAACTTAATCCATCAACACTACAAGGAATAACAAACTATGGCATATTCAGTAAATATCAAACCATATGACACTTAGACGAGGGATTAAAACTACAAGCAAACAAGCATATATATTTAATTTCACAAACATTGTGTACAGCGAAAGAACCTAGACATAAATGAGTATATACTGAAAAATCCCATTAATATAAATATAAACTATTTTAATATAATATAAAGATCAAAACCAATACAAAATTAATCTATTAGAAGTTAGAATAATTGTTGCTATTGTGAAAATTAAAGGGCTCTTAGGGTTCTGCTTTTTTTTGTTTCTAGATATGAATGCTATTCACACAGGTCTGTTCATTTTTGTGAAAACTAATTGAACTGCATACTTAAGATTTGTACATATGGCTATAAGTATGTTATACATTAATAAAATGTTGACATGAAACACGAACTCTAAATCATAGTATTGTTAGAAAATAAACAGTTGAGTAAAGAAAATAAAGATTCTATAAGAAGATGAGTTAAGTACATTTCAATTAGTATTAATTGCAACCTTTCAAAAACAGGTTGATCATATTGTATTCAATGTGCCTAAGTATAAATGAGCCCACACATTTTAGAATGACCATCTCTTTATCAGTATATTAAGTAATGATATATTTGTTCAGAAAAGTGAGTCTACTCAAACTATCACAAACTCATTAGTGAGGATAATAATATGATTAGAACCTATTCTATTGTTTTTGGAGGGAAATGGCATTTTTTTGCACCGTCCTCGTGTGACTATTGCATGAGAACATTTTATAATTTTTTAAAAGATTCACTATTGAATTTTTATGTGTATCACTTATTATTTAAGATGTCACTCTTATTTAAAACTGTTTTTTAACATGGAAATTATTGTACAGAACATAGGATACTGGGGCGCCTGGGTGGGTCAGTTAGGCGGCCGACTTCGGCTCAGGTCATGATCTCATGGTTCATGAGTTGGAGCCCCGCGTCGGGCTCTGTGCTGACAGCTCAGAGCCTGGAGCCTGCTTCGGAATCTGTGACTCTCCCTCTCTCTCTGCCCCCTTCCCAGCTCATGCTCTGTTTCTGTCTCCCAAAAAATAAATAAATGTTAAAAAAAATTAAAAAAAAAAAAAGAACATAGGATACTGAATAAGGCTGTCCATGCCCATGTTGAAGTTTCTTGATTGCATTACTAGCTCTTGAATGTAGACACTTCCCCAAAAGAAAGTGTTTGCCTCCAGGCAAACAAGTTTGAGGATTACTGAAAAAGACTCCATAACAAATGTTATTAATAAAGCATAAGTGAATAATAATAATGGTGATAATAAATCATAATAACAATGACCTCAGAGATATGCTAAAGGATGGCAGGAAAATCATAGGGTACCAGGGCAGTCTTAGCCTTCAAGTATTTCAATAGTTTTTAATAAAATATATCAAGAGAAACATGCCAAAATTTGAGTCATGTAAAGAGATCCAAAGTGAGCATAGTAGGACCCTGGAATTACCAACTAGGAACATGAATTAAAATGCCAGTGAGGAAGTAATCTGGAGGAGATGAATTTCACACAACACTACAAATGTGGCTTAATAGATAAGTCACTTATTTGTTTATTAATTACATGTTGAATAACCATAGAGGAGAGAACCGTTAAGGGATAAAATTAGGACAACTTCCTTATTTTAATCATATTCTCTATATAACAACCTCTTTACAAAAAGGCCAACAACCATCTTAATGGCAAAGGAACCACAAGGAAACCTTGAGCCAGCTTCAGTAGTATAAGTAGCAACACTGTGTTATTATTTAAATTAGTATATGGGTATTGCAGGATTATATATAAACACTATTATGGTAGTTATCTTGGAAACCAAAGTTTTCAACAACAAAAAACCAAGATGTATATCAAGAATTTAAGTTACAAAATTTTATTACCTTAACATTGAATCAAAAACTCTTTTTCCCTTGTTTTGACTGGTAAAAAAAGGACAACAATAACAGAAAACTAGAAATAAATAAACGTAGCACCCAGACTCTGATCTCCAAATATCACTTCCCAATAACTGGTACAGGTCTGATCCAGAGTAAGCCTGGAATACTGTTTTGATACAGAGAAAAAGAAAATAATTGAAGACTTCTGATTTGATATCAAAAGTTGACTGAAAGTCAGGGGTTCTTACTATTGAATGATGAGACAGTGGTGAGTGCAAATGAGAATGAGTTCAGCTGATTGAAACACAAATATATATATATATATATTTATGTGATATTTAAATATATTCAATATTTAAATTATATTCAAAATATAATATAAATATATTATAATTATATAACATCATTAACATTATTAATTTTGCCATTATTGCATAAACATATCTGTGATTAACTGAATAGTTTGAGGGAAAGTTCTTGATGACACTTTCTGATGGAATGATAGAATTAGAAAATAAACATCATAAACACTCTGAGTGAAGTAATTTAAGCAATAATCAGCAACAGATAATAAAACTACTACTCAGCCATTTGTAATAGACAGATCAATCTGTTAATAACTGAAGACAATGATGAATTATAGCATCCTTAATGGTGGGATTACCATATGTCTGTGCCTTTGGTTGTGGTACCCAAAACAGGCTTGCAGAGTGATCCTAGATCTTTTTGAACTTCTGTATTTCCTATTTTTAAGATACAGTGAAAAAAGTAGGAATAACTAGCCATAACCAGAATGTGGAATTTTCTAAGGAGACAAATCCACATTTTTTTCAGCAACAACATTGCCTAGAAAAAAAAGTTGTGTGTGTAGTGCTGGGGATGATTATAAGTTAGACTAAAATGTATGAACAAACTATGACTCTTGTTTAGATTCTGATAGAACCAAGCACACTGTAAAATGACAGCTTCAAGATACTTAGGGCAATCTGATTATGAGCACAGATGATGTTATAGAATTACTGCTATACTTATTAGAAGTTTCATGACATTTCAGTTATACAAAAAAATCATTTTTAAAATTTTATAACATTACTTACTTACTGAGGTATTTATGGGCAAATGAAACAATAAGTTGGATTTGCTCTAAATTACTTGAGCAAAGTAATGAAGAACTAAATAAATACACAGAAACATACCCACCTACCAACATGCATACTACATACTTATCTGTATAGGTGAAATGAGATTGGATTATAGATACAGTATGTACTTTCTACTTTTGTATTTTTGTGTTATTTGGGAAATTCCATAAATAATTGCATTTACTTGAGTTTTTAGCAAGGTACTTCTATATTAACAGGGATCCATCTAAATCTCTGAACACACATCCTACCACTCCTCTAATCACTCTGCTCTGTTCGTAGTGAGCATCTTGGGGTTCCTCAAACCCAGGTACCCTTGCCTTTATATTTAGCATTTTCTCTAGTTGTAATGCATTACACCCCGATATTCACATGAACACTTTCAAGTCTTTGTTCTAAAATCTCATTTGTGGTGAGTCTTTCTTCTACCACCCTCGTACAAATTGAACCCTTCACTAACATTTTTTCCTATTTTACTTTCCTGTTTTAATTTTTGTATTAGGTATCACCATCTACATTACTATATTTCCTTTAAATTATTTTATTATATGAACCCTCCAATAGTATATGAATAACATCAATATAGCAATTTTCGTCTCTTTTGTTCAATTGTGAATAATCCAATACCTAGAAAAGTGACTGGCACATGATCGTTACTTAACAAATATCTTTGACTGGCTATGTCATGTAATAGAAGGAGTACAGGCTTGTAGTTAGACAAAACTTAGTTTGAGATTCAGCATCACCAGGTACCATTTAATCTTGAAAAGTAGTTCCTCACTTATGAGACTAGTTTTCTTTACATATCAAGAGCAACAGTAATAGCAATTCTTAACTGTAAGCGCTGCTAGGAAATTTAAATGAAATAATGCTTAGTAATGCTTATATACTTGGTATATAAGTTTGTAATTCCTCCTTTTATTTTCATTATCACTAGCGACATGATTATCTTCCAAATGTTATAGTGTTATTATAAGGAGTAAACCATTTCGGTGTGACAATTAATAACCAATGAAATATATATATAAGTATATATATATATATATATACTTATATATATATTCTTTCAATTTAGTTATAATTCACTGTATGACTTGCTAAGACATTTCTTGGGAGAATGATTCAACAACTTAAAGTTAAGTAATTCTTTTTTTAAATGTTTTTTAATGCTTACTTAGTTTTGAGATAGAGACAGAGACAAAGACAGAGACAGAGTGCAAGTGGGGAGAAGCAGAGAGAGAGACAGAATCTGAAGCAGGCTCCAGGCTTTGAGATGTCAGCACACAGCCCAATGTAGGGCTCGGACTCACGAACCACGAGATCATGACCTGAGCCAAAGTTGGACACTTAACCGACTGAGCCACCCAGGTGCCCTGAAGATAAGTAATTCCTACCACGCTTACTTCATGAAAAATAAACACAAACATAACACACATATTTACCAGAATTATATTTATGTTTGGAAATTTTCTAAGTGGAAACAGTTGCTATAAGGCTTAATTTAATTAATCAGATAAATGACTTTTAGGTATTCTGGTGGCATTTTAAGCCAACGTGCAAGAAAAACTGTTCTAAGTCTCCCAGACAGAACATTATAATTTTGGCTTATCTGGAATATTTTTGAAAAATATAGAAGACTCTAGGAAATCAAGAGTGAAAGTAATAATAGGCCAGAAGATGGAAAGAATCCACACTGGGTCTAGGTTTAAGATAAATTCTTCTAGAAATTTCAAAAGGACAAAACAAATGGAATTTGATATTTTAAGGATGAAAATGATTGATCCATATACCATTAAAAATGAATTTCAATACAAATTGTTGTGAAGTGTTCATAAAATGTACTTTTAAGCAATGCAAGGCACATGACCTACTATTTCTGTTTAAGTATAAAACACAAAGGACGTGAAATTCTGTCATCGTGTGGTAGTTTGAGTTTCTGCATACCACTACTAGAAAGATGCAATACCACTATTTTATTTGTTAGGGTTACTACAACAAAGTACCACAGACTTCCTGGATTAAACATCAGACATTTATTTCTTTACAGTTCTGGAGGCTTCAAGTCCAGGATGATAATGCCATCAAGACACGTTTCTTTTGAGGCCTTTCTCCATGACTTATAGAGAGCTGTCTTCTCCCTGCGCCTTTACAGTCTTTCCTCTATATCTGTGTCCTAATCTCTCTTATAAGGACATTTGTTTTACAGAATTAGGGGCCACCTTAACTACCTCATTTAAGCTTAATCATCATTTTAAGGCCCTGTCTCCAAATGTCACATTTTGAGGCATTGAGAGGGCTTCAAAATATGAATTGTAAAGGGACACCATGTAGCCCATGACAATCACTATGCTTTTACCACTGTATCTTTCACCTTTGGTCTTTATGATTCACCTTTATTGTGAAAACACTGAAATATGGTGACATTGTGGTTCATTATTTTGGAGAAGTGTGCCATATATAATAGTATCTGCACTAATAAACTCACTTCATTTTTTTTTTTTAATTTTTAAATGTTTATTTATTTTAACAAAGAGTCAGAGTGTGAGCGGGGGTGGGTTGTGGGAGGGGGGCAGGAGAGAGGAAGACACAGAATCTGAATCAGGCTCCTGGCTCTGAGCTCTCGTGGTCTGAGCCACGAGATCATGATGGGAGCCAAAGTCAGACCCTTAAATGACTAAGCCACTCAGGTGCCCCTAAACTCACTTTAATAAAAGCAGTTAGTTGATATATTTGGATATTACTTTCAAAAAATCATCAGAACGCCATAATTTCCATACTCTCATGATCTTTGTGAATAATTTTAGAGGGATTATTTATTAATGAACATATTTCGTGTTAAAAAATTATTTCTGATTTAACATTCTCTCTTTCTTCTGTTTTCTCCCTATATTTCATTAAAAGTAAATTAAATACATTTTCAAATAGTATGCATAATATAACCTTGTTTACTATTATCTACATGTATTCAAATGTTTATTGAAAATTTAAATCAATGATCAAACTTTTCACTCTTTAAATGATGGTTTTGGTTTATTTTGATTTATCGTGTTTATTTTTGTATGATTTTTTTTGGAACATGTCTTTTATAAAATGAAATCTATAAGCCCATAAGTTCTAAAATGAAAAGATATAGGTAAGAATTCTAAGCATTTAATAAATTACCAATCATGGAAAATTATAATTATTGTGCCATTGACTCCCACTTAAAAAGAAAGTCAAGTGACTTTCTTGAGAATAGTGATATATATTTTTTAACATATTGTACTTCCCAAGATTCCAGGAATTATCCTTTATAAAGTACAATATGATCTCTTGTAACACATTTCTAGCACCATTACAAATATACCCACATTTTTCCAGAGTATAGGAGACCACAAATATAGGTTGAATCACAATACTTGTAGAAAAATAAGTATTTTGATAATTTCACCGCTTCTCAGACTGCATGAGCTCCACCTTTCTTAAAATTTCCTAAACAACTTGGGGCACCTGGGTGGCTCAGTCGGCTAGACATCCAACTTTGGCTCAGGTAATGATCTCATGGTTCGTGGGTTTGAGCCCTGTATCGGGCTCTGTGCTGACAGCTCAGAGCCTGGAGCCTGCTTCCAATTCTGTGTCTCCCTCTGTTTCTCTGCCCCTCTACCATTAGCGCTCTGTATCTCTCTGTCTTTCAAAAATCAATAAAACCATTAAAAATTTTTTAAAAATTTCCTAAACAACTTTTGGTGTCCCCAGGAATTGCTCTTGTGTGCCTGTGAACTTACCTTCTTAGCTCATTTAAGGAGATCCTCAATTTTATTCTTTTTCTGCTGCAGTCTGTTGAAATGACTCATGTTAATCAACAATTCTGTGCTGAAATATACAGTCTTGTCTAAATATGCTAAAGTCACTCATTAGCTGCTACTGGGATGTTGCCATAAAACCACCAAAGCAAGATGCCCTTCAATGCTTTCTTTTTTTCTGCTTCAGTTGTAGGCCGATTTACTCTATGCTCATAAAATGCATAATGTTCCTAATGCAAGGTCCTCTCTCCCAGAGCAGTTCTAAAAGGAAAGATACCTTTCTTCATTACTTGCTTCTATTGCACATCTTAAAAATAAGTGTTTATTGTGTCCACAGTATTCTATGGAGACTTAAAAAGCAACCCCTTGGTATCACTTGCTTTTCATTGTAATTCCTATTTTCTGAAGTCACATGAAATCATGAGCAGGGCAGGTTCTTCTAAGTGAAAGTCCCCATTGTATCAATCACTCCAGGCTAGAACCACTGGTCATATTATTATTGGATAAAACATGTGCTTAACACTTTTTTCCTTTTTAATGAGTTCTCTGTTACCTTTTGGGTCATACCACTTACAAAAGCAATTTTTCTTTTAAATGTTGATAAATAGAATTAATTGTTATCTCAGAGTACGGATTTTCTTTCCTTTTTATCTCCCTCCATCTTTAATTTTTTTGGGCATCTTTATTATCTATTCTCATGTGTGGTAGGTTAGAAATGTATCCTTTTATATAGTGTTCTGGGCCAAAGTATTAATCACATCATTACATAATCAATATATAAGCAACTTGCTTAATGTGTCTATCTCCCATAAATGGAAGATAAATTGGTACTGGATTCATTATAGTAAGTGTGGTTATAATTTCGATAGTACTAGCAAATTTCTTAATGATTAGTATGATAAATAATAAAAATTAGGTAGTCTTAGTTTCTTATTTGGTTATTCAATTTGGATTCCCTTCTATCGATAATTTAACTCCTGCTTTAACTCCTCAATAACTATTACCTCTATCCTTGGCTTTATTGTGCTTTTCAAATCAGAAGACGCTTACTAGACATGATCTCAAGGTTGGCGAGATCAAGCGCACCCTGAGTGGGGCTCTGTGCAGACAGGGCTGGCCTGCAAGGGATTCTCTCTCTCCCTCTCCCTGCCCTTCCCCCACTTGAGTACAGGTGCACATGTGCTCTTTCTCTTTCTCTCTCAAAATAAATAAACTTAAAAATAAAAAAAACAAAAACAAAAACAAAAACAGAAGCAGATTAGACATGTATCCTGCAATTATTGAAAATCAAACCATCTACAGGAGTTGAGTTTAAGTCTCAGCTGCTGCCAGAGTGGTATTTGATATAAATTTTTTTGGATATACAGTTAAATCAGTTGAGTAAAGTGATAAGAAATCTCCCTTTCTAGATCCTTCATTCACCTTCTTTGCATGTCTTGGCATCATGGGAATATCACAGGTTGGCAGTCTTTCCTGAGTCTCTGCTTTTATATTAATTCTTAAATGTTTTTTCTTCCTAAGGAAGTTCTAGATTATTAACTGAATATTCTTTGCCAGTGCATTGTTCTTAAAACTACTGTTCAAGTCACATAAAGTAAGAGGAGAAAAGGTTTGAAAATTAAACAAAACAAAACAAAACAAAACACACATTTCTTTCATTAGAAAGAAAAATATATGCAACAATGCCAGGACAAAAGAGTTTCTCTAATTTTACATGAAGATCTTTTCTATAGTAAAATAATAAGACTATAAGCCCTAAAACCTTTAATTTCAGGTTCTGGGTATGTATATTACATGTTTGTATTTTATTTTCTTTATGGTTCAATTATCCATCCAGATGGCTTATTTATGTCAATACTAATATATGACAAATTTGTGTATTATCACCATTAAGTTTTCACCCTTAGAGACTTTAGATAAAAACTAGAGAGCTTCCAACTTACAATTCTTTGCCAAAGAATATATTTACTTTCTTGAGGTTTATGCCTTATCCTTATTACTCAGAATATATTTCATCTGTACACTGAAGAGAAGCAGATTGGGTTTACATCATTTTATCCATGATCTCATTTGACTAAATATCTATATGCATTTTCCAATATTTTTAAAATATATTAAACAGGGCTGAAGTCAAAAATGAGAAACAACAACTGTTGGTAAGAATGCGGAGAAAAAGGAGCCCTCTTGCACTGTTGGTGGGAATGCAAACTGGTGCAGCCACTCTTGAAAACAGTTTGGACATTTCATAAAAAATTAAAAATAGAGCCACTCCAAGATTCAGTAATTCCACTACTGGGTATTTACCTCAAAAAGACAAACACATGTATTCAAAGGAATACATGTTTATTGCTGCATTGTTTTATAATAGCCAAGCTATGGAAGCAGCCCAAATGTCTACTGATAGATGAATGGACAAAGAAGATGTGCTATGTGCACATTATATATACACATATAAAAGAATGGAATCCTGCCACTTGGAACAATGTGGATAGAGCTAGAGTGTATAATATTGAGGAAAATAAATCAGTCAGAGAAAAACAAATACCATACGATTCATTCATATGTGGAGTTCAAGAAACAAAACAAATGAGCAAAGGGGAACTAAAGAAAGAGAAGCAAAAAGGAAACAGACTCTTACTCTAGGGAACAAACTGATGGTTTCCAGAGGGGAGATTGGTGGGGTTTGGGGAAAATAGGAGATGGGGATTAAAGAGTGCCCTTACCATGATGAAAAACAACAACAACAACAACAACAAATGGCCAGGCAAAATAACACAAAATACATTAAATATATTATCCATATGTCAAGTATTATTTAACCCTTAATTTTAAAATAAAATTCCTTCCCTGAATTTTTCAAAATATATACATTTTTAAATTTCTTAATAGTATTGGGTTTACAGAAAAGTTGCAAGGATGGTACAGAGTTATGTACACCTTACTCCCAGTTTTTCCTAATTCTAACATCTTATGTACCATGGTACATTTCAAACATTAAGAAATTAATAATGGTATATTATTATTAACTAAGTTCCAGGATTAATTCAGATTTCACCAGTTTTTCTACTAACGTCCTTCCCAACCCTGTTTTCTATTTCAGGATCCAATCCCAGTAACACAATCCAGTAGCCAACTTTTTCAAAGAAACTATTTTTCCTCATTTCCCTTCTTAGGATCTTATAGAGTAAACTTTATAAAAATGTAATAACATGACAATATTAAGTAACTTAATGCCAAATGTAAATCAGGTATAAAGAACATTCTTTTAGTTCATGCAAATGTTTCAGCAAAGTAAATAACACAGAGGACAATCCTGCACTGTTAAAACAAAATGTTTAGTGATTCAGTTTCATAGAGTCCTTTTTTTATATTGCCTAGATAGTTGCAATAACTACAAACATTTTATGATACTGATTCCAAAAACATGAAAATAATGCTCCCCAGTGGAAATAATATCCAGATCATGGTATCTATGCTAGATTAGTACAAAATGCCAGGAGACATGTTACTATAAAATGGGAAAAAGGCTGCTGCCAAACTATGTCACTAAGACATAAATGACCAAACAATTTTGCAAGCCTACTGAAATAATAGCTATTTTTCTGCAATAATAACATTTAATTGTTTTATATCTTAATATTTAATTGCATGGACTTCATTGGAAATAGGTACATTTAAATTCACATACCTTACTTTGATTCACAATACTGTTTATCTTAATTTATCATTGCTGTTTACCGATATGCTTCAGTTATAAGAGAAGGTCAAACAGTCCTCCTCAGGGCATTTCAATCTCTGGCAACAATTTTTATTTGCTGATCATAAATGTACTTTAGATTTCTGCATTGTTATTCTATGTAATAATGTCAAGGACAAACATTCTGAAGCATGTCTAATAACATTGAGATCCATTTTCTTTCCACTACAATTCAGCACCCCATTAAATTTAAAAATAACTGAACAATTCTTTAGCTTGGTAGGGGGTATTAGATTTTCTTCAAAAGATTTTGTTTTTGTTTCCTAATTGTTCTCATTCCTCTTGGTTTGGAGAATGTCTGTGCCTAGAATAATATGAAGTATAAGAGAAAAGTCTGGTGGAAGAAGAAGATTCTACTATATTTTCTATGCTATCCTTGTTCTTGATCCTAATGAAGCAGTAAGAAAGCATAATGATTCTGGGTATAAACGATGCATTAATTAAATTTAAAAAATGTAATAATTTAGAATAGGAAATCTGTTAAAAACAAGACAACAGACCCAAAATGGAGTCGCTTGTGCTAAACTCCATGTCACCAAAGTGAGACTTAACTACAGTTTTGACTCTCCCAAAAATGGAATCTTACACTAGTCAATCAGGAATCACCCAGTTAACATCAGTTAGGTAATCTACCTGATATACCCTGCCATCCCCTAAAGAAAAATAACCTTGCAATAACCAAACTACTTTTTTGCCTACTAAACTTCCTTCTGCCTATAAATATGTTTCCTTTTGTGCAGCTCCTCAGAGCTCCTTCTTATCTGCTAAAATAGATGCTGCCCATTTCATAAATTTTTGAATAAAGCCAATAAGATCTTTAAAATTTACACACTTGAGGGGCTCCTGGGTGACTCAGTTGGTTAAGGGTCTGACTCTTGATTTCAGCTCAGGTTCATGAGTTAGAGCCCCGCATCGGGCTCTGCAGTATGGAGCCTGCTTGAGATTCTCTCTCTCTCTCTCTCTCTCTCTCTCTCTCCCTTTGTCCCTCCTGTGTGTGCTCTCTCTCTCTCTCAAAATAAATAAACTTAAACTTTTTTTTAATTTACACAATTGAATTTTGTTTTTTTAAATAAAATTATATTCTATATTCTTGTTAAAAACATTTCCTTACGGAGTACACCACTTTTAAAAAGTCAGTTAGAAAATGTACAAGAATAAATCCCTAAGAGCTATCCATTTAAACTTAAGTCAAATGTGTTCGCAGCTGTGCTTTTTTTGTAACAGATCAGCAGACTATAAAATCTCTGATAATAAAACTTGTGCATTTACTTGCCCATCATTGCATCCACATAGGAGTCCTTCAAAAGGTATTTTTTGAACAAATGAATGCTCCAGTATGGAATCCTTTGGGGAAATGTTTCAGTTTTTCATATGCATTTTATTCTATTTTGAAATATTTTTAAAAATATAGGGTGAATATTAACCATTTTCTCTCATTTATGTTGCAAATACTTTTTTCCTTCCTAATACTATGTTATTGTTTTTTTATGGTATTTACTTTTACAAATAAATTTGCTAAATTTTAACACATTGAGACATTTTAGAATCTTATCTTATGGATTTGCATTTCCCTACAGTCAACTTATAAAATTAACTATTTTAATGCATTTTCAAGTATTATTGTTTATGTAGAGTGTGAGGCCACTCATGTCAGATTCCCCCTACTTACTACTTACTAGTCATGTGATCATCTATTCCTCAATGTCCTTTTCTTTTCATATTTATATTTTTACTATTTGAATATTTTTGTATTGTTTAAGAGCTCTAAAATTATGTTTACACTTTAAAAGACTTCCAATTCCCTTAACCTATTTGTTTGAATTACCCATCCTTCTACCAAAGACTTAAAAGTTCTCTTTTACCAAAACTGAAATCTCATCTATAAATTGGCCTATTTCTGCATTATTTATTTTATTCCATTGATCTGTTTGTTGATATGTCATTTATGTACCCTTTTAATTACTTTACACTAAGAATCTTGATGCCTAGATGTTCAAGTCATTCATCATTCCCAAATATCTTCTTTCCCTTCCCCCCCTCTTTCCATTACTAAAATTAGATTAGTTTATTAACAGTTATGTTCTCGATAAAATAAAGATAACATAAAAAAAACCTGAAATTTCAATGGAAAATGATGGGGTTCATAGGCAAATTTAAAAAGAAATGTCAACTCTACTGTATTGACTCACTCAGAACACAAATATGTCATGAATTTATTGATTCATATTTTTTTGTATGTTCTCGTAAAAATGTCATTGCTTTCTTAATGTATAATTTGGTTCATTTAAAAAATAAATAAAAAATAAATTTATACTTCTGATTGCTATTTTAATGGGATATTTGAAGATACTAAATGAATTCCAATAAACTGATCCTGAAAAATAAAGCAAACTTAATGTCTCCATTGTCAATTACATTGACAAAATTCATGCCACTTTCATAGACTGAACACTATTTTCATTGCAGTACACACATACTCTACACTTAGTATTTTTCAAATGTATGTGGGTACTATAAAGCAACTATTGTCTACAACTTACTTTTTCACTGAACTGTCTGACACATTTATTAGTGTTTGTCTACTGTGGATGAGCTGCTCCTTATTTAACTAATTATTAAGAAAATTGATCATGTTCGGGGTAAATATGCCTAAAATTTCTCTTGGCAACTTTCTTCAAATCAAACTTGATGTGTTTTAAATCCAGTTATCTGCACCTATTGGAACCAGTGATGTGCAATGAGACCAATACTGAGATCACAGAGAGAAGCATTTGTCCTTTCCCTACTGTAGTTCAATCTAAGCAGCAGCAGGTAGGAGCTGTTAGCTGTCCTCTTCCTACCGATCACTTGAGATTTGGTAACACATGGCATAAAGAAAGGCCTGAGAAATGGATACAGACAAAAGCTGTATGTTGTACTTTTAAAATTTTAGGCTTATGAGAAGAAAATAAAATCCTATTTGTTTACAACAGTTTAACCAAAGTGTATAAACATAGGAGGACACTGGTGCAAGCATGACCAAAATAAACAACAATATTCTCTGGTATGTATTTATGTATGTATGTATTTTTATCTACTTTTTTATTTGAGAGAGAAAAAGAGAAAGCATGCACTAGTGGGGGAGAGGGGGCCAGGGAGAGAGAGAGAGTGGCAATCTTAAGCAGGCTCCATGCTGCACATCCCTGGGATCATGAACTGAGCAGAAATCAAGAGTCAGATGCCCTTGTGCCTAGACGGCTCAGTTGGTTAAGTGTCCAACTCTCACTTTCCATCCAGGTCATGATCTCAGGGTTAGTGAGTTCAAGCCCCACATTGGGCTCTACACTGATGGTGTGGAGTCGGCTTGTGATTCTGTCTCTTTATCCATCTCTTTCTGCCCCTTCAGCACTTTCTCTCTCTCTCTCAATAAAAAAATAAACTTAAAAAAAACAAGAATCAGACTCTCAACTAACTGAGCCACACAGGGGCCTTCTCTGGTTTTTCATACGCATTTTGAGATATCTATTCTTTAGGAATCTAAAGGAGAGAAGAAACATGATGCTATTGCTAATAAAAGCAAAGTCCCAGCCCTAATTGTATTAAGGAGGAAGATAGAATGAAAGAAAAGCAGAAACGACTGAATTTGGCATCCAAATACCTTAGTAGATTGTTTTTTAACCTGTGTTTTCTTGCACCTATTTTTTTCTTTAAGCCATATAATCCCACACATTTGATAAGTGAAATCACTTCTAGACTCTATCTCTAAAATAAATGTAAAGTTTCCCCAAATTTCTGAGATTTATTAATTAGATGTATTGACACTTAAAAACTATTGTCAAGGCTAAGACATAATCTTAGGTTGGTAATTCTTACTCTAGCATGATGAAAATACAATTGGATTATAGATTAAAACTCAATTCTTAAAACACTATTTTATTATGGTTATTGTTATTATTAATCATAATTCAGGTAATGTGTAAATGATTTTACTGGAACACAAAGTAATGAAAGACCACAAGAAGTAATACGTGCACTACTGAAAAAGGTTTTGTTCTTTTCTACTTTTTTAATGCAAAACTAACAGCAAATACATATATATGTGTGTGTGTGTGTATATATATATACAGTATATATATGTGTATATATATGTATGCATATATATTTAAGTTAACTGAAATGAAAATGAAAATATGAAAACAATGTTAAAAGAAAAATTGCACTGGAAAAGTTTAAATTAGCAAAAAAAATTATTCAAGGTTTTTGTTTTTGAAACAAAGCACTGAAAACTTATTAAGAGTTGATGTAGGGGATTGTAGGACATTTCCATTTGGCAATTGGTTTTGCACAAAGAAAAAGTAAGGTTCCTCATATCTCTATGACAGGAGGTAGTTTTAAAATTGGAGCAAGGCACCTGCTAAGTTTAGCCTTCTGCCCTCCTACAAAAACTGGGAGATAGGGACATCATGTTCCTTGATGATTACATTTCAAAGGGCGTGGTTCCCTGGTCCCAGAGAAAGACGGTCCAGGTTGTAAACTGGCAACACCTTTCACTCTGGACAAAATTTCTTCTGTTTCTAAGGATACCACAGTTTAAAGAGACTTGCAGGAGAACATGATTAACTTTTATTGGAGAAGGTTTTATAAATGTATCAGCAAGTACACTAGGCAACTATTACTGTTCAGAGTTCTAACTAATCCTGTTTTGAATTTTAATTGTCACCCGTTGTTATTCAAATTCTGGCTGTTTCTCACATCACCAGAAACAAAAGTGATTTCTCTACATGTATCTGGTGAAAATAAGCATGTCTTCAGTTTCTCACAACTGAAAGTCAAACTAGTGTGCTTCTAAATGTGACACTTGTCACAGATTGGTTGGCTTCTTCGAAAAGACAGATGCCAACAGACTTTTTTCCCAGAACTTAAAAAGTCCACATGTACAATAAAATGAATTTTTTGCTACAGTCTCTGGTCTATGTTTTGGTGCCCATCTGGATAAAAAAAAACGTTCCTGCTCATAAGAAGCTCACAGTCTATTGGACTGATTCATGACCATCGATACATATTACAATAACCTGAAAAGTAATTCCCACATCAGAAATGATCCAATCAGAATCCTATAAGAAAATGTATAGCATCAGTATATTTTGTATTGTTAAAAATATCCTGAGAATATTTTATTTATTGAGGCTGGGGCTAAGATGGATGATTTCAGAGACCACAGTTTAAAAAAAAGGAGGGTCTGGTGCATTTTTACTAAAAAAAAAAAAAAAATCATTATTCAATATATCAGGACAAGCCAAGTAAATATTTGCTAAACTAGAATTTCTCTTAATAAAATGTACCTAGTAAAAGAAAGAAACCAATTAACTAACACTTAGCATTTAAAAAGTGTTCCCAAATTCACTTGTGATTATGAGGAATGATACTTTAGAACATTCTATTTCAGATTTAGACATGCTATATACATTTTGAGAATTGGGATAGGAAGTAAATCTGCCCTGTCCTAGCTATTTGATAAAATGTCAAAAAAGGCATACAATGATTTCTTCACTAATTGAGGCTTTAGCGATCTTTGAGTTGCCTATCCATGGACCATTTAAGAATTTTTCTTCAGGGACACCTGGGTGGCAGTCAGTTAAGGGTGAGACTCTTGATTTCAACTCAGGTCATCATCTCACTGTTGTGGGCTGAGCATGGAGTCTGCTTGGGAATCTCCCTCTGTCTCTGACCCTCCTCCACTTACACTCTCTCTTTCTCAAAATAAATAAATAAAAACATCAAAAAATATTTAATAAAAAAATTAAAAAAGAATTGTTCTTCACATTCTTTCACTTAATTTTTTTTTACCCAATTTGCTTAGATTTACCCTTAGTTATAACAAATTCACAGCTACTGATAACAAAATCTGGAATCATTAATTGAAAGAATTACTGGTCCATCACAAACAGAAAAAAAGGTAATAAGTATCTATTGATTGTTTTAATTTGGTACGAGACATCATCGTCATCATAAATTGCCAGCATTTTCAAAATGAATGATTCATTCTGTTTGTACTCCAGATATTTCAGGGAGATTGATATCTTAACTAAATTTATTTGATTACTAAAACTGTAATGAATACTTGATATCTTATTCTTAAAACACCTATATTACTAAACATTTCAAAACCGAGACTTATAGAAGAAGTCAATATATTCTATGGGTTAAATCTAATTTAATTATGTCCATTATACAAATATTCTTAAAGGATAATGTTTTTAAGGTTATATCTTTGATTTCACTGAAGTTACTTAGCAAAGTCAGAGGCCATTATGCTGTAAGTTCTTTGTGTCTGTCTGAATAATAATACTGTATAACCAAATAAAGTCAGTGAAGTGTATACAATCATATTATCTAATGCTGTTTGTGATGCTTTAACACATGCTTCCTGGGAACTAAAGAAAAATGTGTCCTCATCGTAGGAGTAATAAACACAGGCAATTATGCATAATTATGGAGATTAAGTTCCAATTAAGGCTCAATTTCAATAATATCCCTATCCACAAATCTTCTCAAGTTTTCAGTGACATGAAACAAGATCAAGGTAACTCAAGATACTAATCTCTATTATGGTTAAAGATAAAATAAGTTTGATTAGGGAGTTCTGCATGTATTCCAGTATTTTAGCAGCATGGCATGTTCAAGAGCCTATCTCCATTTGCATCTATGTTTGCACAGTTATCTCTAGCAGTATTGTAGAGCCAGGAAAGAGTTTTTACATCCCCAAACTCCATTTAACGTTTGAAAACATGCAGAAGATTCAGTTGTCTGCTGGCTAGCTCAGTCGGTTAAACATCTGAGTCTTGATTTAGGCTCAGGTCATGATCTCACCGTTTATTAGATCGAGCCCCAATTTGGGCTCTGCACTGACAGCACAGAGTCTGCTTGAGATTCTCTCTCCCTCTCTGTCCCTCCTCCACTCATTCTCTCTCTCTTTCTCAAAATAAATACGTAAATAAATAATCTTAAAAAAATCGGTTGTCCATCTTGTTTTACTTATAAAAATATGTTTTAAATGTCAGTTACAATGTAACCCAATGGGCCTTAGAACATTTTCAGCTTAAACCGGATATTATCTTTTCAGAACACAATGAAAGTCTTTGTATTTTATATTGGTAATAAGAATAACATGATGATACAAAACAACATAAGAAAATGTATGGTATATCATTCCATTAAGAAAAAGGAAAATAAAGTTATTTTCTTGTTTGCTTACAAAAAGCCCAGAAACCTAAATATGATTGCTATTTTCATGTAAATTCATTGTTGGAAATATCAAAACTATACAATGATTTATACGTTCTAAACTATTCTATAAGTATTAATTATTTATTGTACTACCCCTTATTTATATAAACAATATTATGGTCATCACACACATTATTTTTGAAATAAATCACTTTTGAATTACTGTGTTTTAGGCACTGATAAAAATCGTTCTGCATCTGTCCCTACTAAGTAAGTACCACGATTATCACTTTATACAGATAAGGAAACTATGGGTTATGGAGTTTAAATAATTTGACCACTACAACATAGCTAGTGAGTTATGGTATAACTGGGTTTTAAACCCATGTAATGGTCTTGTATGCTTAACAAATTTCCTTATTCAGAGTAAGCAACTATATTGCTTTAAATGTAAACATCTATTTAACTTGTTTTTACAGTATTCTTTAAACAGAGAGCAGACTAGAAAGGGCTATACCATGTGCTCCATAGACATGTCCAAACTTCATGACGTATTTAGGACTTGTCTAAGGAGTGAATAAATTAATTATAATGGATTGTCTAACTGGAATTCTATGATCAAAAGTTTTTTATGATCAAAAGTCTTGCACCTTTACAGCAAAAGATATTCGTTGGTCTTCTCCTAACACCCTTTCCACTCCACTTTCTTATTGTTTCCTTATACAGATTACTCTCTGCCTATCACATGTGCATACACATATCCACATAACATGTTATCAACATAAACATAGTTGAAGGTGCAGGATAAAGACAAAAGAAAAGGGAAATATTTAAATGAGGGAGTTGGAAGGAATCAGAGTTCTATTTTCATATACTCACATTAAGAAAAATATTATCTTCCATAGTCTGACATTCATCTAATAAGAAAATGTAATTTCATTATTCCATTTATTCATTTTTTATCTTTTTAATGTTTATTTTTGAGAGAGAGAGAGAGAGAGAGAGAGAGAGAGAAAGTGGGGGAGGGGCAGAGAGAGAGGGAGAACCAGAATCTGAAGCAGGCTCCAGGCTCCGAGCTGTCAGCACAGAGCCTGACTCGGGGCTCGAACTTACAAACTGTGAGATCATGACCTGAGCCAAAGTCAGATACATAACCAACTAAGCAACCCAGGTGCCCCTATTTTTCTTAGTTTTTAAGTGTCTATTTATTTATTTTGAGAGAGAGAAAGAGAGAGAGAGAGAGAGAAATGGAGAGAGAGAGAGCATGCATGAGCAGGGGGCAGAGGCAAAGAGGGAGATTGAGAGAGAGAGAGAGCGAGAGAGAGAGAGAGAGAGAGAGAGAATCACGAGGAGGCTCCATGCTGTCATGGCAAAGCCTGATGCGGGGCTAGCTACATCCACAAACATGAGATCATGACCTGAGCCGAAATCAGCGATTGGATGCTTAACTGACTGAGCTACTCAGGCACCCCTGCTCCATTTATTAAAACAGTTATGCGTTTTCCTTAATGGGAGCATACTGGATAATAGCAAAAGAAATAAAAATCATACCTCCTTTATTTTTAGTGATGAATTTTTAAACTGTGAAGACATGTAGGTGTATACCACTCACAACATATAGCAGCCAAGAAAATTGAATGTTTACACAGTAAAAAATAAATTAATGAACAAATGTTTAACAGGGAGGCTGACAGTTCCTAAACAACATAAAGCCAATTATTCTGAAATAGCAGGCATTTTGAAGTGTTTTTTAGGAATAAATAAATAAAGTCTAGAACACAGTAAGATATCAAACAGAATCAATTATCTAGTAGCAACTGAAGTTAACAGATATGTGGGATAGATAGGGTTAATGCTTGAAGGTCTTCATTTTGTTCCAGTGCATTTTCTAACAACTCAATGAAAATAAAGGAGGGGTGTGCTATGGACTTAATGCTTATATCCCCCTCCAATTCATATGTTGATGCACAGCCCCCAATATGAAGATATTCACAGATGGGACCTTTAGGAGATAATTAACATCTATTAGGTTATGAAGGTGAGACTCTCATAATGAAATTAGTGGCCTTATAAAAAGAGACCAGATGATAGGCCATGTGAGAATGCAGCAAGGAGGCGGCCATCTACAATGCAGGGAACTCTCACCAGACACTGACCCTATTCACACTGATCTTGAAATTCTAAGACCTGTGAGATCTTCCAGAACTTCAAGAAATAAATTTCCGTTGTTTTTAGCCAACCAGTCTTATGGTATTTTGTTATGGCAAACTGAGCAAACCAAGGCAAGACAGTAAAGTTCAAGACTTTATGAAAGTGTATTTATCTTCCCCTCACATTGAACTGATAGTAAGGCTGGGTGTAAAATTTTATGTGGGAAAATTTTCACTTCAGCATTTTGTGGTTCAGTGTCTCATAGCTGCCACTGTCACTGGCAAGATCAATGACTTCCTGAGTTTTTATTCTTCATGGGAAAATATTTGTTACGATTATATTTTTCTTATCAGAGGATTGCAGAAATTTCTTTGATTTCATTCTTTTGACACCCAGTGATGTATTTTCTTATAAGTCTATTTTAAATAATTGTGCTATTACTCAGTGATGCTTTCTTTCAATTTGGAAAATGTACATATTTTATTGAACTTTACTTAATTGTCTGTTAGATTACTTATTTTCCCTGTTTGCTCCATTCTCTCACAATGGGATGATTCTTTTCAAGATCTTGTTATTCCTGAACTGTTTCTATAACTTTATACCTAACTTTAACAGATAGATATTAACAAAAATTTTGATATGATCATAATAAATTAATGCAACATTTTTCAGAGTATATTTTACAAAATGTGAGGACTCCAAGTTTGTTAATGGGAATTATAAGAAGCAAATGATTCAAAGTCCATATTAGCTTGGGAAATGCATGGCTGAACAAAGTAATCAAATCTCTTAACTGTAGGTATTATCAGACTATTTAGGATACCATGTATTTTTGGGGAAGATTTTCAGAAAGAAAACATGCTATAGAACATATATCTATGACAAATGTTTATTTTAGAGGATTATTCACAAAACTAGTTGTTAATAGTAAAACGTGAATCTAAAGAAACCACTTTTACTTTCTTATATGTCTTCAGAAAGCTTTCAATATAAAACGTCAATTTAAAGTTAGCTTTAAGTAGGGGCGCCTGAGTAGCTAGCTCTGTGGGTTGGGCGTCTGACTTCGGCTGGGGTCATGATCTCACGGCTGGTGAGTTTGAGCCACGTGTCGGGTCGGGCTCTGGGCTGACAGCATGGAGCCTGGTTGGGATTGTCTCTCTTCCTCTCTCTTCCTTCCCCCCGCCGCCTCCATTCATACTCATGCTCGCTCTCTCTCTCTCAAAATAAATAAACATTAAAAACAAAAACAAAAGGAAAACAATGAACTGTACTGAAATAGTACCAGGAGAGACGAACAACTCCTGTATTTAATAAACATTTAGTGAAAACCAATGGGCTAAGCTATCAGATTCTAGAGAGCAAAGATAGTCTACCACCTAAAGGAGTTCATAGTGTGCTATCAGGCATAACCCCAGTGATCGTCCTAACTTCTACATGCCATTTGTGGCACATACATTTTTCTGCTCACAGAGTCAGACACTAAGACTGGTTAAGAGGCTCTGATTAATAATAATCTTGGGGCGCCTGATGGCTCAGTTGGTTAAGCATCCAACTTTGGCTGGGGTCGTGATCTTGCAGTCCCTGAGTTTGAGCCCTCCATTGGGCTCTGCGCTGAGAACCTGGAGCCTGCTTCAGATTCTGTGTCTCCCTTTCTTTCTGCCCCTCCTGAGCTCGCTCTCTCTCTCTCTCTCTCAAAAATAAAAATAAAGACATTTAAAAAATTAAAAAAAATAGTCTTGCTGAGCAGATGATATCTAAATTTTGAGCTGTGATTTGGCCTTTGTGTGTGAACGAAGCAAAGTTGGGAATGGGGTATGTAAACCACTCACTCAAAATGAGAATTCTTTAGCACAGCAACTTCGGAGATTTAGCTAAGATTTACTGTTCTTTTTTCTAGTTGACTTCTGTAACAAATAACCTCATCACTAGGGAGAAGAGTTTTTGTTTTGTTTTGTTTTTTTTGTTTGCTTGCTTTGCTGTGTTTTGCTTTTTTCCCCCTCATGTAAGCAGTACTCAACATCCTGAAGTAGAACTGAGTTAAATGCTGATATTCAAGTACCTTACTGATTCAGAGACAAATTTATCGCAATTTATGGTGCTATTGAAGTCATTTAGAGCAAGTGTGGCTAATTGCTTTCATTTTGTATTTGTGGTAATATATTCACTAAGTAAGGTGAAAGATTAACAGTTTATTTCCCTATATATTGGCAAAAAATAACTAGTACTGTTTTGTTTTAAAAATAGAATATTCTTCAAAAAGTCCAAATTAAAAGACTTATTAACTCTCTGTTGAAAGATGGTATAAAAATAAAAGATATTATAAAAAGATATTTACAATATCCCCCCTATTCACCTATTCTAATGGAAGCCTTAGAATATAACATTTTCAACTCAAGATCTTCATCAAAGGGTACAGTTCTGTCCTAACCTCTGAAAATGTTTCACTTCAAATATGTATCAGGTATAGTCTCTCTGCCTGACCACATTACACTTAGCAGCTGGTTCTGTCTGGGTATAGTGAATTATAAAATTTCCATTTTTTAATCCCCTATCCCTGTTCATTCACTAAAGATCAGGGAACATTGGTTTGGTAGTACCAACTGATCACATCAGACATCCTTATTCAATAATTTTGTCTTTTCCATCCATGATTTGCTGTTGCTATTTAAATATCCCCCCTGGTAATCACTGTCATGAATTCCAGACAAACTTTGTTTGTAAGAATATGTGAAACATAATAGTTTTATAAAAATTAGGAGAAATGACTTTTATGATGTAAACTGTAGTATTTCTTGGAGGGAGGAGATTTGGAGGCATGCTATTGATTTATTGAGGTCATTAGAGTAATGAAATAACCATTGAAGAATCCATTATCTTTGTATGTCTGCAGTTATGGGGGTACACAGATTAGCTTTATGACTTGAAAAATGCTTCATAATGCGGCACCAAGAAAATAGACTTATTTAAGACATTATAATACGTCTTTGATATATCCCTTGCTATTTAAACCAAGCAACATTTTATTGAGTATGTGAATTATATTTGTCAAGTAAAAAGACCAAATTAAATCTTCATTGGATTAAGATTACTTATTCAGGAAATTACATTTCTCAAGGCATGAGGCATAGCAGGGAGAAAGGTTTTATTTGTTGTAGACTTTCATTACTAGTATCAGAATATCTAATGCTGTAAAATATATTCAGTAAATTCAAATTCATTTACATACTCTTTATTCTTAAATATTCCAAAGACAGTCATGTGTCTAGACTAAAGAAGATCTAGTAAATGCCTCATATAATAATCCTTGGGTCTTTTTTGCTTTTTCTTATTACTATTTACTCCTCATCCTGAGGCTTATTTGAAGCCAGAAGGGCAGAGCAGCATGGTTTCCCATGCCTGTAGTTACTGCTTCTCATTCTGACAAATCAATATAAAATGTGAGCCTTAAACCTGATATTATCAACCACATTTTCTCAGTTTCACAGCAGGAAATAAAGTCATTTCAGAATCCAGGGCATCAAATGCATAAGTGTTTATCATAACATATTTTTGCCAGGCAAAATACTGAACTATTATTTTCTTATAACACTGTGGCTTAAAATAGTTGATTTGATATTTTTTTAAGAATATGCTGTAAAGTATATATCCCTTTTTATATATACTTGTCGATAATATCTATTATTTGAATGTAGGTCAGTCTAGTGCAAATCGTAAAAGAAGTAAAAATATGTTTTCAATAGTTTACCTTTAATGGTTTTATTGTTTATTCTATTTTTTATGCACGTCTTTTCTGTCCCTTAGCATCCATTGATACTGTAGTCTCTAGTGTATTTGGCATTTAGTAAAACTGAGCTAAGAAATAATTTGTAATAATTTTAAATAAAATGACCACAATTTTGGTACAATTTCAATCAAATCAAGGAGATATTTGACGTTGAGTGGTTTCCCTTTATCCACAATATCACGCTACAAAGATCTTTATTTATAATGTGTGTCCTAATTTGTAAAGCTCAATGTATGATTGTTAAGGATTAAGAATTCTAATATTTTGAATGGTAGGTATAATGGTTATGGCATGTATCGTAAGACAAAGAATCATCTCTGTAAATCTCTGCCTCTGTGACATTCTGAAAGGAAGGTGGGTGAATAACATCTTGCTGCTCAAATATTACACTGGATTTCAATGTCTTTCCCAGAAACAGTGTACTGGCATTTTTCAATATTGTGTGAAGTTTTTGGAGTAACCTGGAATCAACTTTGTTTGTGAATCGCAAGATCTCTATGACTATACTGAGCCAGAATTGAGAGTCATGAAAACAATAAGATGTTATCAAAATAGTGGGGAAAATGCATTTTAAAAATGCTAAATATTTCTTCCAATTCATATTGTCTAGATGGACTGGGACAGAATGAATCTAGATTTTGGGGTTTGAGAGAAGGCTTGTTTGTTTTGTGAGAGGGCTATTATCACATCATGTACAGATGAATGCACAATTTTAAATATTACATCCTGTAACAAGTCCCATTTTCTTTTTCCAAAACAGTCCCTAGGAATTTTAAGATACACAAGTTTTAGAACTGGTTTGAATGTTACGAATGGTTTAATGTTAAAAGAATTTCAGTGTCTGTAACTTTGGATTATTGATCACTCATTACTTATTTGTATTTATATTGCAATAGCAGGCAAGATCTATAATTTCCCCCAGCTATTCTGAGGAATTGCTTCAATTTATTAATTGGTTTATGTTCATGATATTTTCTTCTATTAAATGTGAAAAAATTTTCTCCTTTAATTGTATGGGGAAAACAGTGCCAAATATATACAAAAGGAATAAATCAATTTGTGATGACACTAGGTACTTTATCAGGTAGTAAAGTCCAGATGTTTCAAGTGCTGTTTGTCCTTTCTATACAGTGAATAAAAATATATTCAATAAAGAGGAAGGAGGTTTAGTGAAGAGGAAGGAGAAACTTGAAATAGCATAATAGGCCCCAAATAGCGCAAGATTATTTCTTAGAAATTGAACCAAAGTTCATCATTCAAATAGCTCTCAACAGTTTAACTATTCAGAAGGATGTTTATGTTGTGTGTCAAATATGCATACATTGGAATAACTCCTTAGACAAGCCAGATTTTAGCTCAGTAGGCATTGGAGTTGATCCAGGTAGCTGGCACAAGGCCCCAAATAAATACATGTTGAAGAATAGTACACTGAAACAGCAATGCTAAATTAAACTTGACATTCTTAACAAAAAGATTCATTATTTGTGTACTTTTGGGAAATCTGATTTGTTCCTGTAGTTCCCTTCCCTTAGTATTCTGAGCAGCTGGTATAAAATAAAATCTGTTTCTGCCACCTTAATCTATTACTCATAATTAATACTTATGAAAATACAAATATTTACAAATCACCATAATTTACTAGTTAAATTAGTTAGATCATAATTGGAAGTATAATTTGAAATCACATTATTATGCAGTTATTAGCCATTTGAAAAAATCCATTAACTTGTATTATATTACATTGCTTTTCCCTAGACCATACCCATCTTTATGTAATAATGATGTCAAAATAGCACTAAAATATTTATTAAATTCACCTCTAGGGGCCAAGCTTACACTTCAGCCTCTTCAAATTATTTCTGGATTATGTTGGAGGACCTCTAGGGGGTTATTCATGGATGCACATAGCATTCCTTTTTGATGTTCTGTGGTAAATGTCAATTTCCTCATCTAGCATACTAGGGTGACAAAGACTACAGATATCAACAACAAACAGCCAGGTATGTGGATGATGATTTAATTCCAAGGTGTCTGCCTTAGACCATCCAGACAAAGACCTCTCTCAAGAGGAGATGTTTTCGCCCTAGTAAGCCGCACTGCTTCCCATTGCTTTTTTCTTAATTCAAATTGTTCTACAGTAATAGGAAAAGGAAGTGCCTTTTTTCCCTACCAGTGGAATTCTCCATTATTTCATACCTACTATTTCATACATACATATACATACATATAAATTATATATATATAATCACAAAAGGGACTGGAAAAATATGTACATTTTATAATAAATAATTTTGCTTGTTATTCAACAAACAGGGGTTCCTGGGTGGTTCAGTCAGTTAAGTGTCTGACTTCAGCTCCAGTCATGATCTCGCGGTTCGTGGATTTGAGCCCTGCGTGGGGCTCTGTGCTGGCATCTTAGAACCTGGATCCTGCTTAGGATTCTGTGTCTCCCTCTCTCTGCCCCTCCCCCACTTGTGCTATGTCTCTCTCTCTCTCTCTCTCTCTCTTTCGAAAATAAATAAACATTAAATTTTTTTTTAAAAAAAGAAAACATTCCTTCACATTGTTTTTAATGAGTCAGTGTATTTTAAAGAAGTTAGACTAAAATATGACGTCCGTTAATTCAGTTGTACAAGTATTCAGTCTTGATAATATGGAAAATTGAAGAATGAAGATAATTAAGGAGTATAAATTAGAAATCTATCAAAAGCCTCATAATAGTATTTTATAGTAGAAAATGACTCAATAAGTTGCTTCGATTTTAAGAGATCAATGGCAATATTTGAA
This sequence comes from Panthera leo, assembly GCF_018350215.1. Taxonomy (NCBI): domain Eukaryota; kingdom Metazoa; phylum Chordata; class Mammalia; order Carnivora; family Felidae; genus Panthera; species Panthera leo. The sequence goes on along the minus strand of NC_056679.1, from coordinate 43,635,320 downwards.
AGAGACAGCTTCACTTATCTCACAAGATAATCAACTTGCATAAAGGTACAAAGGAAGACATTATTAACAATCAATAAAATTATAATGTTTACTTTTAAAAAGAAAGAAAAGAGTATAATGAAAAGAAATTTTCATAATTTCACACTTGTCATGGAATAATACGAATTTGCTGTTGTATGGGAAATAAGGTTCAATCCTCTCATTTTGAAGATAATATAATATGACCTCAATATATTAAGTGATTTATCTAGGTTCAAATACTTAACTAATACTAGATAATTGCTGGTTTTCTGGGCCATGTTTCAAATATCTTGACTTTTAACACCAGGACATTTTTATCTATTTTGTTTTACATTAAAATAAACTATGATTTCTAATAAGTTTTGCTGGCAATATTAAGTTACAGATGGACAAAGTGTAACTAAGCTCACAGTTGAGTGCACACGTTATATTCTACTGCAACAAAAGACAAATAATTATACAAGGAGAATGTTTGATTCTAGACCAAATAGTCACAAAAGGAAAACTTATCCATGATAAAGGCACAGTACCAAAATATAAATGAGTGATGAACAATTAAATATAAGTGTCTGAGTTAAGTCACATATTTATGTATACACATCAGTCCACATAGCTTCTCATATAGATAAAAAAGGTATTTTTTATAAACATGAGAAGTTTAAAACTGATAAAGCCATTACTAGGAATTCGATAGAAGAACTTACATGACTTTACATTTTTACTATTAATTAAAATGTTTTATAAGTAGTGCAAATAAGTTTTAGAATTAAAGGGATGCCAACTTTGTGAAAGTTGTTTTTTAAATGGAAACATCTGCTTGCATTCACTTGAGATCACCTTTTTTTTTCCAAGCTGTAGAAAGGAAATTGATTTAGAATTGAATTTAGAGAAAATGTCCAAGTAAAACAGTTGTGATACATTTAGGAAAGTCTTTTCAGTCAATAAAATACTCCCTAAAGATATCAAGCACTTGGTCAAATCGAATTAACACTTTCATGACTTTAGGGAACTAAGAATTAATTAATACTTTATTTAGTAACTGACTTAGAGATTTTTTAAAACTCACTTTCATAATATATTTGATTTTAGCAAACAATAAACATCAACCAACATAAGAAAAAAAAGGAAAATTAAAATATGATATTAATACAGTCTTTATTTATTTATTTATTTATTTATTTATTAATTTTGAGAGAGTGTGTGCAGCAGAGGGGCAGAGAGACAGGGACAGAGAATATTAAGCAGGCTCTACGCCCAGCTCAGTGCCATTGCAGGGCTCCATCTCATGACCAAGGGATCATAACCTGAGTCAAACCCAAGAATAGGATGCTAATCAACTGAGCCACCCAGGCATACCCATCTTTGTAGTTTTATAGGGTTTGCCTCACATAGTCTGACACTGTGTTGTTAGGTCCATGCCCATTAAGGACTGTTACGCTTTCTTAGAGAATTTGCACTTTTATCATTATATAATGCCCATCTTTATTCCTGGTAATTAATGTTCCTTTGTTAGAAGGCTGTTCTGTCTGAAAATAATACAGCTATGCCTGCTTTCTTTGATTAGTGTTAGCATGGTATATTTTTCTCCATCTATTTACTTTTAATCAATGTGTCCCCATATTTAAAGTGGGTTTCTTGTAGACAAATATAGTTGGGTCTTCTTTTTGATCCACTCTGACAATCTCTTTAATTGGTGCATTTAGACCACTGAAATTCAAAGTGATTATAAGATATAGTTGCATTATGTCTAACATTGTTGTTACTCTTTTCTGTTGTCATTTTTTGTTCATATTTTTGTCTTGCACTCTTATTATGCCTTTTGTGATTTTAATCAAGCATTTTATATGATTCCCTTTTCTCTTCTTTCTTAGCATATCAGTTATATCTTCCCCCCTGCCCAAACTTCTTTGGTGGTTGCCCTAGAGTTTGCAATTAAACATTTTTTTTTTTAATTTTTTTTTTCAACGTTTTTTATTTATTTTTGGGACAGAGAGAGACAGAGCATGAACGGGGGAGGGGCAGAGAGAGAGGGAGACACAGAATCTGAAACAGGCTCCAGGCTCCGAGCCATCAGCCCAGAGCCTGACGCGGGGCTCGAACTCACGGACCGCGAGATCGTGACCTGGCTGAAGTCGGACGCTTAACCGACTGCGCCACCCAGGCGCCCCTGCAATTAAACATTTACAGCTCATTCAAGCCCACTTTCAAATAATACTTTACCACCTCATGGGTTGTGTAAGTACTTTATGGTAACAACAACAACAAAAAAAAACCTATTTACTCACTCTTCTCGTTTGTATCAATGACATCCATTGTGTATTTGCTTATGTATGTGTGTATATATATGTGTATATATGTATATATATAATATGTATAAGATATATTCCACACACACTATATATAATGCTTATGTATGTATGTTTATATATACATGGTGCCTATATATATATATATATATGTGTGTGTGTGTGTGTATATATATATATATATATATATATATATATATATATTCTACATACACTACATATAATATATACATACATTAAGCAAATATATTACTTAAGTATATATAATTAAATATATTGTTGCTATTATTATCTTCAACTGTTATCTGTAGATCAATTAAGAGTATGATCAATTAGAGTTTTTATTTTACCATAATGTATTCTTTCTTCTATTCTCTTTTCCTTTTGTAGATTTGAGTTTCTGACTATATTGTTTTTCCTCTCTAAGTGTATCTTTTTAAAATATTTCTATATGGCAGGTTTATTATCAATAAGGTCCCTTAATTTTTGTTTGCCTGAGAAAGTTTTCACTCCCCCTTCATTTTTGAAGGATGGTTTCACAGGATACAGAATTCTAGGTTGTTTATTGTCTCAACACTTTAAATATTTTATTTCACTCTCTTCTTGTTTGTATGGTTTCTGAGAAGTCAGAGGTATTTCTTGTCTTTGTTCCTTTATAAGAGAAATTTGTTTGTTTTTTCTGACTTCTTTTAGGATTCTTTCCTTACCTTCAATCGTCTGTAGTTTGAAAATGATGTACCTATCTTTAGTTTTTCGCAGTTATTCTCTTTGGTATTCTCTGAACTTCCTAGATTTGTGGCTTGGTATTGGACATATTTGGGAAAATTCTCAGTCATTATTATTTCAAATATTGCTTCCATTTATTTCTTCTTTTGATATTCCCATTACATGTATATTATACCCCTCGTATTTGTCCCACTGTTCTTGGATATTTTATTCTGTTTTTTGTTTTGAATATTTGTTCCCTGCTCTTCAGTTTTAGAAATTTATATTGAGATATTCTTAAGTTCAGAGACTCTGCTCAACCATTCAGTCTACTAATAAACTTATCAAAGAAATTCACCATATCTATTTCTGTGTTTTTATTTATTTATTTATTTTTTTTACATTTTATTTATTTTTGAGAAACAGAGTGAGACAAAGCGTGAGCGGGGGAGGGGCAGAGAGAGAAGGAGACAGAATCTGAAGCAGGCTCCAGGCTCTGAGCAAGCAGTCAGCACAGAGCCCGATGCGGGGCTTGAACCCACAAACTGTGAGATCATGACCTGAGCCGAAGTCGGATGCTCAACCGACTGAGCCTCCCAGGCGCCCCTCTATTTCTGTGTTTTTAATCTCTAACATTTTCTCTTTCTTAGGAATTTTATCTTTCTGCTTACATTGCTTATCTGTTCTTGCATGCTGTATATTTTATCCATGAGATAATATTAATCATAGCTGTTTTCATTTCTAATTCTGATATTCCAACATCCCTTACATGTTGGTTCTGATGTGTGCTCTCTTTGAATTTATTTATTTATTTATTTATTTATTTATTTATTGAATACCTTAAAAGTTTTTTCTTGACAGCCAGATGTGATGTGCTGGGCAAAAGGAATCACTGCAAACAGACCCTCAGCAATGTGGTTGTAAGGTGTGCAGGGAGGGGAAGCAATCTGCAGTCTTGTAACTAGCTCTAAGTCTTTGGGTGAGCCTATGTTTCTGGACTATTAACTTCACAAGTGTTTTTCAGGGTTTTTTCTCTCCCTTTAGATGGGAGATAATGGCTAGAGTAGGTTGGAGTCGGGCATTTCCCTTCCTCCAGGTAAGTTATGCTCTGATAATACGGCAGCAGGTTATGATCTAGTCATCTAGTTTCTCTCAAGGGCAAGCCTTGTTAAGAAGAATTGAATACTCCAGCATATTCAAAAACGGTTCCTTTAACCTTCTCCTTGGTGAAAGCAAGAGGAAATTTTTCTCTGATATTTACCGTGAGCATCTACTGGAACTCCTGGAAGTAAATTTCACAAAATTGTTTATAAATTCCTATGACTGGGACCTCCTGGAATTTTGAAAGCTCAGAGCTGTTCACACCGAGGCTCCAACATTTCCTCAATTACAGTTCAGGTTTTCCTATGGGTGATTCTAGGGTGTATCATTCAAGAGTCTCTGCTCAAGTAAGGCATGACTCCCTATATTGGACTGTGTCTCCAATCTTCAGTTTACCCTGTGACCTCATGTTTCTTATGGATACTAGAAGAGTTGTTGATTTTTTTAGTTTGGACTTTTTCCTGTTGTTAGAATAAACTGGCAACTTCCAAGTTCTTTATATGCTGAGCTGGAAACCAGAACTTTATCCTTGCATTTTGTTACCTTCTTGTTAGACCCTGTGCTACATTACAATATTGAAATGATTAGAGTGGACATCTTAGCCTAATTAACAGTTTAGGATGGAAGCATTTAGTTTTCACCATTAAATATGAAGTTATCTCTAGATTTTTTTCAGAGATGTTCTTCATGTGCCAGGTTTGGTATCAGTTATTATCATGAATGAATGTTAAATTGTACCAAAAACTATTATGGCATATATTAAAAATATCATACGTTTTTCTTTATTTTGTGTTTCTTTTTTAGTCTGATAATATGTCCAAATGTTAAATAAACTTGCATTCCCGTGATAAACCCCAATAGAACATGTTATGTCATTAACACAAAAAAATCAATTGAATAAAACTATAAATCTGAAAGAAAAACAAAAAAAATATTTACAACTAAGCTCAAACATACAGATAAAAATGAATGAAAATAAATATATCTATTTAAGAAATACATCAATAATAAAGCAAAATGTATTTTGATGGTTTCTAGAAAGGAACCACATAAAATGGAGTTTTTCATAAAGACTGAAATACACATATGGAAATATATAAAGGCAAATGCAAATTGAAAGTTTGGAATATAATTTTAATATCAGATAAGGTAGATTTTGGACTAAAAATTATTACATGGGACAAAGAATACTTTACGATGCAAAAGACTAATTACCTGTAAAGTTACAACAGTTATTAATATATCTCTGCATCTGTAATATAGTAAAAATTTCTATAAATTGGATAACTCAGGAAAAGAAAAGCGAAATATATAAGCATATACCTGGGATAGAATACATTCACACATTTATCTGAAATCTGGAAACACATGCCTATTTTCAGGTGTTGAGGAAAATATTTGGAATCTGTTGAAATGTTAGCATCATCTACAGGTGAACTGCTATACTAGTTTTTTATGCCCTCAGTGTAAACTATATGTAAAAGACAGTGAGGAATAAAATCCTCCCACAGTATAAGACTTGAGATATATATATATGTATATAGACATATAGACATATAGACATATAGATATATAGATATATAGATATATAGATATATAGATATCTGGTGTGCAATTTGCTTAAAGGGGAAATGGTCAAATATGTGTATATATCCTGCTTGATCTGAAGTGGTAATAACTTGGCTAAATGAGGAGAGAACAAGATCAGAGGACTGCACAACTATAAGACTTGAAAAATATATGTGACTGGATCTGTCAGAAAGGGTTCAGTACATAAAAATATGTGTGTTCCATTTGAATGCTTACTCAATACTGATGAGGTCCTTAATACTCAGGTGGGAAAGAGGACTTATTTTATGAAAGTCAATCAGCCTTTTTCTCAGCTATCCTACTTATGCTCAATAAGCTCATGAGTAAAGTAACTATGGTGGGAAGTATGGAGGTATTTGCCTAGGTTCAACTAGATGACTTTTTTTCTCTCCAAGGCTAAACTGACCCCAATATCCAAAAGCAGAGATCAATTGAGAGTCCAAAATGATACCATTACCCAGGGAAGCAGTAGATGGCTTTCATTCTCACTGAAAGAGATACTTTAATTGGATTTAAATGTATATCCTTTGCCAAAATGCTCTGATAGCCATGCCATCTGTTGATTTAGTGAAAGCTTTATTTATATAGCGACCATAAGAGAGAGGCATGGAACAGATTCTCCCTCACTGCGCCCAGAAGGAATGAACAGCCCTGATGAACCTTGATCTTGGACTTCTGGAGTCCAGAACATGAGACAATAAATTTCTGTTGTATAAGCCATACAGTTTGTGGTGCTTTGTTACAGGAGTCCTAGAAAACTAGTACAATAAGCAAAAGCATGATGTTGTATACTTTTTCTTTTAGGTTTCGTTATGAATAGAAGTGTATTTAGGAATGATGACTAATAGGTTACTGCCTGTTGACAGTAATCACAATTCCTGCCTTGATAACTTTTTGTCCATACTAGAGCTGATGGAGATCTCTCTTGCCTGAAAGTTTCCACTTAAAATTTTGTTATTAAAAGACACTTGTGCAAAGACCTGGAAAGTGAAATAGAAGCCAGGTTTTTCCTGCAGCAGTGGTAACTGAGCACATTGGCTTTGGCAGGCGATAGATGTGAGGTTTTGCTGGTAGGTTGTGGGCATACTCTTCAAATCCCTCGGTTGAATGCTGCGGGCAGCTCGTCTTATCTGCAGAGACTCCTAGCGATATCTGCTTGTCCTGATTTCTTAAACAGGATTTATGGATTCTTTGACCTTCTCACCTCAACATTTCTCATATTATTTTAAGACTGTAATTCCCTATATTACATCCCTGGCAGTTTGAAATACCTGAAGCAGTCTGTTTTCCTAACCATATGCACATTCCCTCAAACTTAATAAAAAAATAAAATTTAGAAATAGAAATCCTCAGATAATCCAAAAATAATGAAAAACTTTATAGAATATTACCTTAAAAGCAAAACTGTATGACCTTTAGAAGGAAAGACCTATTTTATTTTCCAAAGACAAATGCTAATTGATGTTCTGCTTATTCTAGCTTCACATTGTACTGTAAAATTTTCTGAAATAATACATATCATAAGGCATTAATGTGACTGTCATGTCAACTATGGATTGATAGTTCAGAGAACCCCATGGATTAAGCTCACTGGCAGGTCTCTATGTCTTCAAAGTGATGTTGACTTTAAATGAGAAAAGCTAAAAGCGGCACCTTACTTGGTTAGAAAATATTTTACATGTTATATTATTTCATGTGAAACAAACTGAGACTGCTGTCAAACTGATTTTATCGCCTAGAAAATTATGCTACACTTTCTATCACAATACAGACATTTATTATAGAAGCAAAGTGAATCTAGTGCATAGTTGTCATAAGATAATAACTACTCTTGGGAATTATAGATACTTGGTTAAGTTTAGTATCTCTTACCGCCTTAGGCATGTGGTTATATTATGACAAACAGCCCTCATCATTTCTTTTTTAAATATATTATTAGTATAGTATTTTAATACTATTAAATTTTAAGTTTTAAATTCCCACAATGGAGAATTCTAGCTATTAAAACAGTTTTGAATGCTTCCTAAACTCTTTAGTCTTGCGATAACTGCTATGCATTTCACAGACCGAGCAGTACAGAGGCATTCTGTTAGTCTAAATTCTCAGTCAGTCCTGGCTGCTATGTTTTCCACGAACTGCATGCTGATAAGGTTCAAATTTGTTTGGGGAGTTATGTTCAAGCTAGGTCCTTAAATGGTACATATCTTCAGGATTAGAAATAGCTGCTATTAAAAACTCATTTTCCAAATAATTCCAAATTGATGATGCTAGGACATACCTGAGTGAATGAGGATGCTGCGTTTTTCAGACCTCCATTAAGTCCATATTCTTTCACAAGCAAGTACTCAATTGTCTTTAGGGCTTTGTATTAGGTAGGATAAGTCTACGGGTTTGCATATTTATAATTAAGGCTGATTTGTTTTAATCCCTGCCACAGAAAGTCCCATATCAGACGAGTATGCTTAGTGAGGTTGTAAAAATAAAAGTAGGCAGGTTCCTACCTTAGGAACCTTGAAAGTCAAGCAAGCACAGTACACTCTTTCTCTCCTAATGATTTTGGCTATAAAACCTAAACAGAGCACATAGGGGAACTAGGTGAGAACTCCAAAAAGTAAATAGCAGCAGACATATTCAGAAGATCAGAATTTCAAATATCATTGAATTATCATTTTTCTCTGTTTTTTTTCCCTCAATCTGGTCTCAAGGCAATTCAGAAACTAGACTTGGACATAAACACAATCAGAAAGAATTCCAGAAGAAGCCTCTCTGTTCAGCTTTAATGTGTAGGAAGAGATTCTTCTGGCAAGGACAGTAGTGATAGCCAAGACTCATAAGACCTAAGACTCTGTATGAGGGGAAAATTCCTCTTCAATTCAAAAAACAATCTTACCAGATTTTAGGAAAGTCCCATTGATGTTTTTCTCCCCCTGTCTTTATGCCACTTTTTCCAGAATGAAGGTGCAGTCAAGAAATTGCACACTGGTGGTGTTAGGGGGTAAATGGAGTCCCCGTTGTCTAGCCAAAGGACCCAAAAGCTGGTACCAGGAAGATGACAGCAAGAGAGGACCTAGAGAAACTAAACTCTTGGTTCATCCTTAATGAAGCATGAGTGAATCTAAATACTAAACAGAGATAAATCACTACTCTTTTCCTCAAAGTGGCTACTGACTGGTGCACATACGGGGCCGGTCAGAATACCACTGCAAAATCTTTGAAAATTGAAGTAACATTAAAACCAAAACCCATAGGAGCCTAAAAAGAATGTGTCAGCCAAATTCAGCCATGTTGATTGCCAGCTTAAAAAAAAAAAAAAAAAAAGGTTCAATCTTAAGAATACAAAAAAACAAGAAGAAAAAGAAGATAGGAAAGGAAGACATCAATAAAGATGATAGATGTAGGAATTATGAATAAATGAAATTGAAAACAGTAAGTAGTAGCAAAAATTCAGTGAAACCAAATTTGATTCTTTTATACACTTACAAATTTTGAACTTCTCGCAAGACAGAATGAAAAAATAAAGACATAAATAACCAATATCAAGAATGATGGTGACAATATCACTACCACAACTGAAAGCAGTATAAGGAAAACTATGAACATTTTCATGCATATGTATTTGAAAACTTAGATAAAATCAACCAATTCCTCTCATTGCTTCAATTCAATATCACACTGAAATCAAAACTAGTGCAAGAAGGCAAGAAAAAGAAACAAAACTACACCAGTTGGAGAGCAACAAATAAAATTTTCCCTATTTGTATCCAACAATGTTATCTACAAATAAAATATTGGAAATACACAAAGAAACTTTCAGAACTAATAAGTGAGTTTATTAGGTTTACTTGAAACAAATTAAACACTCGAACATCAATCATATTTCAATATACAAGCAATGGATGGCTGGAATCCAACTCAAAAATAGCATTTGAACTAGATCAAAAAGTCTTAAAATTCTAAAGTTAAAAATGATTAAGTAATGAAAATGATAAAATAAAAGAAGGACTAAATTAACACAGAGGCATTATGAGTCTATTGGTTCAAAGATTCAACATAATAAACAGCTCAATTCTCCCAAATTGATCTATAGATTTTATACAATGTCCATCAAAATCCCAGCATAATTATTTTGTAGGTATAGCCAAGCTGGTTCTAAAATGCAAAAGGAGGGCAGGGTGCCTGGGTGGCTCAGTCAGTTAAGCAGCCAGCTTCGGCTCAGGTCATGATCTCATGGTTCCTGTGTTTGAACCTCTCCTTGGGCTCTGTGCTGACAGCTCAGAGCCTGGAGTCTGCTTCAGATTCTGTACTCATTCTCTCTCTGCCCCTACCCCACTCGTGCTCTGTCTGTCTGTCTCTCTCTCTCAAAAATAAACATTAAAAAATAAATAAATAAATAAATAAATCGTAAATGAAAAGCAGAAATACAGAATATTAAAACAGCTTTAAAAAAGAATAGAGTTGGAAGTCCCACACTGCTTGAATTGATAACAATATAAACTTACAATAAAAAAGACAGTGTAGTATTAGTGAAGTGAGAGACACATAGATCAATACAACAGAATAACAGAGATTCTTGAAATTTTTCTACATGAAAATGATCAGTTGATTTTTGACCAAGGTGTAAAGGCAAAAAACTATTGATATTGGAACAAGTGGACATCAGTACATATAAATATGAATCTTAACAAAATTCTAGTATTTTTACAAAAACCAACCAATAATAGATGTGAATGTAAACTTCAAATTATAAAAATTTTAAAAGAAATCAAAGAAATTTTCATGATCTAGAGTTAGGCAAAGAGTTTATAAACCTCATACTGAGGGTACAAACCATTAAAAAATTACAAATGGAAGTTCATCAAATATTAAAATCTGTTTTTTCTTCTGAAAGACTCATCCAGAAAATGAAAAGACAAGCTAAATATAGACTGGGAGAAATTATTTGCATCCAGACTTAATAAAGAACACTCAAAATCCATAGTGAAAAATAAGCAATCCAATGGGAAAAGGGGAGAGTAGACAAAAATGACTTAGACTCTTAAGCAAATAAGACACATATATATGTGGAAGACAAATAAACACAAAGAGAGTGTGTGAATATATAGAGGGCAAGTAAGTGTATTTTCTAAATAAAGAAGTAAACAAATTTCATTCATTCATTCATTCATTCATTCATTCATTATTAGATTCTAGTACATAATTATTAGACTGGTTTAAGAAATAAGAATTATGACAATATCAAGTCCTAGGGGGATGCAGAGCATACAGAACTCATACACATCATCCACTGAAACAAAAAAAAATATTCAGCCAATCTGGAAACAGTTTAGCAATGTTTTTTTAATAAAATTGCCCATATACACACCATATGACTCAGCAATCCTACTTATCAGAATTTAGCCTAGAGTAGTGAAAGTTATACTAGCCTAAAACAAGAACACAAATGTTGATAGAAATTCTATTTACAAAATAAAAACCTGGAGGGCGCCTGGGTGGCTCAGTCAGTTGAGTGTCCAGCTTCGGCTCAGGTCATGATCTCACAGTTCCTGAGTTCGAGCCCGCGTCAGGCTCTGTGCTGACAGCTCAGAGCCTGGAGCCTGCTTCAGATTCTGTGTCTCCCTCTCTCTCCACCCCACCCCTGCTTGTGCTCTGTTTCTCTCTGTCTTTCAAAAATGAATAAACATTAAAAAAATTAAAAAAACAAACAAACCTGGAAACGACCTAAATGTACTTCAAATTATGAATGGAATGGATAAACAAAATGCAGTACCTCCATGCAATGGAATAATACTGAGTAATCAAAGGGGATATTTACATTTCTATACACCAAATCACTTGGCTCCTGACAGAAGGTTTTATTGATGCACACAACTTGTATGAATTTTAAAGAGTAATTGAAAGAAGCCATCTGAAAAGTCACTTTGTGATTCCAGCTACATGACTTTCTCACAAAGGGAAAAACCTAATGACAGATAACAGATCAATGCCTGCCAAGGATTAACAATGGGGCAAGTGATTGACTACAGAGGGATAACAAGAGGGAGCTTTTGGAGGTGATGGGACTGCTCTGTATCTTGATTATGGTGGTATTTATGTGAATATACACACATGTCTAAAAATTCATAAAACTCTACTCAATAATAAACTCAATTTTTCTGCATGTTAATTTAAAGAGTAATGTGATATTAATTCTATGTGAAGTGATGTTATCATTTTATTATATGAGTAATCTAAAGACTGTCAATTTCCAATTAATATTTTAGCTAGGATCTCTTCTAAGTTTCACTCTTGAATAGCCAATTATCTGTCTGACATCTCTAGGGGTCATGGGACTGGGGTATTCCACATTTATTTAAACAAAATATTTAAACTCTGAATTAACAAACTATATTCTCCATTTATAAATTTTCTCCATTCTTCTCCAATTCTGAAAAGAGCAATATCACTACCCCAAATTATATTACAGAAATAGTAAATTCATCTCGGCATCTAGCTCTCTCATCTCACATTGAATCAAACATCATATCTCCCTGATGCCACCTTCATTATAGGCACACACAGACACAAAGTCACACACACAAACATTTAATTATCTTCCATCACTAACATTTATTTTAGTCCTAATGACCTATAGTTCTTGCCTAGAGCCTTCTAAGAGGCTTTTGTATCTTTTTGCTTCATCTCTCATTCTCTTTAAATCTATTTTTTAAACAACAGGCTAAGGAATATATCGATAGTTTCTCAGACATTAGCATGCTAGAGTTTAAAGTCTTTCCATAAATTTGTACTTGGATTTATAATAAAATACACACACACAAATAAAAGGATCCATGAGCTCTTATATGATCTGGCTCATGCCAGTTTTTCAGGTATCCTTTGGTACAACTCTCTTGATTACTACTTACTAGGCTCTCTAATTTCCTTTTTTTGCATTTTCCTTATGAAAGGAGTTCTTGCTCTCTCTCTCTCTTTTTTTCCCCCTCTTTCTTTGTTTATATCAAAGCCCTCATCATGTCGGTCACTTTGCCTATAGGACATGTATCACCTTCTACACCTCAGCTAACTGTTATTCATCACAAATATGTCTGCCTAAATAGTATTTCTGGAAAGACCCTTGACTCCTGCCTTTCAGAGAAGCAACTAATTATGTTCTTTCATGCTTACCAGTTGTTCCTTTAGAGCATTGTCATTATATGGTTATATACAATGTTGTGGATTTTTAAAATAACTGAAGTATTAGTTGCCAGTAAGTTCCAATAAGACAAGAATCACAAAGTCCTGTTTCAGCATAGCTCTAGCCACAGTGTCCCAAATCATCTGCTTTTAGTAGGTCTTTAATATTATAGTTAATTAATAGATGGATTTTAAACATTTGATTACTTTTGTTACAAATTATTGTGTTTCTTTGGAAAATACAATAGTGTAGTATATTTTGTCATTTATCTGATGTAATTTTATTAAATATGAGTTGATAATATAAATAAATTAATGCATAGGTTGAAATCTGCTAAAGCCCTTGCCAGTAGTGGAACTGCTGAGTGTCCATGCCAGTTTTCAATGAGTAAATGCTTCTGTGCTTAACAGTTTTCTTTAAATAAAATAATCTACACTTTACAATTTAAAAATACTCATAAAAGTGAGCAATCTAGGGATAGATACCTCTTGTCTTTAATTCTATATATCCATGTTCTTTTTATTACGTATATAGCATGTCATAATGACATGGCATAAAAATGGTCTACATTTTTTAAAATTCCAACTGGAGAATTAGCTTCATCATGCCTCAGTCAAGAAGGGCAGTATATTAGTAAGGATTTTATGTTTTAAGTAACATAAAACCTAACTCAAAGTACATTAAACAAGTAGAGCATTTAATGCACATGTTTCTAAAACATTGAGAATTAAGAGTTTCAACTGGAAAGCTTAAAAACTTTCCAGGCTTCTGGATTGTGCTGCATGGTTCAATGCTTTCACCTCCCAGCTGTTTCTTTCTGCACTTTGCCGATTTTAGCTTTAGCAAATAACTGGCCCTTATTTTCTACAAGGTATTAACCAATACTGTGGTATTACCTCTTTGCTCACCTAAGAAGAGAGAGGGCAAGATAGGAAAAGGGGAGAGGAAGGAAGGAGGAAGAGAGAGGTACAGGGAGAGAAAATGATTCTCTCTAGTCAATATACTATTGCTACTGCTATCCCTGTGATTCACTGAGATGGGACCAAATTAAGACAGGCATCCTTACCTAATCCAATCATATGTTAAAGGAAGAACCTTGGGCTGACTGGGTGACAAGTGTTATGGATTAATATTTAATACCCATAGGCTAATGGGGCCTCACTTCGAAAATTTCATTGGGAAAATTTCATTCAAACTATATGACTGTGATACAAAATGGGTGTTACTTTAGAGAAAGAAAATCTGAGAGATGCAGTAGGGAAGAAATAAATATATAAATGTTAAAATGCCGGTCTGGGTAAATGAGGCTGCCTGTAACAAATCACAGGCAATTATTTAAATATTTGATTAACTAGCTAATGAAATACTACCCGAAAGATCCTTAATTATATTTAATAAAGATGCAGGCCATCTTTTTTTTTTTAATCGAGCTTTCATTAGGATAGTAACTATTTATTCAAATGCATTTGATTTCAAAAGTCCATAAGTTTTAACCCACAAGATGATTGCTTATTACTTGTAAAAGTTGCATTTATAGGGGCTTCTAGGTGGCTTAGTCGGTTAAGTGCCAGACTCTTGGTTTCAGCTTGGGTCATTATCTTATGGTTCGTGGGTTCAAGCCCCACCCCAGGCTCTGTGCTGACAGCATGTAGCCTGCTTGGTATTCTCTTTCTCTCCCTCTCTCTCTGCCCTTCTCCAGATGGTGCTCTTGCGCTCTCTCTCCAAATAAATAAATAAACTTAAAAAAATTGTATCTATACAAAAATCATATTTGAAATTAAACATATTGTATTAGGTAAAAGTGATAATAATATTAATTTCTCCATCTCCATAAACATATTTCCCTTGTATCATTATTATGGACTATTATGTGCCATTCTACTTCACATAAAATGAATTGTATCACAGACATTCTTGCCTCGATGTATACACAGAAAATGGTAAAAAGCAAAAGACACCCATTTAATAAAAGGCGTAATTTCAATTGTTCTAATTTTGCTAGAGTAAGCTTTTTATAAAGGATCATTGCTTACATAAATAATCCTATCTTCTAAATCTAATTAACTCTGAAAGAAGGTTTTATTGTACTCTCTTATGTAGAAGACTATCCCTAGAAATGATTTGCATTATCCCTATAAACAAAGATGATGTTTCTAAGATTCCCTCCAAACAATGAGAGATCTGTTCAATACACATTAAATGGGGGACGTTTTGTACAAATAATCATTCAACACTTTGTTTGGATGGATATTCTTTCATGCTGAAGACTGGGAGTACCCTGTAGCAGCTCTTTGCCTTAAAAGTTTGTAGATGTTGGTCTCACATGCAATTCAGTTTTGTTGCTATAGCAATCACTACAGGAAAAGAAAAATAAAAGAAAATTAATCTGCCTTACAGTTTAGGTTCCTAGAGTGCACCCACTATGTGGTGAGTGCAATAATTAAATCTTGTTTACTGTTTTCTCTAAAACCTTTGATGTACCTGATGATATCATCACTGCCTGATTGATTTTCAGGTAAAGGAAACAACCAAAATTAATTGCCCTAATCTTCACTCAAGGGCAACACAGACATTTTGAGCAGAAACAAATTGTAGGGGTGTGTGTGTGTGTGTGTGTGTGTGTGTGTGTGTGTTATTTCAGTTTTAAAAGGATGGAGACTTTGAATTTTCTTTTTCATTTCATTTTCTGTATTATAAGAAAACACATTCTCAGGGAGGGAAAAATTGTTGTAATGCAGAGGTTGAGATTTTGGATGTGAAGCTTGAAATGGACAGAACAAAAGGGTTTGCTCTTAAATTAATACAATTTCCCTCCTGATAGAAAATTACAGCAGGAAAGGAAAATTCTTTTCATATCAAAAAGGAAGATATAGTTTAAGGTGGACCTGATATATTAAATTCTAAAAGCAAATAATTATTAAAACTGTTTTAAATTTTTTCCTCAGATTTTTATGTAAGATTTAATACATATATTAATGATCTATAAAGTACTATATAGGACTATTCCAGAACAGCAAAAAGAAAAAAACTTAAAATGTATTACTTATGTTCTTATGACTTTATCACTGTTGTCAGTTTAACATGGAGATGAAAATTTTCACATGTCACATCACAGACATGAGTTTCTATTGATTAATCAAAGAAAAAAGTCTGTCTTTAAGAAAATAATCAACTTTCGGTAGTCAGTCCCAATGCATGTCAACATTTACTGTGATTACCTAAAACCAACATAAGATGTTCTTTCAATCCTTCAGTTAAGTGTTTCACTCATTCTTAACTGCCAATTTTCTTTTATACCCTTGAATAGTTATTCCTTGTTTTTGCCACTATCCTGTTAAATTTATATCCCTTTCATAAAATGAGATCCTAGTTTCTCACTTTCTAAACAAAATGGAGAATATTACTTATGTAGTTTCCTAATGTTTTCTATATTGCAATTATACAATTTATATATCCATGCTCATTTTATGTCTCCTTTTCTCCATGACACTGGAAATTCCTTCTTCTGCTTCAAGGCAGTCTTTGCACCTATATTCTTAACTCTCCCCGCAAACCGTCCCCCACCAGAGGTCATAGATCAGTGCAAATCTCTTCTAGTACCCATTCTCAATTTTAATCCCGTCTCAGTAGCAACCTATATCCTTTGCTTTATCAAGCATATTTCTCATAATGTTTGCTCCTAAGTCCCTGAAGAAAAGTGCATGCCCCAGATTTTTGTGTTTTCCCTAACAATATTAAATATACTCCTTGTTAATAGAGACTAATTTCTGGTCATGCCTTAAGCATTATTTGAAAATATCTGCAACCATTTATGTACCTCCCTCAGTCTGGCTAGTTATCCAGGTTAGTTTAAAGCTTACATAAAATAAATACTTTTTTTTCTCCTGAATTCATCTTTAACTAGAGGTGATTTATATTGATTATTTTTATTTAACTCTTAACTTTCCTTCACATTCTCCTTTGTATCCTCCTTCAGTATAAACCCCTCAAGTAAGGATAAAGTTTTTATAATCTTATATTGACAAAGGTCAATATCAATACATTAATATACAAAATGGAATCCGATCTCTGAAAACAACTACAATAGTATATAGCATAGTTTCTGAGGCTAATTTCTATTTTTTTTTCTTATTAAGAAACTGATGATAACAATTTGAACTTATCTTTCAAAACAGCACACTTTTGAGAGTGACAAATACTCTTTTAATAATAATGTCAAAGCAACAAATTAACATCAGCAAGTAGGGTTGTCCTATAATTCTGGGCATTATATTAATTTCTCTCTAGGCCTACATGTTCTCTCATACATTTTTCTTGGTCACTGAGATTTGTATTGGGATTCCCAGTGTGAACTCACTTTACTTATAACAATTGTTTTTTCTTACATTCTTTTTTAAAGTTTAGCTTCTAAAATATTTTGCATCCATATGTAAAAACAAATTCAAAAAAAAAAAAAAAACAAAGGCATATATATCATGGTGTTTACTATACAACTTCAACAACCTTGTTTGGAGTATATCATGGAGAAACTGTGTCCCACAGGGTTAATGAGGTTGAGACTAACAGAAACTTTAGAGCTTGTTTTTCAGGGAACTATTTCTTCCTAATCAGCTATTGTGTCTTTTCAGACCCCCTAACAAATCCATTACCCAAGAGAAGGGGCCCAAGAACCCATCTAGTTTATACCAGCTCTGGAGGCATGCTCCCAGCCCCTTCTCCTTGTCCTAAGAGAACTTCCTGACCTCAGGGGCTGAATTTTGCCTTGTTCTGATGCTAAGTCTCTACTCCAAAGTGAGCATGGGATACATGTTAGGTATATATTTGCTCAATGTGCTTGCTACGTTTTTCCTTATGAATAGTTATATTTCCCCACCCTTTTCATCAATATGTATATAATCTCCATCCTGATGATTATAAACTTGTTCTCTCCCCCTTTGGGGAGGTGGATTTGAGGCTTGCTCTCTCCTCTCCTCCTGGTTTGGCTGCCTCTCGAATAAACCCTTTTCTAGAGGCATACCTAATGTCTCAGTGATAGGTCTTGCTGTGCATAAAGGCAGCTGGGAGTCACTGTGTATAAAAGTTATTAAAATAAATAAAGGAGGAGACCATTGGACTGAAGTGTCTCTAATGTCTTCAAAGCCTAAGAAAGGAAAATGAAACCTTAACCAGAATAAATGCCACAAAATACCTTAAAATTATGAAACCTCACCCTAAGAATAACCAGTCACAAACAGCCAATTCAGCTTTCGCAAATAGGGCAGTCTCTTAAACTATAGTCAATCAGATGGTTGCCTTGCTTTGCTTCTGCTCCTGGCACTGGAGTGGTCCTAACCATTTGTGGTTTGGTGCCACCTCATTTGAAATCTATGTTTGCTCAAAGGAACTCTTGAGAATTTCAATGTGCCTCTGTTAATACAACATACCTCATAGATGAGATAATATAAGATGGCATGTGATGGCTACTTATAAAAGTCTGCAATACTCTAAATGGAAGTGAGAAAAGAGTACCATTCCAATGATTTTGTTTTAATTATTATTATATGTTGGGTGTGCTTGCCAATGAACTTTTTCCTTTCTTCAAAGGTTTTCAAGGTTTCAGATCAGAAAAAAAAAAGGCTTTCAATATTTATGTATTATTTTTATAAGTCTTCTGATTATTTTCACAGATACAGTTATAGCTAGCTACACATTTGCAGGCAACACACACACACACATATAAGCATATAAGGAGAGATTTTCTTATATATCTATTCATTTGTCTATTTAAATATTATTTTTTAAAGTTTTTATTTATTTATTTTGAGAGAGAGAGAAGGAGAGAGGATGCAGGAGGGTCAGAGAGAGAGGGAAAGAGAAAGAGAGAAAGAGAGAGAGAGAGAGAGAGAGAGAGAGAGAGAATCCCAAGTAGACTCCGCACCATCGGCACAAAGCCTGACATGGGGCTCCAACTCACGAACCATGAGATCATGACCTGAGCCAAAACCGAGTTTGAGGTTTAACTGACTGAGCCACCCAGGTACCCCTTATATATCTATTTATGTAAGTGTAAACTTATATAAAACAGATTGGTGTATTTACATCTCTGAATTTATATGGCATGATTCAATTTTTATTTGTACAGATTTTGCTAAAATAATTTTACAAAAATAATTAAATTAAGTATGCTTGCCCTGTTACCTAACAATTAGGGGCTAGTTAGTTTTCTTTTCTTTTTTTTTAAGTTTATTTATTTATTTTGAGAGACAGAGAGAGAGAAAGAGAGAGAGAGCGAGCGCACGCACTTTTGTGTGTGTGCGAGGGGAAGGGAAGGTACAGAAAGAGAGAGAGAGAGAGAGAGAGAGAGAGAGAGAGAAAGAATCCCAAGCAGACTCTCTGAAGTCAGTTTGGAGCCCAAGAGACTTGATCTCACAAACCATTAGATTGTGACCTGAACTGAAATCAAAGAGATGGATGCTTTACCATCTGAGCCACTCAGGTAACCCTAGGCATTAGTTTTTGTTTGTCAAACATACTAATCGCTTTCATGACAAGTTCAAATCTTATACACAGATTTTATTTTTGTGTTTTATTTTTTAACTGGAAAAGAAATAGTGTAATGAAATAAAATGTAATAAATTTATCCTTAAATCCATATAGATGGTCTTTCATGATTTAAAACTTTTTAAGATTAATGTAACAATATTATATTTTAATATTGAGAATTCATAAAAATATACAGTACAAATAGTAGTAAATTTGCCTTTTTTCCAAATTTTTATTAGATTAATATTTATTTATCAATAGAGCTACTTCTAAGTGTTTAGAGATTTTATTAAACATAAACATTTTTTATATCTCAATTATAAAACAAAGTAGCATGATATTCTGTTTGAGAAGAACCAATTAAGGGGCCCCTGGGTGGCTCAGTAGGTAAGGAGTCCAACTCTTGATTTTGAGTCGGTCATGATCTCACAGTTCATGAGCTCAAACCCCACAAAGGATTCTGATAGTGTGGAACCTGCTTGGGATTCTGTCTCCTTCCCTACCCCGTGCTGTCTCTCTCTCTCTCTCTCTCTCTCTCTCTCAAAAATAAACAAACTTTTTAAGAAGAACCAATTTATAAAAAAAATAGAAAATTACCTTCATGTTGAAGAAATACAGTTAATTGAAGCCACACATTTAAATGCATGGTAGGTTAATGTTTGTGCTTACTATGTTAGTCATAAAATGCAATTCTGAAAAAATATACTGGAGTCTAATATATCTTGAATCAAATAATAAAAATATTGCCATCAGAAGAAATACATGAACTCTGATGGTCAATCACGTATTCATTCAATATCTAAAGTATGCTACCTATTGTGTTTAATTTGAAACCAAAGTAATTTGATAAAAAATTCACTGTGTTTTAAAGAAACAATGAAAACAAATACCAGAATTGTGCCTACATGAGGGCAATTGTGGATTGTGCAGGTTGGATGTATCCATGCTGTGGTTAGAATAATATTAACTAATTCCCTCACAAATATGTATTCATCAGCATCATGAAAGCACTTATTAATTCCCCACACACCTTACATTAATTCTTAATTAGTAACTAAAAATGTCAAAGCCAAATGGGAAATGCTGTACAAATTAAAAATAAATGAATTATTAGCATTAGTCACCAAAAGAAAACCAGAATTGTTCCTTATTACATGTATAGGGTACTGCTAACATTCATAATGACTTTAATTATGTTTGGATTAGTAAATTTATGATAATTTTTCCAATGGTGGATTGTAATTATGTATGAGTTGGTGATAAAAATAAAGAAGATGATTTGTTATATGAAAATATATCAAACTGAATATCTACATATCCATGTTAATTTTCTAATAAAAACCTTGGAGATTAAGTAACCTTTTACATGCAGAACATCATTTTGAAAAAGAAATAAATGAAAGAAGCATCTAAGGAAAAAATAAGTTTACATATTTGAATTCAAGGGTCTAAATATTATAAATCTACAATATAAGATGTATTATATTTGTCCACCTGAATAAATGTAATAATTTGACTATTTTAAATTATCTTATTTGAAGACACATAGAGGAGAATTGGCTAAAAGCCAATCAGTAAATTACACTAGAAATGAAAAATGGGAAAAAAAAACAAACAAGGCAAGAAAACTAATAGCAAAGCAATAAATCTGGAACATCTTAATATATCTGTAGATTCTAAAAACAGTAAATATTAAATGTGATTATTACAAGGATATTAATACCAGAGGAAAAGAAGTATGATGCATACACTTTCAATCTTGGGCTAGGAAGGGAAGTACCTGACATACAAAACAGAGTTTTTAAAGTCAAACACTGATAAAATGAAATGCAAATGAACACTGAAAATGTATGCAGGTAAAAAAAATGTATTTAAAAAGGCAATAATCATTCTGGGAGAAAATGTTGCAACGAATTACCAACAAGAGTTTACATCATTAACATATATTTAAGTCATAGAAAAACATTTATATATTTGTTCATATATAAATATACTTCAATAGAAATATGTATCTACATACACCACATATATGTGCCCCATAGAAAAAATAGACAAAATCAGTAGTGCACACAATTAATAAAAAATACAAAAGCCCAATAAACAAGTAAAAAGATGACATATTTTCATATATGCATTATTTATGTGTATTACATGGATCTTAATTTTTAACATTTAAATGACTACATCAAATTAACAGAAAAATCAAGCTCTGGAACACTATACATACATATTGATAACATTTACCAAATTCATTATTGTATAAGTGTGTGCAACATCAGGTTTTGCAAACCATTGACAGGGAGCATTCTGTATTTATTAACATCTCTTCAAATATCTTTGTAATTTTCATTGTGCAGGTCTTGCACTTCTCTGATTAAACTTATTGCTAAGTACTTTATTATATTTGATATTGTCGTAATGGCTTTACTTTTGAAATTTTCATTTAATTGTTACTGGTATATAAAAATATGCCTAATTTTTGTATGTCAATCTTGTATGCTGAGACCTTGCCGAAACAAGGGACTTGTTAGTTCTGGTAGTATTTTATGGCAACTTTACAATTTGAGATATTCAAGGTCATGTTATTTGTGAATAAAACAGCTCTATTTCTTTTTGAATGATTTTTAATTTGTTTCTTAACTTTTTTTTTCTTTTTGCCTTGTTGCACTGGGTAGAGCCCCAGTTGATCAGAAGTGACAGGAATCAAATCTTTGCCTCATTCCCAGTTTCAGAGAAGAAAATCATTCTTTCACCATCAATGGTAATGATAACGGTAGGTTTTTCAATACTGCTTTTTATCAGGAACAGAAAGTTTCCTTCTATTACTAGTTTGTTGAAAATTTTTATTATGAATGGATTTTGCAAAATGATTTTTGTGCACCTGTTGAGATGATCATGCCTTTTGTCATTTGTATTATAAATATAATATATTACATCACTTGATTTCTTTGAACATTAAAGGTATCTTCATTCCTGGAATAACATCACTCGGTCATTTATATACATGGTCACATCTATTAAAAATGTGTGTAATGCTTTTTATATATTGCTAGATAAGGCTTGATAATATTTTCTTGTATTTTTCATCTATATTAATGAGGGAAAGTGATCTTCGGCTTTATTTTCTAAATTTCTTTATCCGGTATCAGGGTAATATTGGCTTCGTAGAACAAGCTGAAATGCATTCTCTCCTCCTCTATTTATTGAAATAGTATATGAAGGATTTGTATTCTTCCTTTTTTACAAAAATGTTTGATAGAATTCTCCGGTGAAAACTGCTTTCTTCTTTGTACCAAGTTTTTGTTTTTTTGTCTTAATAATGCAAACTATTATCATAGGTCTATTCGCATTTTCTATATTTTGCCAGTTTTGGTATTTTTGTCTCCTGTAGGAATTTGTAAATTTCATACAAGTTGTATAATTTTTTTACAAAAATTAAAGTGTTCCTTTATAGTTCTTTTTATTTTTTGTAAGATATTTAATTATATCTCCACCTATATTCCTCATTTTGATCATTTCTATATTCTTTCTTTTTCTACATAGTCAGTCTAGCTAATTTCTTAGTATTTTTTAAAAAGTCTTTCCAATGATCAGATTTGTATTTTGTGTTTTCTCTATTTTCTGTTGTCTGTTTCATTGATTTCTGCTCAAATTTTTATTATTTTCTTGATTGTGCTTATTTTGTGGTTAGATTGTTCTTTCTGGTAGTTCCTAAAATTAGATACTTGAGTTAATGATTCTTATTTGTTTTCTAGTATAGACCTTTGCAGTTATAAATGTCCCTCTAAACACTGCTTTAGCTACATCTTATGATTTTCGATGTGTTATACTTTTTATTTTGTTCATCTCAAACTACTTTCTAATTCCCCTTGTGATTTCGTTTTTGACTTCTTGGTTAATTTTCTTTAAAAAAATTTTTGTAATGTTTTATTTATTTTTGAGACAGAGAGAGACAGAGCATGAACAGGGGAGGGGCAGAAAGAGAGGGAGACACAGAATCCGAAGCAGGCTCCAGGCTCTGAGCTGTCAGCACAGAGCCCGACGTGGGGCTGGAACTCACAAACTGTGAGATCATGACCTGAGCCCAAGTTGGTCACCCAACCACGTAAGCCACCCAGGCGCCCCTTGGTTAATTTTCTTTTAATTTACAAATATTTGTAAATACACTTAAAAATATAGCCCTTCAGTCATTGATTTCTAATGCCATAAAGATCAGACAACATATGGAGTTAGTTCAATTTTTTAAAACTTATTGAGACTTGTTTTACGACCTTTTATTATGATTTATCAAGAATATTCCCTGTGTCCTTCAGAAAAATCTTCACTCAGCTGCTGATGTAGCAGTGTTCTTCTGATATCAGTTAGATCAAGTTGGCTAATTGTGCTGTTGGAGACTCCGATACTATTGCTGATTTTCCAATTGTTCCATCCATTATTGAGAATGTAATATTGAAGTGTCCAACTATTACTGCTAGAGTGCCCATATCTTCCTTCAATTTTGCCAGGGTTTGTTTCATGTATTGTGTAATTCTGTTGTTAGTTGAGAAGGAGTTTGTAATTGCTATAACTTTCTGATGAATTTGTCATTTTATTATAAAGTGTCATTCTTTATCTCTGACAGCTTTTTTCTTGAAACCTATTTTGTCTCATACTATAGCCATTTCATTTCTCCTACTGCTTGTTGCATACTGTACCTTTTACCATTTTAAAACTTTCAATCTGTTCATGTCTTTGAGTCTATATTGTGTCTCTTGTAGACCTCAAAAGGCTGGCTCTTGCCTCTGTTTTTGTTTTTATTTAGTATGATTCCCCCTCTCCCTTGTGGGTAGGGTATTTAATCCATTCACAGTTTGAATATGTCATGCTATGCCTCTTCATTTTTTTAATGAAAAAAATCTATTAATCATGTGTTGTGCCCCTGTAATTGATATATCAGTTTTCTCTTGACTTACTAAAGATTTATTTTTGGTTTCAGTTTTCAAGTTTTGCTATGCTCTATCTAGATGTGAATTACTTTATATTTATTATACTCAAATTTTTTAAGCTTCTTAGATCTGTAAATTAACGTTTTTCATCAAATTTGAAAAGAATTTAGCCATTATTTATTCAAATATTTTTATTTTTCTTGTCTTTTATATTTTCTCTATTTTCTATTTTATTTTCAGCATTCTGAGCATGCTGCTATTCTTATATTGATGTACCTGATATTTTTTCTCAGTTTTCTAATCTCTTCTCATTCAGTGTTCTATTTTTCTGTTCTTCAAATAGGACAAGCATCAAGCTGTCTTGATAGCTCAGAGCCTAGAGCCTGCTTCTTATTCTGTCTCTCTCTCTCTCTCTGCCCCTCCCCTTCTTGTGCTCTGTCTCTCTTTCTCAAAAATGAATAAACATTATTTTTTTAAAAAATTTATACAATTTTTTAATTTATAGAAACTTGGAGATAAAAATAATTTGTCCAGTAGTAGTAGGGTGTTTTCACTGGCTATGCTTCCCATCCCATTTCTTTATTTTCTCAGCATTGTCCTTGATCCTTGTAACAGACTTGATTTATTGAGCTTCTAATGTATGGTAGTTTTTATACTAAGATGTCCTTTGAACATGGTTGGAACATACCTACACTTGCTGAAGAGGATAGCCATCTTCTATATTTAACAATTGATGAAGCCCTTTTTTACTCAGAGAGATTTATTATTACTTCTTCTCAAAAGGGTAATACCTGTTTCACAAAGATTTGGTAGGCCTAGCTGTACTTCATGTCAGGTAAGTTCATTCTGTCCAATTTGAACAGCGATATCCAAGAAACAGGGAAGAAAGAATCAAATTTCACATGACAAAAACATATACCTGATTCTGAAAGATCCTGAAACAAGCAAAACTATGTCAAAAAATTTTCTCCTTAAAGGTTCAAGTATGGGGCATGGAATAGCCATGCCATGATATTTTATCTTGTGACTTTAAAACTCATTTGTTAGGGCAAGTTTGGATTTTAGAGAAAAAAAAAATCACCTCATATTTAAGATGATTCAATGAACTTATATTTAAATATATTATGATTTACTTATTGAGCAAAATTGGTCATAAAATTAATTCTGAGGTATTTTCAGTTGCACAGAAAAAGCTGAATAGTAGATTGTGACATTAAATATATAATTGTGATCAGGTTATCAGGGGAGCTCCTCAGATCCCTCCTTTTGTAATGATGTTGGTTAGTACTTGTTTTACTGTCCAGAAATTTCTTTCTGTCCAACATTCCACCAGGGAAAAACATCTACACTGCATGTTCTATACCATGTCAAGAAAATTTAACACAATATCTAATGTAGAATATTTTGCTGCAAGGCAGAAGCTTGCACATTGTGATTCTAAAGGGATAAGGATTAACTAGAAATGGTAACAAATTATCTAAAGATCACCTTTATAAAACTCTTCTGCAATTTTATTTAAAATATATTATATATATTCCATAGATCCACCCAATCTTACTGAATATGAGTTTTTGATGGTAATATTTTAGAAATCTGTAATATTTTAGATAATCTGTAATATTTCAGATAATCTGTATCTGTGCCAAACACAATTGTTGAACCACATGTACAGTAATGTTCAAGAACACCTGACTTAGAAACACTGAAATAAAGATTCAACCAGGTTCATTCCATCTCAAAATCAATGATAATAAAAAATATCCCTGACTCCAACATTAATATCATATGTACCTCAAGAAGATACAAAGCTTGGCACTCTGAGCTAATATAAAGTACTCTAGTAGGACTCTATAAAATACTAAGTATAATGAATTAAAACAACTTTCTATTGTTGGTTCTTTAGATCACAGAAAAAAAAAAGAACTGTGAAATAAAACTTTCCCCCATTTTCTAGTTATGATGAACTTACATTTAAATTAATTAAAATTTCAAAGTTATGTGGTGTCAAAAAACATAATTCTGTTTCCACAGAAAATGGACACATATATCTGTTCTCTAACAAAGGTATTTTTCAAATATGCAATTTAAGTTGTATTCTAGCCCAGCACAGAGATTCTTTGTCCAGCATAATTAGAGAAAATGATAAATCTGAAGAAAAAAAGAAAAGCTATTTTAATTTTAATAAATAAAGATGTTATTGAATAGAAAGTACATTTATAATTGATTTTTGAATCAATTTCACTTTGTGGATATTTAAAACTGAGAGAACAGGTGCTTTTGTATAGCTCCTACTACTACAATGTGCCAATTAAAATGATTTAACTGATCAAAGTCCTCTGCACTATGTGGAGTTTTCTCACATAACATGCTTGGGGTTTCTAAATATGACTTCCTTCCTAACTGAAATTGAATCAAACTATGTTAGAAGCAATTCTTAAAATAACCATTGTAGAATAAAATAATATAAATTAAAAATACAGCACTACTTTTGTATTATAGAAAAATGCTTTTATATAAAAACATAAGTTTCTTTTCTTATTTGTATTTTTTGAGAGAGTGTGTGTGTGATAACACACACACAGGTGGGGGAGGAGCAGAGGGAGAGAAGGAGAATCTTAAGCAGGCTCCAGGTCCAGTGTGGAGCCCAAAGTGGGCTTGAATCTCACAATCGTGAGATCATGACCTGAGCAGAAATCAAGAGTTGACCTTTAACTGACAGCCACCCAGGCACCCCTGAAAACATAATTTTCTTGTTATTCCTGGAAGATAATTAAAATTAAACCACCAGAAAGAATGACTGAATGAGGTTAAATCAATCAGTGTGTTCTTTTCTATCATTATGAAAGACAAACACTCTTAAGGATCACCTTGACCAGAAGAAGAAATCTGGATTTTGGATATAACACAATTCTTGAAGCTTTTCTTGCCTCATAAAATATAAAGAAATCTTCCAAATTTGTTTTCTTAAAAACAAGATAAAAGAAAAAAGGAAATTTGAGAAATATAGAAAATTAAGTTGTGGTCACTAGGAAAGATGGTAATTTCCAGATGACAGAATTTTGCGATAAAACTGTTAAGTAGCGAGGATCACATGTATGTAGTAAACTTTTAGCCTAAGTTTGTGCCTTTAGAGAGTGTGTAAAGCAAGGATTATTTGTAAGAAAAAAAAGATAGTATTGAAAGGATGTAAGACATCCATGAATACTTTTCTGGATTTCAGCACCACTGTTTCACTCTAACTGTTAGGATAAGTCATCAGAAAATTAGTAAAGATATAAAAGATATGAAGAATACTATCAAACAAATTGACCTCATTGATATTTATATAAGATTCCATGTTCATACAATAATAGCAGAATACTTTGTTTTTTTCACTCATTGTATATTTAGATATTTATTTTTTATTTTTTAAAATATAACTTATTGTCAAGTTGGCTAACATACAGTGTATACAGTGTGCTCTTAGCTTCGGGGGTAGATTTTCATGATTCATCTCTTACGTACAACATTCAGGGCTCATCCCAGCAAGTGCCCTCCTCAATGCCCATCACCCATTTTCCCCTCTCCTCTGTTCCCCTATCAACCCTCAGTTTGTTATATTTAAGAGTCTCATGGTTTGCCTCCCTCCCTCTCTGTTTGTAACTGTTTTTTTTTTTCCCTTTCTCTTCACCCCTGGTCTTCAGTTAAGTTTCTCAACTTCCACATATGAGTGAAAACATGATATCTGTCTTTCTCTGACTTATTTCACTTAGCATAATACCCTCCAGTTCCATCCACATTGCTGCAAATGGCAGGATTTCATTCTCATTGCCAAGTAGTATTCTATTGTATATGTAACCCACATCTTTTTTATCCACTTATCAGTTGATGGGCATTTAGGCTCTTTCCATAATTTGGCTATTGTTGAAAACACTGCTATAAACATTGGAGTACATGTGGCCTTATGAATCAGCACTCCTGTATTCTTTGGATAAATTCCTAGTACTGTTATTGCTGGGTCATAGGGTATTTCTATTTTTAATTTTTTGAGGAACCTTCACACTGTTTTCCAGAGTGGCTGCACCAGTTTGCATTCCCACCAACAGTGCAAGAGGGTTCCCGTTTCTCCACATCCTCACCAGCATCTGTTGTTTCTTGTTAATTTTAGCCACTCTGACTAGTGTGAGGTGGTATCTCAGTGTGGTTTTGATTTGTATTTCCCTAATCATGAGTGATGCTGAGTATCTTTTCATGTGTCTGTTGGCAATCTGGATGTCTTCTTTGGAAAAGTGTCTATTCATGTCTTCTGCCCATTTCTTCACTGGATTATTTGTTTTTGGGGTGATGAGTTTGGTAAGTTCTTTACAGATTTTGGATACAGGAATCAATCTTCTCCATGACATGTGATAGTGAAATTGGCAAAATACAAAGATAAACAGAGCAGCTAGGGAAAAATGGGCCTTAACCCACAAGGGTAGACACATAAGGGTAGTAGCAGACGTATCCACTGAAACTTGGCAGGCCAAAAGGGAGTGGCAGGAAATATTCAATGTGCTAGATAGGAAAAATATGCAGCCAAGAATCCTTTATCCAGCAAGGATGTCATTTAGGATAGAGGAGAGATAAAGGTTTTCCCAGACAAACAAAAACTGAAGGAGTTCATTACCACTAAATCAGCTCTACAAGAGATCCTAAGAGGGACTCTGTGACTGGAATGTTGTAAAGACTACAAAGGACCAGAGACATCACCATAAGCATGAAACTTACAGATAACACAATGACACTAAATCCACATCTTTCAAAAATAATGCTGAATGTAAATGGACTAAAGGCTCCAATCAAAAGACAAAGGGTATCAGAATGGATAAAAAAACAAGACCCATCTATTTGCTATCTACAAGAGACTCATTTTAGACCTGAGGACACCTTCAGATTGAAAGTGAGGGGATGGAGAACAATCTGTCATGCTACTGGAAGTCAAAAAACAAAGCTGGAGCCATATTTAGACAAACTAGATTTAAACTAAATACTGTAACAAGAGATGATGAAGGGCTTTTTATCATAACTATGGGTCTATCCATCAAGAAGAGCTAACAATTATAAATGTTCCTGCACCCAATTTGGAAACACCCAAATATATAAATCAATTAATAAACATAAGCAATCGGTAATTGCAGGTGACTTTAATACTCAAGTTACAGCAATAGCAGAATACTTTCAAGCTCATGTGTAATATTTACTATCATAGACCATATGTGGGCTGTACAATATGTCTTAACAGATTTCAAAATACTCACAACAGAATTAAAAGAGATGAGAATAACGAAAAAAAACCCTGGAAAATTCCTAAGTATATGGAAAATAAATAATACACACAAATAACCCATTAATCAAAAAAGAAATAAAAAAAATTAAAGTATTTTAACTGAATAAAAATGAAAACACAACATTAAAAGCTACATGGGAATATAGCTAAAGCTATATTTAAAGGAAAATTTATATCTCTAGATTCCTATATGAGAATTGAAGGTCACAAGTCAACGACATCAACTTCCAAGTAATAAACAACAACAACAACAAAATTAAAAATAAATAAATAAAGAAGGCTAATGAACAGAAGGGAGATTAAAGTATTCTCATTTTAATGAGGAATTCTAATAGTAGAAAAGTAGAAAATAGAAAGTAGAAATAGTAGAAAGACAATATAGATCTTAACAGAAATCAGTGAAATAGAAAATGCAAAACAATAGAGAAAAATTGATGTAACCAAAAAATGTTCCTTGAGAAGACACATCACATTTAAAAATTTTTTTAAATGTTATATATTTTGGAAGGAGACAGAGAGACAGAGCATGAGTGGGGGAGGAACAGAGAGAGAGAGGGAGACACAGAATCCGAAGCAGGCTCTAGGCTCTGAGCTGTGAGCACAGAACCCGATGTGGGGCTTGAACCCACGAACTGTGAGATCATGACCTGAGCCGAAATCAGACGCTTAAACAACTGAGCTACCCAGGTGCCCCAAGACACATCACATTTATGGTAATACTTTTTATAATTTAAATAAAAGAAAAAAGATACAAACTACAAAACCATGGTCAATATTAAACAGATAAATGAAGCAGCTTTCTAATTATTAAAAATACAATTTTTCTTTCAAACAAACAATTCTGCAAAAACTCCATCAAAGTATTGGGGGAAAAGTGACTATTTTGCAGATTTTTCTATGAATTCAGATTACACTTATAACAAGAACAAAGAAACTATTTATAAAAATAGAAAACCAGAGAATCTCTTGATGTTGATGTAACATTTACCAAAAAACAAACAAACAAGCAAAAACAGCAAATAGAATCCAGCAATAAATAAAACAGAGTGATTTTTTATGACAATTAGATTTTATCCCAGTAATGAAAGGTTGCCTTAATATTGGAAAATCAATGTAATACACTATATTAACCACTTAAAAAGAAAAAAAATTATGTATATATTTTATAACATCCTGTTATATAAGGATCAAAAATGTCTATCAATTTTTATATTAAATTATAAAATATTCTATTTAAATTATATTGAGGCTCATATTATTTACTCAAAAAACTATATAAATGTAAAAGCATTGATATGTTAAGCACAAAGTTATCCATGAGATATTTTCATAATGATGCAAGTTTTACAACATAGTGTCTTTTTTAGAAAATGTAAACATTTAGGGCTTTTTTGGCATATCTAGTCTAAATTATTATAAGGTATTAAACATATCTAAAATATAAAGAGCAGATAAAATAATACAATTCTATGATAAAAAGCATATCAAATATGAACTATCACACTAGTTTGCAAACTGCACGCCTTGAAGACATTTTAAGCTTCCTGGGGGTGCCATTGGTGTCATTTTGGAAGACATGGGTACTTGATAAACTCTAGGCCCTACCACCATTTAACATGAACAATCCAGCTTGTATTTTTTTATAAATCAAATTTCTCTATAATTATCTTAATGTTTTCCACTGTTAAAATCCTGGAAAACCACTGATCTAATGCTATGACTCATAGCTTAGAACAGTTGGCCAGAGTGGTTGTTTCATGGCAAACATCTATTAGCCAGACACACAAGGGACCAGACCCCAAGCTCTTGATTCATGGTTCTTGGTTCCTTAAACTCTAGTTAAATGAAAAAATGTCATTTTGTTATTATTTGAAATAATTACTAAGATTAGCAACATTTGATAATTCTATTTTAAATAATCCCCATCCATTAGGTTTTTGTTTCCTCTAGTTTTTGAAAAATAAACCAGACCATTGGGGTAGAAATATAAATGACAGTTACAATTCTAGGAAACAATTACTGTTGTATTTCTGTGCAGTATATTAAATCAGTAAGATCTTTCAAATATTTAATTATCTTTGAGTCATAGTCAGTGAACCAGATTCTGTAATGATATTTGCTCTCTTTGATCATGAAGTTTTCTATTCAGTGGAGTAATAAAACAGCTTATTAAGAATATCTCCAGCTTGAGGGAAAGACAGTAATGAAACCTGCTCCTTAGATACATTATGCATGTATACCATAAGACACTGCAAAATACATTGTTTCCTTTAGGCTACCAGGTTATTACATAATAAGACACCTTAAACACTCATGACTTTATTCAACATATGTTTATGGAACACCTGCCATGTGGTTGGCAGAGTGCAAATCACTGGATATACAAAGCCAATCCATACAGGCACAATGCTTACCACCATCCTCAACCTTTCAGTTTGTGGGAACAGGAACAATGAACATGTTAATACCGAATTCAATTCAATCTGTTAAGTGCCTTATAAAATAAATGCAATGGTTATCAGCACAGATGGGGCAGGAAGTGGGAATTTCTGGCCAGAAAAACATTTCTGGAGGAAATTGCTAAACTTAGAAATAAAGGAGCCTGCATTGCTGGGCAGTATGTGTTGAGAACACTGAGCCATTCTTCCTAAAACATTGAGAAATAGGTAATATACATTTTTATATTTTCCATTTACACATAACACAGAGAGAGGTTGAGAAACATGTCCAAAGTCTCACAGTTCCTAAGGGATAGTGTAAAGTCTGGAGGCTCAACCAGGACAATCTAATACTGGAGTCCTACTTTTTTCCTACCACCTAGCAAAACACTAGAAGAGAATATTGATAGTGTGTAACAGTATAACATAGCTAGACACTCACTGAAATATAATATATGTGTGTATGTGTATATATGTACATACATATAATTATGATTACACTGACATTAATAGTTATTACCATTCTTATTACAAACATTCACATTCTATCAAATTACTTTTATCCCTTAGTTATTTCCAAATGATTATAGATAAGTGGATCAAAAAGTATTCATTGTTTCTGTGAATTATCCTGTGTGTATTGCTGTTCAAAAAATTGCTTTATCTATATTTAGATTTCCTTATAGATGTTCATATTTCTTTTACTTCTCCAACAGGAGATTTAAAGAAAAGTGTGCCAGAATAGCTTATTCTTTTTTTTTCCAAGTTTATTTATTTATTCTGAGAGAGAGAGAGAGCACAAGCAAGGGGCGGGGGCAGAGCGTGAGAGAGAGGATCCCAAGCAGGCTCTGTGCTGTCACCACGGAGCTGGACACGGGGCTCCATCCCACAAACTGCGAGAATCATGACCTGAACCGAAATCAAGAGTCGGGCGCTAACCTGCTGAGTTAGCTGGGCGTCCAGGATGGCTTATTCTTGATTTAACAGGAGAAAGTTTATAAACTTAACAATTACATAAACTGGTTAGCCTTGTGTTTTTCATTTGACATGACTGTGAGGGCCACTGTTCCCTGTGGTATTTTTGACCTCTGTAAAAAGCCTCTGAATGCTGAATTCCACACCTACCCTGAGAGATATCCTTGTTCAACCTTTCAAAGAGCTTGAACTATAACTTATGAGATATGATTTTAGCCTGGTCAATTATTATCATATTTACTCCATCATAATAACTGAACATCAGGTATAATTTCCTAGACAATCTAATCTATATTTTCTCTGAATCTTTTAGCAGTAGTGCAAATTTTTATATATTCTGTGTAAATAGAAGGAGCACCAATGGACTTTTACTGTCTGCCTTCTTTCCTGGAATTCAACCAAAAGTCTCCCTTCCTGACTTTCTGAACTCATTCTCATTTTCCCTATTCTCACAAATTGCTCACTGTGAAGCAATCTTTTATTCATTTATTTTTTTACTCTAAGCGGAAACATCTTAGTTCAGTGGATAATTTAATAACGGCCACATATACAGGATGATAAGCCACTGTTGGGTCTTATGGGCTAAATTGTGCCTCCCTATCACCAAAATTCATATATTGACATTCTAAGCCCCATTATCTCAGAATGTGACAATATTTGGAGATAGGATCTTTAAACAGGTAATTTTTTTAAAATGAGGTCATTAGGGTAAATCCTAATCCAATATGACTGTGTCCTATAAACATCATAGGCACATACAGAGGGAAGATCATGTGAAAACAGGGAGAAAATGAGCCAACCAGAGAGGCCTCAGAAGAAACCAAATTTGCCAACCCCTTGTACTTGGACTTCTAGCCTCTAGAGTTGTGAGAAAATAAATTTCTGTTTTTAAGTCACCCAGTATTTGGTACTTTGTTATGACAGATATAGCTCACTAATTCATTAGAGAAGGAGAATATTGTTCTTTTCAGAGTCACAGCCACTGCTTTGCTCCCTATTAAAGTTCCCCATGGTGAACAACAGCATATATGTTAGTCCTGTAGCCAGCATTCATGAATGTAATCAATAGTCATGCCAAATTATAAGCCCTGCAATAGCATTCATATTAATAGTTCTCACCAATTTGCTCACAAAATGAACATGTGAAAAGAGATCAAAGTGGAAATACAGAAGAATGTGAACTTTACTCACTCATAATTTTCAAGTGCCGATCTTTTGACTTTATCTCCAACAATTAGTGCTCATCTAAATTAAAGAAAACAATAGCCTTTAAAATGCTAGTCCTTTTGCAATGCAGGAAGATAAACTAGTGGCTTAGGTAGATTCACATTGATGTGACCACACTTGTCGAACTTCATGACACAAACAAACACAGACTATTTATATGCAGCTCCTTATGTATGTTATGTTTGTGGTATTCTTGGGCTACTTTTCACAAGTGTCTTGTAAATGTCATAGTCTAGGGGAGGTGTGCAGGCAGGAAAAGGGGATGTAGAAAAGAAAATTAGGCCCACAGGGACACCGGTTCTGATATTTCAAATTGAGTCTACTACTTGAAAAGTTCTATAATTCTACTGCCACATTACACTATGTGAGGAGTTGCTGTAGTTTATATACTGAAGTAATGGAGGAAAAGCGTAAGGATCTCAACACTTCAACTAAATGTGTGGTAAGTCTAGTTCTTAGTTTTATTTTTTCCCCTGGATATGTCATCTATTATCATAGTAAATGACAAGTAAATATCATTTATTTAAAATACGAATCTGAACAGCAGTCAAATACGTTATAAAGCATTCAGGTATTTATGCTAGTCATATTGGTTTTAAAAAAAAGGACTAGAAATAAAACAGAGACAGAGACAGAAATAAAACAAAGATAAATGAAGTTCCGAAAATGTAAGCAAAATATTTCATACATATAATAAAATATTAAACAATAAAAGCTGCATTAATAGAACACTAATATGAACAGTTGATTATTAGGACATTTTGTAAACATGCTATTTCAGAAAGGACATTTTGTAAAGATGCTATTAAATGCAATTGGAGACATTCCTATATATTTTTGAAAAATGTATGGGTTTCAAAGACATTGCTAAAAGATATCTGACTTTGGTAATTATTTGATACTAGCATATTTAAAGTTCCTAACACTACCTACATATTAAATTATTCATTTTTTTAAATGAAAACTGAGTAGAAATACATAGTTTTATTGTTTCATATAGTGACAGGCAAAAAATATTCTTTTGTTTAGTTTTTATTTAAATTGCAGTTAGTTAAGATACAGTGTAATATTAGTTTCAAATGTACAATTTAGTGATTCAACACATACATACAACACCTGGTGCTCATCATGAGTGCAGTCCTTAATCCATATCACCTATTTCCTCCATCTCCCCGATATCCGCCCCTCTGGTAACCATCAGTTTGTTCTCTATAATTAAGAGTCTGGTTCCTGGTTTGCCTCTTTCTTTTTTCCCCTATAGTCATTTTTTTTTTCTTAAATTCCACCTATGAGTGAAATCATATGGTATTTATCTTTCTCTGGATTATTTTTCTTAGCATAATACTCTCTAGCTCCATCCACATCATATATATATGTGGTGTATATATATACATATACATTCTTTACCTTCTTTATCCATTCATCAGTCCATAGATATTTGAGCTCTTCCATAATTTGACTATGGTAGATAATGCTGTTATAAACATTAGAGTGCACGTATCCCTCCCAATTAGTATTGTTGTATACTTTGGGTAAATACCTAGTAGTGCAGTAGTTGGATTGTAGGTATTTCTATTTTTAACTTTTGAGGAACCTCCATACCGTTCTTCAAAGTGGCTGCATCAGTTTGCATTCCCACCAACAGTGTAAGAAGGTTGCCCTTTCTCTGCATCCCTGCCAACACCTGTTGTTACTTGTTTTGTTAGTTTTATCCATTCTGACTGGTATGAGATGATATCTCATTGTGGTTTTGGTTTGTATTTCCCTGATAACAAGTGATGTTAACATCTTTTCATGTATTTGTTGGTCATCTGTATGTCTCAATAAATACAACTTAATTAAAGAATATATAATGTATGTATGTAAATCAAATGTTAATATTAGTGATTGTGGTTGATATATAACAAAAAAGACAATACTACTACTAATAATAAATATGTACTGTAAGGTTTCCATTGACAAACAATTCATTAAGTACTTATGGAGATTTACTTAATTACATAACAGGACAAATAATGAAGTATGTCATTATTACTTTCAACATCTTTTTAGGTGAGGAAACTGAGGCACAGATAGATGAAATATCTTGCCGAAGAAGATATAGAAAATAACAGAAATAGCAATGAAACATTATTTTACTTTCTTATCATTTATTATACATTTCCCCTATAGTAATAATAATAATAATAATATATACACATATATAAACAACTATATGTGTATATCTATATATACATGTTTATAGAGATAGATACATACATATGCAACTTTATATATAGAAAGAGTGTGCTGTGTGTGTTATAAACAGCAAATGCCTTGTTTTTGCTTGTTCATACAGTTATCTTCATTTGCTTATTAAGCTAATGGACGGAAATGAAGATACGTAAATGTGTGAATAAGGACAGATATATAAACATGCATGTAAAGTATTTATGCATTTTAACTGATACAAATGACTCCAATTGATTTTCTGTTTAAAAAAAGGAAATATGTATACACACTTTGCTATCACACTAAATCATTATAGATAATCGGAAATATTTTAATCACCAAAAAAATGCTCAAATAAATTGCATCCTGTCAATAGTCAAAATTTATAGAGAATACAATAAAAACTAGTCTAGATATGAGATTGTCTCTTATTTTTGTTCTCAACAATGAACATACTTTATATAAAAGGGATTTTATTGCTAATACACTTAATATTAGGAGTAAAAGCCAATTCTGATATTTGATATTTGTAAGACATATTTTTCTTGTTTTCATATAATTCCTTAGAGCATTTGTTACAGGTGGCAAAGTTTTCTTTGGTGTTTTTTTTAATTCCAATATTTTCTTCCTAGTTTTTGTACTGCAATGTAGCCAAATTGAAAATGATACAAACGATACAAAACTCCATTTGTTCACTGATTTCTCCTAAAAATGGACTCATGTCTTCTTTTTTTTCTTTTTTTCATGTTTATTTTTGAGAGAGAGACAGAGACAGAGCATAAACAGGGGAGGGGCAGAGACAGAGGGAGACACAGAATACCAACCAGGCTCCGAGCTGTTAGCACAGAGCCCAATGTGGGGCTTGAACCCACAGACCAAGAGATGATGACCTGAGGCGAAGTCAGAGATTTCACCAACTGAGTCCCCAGGCACCCCTCGACTCATGGCTTCTATAATCTCTTCTGATATCAACCTAGATCAGTGGAGGAGTATCACTTTGACTATCTTTGCAAATTTGCATTAAAAAAATTAGAGTATATACTTAATTGGGAGACTTCAAATTATTTTATAAAACTTTGTTATATTGTTGGACATCAGACGCATAAACTTTTGATTAAATATCAGATAAACAATTCCATAATAAATGGATTGATATGTAATATCTGTTAATTTAAGAAGTGTTTATCGTAAATCTATTTACTATTTGCTAGCTTTTAATAGTGCAATTGTTTTCCATTTATCACAATAATAATTATTAAACAACATAACCCTGTGAAGTCACATTTTACTGCAAAATGACAGTCTTTAAATCCAGTTGCTGTACTATGGAGATGGTTCATAATGCCAGATTACAAAATAACCAAGGGGGGCACCTCACCATGGGGGGCCCTCACCATGGGTGTCTCAGTAGGTTGAGCGTCCAACTTCAGATCATGTCATGATATCACCGTTTGTTCGTGGGTTTGAGCCACACATCCAGCTCTGTGCTGACAGTTTAGAGCCTGGAGCCTGCTTCAGATTCTGTGTCTTCCTTTCTCTCCACCCCTCCCCCTCTCATGCTCGCTCTCTTTCTTTCTCTCTCTCTCTCTCTCTGTCTCTTTCTCTTTGTCTCTCACTCTTTCTCTCTCTCTGTCCTTTACTTTCTCTCTCTTCAAAAATAAATAAACTTGGGGCGCCTGAGTGGCTCAGTCGGTTAAACATCCGACTTCCCCTGAGGTCATGATATCCCGGTTCGTGGGTTCCTGCCCCATGTCGGGCTCTGTGCTGACAGCTTGGAGCCTGGACCCTGCTTCAGATTCTGTGTCTCCCTGTCTATCTCTGTCTCTCCCTCATTCATGCTCTGTCTCTCAAAAATAAATAAATATTTTTAAAAATGAATAAACCTTTAAAAAAAATTTAAATAACTGTGGAAAAATAATACTTGAGTATTAAAGAGAATATTTTCCATTCAGGCCTCTGAATAGAGATCTCTTATATAATTAAGAGTCTTCTGCCATGAGATTCTGCAGTACAGGCTTCTGTTTTATGAAAAAGAACATGCCCAACAGAGCAAAGGAATGCAAATCATATTATACAAACAAAAGAAAGCCTGTAGATATACTCTGAAACTTATTCTAGATAAACTATGCTTTATGAATATGCCTTATTATTATTAATAATATTATGAAATGTGCCGTAGGCCTATGGCTATGCTGATGGTGCTTTTTAATTTTCTTAAATCTGATGATAGACAATGATATGAAATTGTTCAACTTCCAAAATTTTACTAAATGCTCTTTTAAGCATCAAAAATCCTCCATTTTGTCAAATTCATTCTGATATTTTCCCTGAAGGTGAATAAAATAGAATAAAGTTAAGCAATCATCCTAAAAATTGGAATAATAGAAATAGAAGTAGAGAATGTTGCTGCTGATTCTATGTGGGGAGAACTTTTTAGAACAGGCTGGAGGGGTTGAACATATTAAGAATATATGTTCTTTTGTGTTTTATGATAAAGAAAAATAAACCAAATTTTTGGTATGTAGAAAAAAGAAATTTGTATGTTGAAGCAAGGTGCTATACCTTACAGATTTGAAAAATCAATCTGTGAACACAGTCATTTGGTCTTTGATCTGTTTCTACCTTCTCTATGCTCTCAGCATGACAAGGTGAAGGAGAAGGAACATTTTTTTTAATGGTAATTTTAGCATTGGTTTTTGCGTGAAAAGCCATTTTGGACATTTCAAAAAAAGTAGCAACTGAAATACTTTACCAGACACTGGAAATTTGTAATTAATGTCATATTTGAAATAAAACTAACATCATTCGAATGTTCAAAATAATGGACATATTCCCTGACAACACACATGTATGAATTATTATGTACTCTATACTTATCACTGGCAGATATGACTGCTTTCGTCACTAAGACCTTTTTGCAGTGAGAAATTATTTGTTAATTTCCTTTGCTATATTTTTTGAGGGTACTATTATAAATTCTGAATATAAATATCATTGCAACCTTCTTTGTTCTGATGGGTATATTGATTAACTTAATTGCAATGATCATTTCACAATGTGTATTTATATTTAATCATCAGGTTGTACACTTTAAATGTGTACAATTTTATTTTTCATTTATACTTTAATAAAGCTAGAAAAAAAGGTAAGAGTATTTTTCTTGTGAGGAAAAGTTTATTATCACAAATTTGACCTGCTTCTTTAATCTATACAACTGTGCTATAGGCCTGAGGGCTTTCTAACATTGAGATTTATTTTTCTATATTATATATGAGAAAATGAACAATAAAATACGATAATACCATGAAACTTAAAAAAAATATTTTTGATCCTCTTCAAAAACTCAAAATAATCATGGAGAGCAATCCTCCATGTTATGATCTATAATGCACATCTAAAGAATATATTCTAATATTCTCTTGTTGCCAAATTGAAAGCTATTGGTCAGTAATATTTGTGCATTTAAAACACAAATTAAAAAGGAATTTTACCTTGATGTGTACATTTCAGAAATTGAGAATCTTTACCAATACCATCCCACTTTATTCTATCTTCATCCTCCGCTTGGAGCATTTCAAAATGCTAACATCCTAACAGATGTACCCATGTCTTTTAATTCACCAGTCCATTTAATTTTACATGGAGCATAGTGCTTTTACAGAGCTATGATCATGCCACTTTCTAGTTTTAACTGAGTTAATTAGTTCTCTTTGCTCTTTCATTAAAACCCAAATTCCAACACATTCTATAATGTCATGAATGACATAACCCCTTGTCTGTCTATAAAGCCTCAGATCCCCCACCTTTGCCTAATTCTAACTGCCCCCGTTGGCAAGAGTTATATTAGTTATTTGTGTTAGTGGCACCATTTCCTTACATTTTTGTATTCTGAGAAGACATCCTAATTACTCTTAAGAACCAAAGAAAAATCAGCATGCCTGCCTATTAGTAGATACATTTTCTCTCATCTTTGGAAAGAATATGTGAGCATCTGTGAGATGTATATTTTATAGACCCCATAATGACAGCTATTTTTCATGGAACCTTCTAACCTAGCAAGGATATCATTGATTTAAAAAGAAATTATGTGAATAATTCCAATTTTCTGAGGGGAAAACTTTAGAATATAAAATGAGTTAACATAAAAAATACAAAGTATGCTAATCTCAGATTTTTAAAAAATATGAATTTTATATTTGCAGGATGTATTCAGTTTTCAAATACTGTTAGAGTTTCCCCATAAGATGAATATGAAGGGAGGCCAAAATATGTTTGAGCTGGTCTATACTTTGTTAAGATTACTGAGTACAGAGAAACAAGTTTATAAATTATAAAAATAATAGATTTATAAACATTCAAAACATATGATGTCTAAAAGATCTGAATGATTTTATTTTTGGATTAATAATACTGTTTCTTTTTTTAAGGTATATTTTTAAATGTTTATTTATTTTTGAGAGAGAGAGTACAAGCTGGGGAGGTGCAGAAGGGGGGGGGGGCAGTGGGGACAGAGGATCCAAAGCAGGCTCTGCTCTGACAGCAGACAGCCCGATGCGGGGCTCAAACTCGCAGACTGTGAGATCATGACCTGAGCCAAAGTCAGATGCTTAGCCAACTAAGCCACCCCCAGGCACTCCAATTAATAATACTGTTTCTTCACACAAAGAATGCTATGGTCTAAATGTTTGTGTCCTTTCAAAATTTATTTTCAAAACTTAATCCTTCCTCAGTGTGATGGTATTTGGAAATGGGGCCTTAGAAAATTGATCTCTTCACAACCTTTATGGTTGTTTGTATCATTTTTGGATACTGGCATTTCATATGCACTTCCAGTTTTGTCAATGTCACACTCATATTTAATTTGATTTATGATAAATGTTATTTTAAAGTTCATTTGAGGAGGTGAGGGGTGGGCAAAATGGATGAAGAGGAGTGGGACACACAGGCTTCCAGTTTTGGAATGAGTAAGTCACAGGAACAAAAGGCACAGTATTGGGAATAAGGTCATGGATACTGTAATGTGTTGTAGTGTGACAGGTGGTAGCTACATTTGTGGTGTGCATAGCATAATGTATAAATTTGTCAAATCACTATGTTGTACACCTGAAACTATTGTGATAATGTATGTCAACTACACTCAAATAAATAAAAAATTATGTGAATACCACACAAGAACTTTTGGGAGATATTTTTACTTTTTTTGGCAGGAGTAGTCTGTTTCGTCATAGAGGAATTTTTAATCACTGACATTGTTTAGAATTACTAGTACAGGGTGATAAAAAGACTCACTTCTAGTCTTTACCATTATTATTACTTTTTTATCATTATCATTTTAAAGTCTCTTTATACAACACATCCAATTATTACTTACATTTGAGGGCAGATTGCTCCTACCAGCCCAAAAGTATTACATCTTCCTCACAACTTATTCTTTTTTGGTAGTGGCTGGCAAGCACATTTAATATTAATTTAAATCTTGATAATTTTCAGAATTACTAAAGCATGAAAATATACTTTTCTGAACCTGTGAAATAGGATATGTGTATTAGAAGGTATAATATAGAGACAAAATTAATGTTAAGATATATGTGTATATATATGAACTATATTAAATGACCTCATATATGATCAGTGTAACTGTAAGTTGTCATATTTTGTAAATTTGCATAATATAATTTTTATAGTTAAAGCATGTTTTAAAAGAGTGGATAAGTAGTATGTTGTCCATAACATTCCAAAATTTTAGAGCATTTACAATAACATAAAACATTTAACAACATATACTAATAGGAATTAGTAAATTTTGCCAATATGTGAGATCTATGGAGTACATGAATCGTTTACGCTAACATATCAATCCTTTTGCTCATCATATAATTAATTCTTCCAATTGCATATGATTTTCAAAACCATCTAATTACTTTAAGGTAGGATGTGTTATGGTTACAATATAAGACTTCTCTTCAACAAACCCTCTGCTAGTTATAGAAGCTTAGAACCTATTAAATAAATTTTAATTTTGTTACTATTTTACTATCTTAATTTTATTGTTATTTAAGCAATTCTATAAACACTAAATATGGCTTCCATAGCTTTCTTCCATCTTTTGATTTTTGGTATTTTGAAAAATAAAGATATGTGTAAAGACATTTAATTTCCCTACCTCTATGTAACTTAAAGTGGATGCATCATATTCAAAAGTGTTTCTTTTTTAATTCTCCTCCTACCATGTTAAATTTAATTATGGTAGTTCTGCCAGAAACACAATTGTAACATCATGGCTTGAGGTAGTTTTCAAATAAAAATCTTTTCTATAATACCTTTTAAACTAACTCTGTGGGTTGTAAAGTTGAAACTTTAAATAGTTGAAACTTTACTAGAAGAGAAGTTTTAAGTAGCTAAAGATGAACCAAGACAGGTTTAAACAAAAAGCCAGATATATATAGTGCCTGAATAACTAAAGTTATCCTAACATTCTGGCAGAATGGGCAGCGGAAATAGCCTTTAAAAGTAGAGAGCAGCTGAAACTTATCAGGTATATCTTGTATTGAAATGATCTACTATACTGCCAAGAAACTGGCAGCCTTGAATTGCTGTTCAGATTTGTTGTAGTTAATAATTCTGAGTGTTAGAGGGTCATCTTTGAAACATATTAACTGCACTACACTATTAAATGTCTATAGATGAAATGCGTGTTATTATGAATGAAGAATATGGGTCTATGAGCACTTAGGGAGTAATTTGGTTTCTTTTGCCATGATTTATGTGTATGCATAGAGATAACTTAATCCACAAGAGATGTGCAAGTAATTTATTTCCAACCATTGAAGTAAAACTGGACAATAATTTATATGACTTTTAATGAGATGCTGCAGCCAAGGCAAATATGACAGTGAATGATACAGAACTCTTATCACTGTACTGTTTATCTTTGGCCTGGGGAACTTGGACATTTTTGTTGCAACATCAAATTATTCCCTTTTCATATAACACACACACACACACACACACACACACACACACACACACTGAAC
The DNA here is from genome assembly GCF_018350215.1 of Panthera leo. Lineage (NCBI taxonomy): Eukaryota > Metazoa > Chordata > Mammalia > Carnivora > Felidae > Panthera > Panthera leo. The sequence goes on along the minus strand of NC_056679.1, from coordinate 43,591,789 downwards.
ATGCACATTTTGTCTGGTTTGGCTTTAAAAAGAAACATTAATATTCAGTGTTGGCTGTTTTTACTTATGTTGGATAGATACCATATTTCAAGGAAAAAATATAATACCACATTATCAGGTGCTGAAACAAATAAATATTGGTATACCACATTAAACAACAGATTTTATACACAAAAGATGATTTTTTCCTTTCATCCTGAGGCTGTTGTAGAATTTTACTCACAACATTGTAAAATATCTTTTCTTGTGGGCATTATATATTTTCTTCTAAGAATGATTATGGGATGTTTCTATTTTATTTTATTATAGTTATTAATATTTTAATATTACAATGAACAAAATAAAATACGGATTAATTATAATGAAATTTTGGGGATAAAACAATTCAGTTTTATATATAATTAGTTACACAAAAACAAGTGCAAATTGAACATTGTTTAAATTTCAGAGAATATTGTAGTTACTCTACTATTGTTTCTTTGATATTGATTATTATACTATTGTTTCTTTGATACTGTTTCTTTGTACTTATGATAATTTATTGAGATTATAATATATATTCAAAATCTAATGTGAAATTATACTCTAAACACAGTCTAGTTTTTTGACCTTTGATAGGATAACTTTTCATTTATCATCAAACTTGTTTCCTAGAAACCTAGATTGGCCTTCCAATATTGGTTGTGATTTCTTTTTCCTTTGAATAATACAAGTTTATTTTCATTAATTAAATAATGCAATATCAGAATTCTAGTGCTGATAAAGATGAAGTGAACCTTGCAGTGTCTCATTTCCCCACAGATACAATTGAAAGCACTGGACAGACTCCAAAAATCATCTATATGAGGACTGTGAAAAATCAATTCAGGCAGATTGAAAATGAAGTCAAAACTTGAATAGAGTCCTATATAGCAGTGAAGATTTTTGTTTTTGTTGCTGTTTTCTCCAGCTTTGACCCAATGTTGGGCCCGAGTCTTGGAATTGGTCAGAAGCATGTATAGCAAAATATCTAGGGGAAACTATCTCTCTTTAGAGCAATGGAAAATTTGACTCTTATCAGCAGGAATGAGGGAGAAGTTTCTTTTAGTGGTTTAATTGGTGTTTACTTGTTTAGCCTTTATATGACAGCTCCAGTCAAGGATCTATACTTCTGGGATGTCAGTGACTGAGAAGTCACCAGAAACCTCAAGAGAAGTCTTAGTACTAAGGATAGAGGAAAAGGGATGCTATTGGTCCAAAAAGAAGGGAGAATTCACCATTGTTCCTTTTGTTTATCTCACTGTATTACCACAAGAGAACTACAGTCCAACAGTAAATACTGCACAGAAGTATAGTCATAGTGTATTACACTTACCACAGTATTTCAAGAATGGAGTATACTAATACCAATGCCAAAAAAGTAATATGGAAAAAATATTATTTTATCCCTTTATATAAATAAATATTACAATAAAATATTTGAACTTGAATCTACTCCCATTCTCTTCAACACTATTCCCATTATAATTCTTTATTTTTAGGTTTTATTTATTTATTTATTTATTTATTTAGAGAGACAGCACACAGCAGGTGAAGGGCAGAGAGAAGGAGACAGGGAATCTCAAGCAGGCTCCACATGGTCAGCACAGAGCCCAATGCGGGGCTTGAGCCCATGAATCATAAGATCATGACCTGAGCTGATATGAGGAGTCGGATGCTTCACCAATTGAGTCATCCAGGCGCCCCTATTCCTCTTATAATTCTGTGTAGTAATAATATTATTACTATATAAATGCTATCAATACTTGACATCTCAGTTCCTTGAACTTTTTTTCTCCAGTGTTCTTATCTTTTATACAACCTCAGGTATCCATTCCTGTGTTTACACCTTAGGTGTCAGCAATCTCTCACAATTTTCATTCTAGCCACTCCAACCTCTGAATACTGCATCTTATGGTTAAAACTCACTTATTCTGATATATCAACCACTAAAATATATAACCCTATCTGAAACTTTTATATGAATTTAAGTCCCAAGACCCTTTAATTTCATTTTACTATTTTGAGTAAACCAAAATCCAGTCCTAGACTATTCCATGCTTAACCCATATAGGTTAATGTGGCTGGAGTAAAATGCAAAGCCATTGTAATGAACAAATTGTAAATTCACAATAACTAACAAGTTGTGTCCTAATGTTTTACTAGAATCTCCCCAGCCCCTTTACTATCTTACTTCTCTGTGTTATCCCACTTAGATATTTTTTGAGGATTATCTTCTTCCCTTACATCTCTACTGAGTTTTTTTCCACTGATGACCTTGCCACCTATTTTACACAGAAATGAAACATTCAGGAGACAACATTTGCAAGCCCCATTCATTACATCTATCTATCTGCATCTGAGGCCACACTGTCTTCTCTCTTGATACTTTATTTCTCCAAATTATCTATATTTCTGGAAAAAATCTTTACCATCATGTGTACATAAAAATTGCATCTCCTTTATGCAACTCCAAGAATTAACATTGACAATTCTCCAGTTTGCCTCCTGCAACATTGTTTTATTCACTCTACTTGCACTTCTCACTATTATTCAATAAATGTTGTTTCCTTTTCAATTTTTTGCTAGTTTTCTTGAGGAATGATAGACAAATAAAAGTTGTATAAATTTAGGCTGTACAACATGATTCATTAAGGAATAGGTCATCAGTGACATCATTACTGTTAAACTCTGTTGAACTACTGTCAAGCCTCAGTTCCCCTCATTCTTGACCCATCAACAGTCTTTTAACACACTTGAATGTAAATATTGGGACCTTTCTGATAAATGACATGAAATAAATTTGTCTTCCTATATTTATTCAACTACTGTTCTTATTTGCTACAATACACAGTGTCTTTATTTTGATGAACATTAGGAAAATGATTCAATAGGGAAAACATCAGTATTACTTAAAATACCCTTGAAATAAATGTTAACAGAATTATGTATTGTGAATGTACATAAATATTACTCAGTGCATTGGTTCTTTGTTGATTTTATACTCAAGGCACATTGTTGATTACTAAGGTTCTATGGAAAGAGAAAAGGTGTTAAAGAATGGCTTTTAATAATTGGAAAAATATTTAATAGTTATCACTTGGATGTCCTTCAACATTAAGTCAATTAAATAGCAAAAAAAAACGTTTTTTACTATGTTGCTCATGTTCTTGTGTGTATTTAAAGCTCATGTTCTTGTGACCTTGAAAATACAAACTTAATATCACATAATACCTAAATAGTGGATATTCTGACCAAAAGAAGCACTACAATTTAATGTCAGCATATTCCCTGAGATTATAGTGAATATATGACTGTACTACTAGTCTTCACAAAATATTATTGGAACACATCACTGTAGTTTACGTATGCAGCTAGACATACTTTCCATATACTCTAGACAATAGTATATTATCTGATAGCTTTATAATATCATACTTGTTGGTACAATAAAAAAGCATCTGAAGTTCAGGACTATAAAATCAAGGTTTTCAAATTTTTATTTTATGTTGCACATTGTAAAATACAAGATCTATCTATCATCTATCTATCTATCTATCTATCTATCTATCATCTATCATTTATCTCTATTTTTTCCATGTATATAAACATGTAAACATTCTGTATACTTCTGCAATGGAAATCTCATATATTCGATGGATATTTCACAATACACAGTTCCTGATTTTAATGCAAAAGAATTCATAACAACTTATAGTGATTTTGAAATAACCAAACCACTGGAAAAAATACTACATAACTCTTATTATCATGGGTAGAACTGTGTGTCATGCTGCATAAAAGAATTATTGAAGAATGTCACCAGATGCACTCCGAGAGAATGCATAGCCTTAATTTTAGGTTTTCGTTTTTAATCTAATGCATGATACTAAAGAATGTGCAGAACAATAAAGCCAAAATGTGGGGACAGTCTTAGTAAAGGAAATAAGTGGAAATACTACACTATAGTGATATAAAACAAAAGGTAGAAAAAAATGTTTCATTAAACAGTATCCCATAAGAGAAATTGTACCTTAACAATAAATAATGGATATAATATAATCTCAGGAAACAAACTTAATTCCTTTATATTTATAAACTCAGTTGAATATCTTCCTTTCCTAAATAGTGATAATTCTATCATGAACTGCTATTGGCATTTCTGAACCTTCACTGTTATAAACTAAATACTAACAATACATTTGTTGATTCAATAATTTGTGTAACAAATATATATTCAATGTCTCATATGCACTGTGATATCTGCTAGACTCTAATTATTAAAAATAAGAAAAAAATAATAAAAGCAGGAAAAAGTATATTCCCCAAGTTCAAAGAACTTTAGTCTCAAACCTAGGCCAAATCTATATTAAGGTTCACATCAGTCTTTATATTAATTCCTTTCTAGGAAATTGTTCATTACTTATTATGAAATACATAATTCCAGGCAATAAATATCTCTTCAAAAATTTACAATTTAGTAACAACGTATTTCTAAATCTTTATTAATATACTTTGTTGTTACTTTTAAAAAATAATGTTCTCAGATTCATAAAATTGACTTATTTATACCTTTTAAAAGCCTAAATGGAATGCTGCTAGAAATACTAATTTACATACATTGATGTAAACTAGCAAAACACGTTGAATTTCTCTTATACAACAATGAAATTCAGAAAACCACTCTATTAAAAAAAACAAAAACAAAAACAAAAACAAAAACTGCTCCTGTGAAATTTTATCCAGCTTCATTAGGCTCAGATATAGGGATCTGAACCTAAACCTTTGAACTTTTGTTTACTTAATTTCACATAAATTGATTTCTGAGCACTTGAAATTATGCCACTCCAGCCATTGTAATCAGCCCGATACACAGTTTCATTTTGTGTTTTTCTTTCCTTAGGAGATTACTTGCAACTGAAACTCATTTCTTACTTGATAGTGGATATTACTGAATCATTCTTTAAAAAATGTGTCCTGAGATATAGAGTAACAGCCTCAGGTTCTTTGGTCTTTAACACTCCTTTTCCTTTTTTGTTAAAATATCAACTTCTAAAAGATTTCTTATATTTTAAAGAGCAACAATTTTGTATGTACCACAATGTATGTATGTCTGTTAATGATCTGTAGGAATTTTTAAACTCTCTTTCTTTTGGGTATCATCATGGAGAGGATTAAAGTACTTAATATACATGTGTTAAGTCTTTCTAATACCAAATCTATCCTAAATATATTAAGAAAACATAAAAAGCATGTTTGAGTACCAAAGAGCTTTTTTGATATAAAGAGTGACATGTCAAAGTAACATTTGAGATGCTAGCTCAGAGACAATATTTTTTAATGAAAAGAGATCTTTAAAGAGTATATTAATTTCTGAATATATATCTTTCAGTTTGATATCCTTATAGGGCCTGGACAATTCTATTAAGTGATTATTATCCAGATTAAATTGTGTCTTAATTTACTTCCACTTTCTTAATATTAGTACATGTCTAAAGTAAAAATCAAAGAAGTTTTAATGTTAATCCGATTTAAATAGTCAATATAAAAATATTTCAACATAAAGTGTGGATTATTTTACTCTTTGAGACAAATTATGTGGTTTGAAGTTTAGAAAGAGGAAAACAATGATTTATAGTTTAACCAGAAGAGTGATTACAGATTTCTAGACTAAAAACTTAATGTGTGTGAAAGTAGAAGTTTTTCCACAAAGATCTGGAACAAAGTAAGAATGTACCTTGTCACTTTAACTTTTCAACATTGTACTAGAAGTACAAGATAATGCAATAAGACACAAAAAGACAATAAAAAGTATGATAATAGAGGTGGAAGAAATAAAACTGTCTTTGTTTACAGATGGCATGATTTCCCAGTGGAACATCCAAAAGAATCAACTACAAAAATCTCTTTTAACTAAATTGCTTATTACTTTGCTAAATAGCAAAGTTGCAAGATATAGGGTTAAAACACAAAATATACAAAAGTCAACCAACTTTCCTATATACTAGGAATGAACAAATGGAATTTGAGGGTTTTTTTGGAAAATACCACTAACATTAGCGCTCAAAAAATTAAATAACTAGGTATAAATCTAACAAAGTATGTACAAGATATATGTGGAAGAGAATTACAAAACTCTGGTAAATGAAAATCAAAGAGGAACTAAATAGATGGAGATATAGTCCATGTTCATGGATGACAAGGCTCACTATTGTCAAGATGTCATCTTTCCAACTTGATACATAGATTCAATAAATCTCATCAAAATATCAGTAAGTTGTTTTGCAGATTGGAATAAGCTGATTCTAAAGGTTATGTGGAGAGGTAAAAGACTCAGAATAGGCAACAGCAACTGAAAAAGAACGAAGTTGGAGGATAGACATTACCCAACTTCAAGACTATATATAAAGTGTGGCATGTGTGCGGAAATAGTGGTGAAAGAATAGATAAGTAGATCAATGGAAAGAATATGAAATTCAGAAATAGCCCCACATAAATAAAGTCACTGATACATGGTAAAGGAGCAAGGCTATATAATGGAGAAAAGGCAATCTTTTCAACATATAAGGCTGGAACAAGTAGACATTTACATGTAAAAAATAAATAAATAAATCTAGACACAGACCTTACATCCTTAACAACATTAAATAATAATGGAAAATAGACCTAAATGTAAAATGTAAAACTGTAAAAATCCTAGAAGTAGCATAGAATAAAACTTAGATGACTTTGGGTATGGTGATACAACAACAAAGGATTGGTCCATGAAAGAAATAAATGATAAATTGGACTTAATTAAAAAAAAAAATCGGCTCTGCAAAAAACACTGTTGAGAGAATGAAAAGCCAAGCCACAAAATGGGAGAAAAGTGATTGCAAAAGACACATCTGATAAAGGACTATTATCCAAAATATACACAGAACTCTAAAAGTCAACAATAGGAAAACAAACAACTCACTTAAAAAATGGAAAAAAGACCTTAACAGACACTTCATGAAAACAAAACAAAACAAAACAGATGATAAATAAGCACATGAAGATGCTCCAGTATTACATCCTTAGGGAATGCAAATTAAGACAATGAGATACACTACATATCTATTAGAATAGCAAAAATTCAGAATGCTGACAACACAAAATGCAGGTGAAGATGTAAAACAGTAAAACTCTTATTCATTGCTGGTGGGAATACAGAATGCTACAGCTATTTTGCAAGACTATTGGACATCTTCTTATAGAATTAAACATACTCTTACAATCTGATCCAGCTCACACTCTTTGCTATCACCCAAGGAGTTGAAAACTTCTGTCCACACAAAACCTGCATGTGGATGTGTATGGAAGCTTGATTCATAATTGCTATGCTGCCTGCACCATTCAGGTCATGATTTCCATCACCTTTAGATTTGGCGGAACTGTGGTCCTAAGCATAAGAAGTCTTCTGAATATGCTTGCATTTTTAGTAAAACCTACACAGAGCAGATCAAGCAAATATCATAGGTAGTGAGACATCAACATGAGCTTCAAACATGGTCTGCAAGTTTTTGACCATGGAGCACATTTTGTCATAGGTAAGATCTACATTGTGGAAATTGGTTGGATTTTTATTATTTTATTTTATTTTATTTTATTTTATTTTATTTTATTTTATTTTATTATTTATTTTTGCCTGAAAATCCTCAGTAACTGGTTTGAATCTTCTAAATAAAATAAAATCTCATCATTTTGAAAATCAGTATGTCTCATTTCAAAAACAAAAACAAAAACAAAAAAACAATCCTTGGGCAATCAGATCCAATTTTGTTTTTTTGAGTACTTGGGACTAGTGTTTTTCCAATATTTCTTAAATTGAACATAGCTGATGCTTTCATACCATACCAATCTTAGGAAATAATGAATTCTTTTCTTCTTGGATTCCTTTTTGTCCCCTTTTGTAAGGCACTTACAAAACTCAGATATTACTTTTTAAGATTCATGCAATAGTAAGTTCACTATGGTTCTCTGAATAAAGTATCAGAAAACAATACTTAATTTTTATGTCGTGCTACAATTCAAATAACAGCAGTATTTTCTATTACTTGATAATTTTAAGGCAAATATATGAAAAAAATGCATTATTTTCCTTTGTGATGGGCAGTTCTTTAACATAAGGCATGATGTCTTTTATGGGTTTAATTATTTATTCTATTTATCTATTTATTAATAACTTTAAATTTTATTTTATTCTTAGTGTATCCTTTCATTTACATTTTGGGCATTTAAATAATATATTTCTCCGTTCCATGTTATTCTAATTAGTTGTTTATTTATATTGTTTATTACACATTTCTGGCTGTTGTGCGCATTCATCACTTTTCTGTACTCTAATTTTACTTTTGATTTATTAAGTTCTCTGAGGATAATTAGAATGTTTTTGCCGGAAAATAAAATAAACTATGTTTCAAAATTTTTTAAACTCTTAGGAAAATATACTATATCTCTTAAGAATTCTAGGTAATTAGTGAAGTTCAAGTTGACTGATTCACTGACTCAAAGATTTCATCAAGAGACCAAGTTGTTTCTATCCCAACATTAGTAGTGGTCCTTTCTTTCCCTACACAATTGCAAAATGACAAGGGCAATTCTAACCATTACAAGCAGAATCAGTGGCATTATGACAAAAAAAATGCATGCTTTCTTACAGCTTTTCTTAGCATTTTATTGGCCAGAACTGGCACATGTCTATTCTGCAACAAATAAGTGGCAAAAGAATTGGAAATACTTAATATTAATTCCACCCCTGAAACTGGTTGTGAAGTCAATTATTTTGAAGCACAGAGTTTCTTGAGGAAGTGAAAAATAGCTGAAGCATGTGCTATCATGATAAATACTAGATGTTTGGTAGGTAATCAATATTATCTAAAATATTTTCTTTTCTTCTTATTATTTTGCTATTCTGTTTCTCAATTTTTCTGTTAAATGATTAATTGATAGAAATCACCAGTACCATCAACATTATTATTTGTTATTATTAAAGAAACTATTTAGTTCTCATTTTCTAGTGAGTAAATTTTTTAAATTGTGAATTTCAGTACATAGTGCTATAATTATTTCCAAATAATCTGTAATAACAACTATGACTACATATTATGTGAAGATTAATTTTGGATAGCATGACTATTATGATAGATAAATAGACATATATAGATACACATATATGTAAGTGTATGTGTGTATATATATATATATATATATATATATATATATATACTTACATATGTGCATATAATAAACTATATGTGTATATATCTCTACTTGTAAAATTATTTTTATAACCTCTTAGATATTGCATTTCTTGTGTTTTGCGGTAAGTGCTGCTTTAACTACTTAATGCTTTGCAAATTTATTAGGTCTATTTAATTTCTAATTTGTAAAAATTATTCTAGATTTTATGACCTAATACAACATAGTCTATGTTAGGAATGTCTCAGAAGTGATTGAGACAAAGGATTCATTTCTCTTTCTCCAAAGACAATGATGTATTATGCAGATTCCATTGTAATGGTGACTGATTGGGAAAGTCCATTTTCTGTCCTATTTAGTTCCAGTGCTATTCTATCTCCTAACCTCAGGTGGAATCCATCCTGTCTGCTCTTCAGCAAAGGTAAGTATGATCCTAAATAAAATGGCAATTGGACCATCCACAAGCAGGAGCTCAGCACTCTCCTAGCTTTGTAGTGTTGTGGATCCTCTGAAAACAGCAATTTCTTCCTTTATCCTTAGCACACACTGTATTCCCATCTTTAGGACCTCCAGCGTACTTAATAACACATCCTCTATAATTTTCCTTTATAATATATTTAACTACAATTGGGGCCACAGAAAATTCTGGATATACTACTATGCCACTCTGGAGTTTGGTAGAACTTAAGCATTATTTGAGAGTAAGAGCTTTCTCACAACTCACCTTACATCAATACACTTATACCAACGGAACTAAGTTGCTACACCACGATAACCAGGGAGAATTTGCTAAATTTTGCTGATTACCTGAGCCTCACTCACCTAGAATCAAGGTGCAAATTCTCTTTTCCCCGAAGTAATAGTTTGTAGGAGGGCTCTTTAGTGGCCTCTGAGTCTCATACTCAAGCCAAATATTAACAAGAACTAGTGCCCACATGTTCATATCTTACTATGTTATAGTTTCTGAGAACCAATTTATTTCTCCAATCTTTGAAGATAATATTTTGTAACCATGCGAAACACAATATTGTATTGTGCCTTTTTATAGGTATGTTTAATCATTTCTGTTTTAAACTTGGATGGTGACTTTCAAAGCTAAGATATGCACCATATTTGTTTTCTGACAACACTAACCAGGAAAAACTGCAGTTTCATGTCTCACATCTATAATAACTTTGTTCAGAAGGCAGAGTGGGAGGAAAAAAAAGAAGATAAAAAAGAGATAAAGAAAATATCACATAATTATCCCACAACATTCTTCTTTGCGTTAATATAAAATTAAGTATCATGGGGCGCCTGGGTGGCTCAGTCAGTTGAGCGTCCGACTTAGGCTCAGGTCATGCTCTCGCGGTCTGTGAGTTTGAGCCCCGTGTCGGGCTCTGTGCTGACCACTCAGAGCCTGGAGCCTGTTTCAGATTCTGTGTCTCCCTCTCTCTCTGACCTTCCCCCGTTCATGTTCTGTCTCTCTCTGTCTCAAAAATAAATAAACGTTAAAAAAAAATTAAAAAAATAAATAAAATTAAGTATCAAAGATCCATGTTTAAGGATAAATATTTTATTATTTAAAAAAAAATTTAATGTGTATTCATTTTTGAGAGAGACAGAGACAGAGTGCGAGCAGGGGAGGGGCTCTGAGCTGTCAGCACAGGGCCATACTCGGGACTTGAACCCATGAACCACGAGATCTTGACCTGAGCCAAAGTTGGCCACTCAACTGACTGAGTCACCCAGGCATCCTTGGATAATATTTTAAAAGTAAATAATATACCCAGAATTTTTCCTGAGAAATATCCCCTCAGCTCAAGGAATGAATCACTGAATTCTACTCCTGAAACCAATATTGCACTGTATGTTAACTAACTAAAATTTAAATTAAAAAAAAAAGAAAGTACGACCCCCAAACTGTTTAGGAGGAGAGAAAGTTTGAAAGGTAAGTGAGCATATGCACAGGGATTAGTTATTCTGTCTGTACCATACCCCCATGGTTGACTTCTGTACCTGGATTTTGAGGTGGCAGTAGAATTGTGACCTACTTTTAGGGGTTCTTGAGAACCAAAAAATCAGAGAAACCTGTTTTATGGCAGTTATGAAGGAGACCTAGATTTCTTAGCTTTTCAGAGAAGATATTGCTAGAAACTAAACCCAAGCATTCACTATAAGTGCTACAGTAACTACAGTATCAATGACACATTCACACTGATGAAGATCAAGAACAGAAGGTAATGTATGAAAACCAGATAATGTTGAATGGGCAGCATAGGAAGCCTCTTCCACCATAGTTAATGTCTAGTAGAGTCTCTGAGACTTTGAAGGATAATATCTGGTGAATGCAGTCAAGAACACTGAAATCCAACACTAACTGAACCCTTTGAACACACAGACATGTCCCGCTCCACCTTGCCGGAGGATGGCAGCACCACTTTCATGCCTGAAAACTTAGCATCTCAGGTGAAACCATGTCCGAAACCAACACATGACAGGTTCAGGATACCTTCTCCTGTTGTGGCAAAAATAACAACAAAAAGCAACAACAACAACAACATAATCGATTAACACTAAATTTCCATGGCCTGACTTGGAAAGAGTGTGCTTTAATAAATAACCCAGTCCATAATTTTCTAAAAAGCTCTTCTTTTTTTCCAAAGTGTGTCTCGTTGTCTTGCAGGACCTTAAATGAAGCAGTGACTATAATATTTATCCTGAAGAACTTTAACATTTTTTGAGACTAATTATGGCATTAAATAGGAAAATGTGTCAGAATTCAATTTTCAGGCTTAATCCTTGAATCATATCATTTAATCCAGACTGAATTTGCCAGATATAAGCCAATAATTCTGAAATCAATTTTATTCTGAAGTCAGCTATTTCCATCCACAAACTCATCATTTCAAGGCATTTGCTTTGCTCTCTGGAAAGCTCATCTCTCCCCCACTCACAGCTGTCCCTGAGCTGCTTGCTCAGAGGCCTTCTCTGATCTGCCTTCTCTAAAACAGCTATTACTATCAGCCTTTATTCCCTTGAATCTCTTACCTAATTTTTTTATAGCACTTACACCCAACTACTCTTGTTTTATATTGTTTGTTCTCCTCACTTAATTATAACTTCTGTGAGAACCATTTTGCATGTTTCATGGACCTTCAACTCTTATACTCAATGGCTAATCAATAAATATTTTTATTTAATAAATCTCTGCTTGAGCATTTCATTTGTTTCTCAGAATAGCAATGTTCTAAAAAGGATCTAAGACCTTTTTTGTAAAAAGAAAAAAAAATGTCTGGTGTTCCTCAATTCAGAAAAAATTAGTAGTTCTTCAAAGTTGACCATCCAGAAACTAAGGCATTTACCTCAAAATTTCCACTTTCTAAATTTATACTCATCTACCAACTTTTAGAAATTTTACTTCCTAGTGTTCATCTGCTTGCCCAAACTACAGCTAAGCAACCTAGTAATTTATAATACATGCAGTAAATACAGCAATATTGAGATGATGCACAGTGGATTTTTACCCTTCCCAACTTAAAATTCTTCAGATAGAGTCCACAACATAAATATATGTGTCACATGATATAGCCATGACCATCTTATCTAACCTCATTTTGTGACAACGATCTTCTCTGTTGTATGATTCACTCTTTTTAAGTTTCTTTCTGGTCTTTGATATTGATGTTCTCATCCAGTTTTCAACCTCCCCATATGTTGTATATCTAAAATGCTTACTCCCTCCTATCCAAATCTTCACTCATTCATTTCCTGTTTTCCTTCTGGTTCAGCTTAAAAGACACTTTCTCTTTGCACAATTACAAATATATGATTAATTATATGTAGTATTCTCTTTAGTGTCTGTTTTTCCTACTTTAATAAGACACAGAAAGTTTTTTCTGTGTTCTCTAATCTTTGGTGAGTGGTAATTACAGTCTATAGGAAATGCTCAATAGTTCTTTATATTGTTACTAATCAACAGAAAATGCGTGTTGGGAGTCCTGAATTATTCAACTATGGCAACTGCATTTATTAAAATAAAATCTATTGCTCTTAATAGTCACCTCACTTTTGGCATTAAGATTTCTTACATTTATCAGTCTTTCTTTTCCAGAATAATGTACTTACAGTCATCTGTATTATTAACATAAAATATGTGGTGTAAAATACCTTGGAAATTAAGTATGTGATTTCTTTGTGTGGGTGATGGGCATTTGAGAGAGCAATAAACTGCATCTTCTATGCTGCCTTGGGAAAAGATGGAACTTTAACTAGAAATATGAAGCTATGTGATAAAAAGAAATGTTTACTAGCTGAACAACAAAAACATCAACATTTGTGTATGTAATATAATATGTCTTCAGAAAAAGCCACGTAATATATTTTGGCAATAATATAAATATATAAAAGAGTAAGTCTATAAACAAAATTCACACTTAGATATTTCTTCATGAGGACCCTAAAGCAGAGCAAAATTGAGAGATATTTTTTTTTTTAATATATGAAATTTACTGTCAAATTGGTTTCCATACAACACCCAGTGCTCATCCCAAAAGGTGCCCTCCTCAATACCCATCACCCACCCTGCCCTCCCTCCCACCCTGCCCTCCCTCCCACCCCCCATCAACCCTCAGTTTGTTCTCAGTTTTTAACAGTCTCTAATGCTTTGGCTCTCTCCCACTCTAACCTCTTTTTGGTTTTTTTTTTTTTTTTTTCCTTCCCCTCCCCCATGGGTTTCTGTTATGTTTCTCAGGATCCACATAAGAGTGAAACCATATGGTATCTGTCTTTCTCTGTATGGCTTATTTCACTTAGCATCACACTCTCCAGTTCCATCCATGTTGCTACAAAAGGCCATATTTCATTTTTTCTCATTGCCACGTAGTATTCCATTGTGTATATAAACCACAATTTCTTTATCCATTCATCAGTTGATGGACATTTAGGCTCTTTCCATAATTTGGCTATTGTTGAGAGTGCCGCTATAAACATTGGGGTACAGGTGCCCCTATGCATCAGTACTCCTGTATCCCTTGGGTAAATTCCTAGCAGTGCTATTGCTGGGTCATAGGGTAGGTCTATTTTTAATTTTCTGAGGAACCTCCACACTGCTTTCCAGAGCGGCTGCACCAATTTGCATTCCCACCAACAGTGCAAGAGGGTTCCTGTTTCTCCACATCCTCTCCAGCATCTATAGTCTCCTGATTTCTTCATTTTGGCCACTCTGACTGGCGTGAGGTGGTATCTGAGTGTGGTTTTGATTTGTATTTCCCTGATAAGGAGCGACGTTGAACATCTTTTCATGTGCCTGTTGGCCATCCGGATGTCTTCTTTAGAGAAGTGTCTATTCATGTTTTCTGCCCATTTCTTCACTGGGTTATTTGTTTTTCGGGTGTGGAGTTTGATGAGCTCTTTATAGGTTTTGGATACTAGCCCTTTGTCCGATGTGTCATTTGCAAATATCTTTTCCCATTCCGTTGGTTGCCTTTTAGTTTTGTTGCTTGTTTCCTTTGCTGTGCAGAAGCTTTTTATCTTCATAAGGTCCCAGTAATTCACTTTTGCTTTTAATTCCCTTGCCTTTGGGGATGTGCCGAGTAAGAGATTGCTACGGCTGAGGTCAGAGAGGTCTTTTCCTGCTTTCTCCTCTAAGGTTTTGATGGTTTCCTGTCTCACATTCAGGTCCTTTATCCATTTTGAGTTTATTTTTGTGAATGGTGTGAGAAAGTGGTCTAGTTTCAACCTTCTACATGTTGCTGTCCAGTTCTCCCAGCACCATTTGTTAAAGAGACTGTCTTTTTTCCATTGGATGTTCTTTCCTGCTTTGTCAAAGATGAGTTGGCCATACGTTTGTGGGTCTAGTTCTGGGGTTTCTATTCTATTCCATTGGTCTATGTGTCTGTTTTTATGCCAATACCATGCTGTCTTGATGATGACAGCTTTGTAGTAGAGGCTAAAGTCTGGGATTGTGATGCCTCCTGCTTTGGTCTTCTTCTTCAAAATTACTTTGGCTATTCGGGGCCTTTTGTGGTTCCATATGAATTTTAGGATTGCTTGTTCTAGTTTCGAGAAGAATGCTGGTGCAATTTTGATTGGGATTGCATTGAATGTGTAGATAGCTTTGGGTAGTATTGACATTTTGACAATATTTATTCTTCCAATCCATGAGCAGGGAATGTCTTTCCATTTCTTTATATCTTCTTCAATTACCTGCATAAGCTTTCTATAGTTTTCAGCATACAGATCTTTTACATCTTTGGTTAGATTTATTCCTAGGTATTTTATGCTTCTTGGTGCAATTGTGAATGGGATCAGTTTCTTCATTTGTCTTTCTGTTGCTTCATTGTTAGTGTATAAGAATGCAACTGATTTCTCAACGTTGATTTTGTATCCTGCAACTTTGCTGAATTCGTGTATCAGTTCTAGCAGACTTTTGGTGGAGTCTATCGGATTTTCCATGTATAATATCATGTCATCTGCAAAAAGCGAAAGCTTGACTTCATCTTTGCCAATTTTGATGCCTTTGATTTCCTTTTGTTGTCTGATTGCTGATGCTAGAACTTCCAGCACTATATTAAACAGCAGCGGTGACAGTGGGCATCCCTGTCGTGTTCCTGATCTCAGGGAAAAAGCTCTCAGTTTTTCCCCGTTGAGGATGATGTTAGCTGTGGGCTTTTCATAAATGGCCTTTATGATCTTTAAGTATGTTCCTTCTATCCCGACTTTCTCAAGGGTTTTTATTAAGAAAGGGTGCTGGATTTTGTCAAAGGCCTTTTCTGCATCGATTGACAGGATCATATGGTTCTTCTCTTTTTTTTTGTTAATGTGATGTATCACGTTGATCGATTTGCGAATGTTGAACCAGCCCTGCATCCCAGGAATGAATCCCACTTGATCATGGTGAATAATTCTTTTTATATGCTGTTGAATTCGATTTGCTAGTATCTTATTAAGAATTTTTGCATCCATATTCATCAGGGATATTGGCCTGTAGTTCTCTTTTTTTACTGGGTCTCTGTCTGGTTTAGGAATCAAAGTAATACTGGCTTCATAGAATGAGTCTGGAAGTTTTCCTTCCCTTTCTATTTCTTGGAATAGCTTGAGAAGGATAGGTATTATCTCTGCTTTAAATGTCTGGTAGAACTCCCCTGGGAAGCCATCTGGTCCTGGACTCTTATTTGTTGGGAGATTTTTGATAACCGATTCAATTTCTTCGCTGGTTATGGGTCTGTTCAAGCTTTCTATTTCCTCCTGATTGAGTTTTGGAAGAGTGTGGGTGTTTAGAAATTTGTCCATTTCTTCCAGGTTGTCCAATTTGCTGGCATATAATTTTTCATAGTATTCCCTGATAATTGTTTGTATCTCTGAGGGATTGGTTGTAATCATTCCATTTTCATTCATGATTTTCTCTATTTGGGTCATCTCCCTTTTCTTTTTGAGAAGCCTGGCTAGAGGTTTGTCAATTTTGTTTATTTTTTCAAAAAACCAACTCTTGGTTTCGTTGATCTGCTCTACAGTTTTTTTAGATTCTATATTGTTTATTTCTGCTCTGATCTTCATTATTTCTCTTCTTCTGCTGGGTTTAGGCTGCCTTTGCTGTTCTGCTTCTATTTCCTTTAGGTGTGCTGTTAGATTTTGTATTTGGGATTTTTCTTGTTTCTTGAGATAGGCCTGGATTGCAATGTATTTTCCTCTCAGGACTGCCTTCGCTGCATCCCAAAGCGTTTGGATTGTTGTATTTTCATTTTCGTTTGTTTCCATATATATTTTAATTTCTTCTCTAATTGCCTGGTTGACCCACTCATTCGTTAGTAGGGTGTTCTTTAACCTCCATGCTTTTGGAGGTTTTCCAGACTTTTTCCTGTGGTTGATTTCAAGCTTCATAGCATTGTGGTCTGAAAGTATGCATGGTATAATTTCAATTCTTGTAAACTTATGAAGGGCTGTTTTGTGACCCAGTATATGATCTATCTTGGAGAATGTTCCATGTGCACTCGAGAAGAAAGTATATTCTGTTGCTTTGGGATGCAGAGTTCTAAATATATCTGTCAAGTCCATCTGATCCAATGTATCATTCAGGGCCCTTGTTTCTTTATTGACTGTGTGTCTAGATGATCTATCCATTTCTGTAAGTGGGGTGTTAAAGTCCCCTGCAATGACCACATTCTTATCAATAAAGTTGCTTATGTTTATGAGTAATTGTTTTATATATCTGGGGGCTCGGGTATTTGGCGCATAGACATTTATAATAGTTAGCTCTTCCTGGTGGATAGACCCTGTGATTATTATATAATGCCCTTCTTCATCTCTTGTTACAGCCTTTAATTTAAAGTCTAGTTTGTCTGATATAAGTATGGCTACTCCAGCTTTCTTTTGGCTTCCAGGAGCATGATAAATAGTTCTCCATCCTCTCACTCTCAATCTAAAGGTGTCCTCAGATCTAAAATGAGTCTCTTGTAGACAGCAAATAGATGGGTCTTGTTTTTTTATCCATTCTGATACCCTATGTCTTTTGGTTGGCGCATTTAATCCATTTACATTCAGTGTTATTATAGAAAGATATGGGTTTAGAGTCATTGTGATGTCTGTATGTTTTATGCTTGTAGTGATGTCTCTGGTACTTTGTCTCACAGGATCCCCCTTAGGATCTCTTGTAGGGCTGGTTTCGTGGTGACAAATTCCTTCAGTTTTTGTTTGTTTGGGAAGACCTTTATCTCTCCTTCTATTCTAAATGACAGACTTGCTGGATAAAGGATTCTCGGCTGCATATTTTTTCTGTTTAGCACACTGTAGATATCGTGCCAAGCCTTTCTGGCCTGCCAAGTTTCAAAGGAGAGATCAGTCACGAGTCTTATAGGTCTCCCTTTATATGTGAGGGCACGTTTATCCCTTGCTGCTTTCAGAATTTTCTCTTTATCCTTGTATTTTGCCAGTTTCACTATGATATGTCGTGCAGAAGATCGATTCAAGTTACGTCTGAAGGGAGTTCTCTGTGCCTCTTGGATTTCAATGCCTTTTTCCTTCCCCAGTTCAGGGAAGTTCTCAGCTATAATTTGTTCAAGTACCCCTTCAGCACCCTTCCCTCTCTCTTCCTCCTCTGGGATACCAATTATGCGTATATTATTTTTTTTTAGTGTATCACTTAGTTCTCTAATTTTCCCCTCATACTCCTGGATTTTTTTATCTCTCTTTCTTTCAGCTTCCTCTTTCTCCATAACTTTATCTTCTAGTTCACCTATTCTCTCCTCTGCCTCTTCAAGCCGAGCCATCGTGGATTCCATTTTGTTTTGCAATTCGTTTAAAGCGTTTTTCAACTCCTCGTGACTGTTCCTTAGTCCCTCGATCTTTGTGGCAAGAGATTCTCTGCTGTCCTGTATACTGTTTTCAAGCCCAGTGATTAATTTTATGACTATTATTCTAAATTCACTTTCTGTTATATTATTTAAATCCTTTTTGATCAGTTCATTAGCTGTTGTTATTTCCTGGAGATTCTTCTGAGGGGAATTCTTCCGTTTGGTCATTTTGGAGAGTCCCTGGCGTGGTGAGGACCTGCAGTGCACTTCCCCTGTGCTGTGGTGTATAACTGGAGTTAGTGGGCGGGGCCGCAGTCCGACCCGATGTCTGCCCCCAGCCCACTGCTGGGGCCACAGTCAGACTGGTGTGTGCCTTCTCTTCCCCTCTCCTAGGGGCGGGATTCACTGTGGGGTGGCGTGTCCCGTCTGGGCTACTTGCACACTGCCAGGCTTGTGTTGCTGGGGATCTGGCGTATTAGCTGGGGTGGGTAGGCAAGGTGCACGGGGGCTGGAGGGGCAGGCTTAGCTCGCTTCTCCTTAGGTGATCCACTTCAGGAGGAGCCCTGTGGCAGCGGGAGGGAGTCAGATCCGCTGCCGGAGGTTTCGCTCCGCAGAAGCACAGAGTTAGGTGTTTGCGCGGAGCGAGCAAGTTCCCTGGCAGGAACTGGTTCCCTTTGGGATTTTGGCTGGGGGATGGGCGGGGGAGATGGCGCTGGCGCCTTTGTTCCCCGCCAAGCTGAGCTCTGCCGTCCGGGGGCTCAGCAGCTCTCCCTCCCTTTGTCCTCCAGCCTTCCCGCTTTCCGAGCAGAGCTGTTAACTTATGACCTCCCAGACGCTAAGTCGCGCTTGCTGTCGGAACACAGTCCGTCCGGCCCCTCCGCTTTTGCCAGCCAGACTCGGGGGCTCTGCTTGGCCGGCGAGCCGCCCCTCCGCCCCGGCTCCCTCCCGCCAGTCCGTGGAGCGCGCACCGCCTCGCCGCCCTTCCTACCCTCTTCCGTGGGCCTCTAGTCTGCGCTTGACTCCGGAGACTCCCTTCTGCTAATCCTCTGGCGGTTTTCTGGGTTCTTTAGGCAGGTGTAGGTGGAATCTAAGTGATCGGCAGGACGCGCTGTGAGCCCCGTGTCCTCCTACGCCGCCATCTTCTGGAACCCCCGAGAGATATTTTAAAAATTAACATACAGTGGGGTGCCTGGGTGGCTCAGTCGGTTAAGCATCTGGCTTCAGCTTAGGTCAGGATCTCATGGTATGGGTTCAAGCCCTGTGTCAGTCTCTGTGCTGACAACTCATAGCTTGGAAGCTGCTTTGGGTTCTGTGTTTTCCTCTCTCTCTGCCCCTCCCCCGTTCCCATTCTGTCTCTGTCTCTCTCAAAAATAAATTAACATTAAATTTTTTAAATTAACATAAAGTGATTTATATTTTCATTTATTAAAATTAATATCATTTGGTGATTATATGACAAGCCAAAAATGTCAACAAATATTGATCACGGTCCTTCACCTGCATAAAGCACAGATATACTAGTTTGTTAATATGTGACTGAGACATAATCAAAATGACACTGAAAGGGTTAGTGAGAAAGGCCTGTGACTGTAAGGGATTAACTATCGCCATATTTCAGACAATATCACAACTTCAGTTTAACATAAAAAGTGCTGATTCATGAATAATTACAATATTCAGAGCGATACAACAGCAGTGTTTCCAGATCACTGTAAATCTAAAGTGAACTATTTTAACCTAATGAGGATAACTTAATCTGCCTGAAAAGGGTATTTATGGTGTGCTGTCATAATTCCATAACTCAGAAAAGAAATATGATCCTTTCAACAGTCCTCTTTTTATTGTATCAAATCACATTATACTTTAATCAATTATGAGTTTTAGACCTTCTCACATTCGGACATGTATTGTGATTAGATGTTTGTATATTCTTCTCTCTGAGTAAATTGTGAGCAACTTAAGGAATTGAACTGTATCTTACCCATTTTTCACATCACAGAGTACTTAAAAAAACATTTTTATTTAATTTATTTATTTTGAGAGACAGAGAGAAAGAGCAGGGGAGTGGCAGAGAGAAAGGGAGAGAGAGAATCCCAAGCAGGCTCTGCACTGTCAGCGTGGAGCCCCATGCAGGGCTCAAACTCACATAACCTTGAGATCATGATCTGGGTCAAAACCAAGAGTGGGATGCTTAACCGACTGAGCCACCCGGGAGCCCCCAGAATACTTTTTATATGGAAAGGGTCAATATATTTATTTTAAATGTGGAAAGAAATAGTGTAGAATTAATGAGATTCCAAGATGCAAGTAAATTTTATTTAAAAAATTCTGTGTTTACCTTCTCTTTCTTCTTCCCTTCCTCTCTCCCTCCCTCCTTCCCTCCCTTCCTTTCTTCTTTCTTTCCTCTTTCTTTCTTTCTCTCTTTTCCCTTCCCTTCCTTTCCCTCTCTCCTTTCTTTCCTTCCTTCCTTCATTCCTTCTTTCCTTCCTTCTTTTTAAATTTAACAAACTCTTAGGTTGCAGACTTTCAGTAGATTGCAGTGGAGAGAGCTGCTCTGCTATGTACAAAACCTGGAAAAAAAAATCTGTGTTTAAAATAATGGCATTATGATAGCATTATCTCTTCTTTGAATCCAGTGAAACTGAGTTGAACATAAACAGCAATTCCATCTTAATGAGCAGTAGGACAAACTCATACTGAATATAAGAATAGGAAGAAAAATGCCAAATTCAATGAAAAAAATGTATTACAGAATATGAGATGATGCAGTGTCGATATCTTATACTTTAAAAATAACGAAATACTGAGTAGAGAATTTTCCAAATTAGAATACTCTAATTAGAAATACTAGAAAAACAAAATGAAACCCCCATTACTTGAACAGATAGATCAGAATGAATGGATCTGACCAAATGGAATAGTAGGGAGGAGCTAGTGGATGAGAAAATGGAAAACTATCCATTGACAGGGCAGAGGGATAACTGTGAATGTTAAACTCTTTTGCTGATAGTTATTATTACCAGAAAGCAAAGGCTGAATACACACACACACACACACACACACACACACACCTGGATATGGGTATAGATATAGATGTAGATTATAGATACTGATACAGATAAATAGAGAGACAGAGAGAAACAGAGAGACAGAGAGAGGCAGAAAGATGAAAGATGGAAGACCAAAACAAAGACAGAGAGACTCACAAACATAACTTTATTCATGGAGATCATCTGAATATTTTAAAGCATTTTCCTGGTTCCTTTTTAGAACATGAATAATGATTAGCAGTGAAAAGATATGGAAGCTAAAAATAGACATAAAATAAAGAATGAAATTAATTGGAAGCAAATTGACTTAAATGACCACTATCATTTTTAAAAATGAGCATAACTTTTTAAAAAATGTGGCCAAAAGTTTTCCATGGTATCAAACGACCTAATAAGTAACTATTGTGTTTTTGAATTGAGATGTTACTTACAATAAATAGTAAAAGAAAAATCACAGCATAATCACCTAGCACTGTAAAGGAAAGAAAGGTTTAAGAAAAGTAAAAGCACATTGAAAGTAACAACAAAAAAGGGAGTAGGGAGAATAAGAACATCAAAGAATGCCGTCAGAAATATTCAGACAGGCAAAAGAACCTTGAAGAATGTGGCAAAAGTAAATGTAAAGCATGAAGAATTATTATTCATCATGGACTGGCTTATACTGAGCTCTATATAGTCTTGACTTTGGGACTTAAATTAAGCATTGAAATCATTTCAAGAAATAAAAGCATTTAAGTAAATTAGAAAAAGAAAAAAAAATCAAATTAAACAAAACAAAACAAAAAAACCAAATTAAACAAAACATGAGGAAGGTGTTTGTAAAATTAAACACACACACACACACACACACACACACACACACACACACACTGATTGGGGGAAAAGAAAATATGAAGATTTCATAAACAATCTTATAGAAGATATTTAAATAATAATTTAAAAAGCAACAACTAAACAAATTATTGTATAATCAGGTTAAAAGAAAATAAAAAATAAATCAAGAGATCAAAATGTGTTAATATCAAGATACGTAATAGAACTTAAAGTGTTTTGGTTCAGGTTTTATTTAAAATAGTATTAACAACAGGGAAAAGTCATAGAATAAATTACACAAAGAAAATATAATCCATGTATACAAAATGCCAAATACAAAGCAGAAAAAAAAATTTGACACATATTCATTCTCAGCTAATTTAGTTCAAATTTTAAATTCTATACATGTTTATTTTTATATTTTATTAACTTAGTTTATTTTTCTAGTATAATATCTCATTATTTCTTGAACTTTTTGTCTTAAAAATTTTTTTACCAGTTTTTATTAGCCATTCTTGATTTTGTGTGTGTGTGTGTGTATGCAACTGTATTCTATTTTCTCTCTTTGAGTCCTTTTAAATGACTTTAAAAGGACAACTTGTACTATGCCTTGTACAAACAGGCATAGTCTGAGGAGTATTTTACACCAAAATTAACCTCAGGGCACACTTTTTTTATTAAGGTAAATCCAAGGTAATAAAAAAAACAATCATGCTAAAATATTTAGACTTCTTATGTATGACTACTTTTAAACATACTAAAATTAAAATTCTAAAGTAATGTCTTTAGTTACTTAGTTTAATTAGTTTACTGTACTGGCTTCAAATTTTGGATCATTCACTCTCTTCAAAAGTTGGAAATAATTTTAAATTCGCTATAGTCACAATTTTTTTTTTATCTTCCTTACTGGCTATTATGACAATTAAATGACTCAGTGCATGTAAATATTTTACTGTAATGAATAATATAGCAAGGCTTTAAAAATGTGAGGCAATTGATTGATTTTTATATTCAGTTTTGAAAAAGTAGTTTTTTCCTCTATACTATTCTATTTTAAAGCTATATCGTATTGTGGCTCAATACTCCCACAATAAGAAGAAATGTCACAATTCTTTATCAACCAGTAAAGTCCGATAACCTATTTAAAAGCTTAGAGTGAGATTTTAGGTTTACTTTGGACACAGAATATATTCTTGATATGGCCTCTGATTAAATGTGCTACTGACAAGTCCTCACCTCTGATGAAACAAGGAGAGAGCAGTAGTCCCAGGAGATCTAGAGGGTAAAAGTTCTTTGTTCTTCTTGATACTATTAGCAATCCCACAGGAAAGGTGAAGGTCTATCATCCTCTAAAAATGAGTTCACACAAAGGGCATTTGGTAGGAAATGTAGTAAAGTTTATTACTGTAGAGTGACTACTCTTTAGAAAAATAGAAGACTTCTAAACCTAACCTTTTTTTTAGCTGAATCCTTTTAGAAATAATAAATTTATACAAAACTATATTTTCACTTGTTTATGAAGTTCATATTCCAAAATATTATATTTATTTGAAATCAAATTACAAGTAAAACGAATAGGACAATCTATAAAGTCCATTTTAACCCATAATACTCTGAAATAAGATTTTCAGTAAATATGTACATAGATGATAGAGAAAAGAAAAATATAAATGTTTACTGAGATTCTATTTTTACCCAAAGAAAACCAATCTTAGCTGAATAGTCCTCAATTAATTATAGTTTCATATACTGGAAACAACAATAGTGTAATTTTGATATTGTGATTTATAAGAGGAATATATATTTCTATCTATTTGGTCTTCCTATGCAATTCCTGGCTTCCAGCTCTAAAAACCTTTGGAATTTCCAAAGTATGGAGAATGATAAAGGTATCTTTTATTATTCTAATGAGGTAATTTTGGTAATTTTGGGATCAGCTTGCAGTGGAGCCAACCATGTGATTACAGGTTGGGATTTTCAGTTCCATTCCTCAGCCTTCAGGGAGAGGATAAATGCTTGAGATTGAGTTCAATCAACAATGACCAATGACTTAATCAATGAAATCTCCATAAAACCCCAAAACGACAGGATTCAAAGAGATTCTTATTTGGTGAACACATGGAGATTTGGGAAAGTGGAATGATTGGGGAGAGTGTGGAAGCTCTTGCCCCACATGTACTTGCCCTTTTCTACTCTTCCATATAGCTATTCCTGAGTTATATCCTTTTATGATAAGTCAATAATCTAATAAGTAAAGTATTTCTCTGAGTTCTGTGAGCCACTGTAGGGGGGGTCATGGCAACTACCAATTTATAGCTGGTAGGTCAGAAGTACAGGTGATGGCCTGGACTTTGAATTGACATCCAGAATTGGAGTGGGTTGTTGTAGCTTCCAATTTGTAGCCAGTGAGTCAGAAGCATAGGTTATATCCTGGGCTTGAGACTAGCTTTAAAGTGAGATGGTGGGGAGCCTTATATGACTGAGCCTTTAACCTATAGAATATGATGAAAATTCTGGGTAGATAGTATCAGAATTGAGCAGAATTGACTACACCCAGCTGGTGTATCAGCATTGATTGTTGGTGTGGTTAAATTCTCCTTTACACTCACACATATTGAATTGGGTCCCAGAACCCAAAATAATAAGAAATTTTCTTCTAAGGGTATTTTTAAATAAGATGATTCACTATCTAAATATGTTTTAATAAAAATCTTATAAAATAAATAAAAGGAACTTATCCTTATACAAAATATACAGCTGATAGAGGTGCGAAGGGAAGATGGCGGCATAGGAGGACTCTGGGCTCACCGCATCCTGCTGATCACTTAGATTCCACCCACATCTGCCTAATTTACCCCTATAACCACCAGAAGACTAGCAAGACGGGCTCTCCGGAGCCAAGCGTAGACAAGAGGCCCACGGAAGAGGGTAGGAAGGGAGGAGAGGCAGTGTGCGCAACACGGACTGGCGGGAGGGAGCCCGGGCGGTGGAGGGGTAGCCAGCCCACCAGGCAAGGCAGAGCCCCCGAGTCTGGCTTGCAAAAGCAGAAGGGCCAGACAGAGTGTGTTCTGACAGCCAGTGGGACTTAACATCTGGAATGTTATAAGTCAACAGCTCTGCTCGGAGAGCGGGAGGGAGAGTTGCTGAGCCCCAGAGGACAGAGCTCAGCTTGGCGGGGAACAAAGGCGCTGGGAAGTGCCTTCTCCCTCGCCCATCCCCCAGCCAAAATCCCAAAGGGAACCAGTTCCCCTCACGGAACTTGCTTGCACCATGCAAACACCTAACGCTGTGCTTCTGTGGATCCATCACTCCGACGGGCCTGCCTCCCTCCTGGTGCTGCAGGGCCCCTCCCACAGGGGACCACCTACACAGAGCCTGTCCCTCCTGCCCCTGTGCAACTTGCAGATCCAACCCAGCTAATATACCTTTGGCCAGATCCCATCAAAGCAGCACCACAAGCAGTGTCTAAGTAGCCCAGACTACTTAGGGGCCACACCACTCCACAGAGTCCTGCCCCTGGGAGAGGGGAAGATAAGGTACACACCAGTCTGACTGTGGTCCCAGCAGTGGGCTGGCGAAAGCCATCGGGTCTAACTGCGGCCCCGCCCACCAACACAAGTTACTCCAGACAGCACAGGGGAAGTGCCCTGCAGTACCCCGCCACTCCAGGGACTATCCAAAATGACAAAATGTAGGAATTCCCCTCAAAAGAACCTCCAGGAAGTAATGACAGCTAACAAACTGATCAAAAACAATCTCAGCAATATAGCAGAAAATGAATTTAAAATAATAGTCATAACATTAATTGCTGGGCTTGAAAAAAGTATAGAGGACAGCAGAGAATCTATTACTACAGAGATCAAGGGACTCAGAAACAGTCAGGAGGAGCTAAAAAATGCTATAAATGAGCTGCAAAATAAAATGGAGACAACCACAGCTCGGATTGAAGAGGCAGAGGAGAGAATAGGTGAACTACAAGATAAAATTATGGAAAAAGAGGAAGCTGAGAAAAAGAGAGATAAAAAAAATCCAGGAGTATGAGGGGGAAATTGGAGAACTAAGTGATGCACTAAAGAGAAATAATCTATGCATAATTAGTATTCCAGAGGAGGAAGAGAGAGGGAAAGGTGCTGAAGGTGTACTTGAAGAAATCATCGCTGAGAACTTCCCTGAACTGGCGAAGGAAAAAGGCATTGAAATCCAAGAGGCACAGATAACTCCCTTCAGACATAACTTGAATCAATCTTCTGCATGACATATCATGGTGAAACTGGCAAAATACAAGGATAAAGAGAGAATTCTGAAAGAAGCTAGAGATAAACATGCTCTAACATATAAAGGGAGACCGATAAGACTCGTGACGATTCTGTCTACTGAAAATTGGCAGGCCAGAAAAGAATGTCAGGAAATCTTCAATGTGATGAACAGAAAAAAAATATGCAGCCAAGAATACTTTATCCAGAAAGTCTGTCATTTAGAAAAGGAGAGATATAGGTCTTCCAAAACACACAAAAACTGAAGGAATTATTCAGCACTAAATCAGCTCTACAAGAGATCCTAAGGGGGATCCTGTGAGAGAAAGTACCAGAGACATCGCTACAAGCATGAAACCTACAGACATCACAATGACTCTAAACCCATATCTTTCTATAATAACACTGAATGTAAATGGAATAAATGTGCCAACCAAAAGACATAGGGTATCAGAATGGATAAAAAAACAAGACCCATCTATTTGCTGTCTACAAGAGATTCATTTTACCCTGAGGACACCTTCAGATTGAAAGTGAGGGGATGTAGAACTATCTATCATGCTACTGGAAGTCAAAAGAAAGCTGGAGTAGCCATCTCCATTACATGTCATTAACAAGAGATGAAGAAGGGCATTATATAACCATTACAGGGTCTATCCATCAGGAAGAGCTAACAATTATAAATGTCTATGTGCCAAATACCGGAGCACCCAAATATATAAAACAATTACTCACAAACATAAGCAACCTTATTGATAAGAATGTGGTAATTGCAGGAGACTTTAATACCCCACTTACAACATTGGATAGATCATCTAGACACAGGATCAATAAAGAAACAAGGGCCCTGAATGATACACTGGATCAGATGGACTTGATAGATATATTTAGAACTCTGCATCCGAAAGCAACAGAATATACTTTCTTCTCCTGTGCACATAGAACTTTCTCCAAGATAGATCACATACTGGGTCACAAAACAGCCCTTCATAAGTATACAAGAATTGAAATCATACCATGCATACTTTCAGACCACAATGTGATGAAGCTTGAAATCAACCACAGGAAAAAGTCTAGAAAATCTCCAAAAGCATGGAGGTTAAAGAACACCCTACTAAAGAATGAGTGCATCAACCAGGCAATTAGAGAAGAAATTCAAAAATATATGGAAACAAAGAAAATGAAAATACAACAGTCCAAACACTTTGGGATACAGCAAAGGCAGTCCTGAGAGGAAAATACATTGCAATCCAGGCGTAACTCAAGAAACAAGAAAAATCCCAAATACAAAATCTAACAGCACACCTAAAGGAAATAGAAGCAGAACAGCAAAGACACCCCAAATCCAGCAGAAGAAGAGAAATAATAAATATCAGAGCAGAAATAAACAATATAGAATCTAAAAAAACTGTAGAGGAAATCAATGAAACCAAGAGTTGGTTTTTTGAAAAAATAAACAAAAGTGATAAACCTCTAGCCAGGCTTCTCAAAAAGAAAAGGGAGATGGCCCAAATAGATAAAATCATGAATGAAAATGGAATTATTACAACCAATCCCTCAGAGATACAAGCAATGATCAGGGAATACTATGAAAAATTATGTGCCAACAAACGGGACAACCTGGAAGAAATGGACAAATTCCTAAGCACCCACACACTTCCAAAACTCAAACAGGAAGAAATAGAAAACTTGAACAGACCCATAACCAGCAAATAAATTGAATCAGTTATCAAAAATCTCCCAAGAAATAAGAGTCCAGGACCAGATGGTTTCCCAGGGGAATTCTACCAGACATTTAAAGCAGAGATAATACCTATCCTTCTCAAGCTATTCCAAAAAATAGAAAAGGAAGGAAAACTTCCAGACTCATTCTATGAAGCCAGCATTACTTTGATTCCTAAACCAGACAGAGACCCAGTAAAAAAAGAACTACAAGCCAATATCTCTCATGAATATGGATGCAAATATTCTCGATAAGATACTAGCAAATCGAATTCAACAGCATATAAAAAGAATGATTCACCATGATCAAGTGGGATTCATTCCTGGGCTGCAGGGCTGGTTCAACATTCGCAAATCAATCAACATGATACATCACATTAATAAAAGGAAAGATAAGAACCATATGATCCTGTAAATTGATGCAAAAAAGCATTTGACAAAATTCAGCATCCTTTCTTAATAAAAACCTTCGAGAAAGTCGGGATAGAAGGAACATACTTAAATATCATAAAAGCCACTTATGAAAAGCCCACAGCTAACATCATCCTCAATGGGGAAAAACTGAGAGCTTTTTCCCTGAGATCAGGAACACGACAGGGATGCCCACTCTCACTGCTGTTGTTTAACAGTGTTGGAAGTGCTAGCATCAGCAATCAGACAACAAAAGGAAATCAAAGGCATCAAATTGGCAAAGATGAAGTCAAGCTTTCACTTTTTGCAGATGACATGATATTATACATGGAAAAGCCAATAGACTCCACCAAAAGTCTGCTAGAACTGATACATGAATTCAGCAAAGTTGCAGGATACAAAATTAATGTACAGAAATCAGTTGCATTCTTATACACTAATAATGAAGCAACAGAAAGACAAATAAAGAAACTGATCCCATTCACAATTGCACCAAGAAGCATAAAATACCTAGGAATAAACCTGACCAAAGATGTAAAAGATCTGTATGCTGAAAACTATAGAAAGCTTATGAAGGAAATTGAAGAAGATATAAAGAAATGGAAAAACATTCTGTGGTCATGCATGGGAAGAATAAATATGGTCAAAATGTCAATACTACCCAAAGCTATCTACACATTGAATGCAATCCCAATCAAAATTGCACCAGCATTCTTCTCGAAACTAGAACAAGCAATCCTAAAATTCATATGGAACCACAAAAGGCCCCAAATAGCCAAAGTAATTTTGAAGAAGACCAGAGCAGGAGGCATCACAATCCCAGCCTTTAGCCTCTACTACAAAGCTGTCATCATCAAGACAGCATGGTATTGGCACAAAAACAGACACACAGACCAAGGGAATAGAATAGAAACCCCAGAACTAGACCCACAAAAGTATGGCCAACTAATCTTAAACAAAGCAGGAAAAAATATCCAATGGAAAAAAGACAGTCTCTTTAACAAATGGTGCTGGGAGAACTGGACAGCAACATGCAGAAGGTTGAAACTGGACCACTTTCTTACACCATTCACAAAAATAAACACAAAATGGATAAAGGACCTGAATGTGAGACAGGAAACCAACAAAACCCTAGAGGAGAAAACAGGAAAAGACCTCTCTGACCTCAGCCGCAGCAATTTCTTACTTGACAAATCCCCAAACGCAACGGAATTAAAAGCAAAAATGAACTCTTGGGACCTCATGAAGATAAAAAGCTTCTGCACAGCAAAGGAAACAACCAACAAAACTAAAAGGCAACCAACGGAATGGGAAAAGATATTTGCAAATGACATATCGGACAAAGGGCTAGTATCCAAAATCTATAAAGAGCTCACCAAACTCCACACCTGAAAAACAAATAATCCAGTGAAGAAATGGGCAGAAACATGAATAGACACTTCTCTAAAGAAGACATACAGATGGCCAACAGGCACATGAAAAGATGCTCCACGTCGCTCCTCATCAGGAAAATACAAATCAAATCCACACTGAGATATCACCTCACGCCAGTCAGAGTGGCTAAAATGAACAAAACAGGAGACTATAGATGCTGGAGAGGATGTGGAGGAACGGGAACCCTCTTGCACTGTTGGTGGGAATGCAAACTGGTACAGCCACTCTGGAAAACAGTGTGGAGGTTCCTCAAAAATTTAAAAATAGACCTACTCTATGACCCAGCAGTAGCACTGCTAGGAATTTACCCAAGGGATACAGGAGTACTGATGCATAGGGGCACTTGTACCCCAATGTTTATAGCAGCACTCTCAACAATAGCTAAATTATGGAAAGAGCCTAAATGTCCATCAACTGATGAATGGATAAAGAAATTGTGGCTTATATACACAATGTAGTACTACATGGCAATGAGAAAGAATGAAATATCGCCTTTTGTAGCAACATGGATGGGACTGGAGAGTGTTATGCTAAGTGAAATAAGTCATACAGAGAAGGACAGAGCCCATATGTTTTCACTCCTATGTGGATCTTGAGAAACTTAACAGAAGACCATGGGGGAGGGGAAGAAAAAAAATGGTTAGAGAGGGAGGGAGCCAAAACGTAAGAGACTCCTAAAAACTGAGAACAAACTGAAGGTTTATGGGGGCTGGGAGGGAGGGGTGGGTGGGTGATGGGTATTGAGGGCACTTGTTGGGATGAGCACTGGGTGTTGTATGGAAACCAATTTGACAATAAATTTCATAATAAAAACAAAAACAAAAACTAAAACAAAATATACAGCTGATAAACTCATAGCAGGGAAGAAATCTGATTGACAACTAGACAGCAATTTAGTGTTTATTTGACCTCTCTTTGGCAGAATTATAAGCTATACTATTACAGTTTATTCTCTTAACACTATGTAAGCCTTCCACAGTTATTGACATTCTACTTAAATCATTTGTTTTTTGATGTTACATTCATTAACTTTATACAAAATAGCAAAATGCCCAAAGTACATGGAAAATTACTGGCAGTAATCCATGGTTTTGAAAAATTAATTCTAATAATACTTCATTGCTATGCACTGTGTAATAGGAGTAAAATGAGCTTCATGATTTCTAGACATTCTCATGTATACATTGCAGACATTTATATATCTTTCAGTCAATTTAATAAATTTTAATCACCTTACAGAATCTCAAATCAATGATTTGGAAGTGTTTTTTATAACACCTACTCCAATAACAATGCTTAGTAGAGAGTTTATTTAATGAAATGTTTACTAGGTAATGAAAAAATATAAAACAGATTAGTATACTTCTTTTTATTTATTAATGCTTGCATGTCAGTTGAGTGTTCTTTGTTGAAATTTGAGATTGATAAAGTTTTGATATATTTTATTGAAAATTTTGATAGATTTTTATTTTTTAAGTTTATTTATTTTGAGAGAGAGAGCAGGGGAGGGGCAGAGAGAGAGTGAGAGAGACAGAATCCTAAGCAGGCTCTGAGCTGTCAGCACAGAGTCCCATGCAGGGCTTGAACTCACAAACCGTGCGATCATGGCATGAGCCAAAATCAAGAGTCGGAAGCTCAACTGACTGAGCCACCCATGTACCTGGGAAAATTGTGATAGATGTTTAAAACTTTAATATATTTTATTGGTATTATTCTTTTACTACTTCAGTTGACTATACATGTGTGTCTATATTATCCATATTCCTTTATAAATATATATTAAGAGTTACTATACATGTAAACATAAATATACTTTATATATACAATGGCTTCTATTGTAACAAATGCCTAGTTTGCCTTTGACACCAGTGAGCCCAATCAGCAGTAGCATTTCCTATTGTCAGCTGTGACTTACAGGGAATAGTCACTGCTGAGCCGCTCAGGTATGCGAATTTTTCTTTATCATGATATTCTTTATTGACTAATAAATGAAGTGTCCTTTGGGTTCTGTTGGGGAATATAGTCAGATGGTTGATTTTCTGGTCTTACATAACCAATGCATTCTAACATGCCTACCTATCCCTTAAGCCTCCTATCCCCTTCCTTAATTTCCTGTCAATGGCTTTCTGACATTTCTATCTCATTTGCTGTATCCATAAATGTGTCCATCTTTTAAGGAGCAATTCCATCAATAAAACACGACCATCCTCACATGTTTTTGAAAAGCCATTAATTTCTGATTAATAAGAGCGTAATCCAATGGCCAATGACATCTAGAAATATATAAATTCTGAGACATTCTTGAAAAAGATAACTTGGTGATAAAATATAATCAACAAAATTGTGAATGAATACAAAACAAAAAATAAAACACAGGCAGTAAATGTTTAATCCACTTAAATGTATAATTATAACTTATCAGCTATTAAAACAATGGCTACCACGGAGAATAAAAATGTTGCACACTTTTAAACACTGATATAGTGATAATATTGCACATATAATTTTATAACCAGCAGCTCAAAAGGAAAGGGGGTAGGAAGACGTAAGAAAATGCAATCTCATGTTTAAATTTGACTTTCTTTATACTTCAGACCAGAAAATTAATTTAAAAAAAATAAGAGTTTTTGGTGCTTTAAAACTTGTTACATGGTGTAATTTCATATTTTAGGAAATAATTCCTAACGGAAATATTTTTATGAATTTCACAATTCTTTTAATTCACACAAAGATATTTTTTATTTAATTTTATTTTTTATTTTTTAAAATTTACATCCAAAGTAGTTAGCATATAGTGAAACAATGATTTCAGGAGTAGATTCCTTAATGCCCCTTACCTATTTAGCCCATCCTTCCTCCCACAACCCCTCCAGTAACCCTCAGTTTGTTCTCCATATTTATGAGTCTCTTCTGTTTTTTTCCCCCTCCCTGTTTTTATATTATTTTTGTTTCCCTTCCCTTCTGTTCATCTCTTTTGTCTCTTAAATCCTTTTGCATTGTTGGTGGCAATGCAAGCTGGTGCAGCCACTCTGGAAAACAGTATGGAGTTTCCTCAAAAAACTAAAAATAGAACTACACTACGACCCAGGAATTGCACTACTAGGCATTTACTTATGGGATACAGGTGTGCTGTTTCGAAGGGACACATGCACCCCCATGTTTATAGCAGCACTATCAGCAATAGCCAAAGTATGGAAAGAGCCCAACTGTCATAGATGGATGAATGGATAAAGAAGATGGGGTATATATATACAATGGAGTATTACTCGGCAGCCAAGAAGAATGAAATCTTGCCATTTGCAACCACATAAAGATATTTTTAAGTGGTAGTGGTACAGTTAAATTTACTATTTATTGGTTCAAATTATTTGGTTCATTCCTTATTTGGGGAAGGGGTATCTGAGGACACTCACTCCAATCTGTCCTATCTGTCAACACTACCAACCTGGATGCATTCATTTGCCCTGTAAAATAAAGGATATCTATCACTGGTGGGAAAAACAGCTGGAAGTAGGGGCTAGAGCCACCTCTTGCTGTCTCATGGTCAAAATGGCAGACTCAGCAGTCAGCTACAAGCAACAGATTGAGAATATTGGGATAGCCATACCATACTGGAGTGTTTCCCTTTTGAAGGAATACTCCAACATTAATTCTAAAAGGTGAAGATTTTTAGTTTGTTTTTCCCAGCTTTATTGAAGTATTGTTGACATATAACATATGCAAGTTTAAGGTGTAAAACTGATGATTTCATACCCATATACTTTGGAAATTTATTACCACAGTGAAATAGTTAACACCCCTGCCTCTTCCCCAAATTACCTTTTTTTTGCATTTGTGATGATAACATTTAAGATTGACTCTTTTGGGGCACTGGGGTGGCTCAATTGGTTAAGCATTTGACTCTTGATTTCCACTCAGGTCATGATCTCATAATTCATGTGTTGAACCCTGTGTCAGGCTCCATGCTGACAGCACAGAGCCTGCTTACGGTTCTCTCTCCTTCTCTCTCGGCCCTTCCTCACTTCAGAATAAATAAATTAATTAATTAAAAAACTGTACTCTCTTAATAACTTTCTAGTATACAGTGCCGTTAATTACTGTCACTATGCTGTATATTAGATCCTCCAACTTACTTATTTATAACCAGAACCTTATTCATTTATAGCCAGAAGTTTGCAGCAACAAACTTGACCAACAAAGATTGTTAAACTCCTCCTTCCCTCATATGTTCCTGGGCTGAAGGTGGTCTCCTCCCCCTGGGTGTCTTGTTTGTGTTCTCCCTCTGTATCCACAAAATATGGGTATACCTTTCCAATAACTATAATTTCACCTCAAAAAATCGTTCTCTGCTCATACTCAGACACTTTCCAGCAATTGCAAATGCAAAAAAGACAAAAGTGTTTTCACAATAAGAATTAAATGTAGGGGTGCCTGGGTGGATCAGTCAGTTGAGTATCCACCTTTGGCTTAGGTCATGATCTCATGGTTCCAGAGTTCGAGCTGCGTCCGGCTCTGTGCTGACAGCTCAGAGCCTGGAGCCTGTGGCAGATTCTTTGTCTCCCTCTCTCTCTGCCCCTCCCCTGTTCATACTCTGTCTCTCTCTCTCTCCTAAACATAAGTAAACCTTAAAAATTTTTAAATAAATTAAAAAAAAAAGATTTAAATGTGAATCCCCTAGGCCCAGTGAGTGTACCAGCAAGGACAGTTTTAATTAATTAATTAATTAATTAATTATAAATAAATAATAAATCAGCCTACTCACCTTCAAGGGTTAGCTGAGTCATTTAACCAACACAGGCTTCCAAACAAATATGATAGGGAAATAAGGTGGGTGCATCAGTGGGAATATTTTAAATGATTTAGGAATTAAGAGTTGGAGAAAATAAAAGTCTGCATCTCAACAAGTTACATTTTTCCCATGAACATTTGCTTCTCCCTAATCCAATGGACCCCATGCACAGATTTAATCTTACATATGCTAAAGGAAAGAGATATATCAATGCCTGAAATACAATACTATTATCATTAAACTTGAGTTTGTATTCTTAAATGTATCTTAGGGTGGGCCATTTTACCCATAGAGCTAACTATGTTTTGGTCCCATTACTAAGTGTCAAGGGCATCACCACAGCATTTCCTTTTCTGTGGTATCAAGGAGAAGTGTTAGGAAGACTGCTGTTATTGCTGGCCTGATACGAAATCTTTTTGTCTAGAGCTTGAGTAACTAAAACAGGCAATAAATGTAATGAGAGGAGACATTAGTCTTCTGACCTTTGTTCATAGCGGATTGTTCTTTGTGTGATTAATATATCTTGTTTCCTTTCATAACAGTGCTAAAGTTGAAACCAGCATGTGTCAGAGTCTATTTCTCATCCTCATTAGATTGTTTGTAGACATTAGATTCTCAATTTTATGTGGCAATCTCCCATCCCATCCCCATGATCAGACCATAGCTTTATCACATGAGCTGGGTGCTAGTGCAATTGTCAAAAACAGCTCCAGTTCTCAGGCACTGAACAGAAATCCTCAGGGCAAAAATTGGTGTTGGTGCTCTCTTATGGCCAGTGATTCATGCTTTCAATTCATTTTTCATATCTGTCATTTCCTTACCTTTATGCAAAATCACCACTGAATTTTAAAGGAGGCTTTAAAATACTGTATCATACATTTTATTTGTGGTGATCAGAACTGACAGAATTAGAAAACAGAAACTCATTTTTATCTCCTAACTGACTTAAATACCCTTAATCACCTTTATTATTTTTTTGCATGAAATTATAATAAGTACCATTCAGTATTTCTATTTCATTAGATACTTCTAGTTTAACATGTGTTATTTTTCTCTGTGGCTTCTGGGCTAAAATGATGGATGAGACATAGTAAGTCTTACAGAAATGCCTGATATATATTTGGCACATGATTCCTACCTATACATAAGTAGAGCTATTTATTTTAACTTAACTTTTAACTAAGATATTTTAGGTAGATACTACAATTTAAACATATATAAAGTAACACTAGAATTTTCAGACTTAATTTTTAAATAAAATCATTCTAGTAGTAAAAAGCTTTATATAGACCTAACACAGTGAGAATCTACAAAAGCTTCAGTATAGGGACATCATGATATAAATGAAGGTTCTCAACTACAGATGGAATCCCACCCCATCCCCCACCACCCTGAGACAATTAGGTAACATCTGGAGACATTTTTGCTTGTCATTGGTTTGGAGGTGCTAATGTCTCCTAATGGGTAGAGAAAGGGGATGCTGCTAAACATCCTGTAATTCACAAGACAGTACCCCTTCCTACTTTCTTCCACCCCCAAAAGAATTGTTAAGCCCAAAATGTCAATATTGTCAATGTTTGGAAAGCCTAGCATAGATTTATACGAGAGATTATAGCCAGACAAGACTTAAGCAATGTGGGGCAAACATAAGCTAAGAGGAGAGGAAGATGGGTTAAAAAGCTAGTGAAACAGAAGAAGCAATCTTAGCAACTCTAATAAAGGATATTAAGACATAGGCTGAAAAGAGATAACAAAAATGTAGAGAAATCACCTAATCATCCCCAAATGCATACATATTTAACACAAATGGTAGCAAATACAATTAATTAATTAATTAATTAATTCAATGTAGACTTTTAACCAAGCAGTTTTGTTTTTGACTCTCTGTGTATTTTTACTTCCAAATTTCAAGCTTTTAGAGAAAAGACTATTTAAAAAGTTATCCAAAATCTAAATGATAAGAAGGAACATAAGGAAAATCAAGAAGCAAGAAACAATGATGAAATGCTCTATTCTCTACCAAATGTAAGCAATAAATGAGTATCTCTATTTCAAATATAATTAGTTTTTCCCCTGCAAACTATATTGTTCAGCATTTCATTTTAGTGCAGAGTTGTTAATGTGTCTTAAAAAATCCTTCAAAAATTGGCTTGGAGTTATCAAAAAAATTGGCTTGAAGTTGTATCAGACTTAGTAAGAATATTTTGATACTTTGCTTCTTTCTTATAAGCAGCAAATGGTTACTGGAATTTACAATGATAAGAATAAACTCACCTATATCTGTAACTCTAGTTCCCTTTATCTGAGATTAAAATGTGTATTCATAATTCTGTGCTTTATAAATTGAAGGTTAAATCCCTATTCAAAAAAAACATATACTTTCCAAGCTATATTTAAAATCAATGACTTTAATTCAGTATAATTTCAGTCTCAATTATTTTGTAGAAATTAAATTGCTTTCTACTTTAAACTGCTTACTTCTTATATTTGGCATAAATGTCAAATCATGAAAATAGCCTCCTTCATACACAAGAAAGTATTATAAGGGGTCATCCTGATCTAGGGCCAGTAGGACAAGTAAATTATCCCTGTCATTAATGCTGATGTTACAGTGGTAATTACCACACAACATCTAGTGAAATTATACTGTGAGAGTAATTTCCTACTGAGTTGATTACCACCTGGATTCACTGTTCTCTAATTGGTTAAGTAGTAGCAAGCAATAATTGAAGAAAATAGAAAATAGCTTGTATTCATTTAAGGACATACAGATGACTCAAGCCCTGAGAAACAAAAACAGATATGTACCCCCATCTGGAAGTTTTCAATCATGAAATATGTGTATATGAATACAAAAATTATAATTTCAGAATGTCCATATTAGAAGATGTACAAACAATCACCTTAGTAATGAAATATTTCTAATGGAGTTAGGAAAAGAAATAATACAACTATTGTATCTTTTGGGTAAATACCTAGTAGTGCAATTGCCAGATCATAGAATAGTTCTATCTTTAAATTTTTGAGGAGACTCCATACTGTTTTCCAGAGCTGCTGCACCAATTTGCATTTCTACCAATAGTGTAAGAGGATTTGGTTCCTTCCCCTTTCTCTGCATCTTTGCCAATGCCTGTTGTTTCCTCTGTTGTTAATTTTAGCCATTCTGACAGGTGTGAGGTGATATCTCATTGTAGTTTTGATTTATTTCCCTAATGATGAGTGATGCTGAGCATCTTTTCATATGTCTGTTAGTCATCTGGATGTTTTCTTTGGAAAAATGTCTATTCATGTCTTCTGCCCATTTCTTAACTGCATTATTTGTTTTTTGGCTGTTGAGTTTGACAAGTTCTTTATAGATTTTGGATACTAATCCTTTATCAGATATGCCATTTGCAAATATCTTCTCCCATTCTGTAAGTTCCCTTTTAGTTTTATTGATTGATTCCTTCACTATGCAGGAGCTTTTTATTTTGATGAAGTCCCAATAGTGTGTTTTTGCTTTTGTTTCCCCTGCCTTATGTCTAAAACATATCTAAAGGAAATTGCTATGGCTGATGTCAAAGAGATGATTACTCCCTGTGTTCTCCTCTAGGATTTTTATGGTTTCAGGTCTCGTATTTAGGTCTTTAATCCATTTCGAATTTATTTTTATATTTGGTGTAGGAAAGTGGTCCAGTTTAATTTTATGTAAGGCTTAATTCATTTTCTATTTTCTTTAAAGACTATTTTAAAGACTTTAAAGACTTTAAATCATTTAAAAACAAACCATGTAATGTGTAAAATGTAATGTGTAAAATGGAAAGATATTTCATTATGATTTTAAAAATACTTTACATGTGAAGGTACTGGAAAAACATTAAACTATTTGCCATTAGGGACTTTCAAGAACCACTAATGTCATATTAATTACCATGACCATATTGATCAAGATGACCCATGCATGTGATTTACATCTATAACTACACTTTATTGTGTTTACGCTAAAACAATGTAAGTTAAATTTTTTTTAATGTTTACTTATTTTTGAGACAATGCAAGAGACAGAGTGCAAGCAGCAGAGGAGCAGACAGAGGGAGACACAGAATCCAGAGCAGGCTCCAGGCTCCGAGCTGTCAACCCAGCGCCCAATGCGGGACTCTAACTCATGAACCATGCGATCATGCCCTGACCTGAAGTCAGACACCTAACTGACTGAGCCACTCAGGCACTACAAGTTAAATTACTGATATAACCTTTCCATGCCATCCAAACATGTCTATACCTATCTATTATTATTATTATTATTATCATCTCTGTATCTATGTATCATGGAATTACTTATATTAAGTATAAATCTCACTTTATAAACACTCTATAAAGAATAAGAGTAACATTTTTTGTAAATGATGCTAAGATACAAGACAAATACTTTAATATTTATGTTTTGTGAGAAGTATTTGGTATGATATGTAATGCTTCAGAGGAAAAAGAAATTACTTTAGCAAGCCTTGAGCACATTTTATGTATCAAAAATTAAATTAGATAATTTGTATCTACCAGATCGATCATATAGATCTGACTGAACAAAGGTCTTGTATTTAATGTTTCTTGAGTATGTAAATAATCTTAAATGTTAATTCAAATTCTTATCTTTGTAGCTAAATAGTTTTTATGGTTTTATATGAAGTAAAAAGAATTTCTACTTTAGTTTTGTGTGGTATAGTTGAGGTCCAGATAAATTTAGCATGAATTTCTACATAATAATCATATAGTAAGATATATATTAATATATTAAATAATATATATTAATTTTGAGTATTTACAATTTCAAATATTTGGTAAACAGTATTTTGTTTCATTTTTATAATAATAAAACATATGGTGTCCAACAATATATTAGGTAATTTAATAATCTTGATAAATATATCAATAATCATAAAATTTTTATATTTTGTTACATTAACCATACACACAGAAGGGTTGCTCAGGGTCAAACTTGGAGACATATGACATCATTAAAACTGCGCCAACTTGAAAATAGGTAAGAGACATGTGCATGAACTTAGGTATATCAATTTCTAGCATTATGTCTTTGGGCAAGAACTCAACCACTTTAATCCTTAATTCACCTCCCGTAAAGTGAGCATTTGCTCATGCGTTGTTTTTAGAATGAAAAACATTTCATTTAGAATGAAAAACCCAGTGACTCAGTCAGTTAAGCATCTGACTTTGGTACAGGTCATGATCTAACGGTTCATGAGTTTGAGGCCTGCATCAGGCTCTGTGCTGACAGCTCAGAGTCTGGAGCCTGCTTCAGATTCTGTCTCCCCCTCTCTCTCTGTCCCTCCCCAACTTGAGCTCTCTCTCTCTCTCTCAAAAATAAATAAACATTAAAAAAACATTTATATAGAACTTGGAACTTAATAAAATTTAAATAATTGGTAGCAAGTATAAGAATAG
This sequence comes from Panthera leo, assembly GCF_018350215.1. Lineage (NCBI taxonomy): Eukaryota > Metazoa > Chordata > Mammalia > Carnivora > Felidae > Panthera > Panthera leo. Next base: position 43,551,369 of record NC_056679.1, on the reverse strand, counting down.
TAAGAAAAACAAAATAGAACAAACACAAAGAAACATATCTGTTTTTATATGTTAATAAACACTTATGTTTGCATATGGGCTTATAATTACAAGATTTTTCATATATTTGAGTACATCATGACTATCCATGTTTAAATGTATGGTCTTTGTTAACCTATATCATTTGTTAAGAAAATTAATACCAACCCATGACTGACTTTATAATTCTCTTTCATTTCATGCTAAGGAACTATAGTAAAATTCTACTTAATTATAACTTAAATATAAGTACTAAGTACTAATGCTATAGAGTAGACAACATGGACATTAGATTATGTTATTTTAATTGAATATGCATTTCTTTTTTTTAATTTAAAATTTTTAAAGACAGAAAGAGAGTGCACAAGTGGGGGAGGGGACAGAGAGAGAGAGAGAGAGAGAGAGAGAGAGAGAGAGAATCCCCAGCAGGCTCCATGCTCAGCATGGAACCCAATGTGGGGCTTGATTCCGTGACCCTGGAATCATGACCTGAACTGCACTCAGGAGATGGATGCTCAACTGACTGAGCCACCCAGGCATCCCTGAATATGCATTTCTATAGCAACTTGTTCACATTTTTGGCAACATTAGTCATGTTTTAATTATAATAGGTCCTTGATAATATAATAGACTTGTTTATAGTTTGAAGTTTTTAAATTGGATTCATTGAACAATAAATGTGAAAAACAACTTTCTAATTTCCAGGCAGAGGAGTATGCTGATACAGAGTTGTCACTCACTACTCAAAGAATATTCAGCCATACATGGAAAATTCACCTTCTTATATTTTGTTTTTTTGATATAGCATCAAATGGAGTTTCAAATTAACTTTGTAGTTCAAAAAAATGATATTGTCAAAGTTTTGTAAGAACAATTGATTAGTACATACAATAGAAGGCTGACTGTTAATGTAAGAAAATTTAATTGAGAATAGCATAAAGTGCAAATTATTTCAGCACTGTGTGTTCATCATTTATATATTGTGAAAGAATAGAATTTGGGCACCAAGGGAACTTCAACATGTCAGAAATTCTGTTTGTTAAATGCCTTTGTTTAAATATAAGTTCATTAAATAATTATTTAGGGAAGAGCAGTAACTATTTTAAATACTTAAGAATTAAAGATCTATGACAGGCCTTAATATTTTATTGTCAATGTAAAGTCTCTAAAGAGATTAAAATTGTGAACTGGATCACAAAAAGCATAAAATTATTTCAGCGTGGGTCCTATTTGACTTTGAAAATGAAGTAACACAGAAGAATAAGAACTCCTCAAATCACAATCTGATTGAGGTACTTAAAAAGACATGAGCACATAATTTTATGGAGAAGTGTAGATCATTTTGATTAAAAACAACAAAATAAATGAACAGCAATTAAGACAGTATTTTATTTTCTCTGTCATTAAATCAATTGTGAAGTTTAGAATCAGTATTGCTAAATAAAAGAAAAATAGTATTTTCAGTAAGTGTTATTTCATTCTATGTTGAAAATTATATGAGATAGGGAACATATCTGACTTGATTATAAAAATTAGCACTAGTACAATACAGTACCTGATATTTTTACATTTTTTCTGTATTTTTTACACCAGCATCAGAAAAAAAAAGAGCATAATCCAGCGTACAAACTCTTACAACCGTTTACCAGAACTCTTTGGCACAACCCTAAAAAAGTATTAGAAATTCCACCTGAAGCAGGCAGTCCAACCTATGCTTTTCTGGTTTGTCAATATACACTTGACATTCATGTAAATTATTCTTAGTGCATTCAGTCATGAAGAGAGCATTATCATTACTCCCCTCCCCCTGGATATTTACACACAGATACTTATCTAGTTAGGATCATAGAGAATGCAGTTTTGAAGTAAATTTTATGTGATACTATATCTTGAGCTTTTGCTCTCATCTTTATAAGTTTTTCAAAGTGTGAACTCAGTAGTCTTATAATATTGCACTGCAGTGGTTTGGGGAGTTTTTACTGAGATATAATTGAAATATAATATACTAGTTTAACATGTAGAACATAATTATTTCATACATACATACATACATACATACATATGGTGAAATGATCATCAAAACGTCTAGCCAACATCCATAATTACATTTTTTTTCTTGGGGTGAAAACTTTTAAGATATACTCTTCTGGCAACTTCCAAATATACAGTACAGTAGCATGAACTCTAGTCACCATGCTGTATGTATATTACATCCCCAGACTTATATATAACTGGAATATTATACCTTTTGAGTATGTTCACTCATTTTGCTCACCCCCAATGTCTAATATGTATATTGATGATTAAGAATGAGGATAGGGCACCTGGGTGGCTCAGTCGGTTGAGTGTCAACTTCCGCACAGGTCATGACCTAGCAGTTCGTGAGTTTGAGCCCCACTTCGGGCTCTGTGCTGAAGCTCAAAACTGGAGCCTGCTTTGGATTCTGTGTCTCCCTCTCTCTCTGCTCTTCCCCCACTCATGCTTGTCTCTCTCTCAAAAATAAATTAAAATTTTAAAAAAAGAATGAGTATAGATTTGTTTTCCTAAGTGCAATAAAATTATTAAAGTATTTTCAGAAGTCAATGCTATTTTAAGATCACTTTTGATGCTACAGGAAGTGGTTTTGGAGGGGGGGCAATAGAAAAGCAGAGATATCAAGAAAGATGTGGCTTTAAGATTCCAGTAATATAGCATAATTGCAAGAACTAAGGAGATAGAAATAAACATATGAAAAGATGTTGGATTATAAGTATATTTTAGATGAATAATCAATATGTAATACTGTGGTATCCAATATGAGAAGAGAGTGAATGAAATGAGTAATCAAGCATAATTTCTGTACTCGTGAATTACAAAGAATTTAAAATCTGTGTGTGGGATGGGCCATTTAATGTGATGGAGATTGGTTACCAACTCCAATGCAAATTGGAGAATGAAAATTTAGGGAAGAAACAGAGTTCCTATTTGGATATGTCAAATTTAGATATAATTTGCAAATGAGGATTCACACTTATGAATTGATAAAGAATATTTAAATATTTGAAAGTGAAATTTCAGTATTCCAAATTTAGGGAGAAAGTATAATAATAGAAGAAAATTCATGTTACATTTTGGAAAAAATGCAGGTGAGATAGAAAAAGAGGTAGAAGGATACTGAGAAGAGGTGTATACCAAGGAGATTATTAGAGATGCAGAACACACACACATACACACACACACTCTCTCTTTGACTCTGAAGGTGATAGGAGAAAGATGTTATTGTGAAGGCAATGTGGATTCAAAATAAGGTTTGCTTCAATTTTGCTGATTTTTAACATTAAGAGAAATTAAGACCCATTTATGATGATGACAATGATTATAGAAGTGAGCTAAAAGGAAAATAGTATACAGTGTAATATAAAACATATTTGATTAAATTCTGAATGGACAGACACTTGTTCTTTTTTCCAAATTAAATCGTGGTTAACACTGTAGATTCAGTCTAGGCAAACACAGATATTGGCAATACTCCATTTCTGCAAAAAACACGGAAAGTTAGATAAAATACCTTTTTATTTAAGGCATTTATGATAAATATATACTTCTTTAAGCTTAAAATTTTTATATATAAGAACTTAACAGACAGAACATACAGAACTCTATCCTAGCAAATTAGTACTGAAGTTGTTAAATTCAAAGAAAACAGACTAGGAAACACAATACAACAAAACTTCCAATTAAAAAAAAAGATTCCCAAATATCTCATTCACAAACCATCATCTGCCCTGAAATACGGGCACCAATTTAAGACAGAGTTGCTGGAAGGAAGGTGGGTGGGGGGTTGGATCAAATGACTGACAAGGTATTAAGGAGGGCACTTGTTATGATGAGTACTAGGTGTTGTATGTAAGTGATGAATCACTAAGATCTATATCTGAAACTAATATTAAATTGCATGTTAACTAACTAGAATTTAAATAAAAACTAACTAAATAAATAAGTAAATAAACACAGAGATTGGTAGAACTGAAAAAAAAACATGACCCAATAATACACTTTCCATAATGAATTAATTTCATATCTAGTGATACAGACAGATTGAAATTAAAAGAATAGAAAATATATATTGTGTAAAATATAATAAAAAGAAACAAGGGTGTGGATATACTAGCACCAGATAGACTGCAGACCAAAAAGAAAAAAAAAATTTCCAAAGAAAGAATGGAAAATGAATCACAATACATAGGTCAATCTCCAAGAAGACATAACAAACTCAAAATCGTATGCACCAAACAAGATAATATGTGAAGCAAAGCGGAGAGATCATAGAAAACTACAAGTATATGTGCAGACTTCAGCACCCATCTGTCAGAAACTGTGGGAACACCTAGACAGAAATTGGCAAGTGGTATATAATAACTCATCAAAACCATCAAACTATAGGAACTGACATTTATAGAAATACTACACCCAGCAACAGCAGAATATACATTTTTTTTCAAGGGCCCATGTAACATATAGGAAAATAAGACTATCCTCATGCATAAAACAATACAAAATATAAAAGAATAACAGTATCAAAAAAGAACAGACTATCAGTGAACTATGAGACAACTTTAAGCTAAATGGCTTTTTTTTCCCCAAATAAAATCTCTAAATCTATAGATCCAAAACAATGCACTAACACCGAAGCACAAGAAGCATATAATAGTAACATGGCCTAAGAGTTATAAATAGGCAATCTTCAAAGAAGCCAGAGAATAAATAAACTTTACTTGCAGAGGAACAAAGATACATATGACCTGTATGAACACTGATGACCTCATCACACTGACCAATTTCTCCCTAATGTCCTCCAGTCCTTTTCACTAGCTCACCCCAGTCCTCAAAATCTCTCCTGCCTTTTGTTCCAATGGAATTGAATTCAAAGTCTCTCTCCTATTGAAATAGTCTTTTAACTGCTTATTTACTTTGAGAGAGAGAAAGAGAGAGAGAGAGAGAGAATGTTTGGAGAAGGGCAGAGAGAGAGAGAGAGAGAGAGAGAGAGAGAGAGAGAGACAGAATCCCAAGCAGACTCTGCACTGTCAGTTCAGAGTCCCATTTGGTGCTCAAACTCACAAACCTTGAGATCATGACATGAGCCGAAATCCAGAGTCTGATGCTTAACCAACTGAATCACCCAGGCGCCCCCCTATTGAAGTAGTCTTCCTTGCCTGCTCATTCCATCCGGAGCAGTTTTTCTCTGACATTACAAAAACATTTTTAAAGCAGAGAAAGAACAAACAAAAAGTCATTTTGAGCACTGGCTATAAATATACACATATGATATTAACAAAATTAGCAGTTTTAATCTTTTAAATGACAGATTTATTGTGATATAATTCACATTCTGTAAAATTCATCCTTTTAAACTGCACAAATCAGTTCTTTTAGTATATTCATAGAGTGGTGGAAACATTTCGATTGAATTTTAAGATATTTTCATCACCCCAAAAGGAAACACCAAACCCATCAGCAGTTGCTCCTAATTCTGCCCTCACCCCAGTCACTGGCATTCATGGATCTATGGATTTGTCTATTTCTGGACATTTCATAATAATGTAATCATCCCATATGTGGTATTTTTGTGACTGGCTTCTTTCACATAGCTTAATATTTTCAAGGTTCTTCAATGTAACGTATCAATACTTACGAAGTTTGTTACTGAAAGATGCTATAAGAGATTTTTTTAAGTATTTCACTAGATCTCTATTAAATACTCCCATATATTTCATTAGCAGTCTATTCCCACAGTGGAATGGCACAAACTGTTTAATTTGTATTTTAAATAGGAAAGGAGAAATCAAAGCTTATCATCTAAGAGGCAGAAGGAAGTAGTTACTGTAAAACTTGAGAGGTATGACTAAATCAAGTTAGAAGAAAAAAATAATTCAGTTTATCTCTATATGCTTTTCACCTATAAATCCTTAATAACTATATGTTTAGTCAATTAGACTGAGCTAGTTCATTCTTAGATGAATCGAAGCAGGTAGGAAGAAGTGATAATTCTGGACACATCACCAATATCCAGTGATCCTAACACATAGGAAGTTCCTTCACACTTGAAAACACTACGAATTAAAGTGAACAATGCTCTAAAAATCACAGAGTAACACATTTTGAAAAATTGAGGAATATCAGTATTTAGTAGCAAGGATGTTTCTATTGCATTATAAACTTAAATGGATACTCTTCCACCTCATCTTAATCAATATTTTAAGTAGAACTAGACAAAGTAGAATGTTCCATTCATCTTGAAATAGTCTGTGTGCAACAGCAATGATCTAATTACTTCACAGTGCTGTTAGCAGAGTAATATGCCTCTCCTAATAAATAGGAATGGTTCCTATTATGGCTTAGTATTGCCAACTCATTAATTTCTAAACATTTTCCAAACCTATACTACAATTAATCCATTCTTTTCTTTTCTGTTGTACCTTGCTAGTGCACAGATCCCTGGATACCATATCATATCAAAAGACACAGCTCAGAGTCTATTTTTTTCAAAAAATCCCATGTCTTCCTCATTCTCACCTTAGTTTATTGCCAAAAATTGTCTTTCTGTTTTATTTTTTTTCCTTTTAACAAAGTGACTACATCTTTAAAAATGTTAGCATTCCATCTGGATGTTACTTCCAGTTTCATCCATTGCCTAGGTAACAAAAGTCCAGTATTATTTGATAAGGGTAAACAGAGAAGCTAGTGTAACTGATAACACACACATGGCTCACCTACATTAAAACAGCTTGTATTTCAGAGTAGCATATTCTCAAATGCAACTTTGTTTTAAGTTTAACAATGCAGCTAATGGAGTAAACAACTCATTGAAGCAACAGCTTGAAAAGCATAGCACTTGGCATGAAATCTTAGAACAGCTTCTAACAACAAAGGGGACAAATAAGTTTTGGAACAGCTGCTTCTATGATTTCTCATAGCATGGCTGAAATGAAAAGCAAAGCCCACCTCCTTCAAAAGCTCTTCTCCCTTGGCTTTATACCACTGTGTTTTCTTTTCTGTCCTCTTCATGCCCTCTCTAGCGCTCTACCATTCTTTGTAATAGAAATCCAAGGTGCTTTTTCTAGTCCTAGCCTGACTGTATTTCCTAGTGCAATCAGAGACTGCACACCTGGTCTCATGTCCACTATGCTGAAGCCAGACTAGCCACACTTCCCAAACTCCTTCACTGAAGCTTAAAAAACAAACAAACAAACAACAAAAACTATAGTGTTTCTTATATTCTGGGAACTTTTGTAGGTGCCTTACATGGGTGTATAATTCTCACAGCAACTGTATACAATATATACTACTGTTATTCCTATTTTACAGATAGGCATATTAAAGCACAGAATGGGTTAAGTAACTTTCCTAAGGTCACTCACTTAGTATGTCCTGAAGTCAAGACTCAAATCCAGGCTGTCTGGATCCAGATTCTATGGTTTGACTGTTATTACTGCATGCTGCCTGTCACTAGGGTAAGTGTCTTTCTTCCTATTCCAAATCCTCAGATACATTGTAGCAGGATTCTCACACAGAGAGGCTTTTCTTTCCAGGAAGCAACTTTATTCCTGCCGGCAACACTCAGTTGGGTTCGAGTACCCAAAGAACTGAGCCTCGATCGCCACATGGTGTAGTTTATATATATATAATATAATATATTATATTATATTATATTAATATTATATTATATTATATTATATTATATTATATTATATTATATTATATTATATTATATTATATATTTCTTTGTCTCCCACATATGGTTACACACAAACATGCAGTCTGATTAAGTGGTCTCATGTTACAAGGTTGTGAGGTATGTTGTCACATACACATATAGCCAGGTTGCCCTGAGATATTTTTTCTTTCCTTAGGGAGGGGACCCTACCACAACATTGCTGCAAACACTGCATTGTTGATACTCTCTATACTCCCATCTTGGGGAATATCCACCTTTATTTTACTTTATCAGTGCACTCACATGGCCCATGATAAATTTTTTCATCATTTGGACTGCTCCAAAGTTCACTATAAATTGACTATCCCATGTTCACAGCACATAACCCTATGCTCCATCGTTCCCCTTACCTGTATTCACTGCATTTATACTTGCCCTCACAGCAACTTGCATTTTTCCTATTTTCACTGGCTTCTCACTCTAGCTTATATTATATGCTTATGTGGTCCATTATTTCATCTAATCTTTTTCATATTTCCTACAATATTTTTCTACATCAATCATGTGAATAAATCACATCCCAACTCCCTATCTTAGTTTTATCTATATCTGGATTGCTGAAAAACAAAAATCAAAAACAAAAACCAAAAATCAAATTGGTTGTAGTAAGAATTCATGTTTTCATTTATATACAGTGTTATATTCATGACCTTGGGCCTAATATAAGCAGTTTCTTACTGGATGACTCAAAGCCATCTCAAAAAAAATAATTTTAGGTTAGTGTGTTCTGTGAACTTCAATGTAGAGATCTCATACAATTGGACAGTCTAACGTGGTCAAAAACCCATCAAAAATAAACTAAATAAATATAAATATAAATAAATCTAATCTCTTCTAATTGCTTATTATGTTGATGTGAAAACTTGAATCCTTGAGCACTTTTGTGAAAAGGACTATCAGGCCATGCTTACGTTAATGTCCTTCTCTCTCTCACCTCATCTTTTCTTTTCTCTTAATTAGTATACACTGTATGCCCTAGTCCCTCAGTTTATCAAGCATAGCTCTGTCCTTCCTTAAAGTATGTGCTCCCTCTTCCCGAAGTACCCTTTCAAGCACACTCAGCTACCTTAGCTACACAGCACCTTCACTTCTCAGCTTAAATATCCCCACAGTAGAGAAGTCTATTGCCATTAACCAGTAACGTTCAGCATAGTGTCTGGCAAAATAAACACTCAACAGAATTGGAGTAAACAGTAAAGTTAGATGAAATGACACCTAACGCACCCCTTTAGCACTCCCTTAGAACCAAACCTGCCACTTGTGCAAAATAGGGAGGTCCCAAAACAGTCACTTCCTGGTTTGGAAATGGACCTACCAATTATATTCTGGAAATCTGACCCTCTTTGCTCACTATTCTTTTTCCTTCGGTGAGTAAATATGGGTGTGAAAGGACCTGACACCTTGTGCCACCAGTATTCTTGCATAGTAGCAGTTATTCTACCCTCCTGTGGTGGCATTCTTACATGCTCCGTTTCTTTCCTAAATAAGAACTCCATGACATCATCATTGTAATCCATAGTGTAATCTATTGTGTGATCCGCTGTGCCCTGAACAGTAAGTCATTCACAGGATCACCCTGAAAGTACTGTTTAACAAATGGCCTTATCTGGCTGCCTTTCAAGTTATACGTAACATGCAGACCAAATGCTGTCCCTCTAAAAACAAGCAAACAGGGGCACCTGGGTGGCTCAGTTGATTTAGCGTCTGACTCTAGATTTTGACTCAGGTCATGATCTCATGGTTTTTGGGTTTGAGCCCCACATCAGCCTCTGTGCTGACAGTGCAGAACTTGCTTGGGATTCTCTCCTTCCCTCTCTCTCTCTGCCCCTCCCCTGCTCAAACTCTTTCCCTCTCTCTCTCAAAATAAATATTTTTTAATTTAAAAAAATAAATGAAATAAAAACAAAAAATAGACTCTTAAAAATCCAGAAAGATTTTAGTAACATATTCATAACATATGTACAGACACATATACTTGCCACACAAATATACCTCATGCTAAAGTATTTGGGTGTTTTCATTTTTTTGCCTTCAGATTTCCAGGTTTCTTGCCATAACTCCTCTCCATATCATTCTTGTTTCCAAGTCATATCATTTTTATAATTTGATAAATTAGATAATTGCTTTTTTTTTTTCAACATTTTTTTTTTTTTTTTTTTTTTTTTTATTTTTGGGACAGAGAGAGACAGAGCATGAACGGGGGAGGGGCAGAGAGAGAGGGAGACACAGAATCGGAAACAGGCTCCAGGCTCCGAGCCATCAGCCCAGAGCCTGACGCGGGGCTCGAACTCACGGACCGCGAGATCGTGACCTGGCTGAAGTCGGACGCTTAACCGACTGCGCCACCCAGGCGCCCCGATAATTGCTTTTTTTGCTGCTAGCAGATTGTTTTAGATGCTGTTATCCTCTATAATATGCTAACTTTACTTGGAGTTTTATTTATCCTTCAATGTTAGGTCTTATTAAATCCCTTTTCATTATCTACTGATGGAAGCATATGATTCATTCCATTAAATATTAATATGATAGATTGTTTTGATAATTTTTAATGGCAAAATGTCAGTATTAAAAATTCTCGACTAGACTTTATATTTTTGTTGCATCACTGTATTTTTAACAAAGATTTTGTTTATTTATTTATAGCTGTTTATCTATTTTTGAGAGAGAGAGAATGTGAGTAGTGGAGGGGCAGAGAGAGAGGGAGACAGAGTATCCAAAGCAGGCTCTGTGCTGATAGCAGAGAGCCTAATGTGAGGCCCGAAATCACAAACCAGAGATCGTGACCTGGGCTGAAGTTGGATGCTCAACTAACTGAGCCACCCAGGCGCCCCTACACAGATTATTTAGAATTTTCATTAACATTCATAGCCGAGTTTGATTCTTAGTTTGATTTTTACCTCCTATATAAGGTTTTGGTAGTATTGAACTGCTTTAAGAAATTTCACTAATTTCCTCTGTTTCTTAGTCTTGGAATAATTCAAATGGTTTTGGTATTATAAGTCTTCTCAAGGTTATATGGGCTGTCACCTGTGAGCCATCTGGTCCTGATAAATTTTTACATGTACATGTCTAACCAGTTTTCAGCCTGTTTTAATTAATATCTTCTAGTTTTCCACTTAATATAGTTCAATTTATGTAATTCATTTTTTTCTAGGAAATCATGCATTACCTGTGATAAAGATTCCATCACTTGTGACTGAGTACTTAGTCCATTTTTAACATCGTATATTAATATGAGTACATATATATAAATACACATACATACATGCCTGTATTTGAATATGCAAACCTTAAGAGATTAATGACTTTGTTATTCATTTCTTCAATTTTAAACGTGTTTTTTATATCTATTAAACATTTCATTTTCTTAGAAATTCAATTAACTTGCAATCATAAATGGGGTTTCATCTTTTTCTGCTCCTTAAAAAACAGTTGACCAAATTTTTGTCATAAAAATGGATTATTACAAGTTGAAACAGTCTTAAACAATATACCTATCATTTAAATGTCATATTTAAGTCATAATCCATATTGTTTTAATATTATTACTGTCTTCTCTTTTTTTTAGTTATCTGGCATCATTTTTCCACAGCTTTTATTTAAAACACTTTTTAAATGACTATAATGAGTATTTTATGTGTATATTTTATTAAATAGATATGTTTTGTATTTTTATTTTTGCACAATTTGGCAGCCTCTACATATATATCTTTATTAATATATTATATTTATATTTATAAATATATATTTATATTCATAATATATTTATTATATTTTAAATGCATATATATTTAAATATTTATATTAAATATTTATTTAAATATATATGTTTAATGTTTATTTTTGAGAGACAGAGAGAGAGAGAGAGAGAGAGAGAGACAGAACAAGCAGGGGAAGGGCAGAGAGAGGGGGGACACAGAATCCAAAGCAGGCTCCAGGCTCTGAGCTGTCAGCGGTTAGTTAGCACAGAGCCTGACGTAGGGCTCAAACCCACAAACCCTGCGATCATGACCTGCGCTGAAGTCAGATGCTTAACTGACTGAGCCACCTAGGTGCCCCTAAAGCCTCTATTTTTTAACAACAGTTGTCAATATCTGACTGATATAATGATTAGTAATTTAAAAGTTATATTTATTTTTCTAATGTTATATTTTAAAACTATTTCAGTCATTGTTTCCACTATTCATCATTTTCACTTGTTGAAATAGTTATTCATTTTTTTTTCTCTTGTTATTTGGAGGGCTCTAATATAATTTCTCAATTCATTTATTATTACCTTTCCTTTCTAGTAGTTGCACACAGATTTCTCTATCATTTTTACAAACAAGATATCCACTATTTTCCCCACTATGTCGCACTGGTTCTCCCACCAAGACACTGTATCCCACCCCCTACAACCCCTCTCAAATCTGACTTTATATAGGACAGACTATTTAGGGGAATCTTTCTACCCTTCCCATCCTCCATATGTGTTGTAGGATTTTAGACTTGAGAAGCAGTCTATTTCCCATAAAAATCTTGTGATTTTCTTTCACTGTCTTCTAGGTACTGGCTTTGCCAAAAAAAAAAAAAAAACCCAAAAAACAAACAAACAAACAATAAATAAAAAGCTCCCCTCAAAACAGATTGCAGTCTGATTGCATTATATTTGAAGTAACTTCACATTCTCTAGAATCTTATTTTTTTTCTCATTTTCCTTTGATTTAGAGATTTCTATCTGTGTATTCTTTTGTGTGTACGTGTTTGATGAGTCCTCTAGAATTTCAGTGATATTTTTCACCTTCAGATTTAAATCTGTTTTCAGTTGAGATAATTTTCTCCTAATTTTTTATGCCTTTGCTTCTCTCTTTTTAATTTCTGCTTTTGAAACTTTTATTACTCTTCTTTTTATGTAAACCTTGACAATTAGTGTTTTCTTTCTGTAATGCTAGTGCCTGACTGAAGTTTTGATTGCCAAGTATCCATTTCAAACAGGCGTCTACATCAAAGACTACTATCTTGAATAAACACACTGCCAGCCACAAGTCTAGGTAAAGAGTGTGTCCCTCCACAGCTGAGGCTCCTTTTTAGAAACTTTGGTTGATTTTGATAACTAACCATTTGGATCTCTCTCTCTCTCTCTCTCTCTGTCTGTCTCTCTTCCCACCCTTTAAATTCCCACTCTTATGTTTCAAGTTCACCTATAAAGAGTGAGACCATAAAACCCTAGGCCTCTACCATCGACCCCAATAAAAGTAGAACCCCAGGTCCCTGGGCTCTTTCTCTTTATCCTTAACCTTGTTATGTGTGCCATGTAATTTCCAGGTCTTGTAAGTAATAAATCTCTACTTTTTCAAAGTTTCATGATGGTTATTGCTGAAGGGCATCTGGCAATCATAAGACTCAGAAGGGCTGGTCCAACCACAATCTTGGCTGAGACCTGCACAAAACAATCTTTTAAAAAATGTTTTGTATTTATTTTCGAATTCTCCATTCTTTTCCCTCATGATTTTCATTTTATTGTATTTTGGCTCAGTGCTCTTAAACAAATCTGTTCTTGATCTTCCGGGTCATTGATTAAGGACTCAACTTTGAATGACCATATTTTCCTTCACTTGAGGTATTGATAAAAAAAAATATCACTTGCTTTGATGCCAGACCAAAATATATTATATTTGAATCTTCTTAAATAGTTTTGTCCTTTGCAGTTTTATTCTTAATTTGTGTGCTCTTCTGATGATCCGATTAGTTCTTAATCTCTATGGGCTTAGATCAATTCATTTTTTTCTTTTTTCTCCATTTGCTAGAAAATCTAGTTGTTGGATTATCATATTACAAGTCCCAGAAAATGAAGTTGCTTCTTGCGTTTATGTCTTGGTACAGTGGCCACTATTACACCTTGGGAATTCAGGAAGAATTCTATCTGCCCCTGTTCTACCTGAACTCTTACTCTTGGAGGTACAGAGGGTCTCCCTACTGATTTAAATGATATACTTTTTTCTAATTCCCCATGGATCAGACAAAATTCTTTCTCTAGGTTGTAGAATATCTGTTGACCAATCCTAGGGTTCTGCTTCCACTCCTTCCTGACCCTCCTCCATGAGCTCTTTGCCATGAGACCGTCAGTACACAGGGAAGAATGCACAGTAGCTTGTGTTGTTCAGATCCCTACAGAGCCCTATTCTTCATTCACACTCATCTCTCTTCTAAATAAAGTAGGAGCTTGACAACAGGAGATGTAGATAATAGGAGATAGGTGTGGGTAAAAACCAGCACCATCTCAAAATGTTACTCATTTCTACTTTTTAATTTTCTTTTTTAAATTTATAATTTTGTTCAGTGTTTTTATTTTATTTAAATTTGGAGTACATTGCAATTACTTACCTCTGTGTCTTACTACTAAGTTTGAATTCCAAGAGAACAGTATCAATGTACTTAACGACTGCTCTGTTCTGGTGCCTTGTACTCTACTAAGAATTTTGTATTTGTATAAACATTTAAAATGTCCTACCTCACATCTGCTTTCACAGGATTTTATTGGTATGAAAGTAATTCTTATTTTAAAGTATATTTAATTATTTGAATATTGGTTGATTTAACGAATATAAAATATATTCATCATTCAGATACAAAAAATATGGCTTGTCATTTGTTGAAATATGGAAATGAATAATTGTGTTAATTTTTATTGAGGAACGTTACTAAGTATAAACAAAAGTGATTTTATTATGAATTTTTAAATATTTCCCCAGTGATGAGAAGAATTTCAAATTAGTCTCTGGACTTTTTTCACTTTTGTGGTTACTAGAAACACTACATATACCACTTTTTCCCAATTTATAAAATATTTATCTTTTTGATAGGCAAGATTCTATTTAACTACAAAAATATGATTTTTGTATACTAAGATGATTGTTAGAAACAACAATCAAATGTATGACTCTTCTAACCTTTTAAGACAGTTGAAATAATGTCAGTCTTTAATATTAGCTAGGCATGTATAATGTATCTCTATGAATCTCTATGGTAACCTGTAAAGAATTATTTGTAAACTGGATAATAAAATCCTTGGAACAATATGTAATAAATTTATTTTCCATTCTGTGGAACAATGAAAAATGTTACAAAAAGGAAAAGGTGCTTAAAATAATCAACATTTTTAAATTAAAAAGCAATCATTAAACAGTGGTTATTTTACCTTTATTTACCCAACTTATGTTATTCTAATGTCAGTTACCATGGGAACATACTACTAGTAATGGTAAGCTGTTAGGGAATTGAATAGTTTTTTGCAGGCCTATAATGTTTCAGTAACTACTACTAAACTAAAATATCTAATCACATGTGAGCTATTATAATTTGTGAATTATCTCTCATTTTTTACCAGCTTTACTGAAATATAATTGACATATAACATCATGTAAGTTTAAGATGTGCAACACATTTAACTGATATGCACATATTTTGCAAAATGATTACCACCATTGTATTAGCTAACACCTCCATAATGTTGTGTAATTATTAATTCTCTTTGTGGTGAGAACATTTAAAATCTGTTCTCTTAGCAATTTTCAAGTATAAAATACAGTATTATTAATTGTGATGCTGTACATTAAATCCTCACAATTCATTCATTTTATAGTTGGAAGTTTGTATGCATTAACCAACATCTTCCCATTTCCATAAGCCCTTGCCCCTGATAACCACCACTCTATTTTCTGTTTCTATGAGTTTGGTTGTTTGGATTCTGCATATATGTGATATCGTGCAGTATTTGTCTTTCTCTGAATTATTTCACTTCACGTAATGCCCTCAAGGTCACTGCATATTGTCTCTTGAGAATAATGTTTCAATGAATATGGGAGTGCAGATATCACTTGGAAGATACTGTTTATGTTTCCTTTGGATATACAGGCAGAAGTAGGATTGCTGGATCATATACTGGTTCTATTTTAAATTTTTGAGTAATTTCCATACTGCTTTCCATAGTACCTGTGCCAATTTACATTCCACCAACAGTGCATGAGGATTCACATTTCTCCACATCTTCACCAACACGTATTATTTCTTCTTTTTGATGACAGCCATTTTACAGATATGACATAATATCTAATTGTAGTCGTTATTTGTATTTCCCTGAATTACTGATATTGAGCATCTTTTCATGTACCTGTTGGCCATTTGCATTTCTTTTGAAAAATGCCCCTTCAGATCTTTGCACATTTTTTACTTGGATTGTTTGAGACATTTGTTTGTTTGATTGTTTTGCTGTTGAATTGTATGAGTTCTTCATATATATTTTGAATACTAGCCCCTTATCAGATGTATGACTCGCAAATATTTTTTCCCATTCCACAGGCTGCCTTTTCATTTTGTTGATAGTTTCTTATGCTGTGAAGAAATTTCCTAGTTTGATGCAGTTCTACTTATTTTTGCTTTTGTTGGTTTTGTTTTTGGTATCTTATCCTGAAAATTGTTGCCAAGGCCCAATTTAAGGTGATTCTTCTTCCTTCCTTCTTTCTCATTAGCTCCTTCCCTAGTTTTCTTCAAAAAGTTTTATGGTTTCAGATCTTATGTTTAAGTCTTCAATCAATTTCAAGTTCATTTTTTGTGAGTGGGGTACAATGTAAGCTAGAGGTCAATTCATACTTCTGCATGTGGTTATCCAATCTTCTCACCACCATTTGTGGAAGAGACTACACTTTCCCCATTGGGTATTCTTGTCTCCTTTGTCTAATATTAGTTGACTATATATGTGTTTATTTCTTGCCTTTCAGTTATACTCTACTGGTCTATTTTTATACTAGCACCATACTTTTTTGATTACCATATATTTGGAGCATAGTTTGAAATCAGAAAATATGATGCCTCTTGCTTTCTTTTAATGTGCCCCCAGAGTCCTATCTGCCACTCTCCCTGGCTTTTCCTACCCCTCAGTCATATAGGTCAGGATTTGGTACTCCACTCCAATTCATCCTAACTCATTCTTTGGTTCCAGTGATGTGCTGAAACTTCCAAGGAAACTTGAACTTCCAAATGAGCTTTTTTTTTTTTTTTTTTTTTTTTTTTTTTTGTCTAAGTCAGTGTTTTCCTGGGGCTCCTCAGCCATTAACAAGAAGGGCTGGAGCCTATTCATGTGCCACATCAGGATCTACAGCAAAACCTGAGGTGTGATTGCTTATTACCTGATACGTGAGTGATTGAAACTCATTCTAGGGCCCTTTGTATAAGATCTTGGATTCCACAACTCCCTCAAATATACCTCTGTCTGTGGATGCATGATGAATTTCTGTTGCCGAGGAGGGTAACAAAAATAAGGGATGTCTGATGCTTCCATGATGCTGATCTGACTCAGATTACCACTAGTTTTGATGTTACTTTACATACTGCCTTGGGTGTTAATATCTAACGTTTACAGACTCAAACGCAATTTTAACTTTTACAAAAATAATTGTAGAAGCACAAATTTTTCAAAACGTATTACATTTTAGTTGAATAATTTATAAGTACAAGTATATGAAAAATATTTTGCATATTTTAGAATGCCTACATGTCATGAAAAATGATTATTTTTATTCATATCAATTAGATAAAACATTATTAATCTAAAGATTACTTTGTTGGAATATATTTATAATGTACTTGCCACTCATGAAATAAATAATTTATAATTGTTCTCTTCAAAACAACTTCTTAATCCCCAGCATAAACTTTACTAGCACATATATTTTTTTTTCAAGTGGTCATTTTAAATTTCATATATTTATATCTTAATCATGGCATAACTTAGTACATCAATTTATAATTTATATTAAAACATATGCTTTGGCTACTTTCATATTGAACTTTATAAAACATGATGAATACTAAATTCATATTTATTTCATAAATGTAAGGAATTGCCACAGGACTTAGTATTTAAACTTTTGATTTAACCACTTGAATTAAAATATTTTCCTATTTTAACTGACTAAACTGCCCTTAAAATGTTTTTATAGATAAAATTGCTATCAGATAAAATTCAAGGGAGTTTTAACATTTTTTTCTTACAAATTTTGATAGATATAAATCATTCTCATTAAAGTTACATTGATTTTCTAATAAGATTATTTTACTAAGACCATATTTCATTCTTTCTCATTGCCACGTAGTATTCCATTGTGTATATAAACCACAATTTCTTTATCCATTCATCAGTTGATGGACATTTAGGCTCTTTCCATAATTTGGCTATTGTTGAGAGTGCTGCTATAAACATTGGGGTACAAGTGCCCCTATGCATCAGTACTCCTGTATCCCTTGGATAAATTCCTAGCAGTGCTATTGCTGGGTCATAGGGTAGGTCTATTTTTAATTTTCTGAGGAACCTCCACACTGCTTTCCAGAGCGGCTGCACCAATTTGCATTCCCACCAACAGTGGATGGAACTGGAGAGTGTGATGCTAAGTGAAATAAGCCATACAGAGAAAGACAGATACCATATGGTTCCACTCTTATGTGGATCCTAAGAAACTTAACAGAAACCCATGGGGAAGGGAAGGGAAAAAAAAAAAAAAGAGGTTAGAGTGGGAGAGAGCCAAAACATAAGAGACTGTTAAAAACTGAGAACAAACTGAGGGTTGATGGGGGGTGGGAGGGAGGGGAGGGTGGGTGATGGGTATTGAGGAGGGCACCTTTTGGGATGAGCACTGGGTGTTGTATGGAAACCAATTTGACAATAAATTTCATATATTAAAAAAAATATTATTTTACTAAGAAAACTGTGTTTAACTTATTTAGAACCATGCAATTCCAATACAAATTTATGTCTTATTATTTTAAATTCACATTTTACTACTCATTATCCCCCCTCACAATCCCCCACATGTGTGTGCGCATACACACATACACACACACAAAGAAATTGGAGAAAGCATGATGAAAATATTTAAAGAGTTTTTCAGACCTAAGGATTCAACTTATTATTCAATATGCTCACAAAAGAAATAAATAAACCATATTTGAAGTCTTTATTTGGGATAAAAGTGGCTTTCTTTAATAGCATTTTACAAAATTATAAGTCTTTCATGAAGAGCTAAAATATTGTCACTAGCCAATAATTGCCTACCTGATGGTGGATCAGTTTTTGTTCAGTACTTAATAAAGTACCGTATGTTTTATGTCCTGCCTACTCACTTATTCATTTCTAGCTTTACAAGAAGAATTGTAATTGGATAAAATTATCTGATGGCTTATGCAGAAGGATAAATGCCCAAGAGTATTTTGAAAATGTTTAAAAAGAAAAGTGAGAAATGGGTTATTTTACAGTATGACAGAAGACTTACAAAGTCTCATTGTTTAAAAAAGAGTAATATTGTTTTATATAGTATAGACAAATCCATGGACAGAATAAAAAATATCCAGCTATAAATCCTAGTGCATATTAGATTTTAATATAGACTAGTCAAAGTTATTTCAATTCAAATGAAAATCAAGAATGTATATAATAAATTGTACTTACAATGATGAGCAAACCACATAGAAGAAAGTAAGCTAATACTTTCTTGTTATAGCACAAATTAACTAAAATCTACCCATATAAAAAACCAATGTTAAAAAAACTAAAACAATGTAATGCCACAAAAACTGTTGTTTACTAGCACATCATTTAGTAAATTAGAAAAAAATGGGTAGGAAAGAAATAAGGGAACTAGGAATAAATGTATAAAACTTTAGGCTTATTTGATTGTCCGAAATGTACAATGTTTAGAATACCCACACATCAAGACTAACTGGTATTCAGAAGACTAATAAGAATTAGTGTGCTTAGAGCTTATAATGCAAAATTATGACAAAAGATTCAATGGAAGAATTGAAACAATCACTTAAAAAGTGTCAATAAAGATGGAAAGAATAAAAATGGGGTATCTTGTTAAATGACAGAAATTTTGCAAACTCCCTCAATCAGCTATGTCTCCTCCCATTATCTCACATTTCTCAACTTTTACATTCTGATCTTATTGTTGACTTTATTTTTGTAGTCATTACTTAAGCATGAATGCATTCATGACTAATACAATATTATGTTTATTTTTTTTTCTATAGAAATTCTATAGAAAAAGAATTTTCTATTCTTTTTATTTCATTAAGGAAAATTAAACATGCATAAATATACAAAGAATAGGATAATCAATCCACACAACAACCTTAAGCTGTCAAATCATAGACAAAACCATAGTCAATCTTGTTTATTTTATATTCCCACTCAATACCCTCACTGAAGAATATTTTGAAGTAAAACCCAGATCTACTTACAGTTTACATTTACCTATATACACTTTACATTTATCTTTAAAGAAATAAAGCCTCTTGGGGCACCTGGCTTGCTCAGTCAGTCCAGTGCCTGACTTTGGCTCAGGTCATGATCTCATGGTTCATGAGTTCAACCCCCACATCGGGCTCTGTGCTAACAGCACAGAGCCTAGATCCTGCTTTGGATTCTGTGTTTCCCTCTCTCTCTGCCTCTCCCCTGCTCATGCTCTGTCTCTTGAAAAAATAAATCGACATTAAAGAAACAAAGCCTCTTTAAAAATAGCATAATCATAAAATTGTCATTACAGCTAACATAATAATTGCTTAATACTATCAGACATCGAGTTAGTTTCAATTTTTCAACTTTCTTTCTATACATATCCCTAGTATCCTATATCCCTCAAATGTCTTTCCTCTTCATGTGAGGTAATTTTCCTGTGGAAAAATATAAAGTGGTTTTATATTCATGCAACTGGATTCCCAGAAGGAGATAAGAACAGGATTGAAGTAAGGGAGAAGTTTAAAAAAAAAGCGAAGTCATAATGACTGACCACATACAGAGGGAAGAGCCACGATGGCAGAACAGCGTGGAAGTTTTTTGTGTGTTTCACGTCCATGAAATACAGCCAGACCAACACTAAACCATCTTACACACCTAGAAAACTGATTGGAGGATTAACACAACAATCTGCACAACCTGAACCACAGATTTCAGAAGGTACAGGGTGTGGAGATGTGAACTTGGGGAGCGAGAAGGCACAGGAAGGGAGGTGCTTTGTGAGCAGAGAGAGGACAGAGACTGGGGTTGGGGGGGGATATGGGAAAAGCAACCCTCCCCAAAAGCAGCTGGAGAGAAAGTGGAAAATTAGAAACAGCCATGGGACTAAACTAAAAATGGAGAAAGGAGAAAGGAGAGGGTTTAAATTCCATTAAGACTGTAAATAAGGGGAGCGCAAAGGCTGCAACTCCCCAGCTCGATACCTGGCAGTGCTCTGATGGGAAGGGCGAATCCCCAGGAACAGAGTGGGGGCCAGGATGTTCTCAGGCCACATGGGGAAAAGCGGTTCCACTGCTGGAAGGACATTTGGTAGAGACTGTTGAAGCCACCCGGTCCCAGCAGACCCCAGAGAATGGCCACATTCGCTGGTGCTGGAACAAGGTCCTTAAGGGTGAAGTCTGGTGCCAGATGTGTGTTGTGATTTTCCATAATCCCTGAAAAGCTGCTGCTACACTATCTAAAGAACTTTTTTGGGGGTGGGCTGGCACCTGGCCACAGTCCAGGGCACCGGCAGCAGCAGGGTCCAGCAAGCTTTCTTGGGTGAAGCCAACATTTGGCCATTGCTCGGTGAGACCCTCCCACAAAGGGGCAGAACGGGTCGAAGCTGCAGTCCTTAAGAAGTAAGGGGCCATGGAAAACAGCCGCATCTGAGATAAAACTCAGGAGAGAGGTACTGCCTGGGGCTTGGTCACAGACAGTGAAGAAGCAGGGAGTGGACGAAAGCTGAAGATGGAGGACGGGTGCACAATTGCTGATTGGAGAGAAAAGTTCCTATACTAGAGACTGGGTAGCAGGGTGACGCCATTTTCACTGCTCCCGCGCATCCACATACGCACCTACAAGCACTACAACCCTCCACCCCAGTAGGCTAGCAGCACCATCTAGTGGAGAACAGAGCTGTTACACTGAGCCCTGTCCAACTGGGCCAACCTCGCTCTTCAAGAACACAAGTTTCACTGCCTACTTAGTTTATAGACTATAAAGTCTGACCACATAGTCTGACTTGAGGGGAAAACGAAGTAATTTCAGTCCTGTTTCAATCTGTTAGCAGGTCTGTCCATTTTTTCTTTCTTTCTTTCTTTCTTTCTTTCTTTCTTTCTTTCTTTCTTCTTTTTTCTCTTTTACACTATTTTTTTCTTGAATACAGAAAGAGAAAAAATTCATTTTTATTTTCAATTTTTATTAAAAATATTTTTAATTTCTTACTATATTTGTTGCTTTTATGTAAATTTTTATCTCTATTTGACTTCCATCATTCTATTTTAGTCCACTACAGTGTATTCACTGTTTCAAATTTTCAAAAGATTTCTTTTCTTTTCTTTTTTTTGTTTCTTTTCCTTTTTCTTGAATATAGAAAGAGAAAAAAATTGATTTTTGTGTTTAATTTTTATTAAAAATATTTTTTTCCTACTACATTCTTTACTTTTGTGTAAATTTTTTCAAATTCTATTTTACTCCCATCATCTCATTTTAGTCTACTTCAGTATATTCATTTTTTCAAATTCTCAAACGATTTCCTCCACCCCCCCCCCCTTTTTTTCTCTAATCTGTCAAACCACTTTCAACACCCAGACCAAAACACACCTAGGATCTAGCATCATTTATTCGATGTTTTTTTTGTGTGTGTGTGTTTAATTTTTTAATTTTCATTTTTTTAATTTTAATTTTCCTACCTCATTAATTCCATTTCTACCTTCAAAATGACAAAACAAAAGTATTCACCCCAAAAGAAAGAGCAGGAAGCAATGACAGCCAGGGATTTAACCAACACAGATACAAGCGAGATGTCTGAACCAGAATTTAGAATCATGATAATAAGAATACTAGCTGGAGTTGAAAATAGATTAGAATCCCCTTCTACAGAGATAAAAGAAGTAAAAAATAGAATGAAATGAAAAATGCTATAACTGAGCTGCAATCATGGATGGATGCAGTGGCTACAAGGACCAATGAGGCAGAACAGAGAATCTGCAATATAGAGGACAAACTCATAGAGAATAATGAAGCAGAAAAAAAGAGAGAGATTAAGGCAAAATGCCATGATTTAAGAATTAGAGAAACCAGTGACTCATTAAAAAGGAATAACATCAGAATCATAGGGGTCCCAGAAGAGGAAGAGAGAAATAGGGGCAGAAGGGTTATGTGAGGAAATCATAGTGGAAAACTTTCCTAACCTAGGGAAAGACACAGACATCAAACTCCAGGAAGCACAGAGGACCCCCATTAGATTCAACAAAAACCTACCATCAACAAGGCATATCATAGTCAAATTCACAAAATACTCAGGCAAAGAGAGAATCATGAAAGCAGCAAGGGAAGAAAAGTCCCTAACCTACAAGGGAAGACAGATCAGGTTTGTAGCAGACCTATCCACAGAAACTTGGCAGTCCAGAAAGGAGTGGCAGGATATATTCAGTGTGCTGAGTCAGAAAAATATGTAGTCAGGAATTCTGTATCCAGAAAGGCTGTCATTCAAAATAGAAGGAGAGATAAAAAGTTTCCCAGACAAACAAAAATTAAAGGAATTTGTGACCACTAAACCAGCCCTGCAAGAAATTTTAAGGGGGACTCTCTGAGGGGAGAAAAGATGAAAATATAAATACATGCATACATACATACATACATACCAAAAGCAACAAAGATTAGAAAGGACCAGAGAACACTACCAGAAACTCCAACTCTACAAGCAACAAAATGGCAATAAATTCAAATCTTTCAGTACTCACTGTAAATGTCAATGGACTCAATGCGCCAATCAAAAGACATAAGGTAACAGAATGGAGAAGAAAACAAGATCCATCTATATGCTGTTTACAAGACACCCACTTTAGACCTAAAGACACCATCAGATTGAAAGTAAGGGGATGGAGAACCATCTATCATGCTAATCATCAACAAAAGAAAGCCAGAGCAGCCATACTTATATCAGACAATCTAGACTTTAAAATAAAGACTGTATCAAGAGATGCAGAAGGGCATTATATCATAATTAAGGGGTATATCCACCAAGAAGACCTAACAATTGTAAACATTTATGCACCAAATGTGGAGCACCCAAATATATAAATCTATTAATCATAAACATAAAGAAATTCATTGATAGTAATACCATAATAGTAGGAGACTTCAACACCTCACTCACAGCAATGGACAGATCATCTAATCAAAAAATCAAGAAGGAAACAATGGCTTTGAATGACACATTGGACCAGATGGGCTTAACAGATATATTCAGAACGTTTCATCCTAAAGCAGCAGAATATACATTCTTCTCCAGTGCACATGGAATGTTCTCCAAAATAGACCACATACTGGGACACAAATCAGCCCTAAGTAAGTACAAAAAAATCTAGATCATACAGTGAATATTTTCAGACCACAATGCTATGAAACTCGAAATCAACCACAAGAAAAAATTTGGAAAGGTAACAAATACTTGCAGACTGAAGAACATCCTACTGAAGAATGAATGGGCTAACAAAGCAGTTAAAGAGGAAATTAAAAAGTATATGGAAACCAATGAAAATGATAATACCACAACCCAAAACCTCTGGGACATAGCAAAGGTGGTCATAAGAGGAAAGTATATAGCAATCCAGGCCTTCCTAAAGAAGGAAGAAAGATGTCAGATACACAACCTAACCTTACGCTATGCCTTAAGGAGCTGGAAAAAGAATAGCAAATAAAACCCCAAACCAGCAGAAGACAGGAAATAATAAAGATTAGAGCAGAAATTAATGCTATCAAAACCAAAAAAAAAAAACAAACAAACAAACAAACAATAGAACAGATCAATGAAACCAGAAGCTGGTTCTTTGAAAGAATTAACAAAACTGATAAACCACTAGCCAGTTTGATCAAAAAGAAAAAGGAAAGGACCCAAATACATAAAATCAAGAATGAAAGAGGAGAGATCACAACCAACACAGTAGAAATAAAAACAATAATAAGAGAATATTATGAGCAATTATATGCCAATAAAATGGGCAATCTGGAAGAAATGGACAAATTCCTAGAAACATATACACTACCAAAACTGAAACAGGAAGAAATAGAAAATTTGAACAGACCCATAACTAGTAAGGAAATCGAATTAGTAATCAAAAATCTCCCCCAAAACAAGAGTCCAGGGCCAGATGTCTTTCCAGGGGAATTGTACTAAACATTTAAGGAAGAGTATATTCTCTTGAAGCTATTTCAAAAAATGGAAATGGAGGGAAAACTTCCAAACTCTTTCTATAAAGCCAGCATTACCTTGATTCCAAAACCAGAAGGAGACCCCACTAAAAAGGAGAACTATAGTCCAATTTCCCTGATGAACATGGATGCAAAAGTCCTCAACAAATAATAGCCAACCAGATCCAACAATACATTAAAAAATTATTCATCACGGCAAAGTGGGATTTATGCCTGCAATGCAGGGCTGGTCCAATATCCACAAAACAATTAATGTGATTCATCACATCAAGAAAAGAAAGGACAAGAACCATATGATCCTCTCAATAGATGCAGAGAAAGCATTTAACAAAATACAGCATCCTTTCTTGATAAAAACCCTCAAGAAAGTAGGGATAGAAGGAGCATACCTTGAGACCATAAAAGCCATATATATACAAATGCACAGTTTGAAAGTTTTTAATTAGGCAATGAAGGATTTATAGAAAAAATAAAATTATGATAACATTTCTTACAATCAACAAATGTATGTGCTTTTATTTTTGGTGTGTGTGTGTGTGTGTGTGTGTGTGTGTGTGTGTGGTTTTCTTTATTTGTTTATTTAGCCTTCCCAGTCTCAACTGTTTTCAAAGAGGTGAATGTTTAAGATACATACATACATATCATGTTACAGGAAGGTGTTACAGGAGGGTTACAGGAGGGGTTTTTGGAGGGGGGATGGGCTAAATGAGTAAGGGGCACTAAGGAATCCACTCCTGAAATCATTGTTGCACTATATGCCAACTAATTTGGATATAAATTAAAAAAAAAAATAAAACAAGTTAATAAAAAAGAAAAAATATAAACATACATTTCTAAGAAGTTCAACATGCCATAACAGCATAACCTATGAATATGATGAAAAAACTTTTGATTTTAAAATCAGTAAACCAAAATTTAAAAAAAGAAAGGTGAAATAAATGTATTTCACATATAACAGAACTGAGATAATTCATCTGTAGGAGAGCTCCACTATAAAAGTGTACTTTAGGGGTGCCTGGGTGGTTCAGTCAGTTAAGCATCTGACTCTTGATTTCAACTCAGGTCATGATCTCACAGTTGTGAGAGGGAGCCCTGCATGGAGCTCTGTGCTCACAGCATGAAGCCTGCTTGGGATTCTTGGGATTCTTTCTCTCCCCCTCTCTCTCTCTCTCTGCCCCTCTTCCACTCATCCTCTCTCTCTCTCTCTGCCCCTCTTCCACTCATCCTCTCTTTCTCTCTCTCTCAAAATTAAAAAAAAAAAAACTTTATAAAATGTTCTTTCAGCAGAAGGACAATAATACAAATGAAAACATGGATTTACCAGAAGAATTTAGATGGTAAGCAATCATGCTATAATCACTCCTTGGGTCTAGGAGTGCTTTTCCTAGCTTCTTTGGGATTTTCTACAAAAACAATCAGGTCTTTAATAAAAACAATCTTCTCTTTAGGCCTAACCAGCATAATTTCTTCCCTTTTGCAAGCGAGAACTTTTTGGTACAATGTGGAAAAAGTGTCCTGAGAAAGGATAAAATTGCCTTATTCTCAATTTAGTGGAAGAAATGTTCCATTTCTCACCATTAAGTGTATTAGTTATGGGTTTCTTGTTAAGGTTCTCCTATGTGGAATGTATGTAATGGCTTCCTCCCAAAAAGTATAGTCTAGAAAGGGTGAAAAAATGTAATTTTACAATGCATAAATCTAACACTATCTGAATGAGGGTAAGCATATCATCAACAGTGATATGTGCCCTTGATACGATGTGATGAAAATGGTACTTTACTTCTGTGGTATTCTTCTCCTAAATCCAAAACTCCAGCGTAATCGTGAGACAATTATCATACAGGTCCCAACTGAGGGGCATTCTGCAAACTACCTGACCAGTACTCTTTAAAACTGTCAAGATCATCAAAAACAAAGGAGATTCTGAGAAACTGTCATAATCTAGAAAAATCTAAAAACTCATGACAACAAATTATAATATGGCATCTTGGATGGAATTCTGGAACAAGAGTTGGGCATTAGGTAAAAAATAATTCTAAATAAAAATATAGATTATAGTTAATGTTAATGCATTGATATTAACTCACTAATTATAACAAATGTACAATACTAATATAATCTATTAATGATCAGGAAATCTGTCTGTGAGGTATATGGGAACTCTGTATTATTGTGTGTTTGTTTTGTAAATATAAATTGTTCTAAATATTAAAGTTTGTTTAAAACTTTTCAAAAACTATTTTTTAGTCATTATATGAAATTCACACCTTACTAGTAAAACTTTTGACAAATAATGCACAGTTTGAAAGTTTTTAATTAGGCAATGAAGGATTTATAGAAAAAATAAAATTATGATAACACTTCTTACAATCAACAAATGTATGTGAGGCTTTTATTTTTGTTGTGTGTGTGTGTGTGTGTGTGTGTGTGTGTGTCTGTGTGTGTGTGGTTTTGTTTATTTGTTAATTTATGCCTTCCCAGTTTAGTCTCAACAGTTTTCAAAGAGGTGAATGTTTAAGATACTTACATACATATCATAAAATGTTATCTAAGACCTTTCATTGAAATATTGGGAGTATCATCCTTAAAATGTTCATTTTCTGTTAAAGCATAATGTTTTTTACCCACTTGTTGAGCTATGTCATTCAACCTTAAGTATATAATTATGAATTTGATTTATCACTTAAATAATGTTTTTCTAGATATAGTTTTTTATGAAACTGTAATTTAATATTCAACTATTCCCTGCTGTACATGCAAATGAAGGGAATTTTGTAATAATAAAATAACACATTTCTTTGGGATACATTCTTTTGGGGTCCTAACCACAAATTGGAGGATCTCTTGTGAAGTTATTACTACTCTGAAATAGTGTGGCCTCCTGATATATTTATAGGAGAACCCTGAGTACAAGGTAATAGCTTTTCACTCTAGAAATGCTGGGAACAATTTGAATTTGCATATAGTATGAGCACAGTGTGAGGAAAGAGTTATTTCTTCTAGGCTCATTTAGTATCCAGATCATGAAAGGAGGTGGACACAAAGTATGTTAGAAAATAATACAGTTCTCTGCCCAAGATAGAAAGAGAAATGGACATGGGATAGAGGAACAAAGATGGAACACAAATATTAGGACAGAATCCGCAACGTTGGCTTTCTGGATAGAATAAAATGATGGGGTTAAGGGGTTGACAGAGAGGAAATTGATGAGCTGCCAAATTCTCAATTATAGAAGTGTAGGGGTGAGGTCATAACCATGTGGAATCCAAAGGGAACTAAGGAATTCTGAATACAAAGAAATATTTATAAAATAACATAATAAAAAAAGGTAGCTTGGTCTTCAGTGAAACAACTAAAAGATTTAGACAAGACATATCCTGGAAAGTATTCCATTTGAGTATTAAAGCCCATCTCTGTCATCTCGCCATCTTCTCTGGAAGACACTCAGTCCACTGAGTCCTCAAAAGAGGGCGAAAGATGACACCTATGATTTTTAGAAATATTGAAATACAAGTATTGACAAGACCTCCCATGACCCTCAATACCCTTTTGTACACTTGATCCTAATCTGTATCTAGTGTGAGCATTTTCCAATTTAAGAATGACAAAAAAGTGTCCTTGTGTCCTACAATCTTCTTCCCTTAGTACCCAGAGCCATCATGGACCACATGCTCCAGTACGTGTGAATCTGAAAGGGAAAAATCCCAGACACTCCTGGGTTTCCTGGACCCATTTATCTGAAAAGAGCCTTTAATCTGTTCCTTTCATCTGAAAGGAGTCTTTAATCTGTTCCTTGTGCTTAGTGGAAACCAATTGTCTCCTCAGAGGGGAAAAATGTTTCTTTCACCAACTATCTCAAAACTGACAACAGTATTCTTCAAGGCAAAATCATTTAAGGTGTGATAAACACTGGAAAACTATAAAAAAATAATAAAAGGATATATTGTATCAAATGAGACAAGCCTGGCTCCTGATGCCTTAGCTAATTCCATAGTATGCGTATATTCACCCAGTAGTAAAAGACATGGCCCTGCTAAATTCTTAATGTAAAGTTAAAGGGGATCTAACTTAAGAGGTTCTCACCTACAGGAGTCAGTATCTGAAAAAAAATAAGGTACCCTTCTTCTTGTTCAAAAGAAATTCAACAGAGTGCTTTAACATTCCATCAAAATAATAGTAAAGCATTGTTATTGTTTTGTATTGGTTATTTCATGTAATTGGCTGAACTCTGGCTATAGCATGCCATCCATAGATTGACTAAATTCTATATTAATCATAGGCCATTGCCAATGGCCTAGTGTGGTTAGTCTATAGGTGATCCAAAATAGGACTGCCAAAAGCACTATCATATGGCTTATACCTTATGAAAGAAAGTACAATAATCAAATTATAAACTAGAGCTGATATTACATATATACACACTCTGAAAACTGGACTAAACATAGAGAATAGCATGTGGAACATACTCAGGTTTGCACACTCATCATGCAATTGATGATGCGAAGGTCCCTGCCTAAAACCACTATGGTTATAAAAGTAACATGAAATTCCTGGATTTCCAGGGGGAAAAATTACTGTACACATGAACAAGATCTAATGACACTTATAGAGCCTTGACTTTTTCCATATATATGAATATGTACTTCAGGGTGAGTTGGGCATAATACCATAGTACCACAGACCATCTTACAAGTTACAGATATTTATTCAACTCTCTACCACTGCTATTATGGGTTCTATAGAATGGTTTCAGAATATGAAAGTGCTGTTTTCCTAGCTGGGTGAATTGCACAGATACTAAGGCACTGAATGACAGATCTCTGTTACATGAGATGCATATGATGTACACAGATTTGATGTGATCTAAAAATCGCACTCTCTTCCCAGCTACTGTCAATCTCAACATAGTATTTTCTAAGTACACCGTGACACTTGCACCCAAATATGGCAAATATTAAGTACAGAAGTGGATTATCTAAGGACACAGACTTTCCAAAAAAAATCCTTAAAAGATGAATATAGACATACTCTGCAAGGGCCTCACTACCTAGTGAAACTCACGGGTATCCAATAGTTTTAGAATGGAAAATAAAAAAGGGAAGCCTATTTGATGTAATAAAACTTAGAGTGGCCAAACATCAACAATGTTCCCTTTTTTCTTTTCTTTCCCACTCTGATCCTGACTAAAATGTGCTACTAGCAAGGCTGACTGAATGGGCACAACTTTGGATTTTTTTCTTTTTAATTTCACAATTACATATGATGTCCATATACACTGAGAGATAATTCTGACTTTATCACTGTTACCAGTATATTCTTCCATATACCCCATTCAAACTGGTTTTTAAGCCTTCTCTTTTTTTTTAGGGGTCAACTTTAGTGAGAGAATGGTAAATCCTTTTTCAATTTCCTAGGTTAAAGCCCATTCTTCTAGGAAAATGATCATCTGGCTCCTTTGGGAAGTAGGTGACAGATCTTAACTAGTGAGATGAAGGACACTTGTGACCTTGACATACAGACTCAAGCAGGCAACCTCAATAACCTCGTGTGATTGTCCCAGTGGTGGCAGAGAATACCATCACTCTGCCAGATTTGTCTTCATTAAATGAATACAGTGGTGAAAAACTTCATTATCATCCCACTGCCAGAATTGACTTATGAACTACTACCAACCTGGAAGCAGCTGCCATTATTCCTGGCATAATTTGATGTGCTCAGTCTAAAGCATCAGCTCTCCAGTGTTACTGATGTTATAGGGTCTGGGATGGGTGCACACGTAGAAGAAATCTTGCAAGCCCTTATTGGCAGTTCTTTGCCATTTACTTTATGTCTAGTTAAATCATTCTTTTTAAGAACATTTAATCCAACATTCACCAGAAGAAATACCATTATTGCTGCCTGACTCCATAATGTCAATCTGACCCACATAGCAGACAGTTACCTGTCACCTGTTGGACACTTTTTCCCTATTTGAATGGAGGGCAAATATTTGTATTCTTTTGTGTCTGCAAAATAGAAGCACCTCTAATGGAATTGGCTGTAAAGTAATGAAGCTTAATCTTCAAAACTGATCACTTGCACAGCAATCATTCTAAGGTCCTTCTAAGACCTTGCAGTGATTTCTAAGAATTTCTCAGTTATAATTTTGTATTATTTGATTATAAAAGCCCATTAAATTGCATAAGTTGTAAGTGCCATAAAACTAAGAAATGCTGTTAGTTATTAGAGTAAATGAAGACCCAACTAGTTTGACTCCTATCCCCAGTTCTAGTTTTTGTTATGCAACCATAACACTGTACTTAAGTGTATGGAGACAACTTTCCATCAATTTGTAAGAGTTTCTCTTATATTGGCCTATCTAACACAAAACATAGTATGCATAACCTGTCTACCTTCCTAGGAAGGACTGCCAATGACAACTTCAAGACTCCTCTTATTTGAAATTACTCTGTTCAGAAAAAGTGTCTTCTATTGTCACCAAACAATGCTAGATTCCCTCAAAGTCAACATAATCCATGTCCCTTACAAGAAGTTCTAGTGTGTGGGTGTCAGAAGAGATTGAAGTGAGAAAAGTAATCCTGAATAGCTCTGTTACCCTAAAAACACTCATTGTTTCCCTCAAGGAGTCTGAACAAGCCACCTTAGAAGTGCTTCAAAGTATCCAGTTGAGAGGTGCCTGGGTGGTTCAGTTGGTTAAGAGTCTGACTTTGGCTCAGGTTGTGATCCCACTGCTCATGCATTCAAGCCCTGCTTCAGTCTCTGTGCTGACAGCTCAGAACCTGGAGCCTGCTTCGGATTCTGTGTCTCCCTCTCTCTCTGCCCTTCTCCAACTTGCACTCTCTCTTTCTCTCAAAAATAAATAAACATTAATTTCTTTTTTAGGTATCCAGTTGAAACTATCATGGATATGCACTTCACCAGGAGATTGTATAAGAAAACAAATGGTTGTCACTCCAAAAAGAGTATAATCTCATTGCAAAGATTAAAATCTTATGGATTCACAGTGTCACTTGTCACATGTTCTTGTTATGTTGGTCAAGCAAAACTAGTATGTTTAGTAAAGAAATGTTTAGTAGAGAAAAGGACAGCACTTCCTTCACAGTTTTAGTAGTGTACCAAAATAGAGAAATTAGAAGAGGTTTTAAGTCCTGTGGTAATTTTAAATTATAACTTGTGAGGAGAGACACTGGTTTTAATTCCCCAACTATGCTATTATAGTTTTGAATTGGTGGGTCCAGAAAGGTTAGGGTCCTGAAAAGATTCTTGATGAGAAAGATGTTAGTTCTGAGAAGAAAGCTGTTTAGTAGTTTCATGTCCCTGTCTTCTAGAGCAAGAATATCCTGGAGCAAGAAGGAAATTATTTATGTTTGGTCTTAGTACTATGTAGCAAAAGGAGAGAAAGGTTTGCCTACTTTCAGGGAAAGACATTTATGTTGGTTTCAGTTTTCACCAGAGACCCTGCCTGCCTTTCAGTTTCCCCTGTGTATATATGGGAGCAAAGAATTAGGATCTCACTTCTGGAACTCAACCTCAGTATGACATTCCAGTAGTGATCAGAGGTAGCAATGTTATGAGTCTGAGTATTTTCATGGATCTTGATAAGCACGTTATTATAAGTTTCTGTGAAAATCTTCTTTGGAATAAGAACAGAAAGAAAAATCTTTGGAATTGCAATATATGCCATCCATTGCTTTTCCCAACATTGTTTAAAAGAGTCAAGCACTCCATTACTACAATTCCAGTCCTTCCTTTGTCTCTCTAATGAAGTTTTTACCCCATCATTCCATCAAAATTATTATTACCAGTCACCTCCAAAACACTAATAACAACCAATTCTCCAGCTTTGTCTTTGTTCTGTCAACAATATTTGCAAGTTAATTAATTACCTTCTTCCGTTACAAAAACTTTACTTTGGCCTCCAGGATACTATTTTCTCCTCGTTTTCTTACAATTTAATTTTCTGCTTCTTCATTCTCTCCATTAAAATTTCTTTCTTATGTTTACTATTTTTTATATGTATATGTGCCCTAGGCTTAATCCTAGAATTCATCACTTCCCTGTATATCCTTCCTCTCTGGTAATCTTATCTATTCCCAGTTTCAATACTATCAGTGTGATTATATGTCCCAAATTTATACCATCAACACAGTCTGTAATTACATCTGTATTTAGATACAAAATGAACATCTCAAACTTGCCCTTAAATGAGCTTCTCTTCTTCCTTCCAAATCCAAGTCTCCCACAATTTCTACTCTCTTATGCCAATGAATTATCATTCTTAATTCTTTGAATTTGTCAGTAATAGAACATTTGTTCTACTTTTACAACACGATCATAAATCTAACCAGCTATTGGTTATTATTGGTGTCTTATTTGGATCATTACATTGGCCTTCTCTCTGTCTCTAACCTTTTTACTGTCTGTTGCTTCTTAATACACCAGACAGAGAACGCCCATTTAAGAGTGAGTTGCATCATTAAGAGTTCCCCGTTTCATCTAAAACCCTCCAAAAAAGCTTCCTGTTTCAGTCTAAGTAAATCTTGAAATCTCTGCAGTTGCTGTGAAGTCTAACCACACCTTAAAGTACATAACTGCATCCACTAACTCTGTGACCTCAGGCCATTACAATTCATGCTTTGTGTTTCTGGAATATTCTTCCCTAAGACTTATGTATGGTGATGTGCTTCGTCTTCCTCAAGACTTTTCTCATATGTTACCATCTCAGCGAGGTCTTCTCTAACTCTATTAGAACACGTAAAAGCCCTGGCCTTCCTTATCCTCCATTCCTCTCTTATTTTACACCATACCATTTTCAAAATTTGACTTTCTATATTATATTTTATATTTATTTTGTTGCCTGTCTCTTCCTTCTGAGGTAAGCTTCAGTATTTAAAACCTTACCTTAAACATAGAGCTTCTCATTTTAATTGACTGAATGAACACAAGAATGAACAGACTGATAGGTTGCAACTACGGCTGGTTATCCCATTGCTATGTTCACATAATGATGATAACCTTTCAAGAATCTTCTCTTCATATACACACTACACAAAATTAAAGTTTCCAGGACAATTATCAGATTTGTTGAGAGAAGACTCCTTGGGTACCCCAGTTTTACCATGTAAAAGGAGGAGGGTATGTTCCCCTGTGTGTTAAATGGAATTTATCATCCCACACTAATTTCACAACATGGCAAGAAGTGATTTTCCGTCGTAAATCCTGCACTTATGAGGAAGACGGCAGACGGCGGCCACCAAAAATATTTCCATTTACAGTATAAATCCAGCACTGTTTTAAGGCATGGGAAATCAATATTATTTATTGAATATTTAGTATATGCAATACAAATTACTAAATTATAATGTGCATTTTATAAAAAATCATTTATTGGGGCACCTGGGTGGCTCAGTCGGTTAAGCATCCAAACTTGGCTCCGGTTATGATCTCAGGGTTTGGTTTGTGAGTTTGAGCCCCACGTCGGGCTGACAGCTCAGAGCCTGGAGCCTACTTCAATTCTGTGTCTCCCTTTCTCTGCCCCTCCTATCTCTCTCTCTCTCTCAAAAAAACATTAAAAAAAATCATTTATCACAACTTTCTTGATGACATAACAATCTTATTTCTTTTTCTTTTTTTTTAGAAAGAAGGAAACTGGTTCTAATATTCAGTAAAAGAATCAAAATTAAAAAAAAAGCAGATTTGTCTTATGAAAATGCCTATCTTACCCCTTTCTTTTCTTTCACTTATTAGCCAAATATTTGTAGAACACTCTGTAAACAGTATTATAGATAACCTTGGAGATATAAATTAAAAATACATGCTTCTTCAAGATCTTGATATCAATTCTTTTAGATCATTGCACCACTATTCACAATAGCCAAAATATGGAAACAACTCAAGTGTCCATCAATGGATATAAAAATGTGGCATATACATACAATGAGTAAAATATTATTCCATTTTAAGAAAAAAGAAAGAAATCCTGCCATTTCTGACAACATGGATGAACCTGGAGGATATTCTGCTGAGTGAAATAAGCCAGGATTAGGACAAATACTTCATGATTCTACTTATATGAAGTATCTAAAATAATCAAACTCATAAAAGCAGAGGATTCAATAGTGATTCTAAGGAATTGAATGGTGGTAGAAATAGAGAGTTTATATTCAGCGGGTATAAAGTTTCACTTATGCTAGATGGATAAATTCTAGAGAACTGCTGTACAACATAGTGTCTATATTAACAATGTGGTATTGTGCTCTTCAAAATTTGTTAAGAGGGAAGATCTCATTATCTTTATTAACACATATAAAAAACACAGATAAATGCATTAGTAAACTATGAGCAGTGTTGGATATGTCTAGTATCTTGATTGCGATGATGGTATCATGGGTATTTTCATAAATCCATACTTTTCAAAAGTATACATACTAATTATGTGCAGTTATTTGTTTATAAATTATATCTCAATATATCTGTTCAAATTAAGAATACATGTTAAAAAGTGTATGCCATCCCGGAATAGTCTACAGAAAGTGTGTGTACAACCAGCTATACTGTAAAAACTATTAAGTTTATATAAGTTCAGTATAAGTGATCCAATATATTGAAAGATAATAAAATAAAGATTAATTAGAGAAATTAATTAGAGAAATAATTAATGGGAAAATAAGTAAACTATAGGGAGGTAAATGTTTGGGATAAGAATATCTTAGGAAAATATTGTATATGAGCAATTAGCATAGTGGCGATTTGGGCCACATAAGAGATAGAGAATGAAAACAAATCAATTTTATTGAATTAAGTGATAGGACTTGAATTTTTTTAAAAACTCCAGTTCTAAAATAAATAGCTAAACATCAAACACTAGGTAGTAAGTTCTTGATCAAGTGTAGAATCTTTTTACAGAAGCATCCATTTATCACTAAAATGAAGAAAACAAGAATCTTGAAGACTGTGGTGAGGACTGGATAGAGTGCATATAAGGTATCTGGTACAGCTCCCGCAATGGGGGTGTTCACAATATTTTAGCAGAAGACATGATCTGATTGAGGTAATATTCTAAAAGAGTGAATCCGATGGTGATGACATAGGACCGATATTTGAGGAACTGCTTTCAAGATACCCTCTTATTGTAACAAAATTGTAGCATTTTTAGCAAAATTATCAAATGAGAGAAAATAAATAGAAACAGAAGACTGGTTCCTTAGCAAAATACTATCCTCTTTTTATGCAAAAGCACCAAAAATATAGAACGGCAGAAGAGGAAATAGAGAACCAGTATGTTATCTCAGCAGATTGTCCCATTAGTCACATTTTTCTACCAGCGTTTAATGTGGAACATCAGCAGATTTTTTTTTTTAAGTATCCTGGAATAACTGCCAAAGAATCAGCAAAACTAAAGCTAAAACAAAACAAAAACAACAAAAATGTACCAGTTTAAAACTAAGATGAAATGTTTACTATATTACAATAGGCAGTAAAAAAAAGAAAACATTACACTTTGTTTATCACAACATCTTGCCTTCTAAGAATGACTTGTAAAGAGCAAAAGCCTACTACTGTGTCCATACCAGAACCTCCATTGTCTGATCAATCGGTTGATCATAAACTGGTGATGCTGCTGCTTTATAGCACAGAAAAAAACTGCTAATTTGGCTATTACTCTACTGCAAAGCAGCTGTGATCACAACCTCCTGAGCGCTGAAAATACTTCCTCCCAGACTCACGTAAAACTTTCATATGGAAAACTTCCAAAAAAGCTAAATATGCATATTTCATAATTTACTGAGATATATTTTGCATCATGCTGTTATATTCTGCAACTCAGCAAGAATAAATATCATATCCTGGGACTTTTCCACTCATAAAGTGTGTAACAACAGTCAAGTACAAGATATACCTTTTTTTATAATCAATATAGTTCATTTGAGCTTAAGTGGCAACCTGGGGGAGAAAATAAAAAAGAAGAGCATAGCTAATCAAAGGCTTCCAGAAATTTCATCTCACCCCCCATACAGTTTATGCATTTTGTTTTAATTTACATAGTATTTTCATATTCTTAATGAATTTATAAAAATTCTCATAGTTTTGTTTTTAATCTAAAGTGTTAACATGTTTATATTTGAACTATATCTCAAGGATATTAAAGAATATTGAAGCAATATTTTGGGGACCCTGATTTTGGAAATAACTACTACACATAGAAATTGGTATGTGGTAAAAGCAAGCTCTATTGTAGTGAATGATAACCAAGGATATCTTTCTGAATTTTAAAATTGAGATATTAGTGAAAACCGCATTCTCATGAAAAGAATACTCTCTCTGTTGATAGATAATTGAACCACGTACTCTTTTCAAATACTTCTTTGGTTTTTAAAATTTTTGCCTAAGTAATTAAAAATTCAAAACTATTCATAGATAGGTTAGCACCATCTCTGCATTCCTCAATTGTACATTTATGGAACCGATAAAGCCATATTTATGTGTGGTAAAATTTGCACCAAGGTAGATGTGGAGATAGTAAGGCTTCAAGGTAATTGAGAATGTTGGTTGTTTCCTTTTCAGAAGACTGTGCTCATAGAAAACTCTGTAAACTTATAATTTATCTGAAGACATTAGTAGGTTTAATGGACCTAAAGATTTTAAGGTGATTCAAGTGTTTAAGTCATTGTTGCAGGCATCAATACTGATGACCCTTTTATGGTAACTTAGGTCAGGACACAAGCAGAATCTTTCACATTGCTCTGAATTCTTAATTTTTATCATAGAGATGATGAGAAATAAAAATAAATTGCAAGCAATTATTGAATCATATAAGTTTCATATCATTGCAAAAATATACAATGTATAATCACCTGATGCTCTGTGCCTGAATGTACCCTACGGTCTCCCGCCACCATTATAATAATCACAGTCTGTGAGCCTTTTCACTGACTTTATACTTAATCTCCATAAGGGTTTTGAAAGGCATGGAAACTGCCATTTTGACTCAGAAAAACATGAGCGGTCAGTTTAGATCCTAGATAATCCAGTCACAGAAGTAACAAACAAATCCCCTTCCTTTTTGTATCTTTATAATAAAGTTTCAATCTTCCTACATATGCCTTTGAATCCAATCAAGCTTCACACAGTCTAGCATTCTGTCCCTTCATTTTGTGCCATGTTTAACTCACATTCTGAATCCCTCCTTGCAATCTTCTCTGTTCACATAAAATTGTAAGACTGGAGGGCTGGGAGAAATGAATGAAGATAGTCAAAGGGTACAAACTTCCAATTACAAGATGAGTAAGTTGTGGAGGTGTAATGTACAGTATGATAACTATAGTTAAAATACTGTACTGTACATTTGAAAGTTGCTAGGAGTGATCTTAAAAGTTCTCACCACACATACTCTTATAAGTTTCTGTATCTTACTGCCTCTGACCATAGTTTTTTCTTTTTCTCTGACGGATATACTTATTTTTTATGGATATTCATATGTAACACTTTGTCAAAGCTTTTATCCCTACTTATCTGGAGATGCTGCCTTGACATTAAAACAATTTTTCCTTTGTCCTTCTTTCTGTACTCATTACAATGGATTGCACTTCCTCATCATGCACTTTTCTTGCCAGAGAGATTGAATACACGCCAAGGGCAAAGAGCATGACTTACACTTCTTTGACTTTTTCTTAATGCCTATCACATTGCTGACACATAATAGTGTTCCATAAATATCTACTGAATAATTAAACACAATGACTTATTTGACTGCCTTGTTATTGTCTAACTATATAGCCATTTTGTAAAGCCTGTAAGGGGAAATGAATGAGAAAAGACACATTCAAGATTTTTACTACCCTTTTAAAGATACTGGGATACTATATATTAAATCCTTTCACTGGACAGAAAGTGTTCATACAGTTTCCAGAAGTTAAATTTAGCACTAAGAATTAGAAGAATCATATTATGGATGATTTTGTAAATTCTCTCTATGATGGAGGAAAATTTACAGTTAGAATATTCTATATAACATTTAAAAATTCCATCGATGTTTTTGTTAAAAAAGTTAAAAACATAACTTGATAGATTAAGTAGTAAATTTTCAACATATTATAATGATGTGAAAAGTGAAATACAAAGACACTGAATTATGCTGTTTTATCAAAATATTGAAAGTTGAATACATATAAATAAATTGGATGACAAAAAATCTTGATTATAATTAAATGATTTGAAATTATAAAATACATAAAATAGGAGAAAGGTATACATTAAAAAGTTTTTTAAAAAAATAAATTTTATTTAATTCTTTATTTATTAAATATATTTAAGAGTATTTACTATTTGTCATTTGGAACAAGCATTGGGGACAGTTCATAAAAATCAGAAATAGACTTTGCCTTTGTAAGGATAAATCTTTATTAAAAAATAAATAACACATTATAAAAAATCACTCAAATATATTTCCAATGATAATTGTTGAGTTTGAATTGTGAAACCTCTCCATTTTTAAAATTTATCAACTGAGGTATTATTTACATATAATATTATATTAGTTTCAGGTATACAACATCATATACATTGAAAAATGGTGACCATAAGTCTGTTACTGGTTCTGCAGTTCTTGCCCCAGATGCACCAAAGAATTGGAGAACCAAGAACAGAATGGGAAAATGGAATTTATTGAGTAGATTAGTACACTTTCAAGAGTGAAAAAGGGTCACTGCAGAGCAAGAGTGGCAATGGCATAGAGAAACTCTAGCTGCATCCTTTTAAGCTTGCTTTTTGCAATTTGGCTTTGATTATATATATATATGTGTGTGTGTGTGTGTGTGTGTGTGTGTGTGTGTATGTATATATATATGAGAGAGAGATAGAAAGAGAATGGGGGAGAGGGGCAGAGGGAGACAGACAGAGAATCTTAACCAGGCTCCATGCTTTGCATGTGGGCTGAAGTGGGGCTTGATTTCATGACCCTGGGATCATGACCCGAGCCAAAACCAAAAGTGTGACTCTCAACCGACTAAGGTACCCAGGCACCCCTGATTGACATTTTTGATTGGCAGCTAATGTTTATATAACATTTTGGCTTATTCACATGCACCTACCCATGATGATTTCTGTTCTAATTATATTTATTTATGTACTGTATATTTATGAGTGTCTAATGAGTTTTTGCTGTGAGCTTAGAGGTACTTAAGGGCAAGCTGCACTTTTTGTGTGCATGCTCAGTTCTTAGAAGTCCCCCTGTGGCTTTTAAACCAGCTCTGTAGCTAGGCCTTTCCTTAGAGGTGGCTCTGAAGGTGTGGCTGTTAACCCTCCAGGTGGCTCCAAAGGTGTGGCCAGCATCTGCTTTATCCCTCCTCGGTCACCTCTAACTGCCTAACAA
Organism: Panthera leo; assembly: GCF_018350215.1. Lineage (NCBI taxonomy): Eukaryota > Metazoa > Chordata > Mammalia > Carnivora > Felidae > Panthera > Panthera leo. The sequence goes on along the minus strand of NC_056679.1, from coordinate 43,510,983 downwards.
GTCTAGTTACCTTCTGTTACTTTACTATGTTAATATGATATTATTGACTATATTTCCCATGTTATACATTACATCCTCGTGACTTATTTATTTTGTAACTGGAAGTTTGTACTTAATCTCCTCCACCCATTTCACGCCACCCCCGCCACCTCCCCCAATACACACGTTTCTCTCCTCTAGCTACCGGCAATCTGTTCTCTGTATCTATGAGTCTGGGTTTTATTTGGTTCTACTTTGTTCATTTGTTTTGCTTTTTGATTTGGTTCTACTTTGTTCATTTGTTTTGCTTTTTGATTTTACATATAAGTGAAGTCATGTAGTATTTGTCTTTGTCTGATTTATTTCACTTAGCATAGTATCTTGAAACTCCATCCTTGTTGTTGCAATTTGTAAGATTTCTTTTTTTTTTTTTTATGGCTGACTAGAATTTTATTGTATGTATATACTAGATATTCTTTATCCATTCACTTGCTGATGGAGATTTAGGCTGTTTCCACATCTTGGCTATTGTAAATAATGTTGTAGTGAACATAGGAGTGCATATATCTTTTGAAGTAGTATTTTAGTTTTCTTCAGATAGATACACTAGTAGAATTGTTGGATCATATGGGAGCCCTTCTAAGGCCAGTTTGGTAGGTAATGAACTCCTTTAACTTTTGCTTGTCTGAAAAACTCTCTTTCCTCCAAATCTGAATGATAACCTTGCCAGGTAGAATATTCTTTGTTGAAAGTTGTTTTTTATTTTTTGGGTTTTTTTGTTTGTTCGTTTTGTTCTGTTTTTTCCTTTTAGTGCTCAATATGTCATGCCACAATCCCTTTGGCTTGCAAAATTTCTGCTGAGAAATCTGCTTCATTGCCTTATGAGGTTTTTCTTGTATTGCAACTGTTTGATTTCCTCTGGCTGCTTTTAAGATCCTGTACCTTTAACTTTTGACATTTTAATTGTAATATATCTTCATATAACTTTAGGTTCATTTTATTTGGAATTCTCTGAACTTCCTAGACCTGGATGCCTGTTTCCTTCCCTGGGTTAGGGAAGTTTTCAGCCATTATTTCTTCAAATAAGCTTTCTGCCCCTTTTCTCTCTCTTCTTCTGGGACTCCCAATAATGTAGATGCTATTTTGCTTGATGTTCTCTCAGATGTCCCTTAAGTTATCTTCATTTTTTTAATGCTTTTTTTCTTTTTGTTGTTCTGTCTAGGTTAGTCCATTGCTTTATCTTCCAGCTTGCTGCTCTGTACTTCTTTTTTCATCCCATCTGCCATTGATCACTTCCAGTGTATCTTTCAGTTCGGTTACTGTATTCTTCAGCTCTGTGACTTCTGTTTGGTATGCTTTCAATTGCTGTGTTGAAGTTCTCACTGCGTTCATCCATTCTTCTAAGATCAGTGAACATCTTTATGACCATTACTTTGAATTCTTCATCAGGTATATTACTTATTTCTGCATTGTAAGATCTTTTATCTGAGGTTTTAACTTGATCTTTCATTTGGAACCTATTCTTCTGTTTCCTCATTTTGTTTGACTCTGTGTTTGTTTCTATATATTAGGACAAACAGCTCCTTTAACTTTTTAAGGAGCTGCCTCATGTAGGGAGTGACCCTTCTCTTTCAACTTTGCCTTATCCTTTGGTTGTCTCTCAAACCTTTGTGATTGTCTACATTGCCTAATTTGTTCTTGATATGCCCTCATTGTTGAGGATGTGCCAAAATGTGTCGGGATCCAAGGTGAAAATTTTGCATCTACATTCAGAATGGACATTGGTCTATATTCTCCCTCCCTCCTTTCATTCCTCCTGGCATGGTTCTGTCCAGTTTTGTTATTAAGCCAATTTCGGCCAAATGAAATGAATAATGTTCTTTCCTCTTATTTTTTCTATAAGAGAATTTTGGCAATTTTATATGAATTATTATTTATTTTTTTAATTTAATTAGTCAAATGAAACTAATGGATCTAGACACCTTAACACCAGTGAATTATGAACTTAATTAATTTAATACATATAAGATCACTCACTTTATCTTATATTGGGTAAATTTTGGCAGTTTGTTGATGTTTTTCAAATTTATGTTCCACGTTTTCAAATTTATGTTCCAAGTTGCTAGTAGTATTGACTTTTGAATCTTTTAATGACTGTGGAGTTTGCAGTTACATCCCTTCTTTCATTCCTCATACTAATAATTTTTGTCTTCCTTTTTTTTGTGTGAGACTTGATAGAGGCTTATCAATTTTATAGATCTTCTCTGGTTTCATTGATTTTTCTCTATTGTTTTTAGTTTTTTATTTCAGTAATTTTACTCGTATTTATTATTTCCTTTATTCTTGATGTAGGATTATTCTGTTCTTATTTTCCAGTTTTTTAAGTGAGAAGTTTAGGTTGCTATTTTGAAACTCTTCTTATTTTCTAGTGTGATACTTTAATGCTATAAATTCTCCACTAAGTAGCTTTAGTTGCATTCCACAAATTTGGTACATTTTCAAAAAATTTGAACATTTGTTCATTTCAAAAACAATCTAATTCTTTTTGAGCTGTGGATTATTTAAAAGTAGGATGTGCAATTTTCAAGTGATTGGAGATTTCCATCTATTTTTCTGTTGTTGACTTCCCGTTTAATTCTATGATGTGTATTTTGTATACATTTTATTTATTCATTTATGACTTGTTTTATGACCTAGAATGTGATCTGCCTTAGATAATGTTCCATGTATATTTTATTTTTATTTACTTAAAATTTTTAAAAATTTTTATTTTATTTTTGGGGGAGAGAGAGAGAGACAGAAACTGTCAGCACATAGCCAGATACAGGGCTCAAACCCATGAACCTCGAGATCATGACCTGAGCCAAAGTCGGACGCTTAACCACTTGAGCCACCCTGGCACCCCAAATATTCTATGTACATTTTATTTGTTTTTTTTTATTTACAAAATTTTTTTAATGTTTATTTATTTTTGAGACAGAGAGACAGAGAATGAAGAGGGGAGGGTCAGAGAGAGGGAGACACAGAATCCAAAGCAGGCTCCAGGCTCCGAGGTGTCAGCACAGAGCCCGGCGCAGGGCTCGAACTCACAGACCGTGAGATCATGACCTGAGCCGAAGTCGGACGCTTAACCAACTGAGCCACCCAGGCGCCCCTCTATGTACACTTTAAAAGAATGTAACCTGCTGTCTTTTTGAAAAGTGTTCCAAAATGTTAATTGCATAGAGTTGGTTGTTGATGTTGATCAAGCTTTGTATGTCTTCAGTAAATGTATGTGACTAGTATTATTTATTACTAAGAGAGGAATGTTGACATACTCAACTACAAATGTGAGTTTTTGCATCTGCTTTCAGTTTTATCAGTTTACTTCTGCCAGTTTTATTTAATCTATTTTGATTATTTGTTGTTAACTGCATACACATTTTGAATTATTTCTTCCCGTTTATTTGACCATTTTATCACTATTTTTTATCCCTCTTGTCTCTGGTAATATGCTTCTATTTCATTTCTATGTTGTCTGATACTAATATGGTAAATCCAGTTTTCTTTTAATGAGTGTTTGTCTAATATATCATTTTCCTGGTTCTTCATATAATGAGTAAATTTGAATTGTATTTTCAACATTTTCAATGTTATATTATGAAACTCTGGTTTTTGTTTAAACTTTAGAGAGAATATTTGTATATTTAGTTTTGCCAAAAATTGACCTGTTTACTAGTCTTGGTTTGTCAAGTTCTAACGTGCTTTCTATAGGCTATAGTTCCAGTATCAGTTCAGTTTTCAAAAACTGTAGTACTCTTTGTATCTGTCCTGTTTGTGTGTCACCCAGTGACCTGGTTAGTGGTCCGTTTATTAACATAGTCCTCAAAGTCTTGAGTGCAGTAGTTAAGATCAGATATATGCATCTGTAGGTGAGGTTAAATTCTGGAGTGCAAAAACAATTTTAAGCAGTTACTTTAATGAGTTCCTTCATCTCCATCATTTCTCCCATACTTTTCTGTTCCCTGGAGCTCCCTTTTTTGGTCATGTGAGTAGAAACTTGAGTTTATAGTTACTTCACTATTTCATGTCACTTCATAGTTGGTAACACATCTGTGCCCTAGCATTGGAAGGGCAAAGAAAGAGAAAAAAAAGTAGCAATAAAGGTTAGCTCTGCTGTTCTGGGATCTAAGCTTTGGAAGTTTCCTTCTCTCAAAGTTTAGGCTCCTGTTGACCTCATATACTGGTTGCTGCCACTGTGGGATTATTATGGAACTGGAATATGAGAGAATGGAGAAAAAGGAGTAAAAAAAAAAGGTAATTATATTACTGCACTATAAATAAGCATTTTCCTGTTTATCTCCTCAAGCCAGAGCTAGAGGACTAGAACTAAAACTTACTATGCCACTGAGTTCACTTCAGATTGTAGATCATATTACGGTCAGACTGAGTATAGCCTTTCCTTCTTTCCTGGAGGGAAAGAAATGGCAAATTCATGACCAGTTTGTTGATACTTTGGATCTTGATGCTTATTGCTGGTTCACACACTATTTACTTTGCACAGTCCTCAAATAGGTTCTGCATGTATTCTGTCCCATTTGTACCACTGTTATTAAGTGAAAGAAGCAGTTGGAGTGTGCAAAATCCATATTACCTCAAAACAGACCTGTGAGCTAGTGTTTATTAGGCTGGAGTGTCATTTGTAATGCAGTTCTCTTAAAATCTTCAGAGGCTGCCAATCCTCCGAATCCTAGACAGATATAAACACTTTTCAAATCATGATCCAGGACTCTATCTCTGCTTATTAAATTCACATTTTATTTAGCAAAATGCTTTAGTGCCTTGCCAAAAGCCACATGTCTCAGCTCTCAGCTTAGATTTTTGTACTGAATCAACAAAATGGATATAGCTGAAGTTGTAAGGTAACTTTTATTCCCCCTGAAACCCCATATTTGCAATTAACCTAGGTATTTAATGGGAAGAAATTATTTCTTCCATTATGTAGGAAATAAAAACCAGCAGTTCTTTTTGAAAGTCTTAGCGGATCAAAATCCCCTCAAGTCTTTGTGTTTTCCTGTATCCCAATATTATCTTACATAGTTTTATCCACAGCCATTGGTCAAGGTGACTTCATCTTAGGGGAAAAAAAAAAACAACCAACAACTATGCATAAAAATGCTTATGCAAGTCAGTAAGTCATATGATTAACTAACAATTATCTATTTTGAATTACTCTAGACTAAAAAAAAGGCAATAAATTCCATGTTCATACTTTCTAGACTTTAAATACCCTAGTATGTAATTAAATACACTTATCCCTTGCAAGGACAAAAAGTATCCAACCTATTCAACATCCTGGTAATATTTCTATAAATTCCTGTAAACTTCAGCATCAGTGAAAAATAATCTGAGGCCCAATGTACTACAGATAAAATTTCAGCTTATTCATTGTGGATTAAAAAGGATTTGCTATATTCAGCCAGGTATTAACATTGCACCCAAACTTACAATCAACTAATACCACATCATTAGACACATGACTTGAACAATTTCGCTTTCCTACAATTTAAATAATAGAAAGGACACATTTATGCATGGTTAAAACCAACTTAGGCAATCAAAGCAAATCAGGGCTCTTTTATTCTAGTATCCTTGGAATTTTCCTTTTCTTTCTTTCTTTCTTTCTTTCTTTCTTTCTTTCTCTTTTTCTCTTTAATTTTTAAAAAAAAATTTATTCATTTTTGAAAAAGAGAGACAGAGCATTAGTTGGGGAGGCAGAGAGAGAGGGAGACACAACATCCAAAGCAGGCCCCAGGCTCTGAGCTGGCAGCACAGACCCTGATGTGGGGCCCAAACTCACAAACTGTGAGATCATGACCTGAGCCAAAGTCGGACGCCTAACTGACTGAACCACCCAGACACCCCATCCTTGGGGGTTTATTTGGGTCAGTTTCTTAGCCATTCCATCACTCATTGCTTTTAGGTTTGATAGGATTCTATTTATGACTCTGGAGGTCATCTATCCATCCTTGTGTCAGTGATGATGGGTCCTGTAATTTAGAGATGCATCAGCAACAAATGTATTGGGGGAGAATCCTTCCACCAAGTTAAGAATTATAGACAGAACAACATTTGCTATTCAATATTTCTCTACTTAATCTATTTTGTGCTGAAAGAATGCTTGAATATTTCTCAAGCATTTTATTGTTTTATTGACGGTTTTTAATTTGTTTCCCTATATGTAAGACTATATCTATGTACCCATGTATTTTAGTTGATAGTATTCAATATGTTGTGAATATTTTTAATTTCTATATTGAATCATTTTTGTATCTCAGAGCTAAGCCTGGTATTCTTTCTATGGCTATACTTCCTAATGAGTTTGTTCATATTCCTTGAAGTGGATTATCTATATCACCAGACTTTTGTACATGTACTTTGATAAAAAAAATTAAAATAATTTGGTTATTTATGAATCATCTGGAAAATCAAGTTATCAGTCTCTAAAAACCAGAATGTAGATAGACAAAAATGATGTATATATATTTTGTCACATGGTATATAAAATCTTGGTAATTTAGATATTCTGACATTTGGAAAAAATCTTATCATTTTCTATTGAAATATCAAAAGAGCTAATATTTACAGACAAGGCGGCAGATGGAAGTTCACACTCTCTCTATGTGGTAAAGGGCAGGTGAAATTTCCATAAAAAATAAATGTATTTCAACACTTCGATAGTATTCTCTTAATTATATTCTCTAAACATCTCAAATCTATCTTGTATTAGGAGTGATATTAATCTTACATATACTTTTATTATCACCCAACTGTACCACTGAGACTGTTTCTTACTCTGCATGACTGCTCATTCTAAGTGTAAGTATAGCATAAACTGTGCTGTGATGTCCTTCCTCTGTCGGTACCCTGAATCTTTGTGTTTCTTGATGATGTTAGATCAATCAAGACATTCTTGTTGATATTCCCATTGATTCCTCTCACTACAAATACTTGGCTTTCAATGAGAGAGGTATTAGTTCAGTTTGGCTGATGATTCTTCTTTTTCCAGGCCAATCTTATCTTCATATTCAAGGACCCAAGAGGTAGGTCTTCCATCCTCATATGTGGTCCTAGCAGTAATTTGATTAGATTAAATATCTACATCAGGAGATTCGGGCATGTACTAATTAGGATGTGTGACCAAACGTTTAAAGTTTTATTCTCCATAGAAAAACCATTTTCATTTCATCATATGTATGTTTCCCTTAACGTAACTTTTCAGATAATCCTAGGTTGTCTACAGTAATGAAAAAGTGACTGTGAAAATGATTTCTATTAGTTAACAAATGACATAAAAATGTCTTCACAAATTTTTTGGCAAATTTGAAGGGTATGTTTGGTTTGATCTAACTAATATAGAATATAGAATGCATAAAAAAATTCATTTTGTAAACTCTAAAAATCACCTTACAAATTTAGGCAGTCTCCACCATGGAAGGAAATCCAGGTACAAAAAGAAAAGATACATTTGAATGCAAACTAGGAAAGTTGAGAATTACTTAAAGATTTCATTGAAAATGAAATAAACAATATTTTGATATATCAAAAGAAATTGAATAGGTTGGTCCTTAGAATTGCAAAATTGATTTGCGATCAAGTTGATTCCGGCCAAGCAACTCTATGTCACATGTTCCAGAGTAAAGATATTCAAGCATTTATATAATTTATAACATTGACGGTTCACTTGAGCAAAATTAGTACATATTATCTCAAAACAATTAATTAGCCATTTTATTTATTTTTTTTTTTCAACGTTTTTTTTTTTTTTTTTTTATTTATTTTTGGGACAGAGAGAGACAGAGCATGAACGGGGGAGGGGCAGAGAGAGAGGGAGACACAGAATCTGAAACAGGCTCCAGGCTCCGAGCCATCAGCCCAGAGCCTGACGCGGGGCTCGAACTCACGGACCGCGAGATCGTGACCTGGCTGAAGTCGGACGCTCAACCGACTGCGCCACCCAGGCGCCCCAATTAGCCATTTTAAAATAGTGACTAAAGTGCATAGCATTTGGGGACACTAGAGAAAGAAAACACAGAGTTAAAAAAGTGCAAATATGAAATATTCAGAGTAATGCAGTGCCAAAAATGCTGTTAATGCTTCATTATACTTTTCTGATATTAATGCAAATTATGTAAAATTTTAAGACTGAAATATACTCTTAATTGGTTTGCTTTAAAGATAATATTTGTACAAGCACGATATAAATGAAGCTCTTTTTTTTTCATTTTAGCAGAAATTTTGCACTCATTTTGTACCTCTATAACTAACATTGCACAGGATGTGTCACAAAATATATATAGCTCAAACTTCCCAGAGATGCTGTGCTTACTTCTTTGCTTTAATGAGTGTTTCACTATCAAATGGATTTATTAACAGAAATAAGTACACTCTAAACAGATGGTTGTCAGAAATCTGCTTACTTCAATAAAATAATTGAGAGTTAACAAACATTTTCAGCTTGGTGTGGTATAAAGCGTCACTGCATTAAGTTGCCATAAGGAATGAGGCACATAGAGCATTTTATAAAGATAACTCATGTTTATGTAGTTTTGATTTCAGTAATATTAAATACATAAAGTGCATGTGCAAATGAGTAACTCAAAACTATAAATAATATTCATTAAACACCACCTATAATCTTCAAAGCTTACATAAACTCTGCTGAAACCCCTGTATAAATAGGATCAGCTCATCCAAAATGGGGATAGATTAATTGTAGTTTTTACTCCAAAAAATAATAAGCCAAATGTCTGAATATTTATGATTGATTTCCCTTAAAACTTTTTCTCCAAACCTTCTGTATCATAAAATAAATAACTTTGAGAATATCCAAAATATCTCAACTGCAATAAAAAGTGTCAGATAAAGTGCAATATTAATCTTTCTGTATCGTATTAAAATTCAGTGTAGCTAGTGAAATGTCATTGCAGCATATGAAGGTAAGACATTATGATTAGGATAAAGCAAAGCTAGACAAACTTAACATTTAGTGGGGACAATGTTTAAAGTTAAGAATTGTGTTTTAAGTGCTAAAGAAAATTAAAGGATAAAGTAATAAAAATCACATGAAATGATTATGCCTTTCTTCTGAATGCATAATCTTTCTTTTCTAAATAAGAGATACAGTGTCTGTTCTCTGTGATTCTCTGACTTACTCTCGATTTTATTTGCCTACTCATTTAGTCTATACAACAGTGATTACATAGATACATATGGATGTAAGTACATATGTATCAATCTAAGTATTGAAATATGTGTATACACACATCTATATTAAATTACTGTGCTTAGTCAGCCTTATCAATTTCTTAGCATTATCAGTTTCATATTTTAAAGTTCCCCCATAAGACTAGAAGCTATATTAGATTTCAGTAATCAAATTTACTAATGCCTCAAAAAAGACAAAGAAAAAAAGTTGGGATAAATGAGTAAGTCTGTGCAATATATGGAGAAGAAATTTAAAAATACCTATTTAAAACATAATTCATGAAATTTATTTTGCTATAAAGGATTAATATAAAAATAAATTATTTTACTCAACTTACACTGAAAATTGCTTTCTGTTTTATAATCAATAAGAAGAAATGTAGTGTAGAGGTGCCTAGGTGACTCAGTCAGTTAAATGTCTTACTCTTGATTTCATGCCAGGTCATGATCTCACTGTCTTGAGATCGAGCCCTGCGTCGAGCTCCATGCAAGATGTGGAGTCCACTTAAGATTCTCTCTGTCCTTCTCCCTCTGTCCCTCCCCCATGCTCTCTCTCTCTCAAAACAAACAAACAAACAAACAAAAACCCAAAAACAAATACAGTCTAAATCCTTATAAACAGTACCTGGTAATTAAATTTTCTTGTAAAAAATGTAATTAGCATTTCTCATTTCTGTGTTTTAAATAGGTCAAAGGAATAAAGTCAGTTTGAAGGCTGGAATTTCTGGTGGTGGTTGATTTCTGTATTCATTCTAAAATACTGGTAAATGTTCTGGTTTTGAGAAGGTAGGTTGAGTACCTTGTCAAAAATCAGTCTAGTGCTTTAGCTGATTTTGTTTAGGAATGTTAGAATTTTTTTTTCAAGTTAATAACTAGTAAATATAAATTTTGATATTGTTTTCTGTTTGCTCATGTACCTTCTTGGTATCCATCGTGTATCTTGCATGGAGTACATCAGATGTCAGAGGAACTACAGAGTCTGCTATAGTAATCTCTTCTGAGTAGAATGGGTAGAATGGTACTCTACCTCTGCTGTCATGCACGATTACAATCCTCCTTAACAGTTGAAACTGTGTAGTCAATGGAAGGACTATCAGTCAGCATTTGCCTAGAATGATGATCATGTGGTTAATGTGATTAGAATAGCGACAAAGTACATTCTCTGAAAGATGGTTTACAAAACCAAATAATAAAAAAAAAAAAACCTATCTGGCCTGCAAGAAGTAAAATGTCTTCCTGTTTTTGGGTTAATTGGTGGACTACTGAAAAACAGCACAGACCTACTCCTTTTCCACAGATATAGTTCTTTAATAACATCCTCCTTTTTTTTTTTAACTTCACTTTTGTGATAGCATAATGAACTTATGTTGTAGTTGCTTCATAAAATATATTCTTAGTTTAGTCCTTAAAGAACACTGTATATGAATGTCACATACATTACATTAAATCACTTTTCCAATTAATTTAATTGAATATTCAATTTTTAAATAATCTAGGCAAAAGAAAATACTGAGAAGAAGGTATTTTTTATGGAGGAAAAGGCAGCAAGAAGACCTGGATCTCATAAAGTGCCAAAAGCAAATGTTAAATAGAACATAGATTTGGCAAGCAGGAGACAGAGTTTATAGAAAGACCATAAAGGTTAACCAAAAGAGGTCAAAGATGGCAAAGATATAATGATCATCCACTTCTAAAAATGCTTGAGATTAAATGCTCTAGAAATGAACAAACACATCAATAATTGAGAGCTATTCCTAATTGGAAGAAAATAATGTACTAAATTAAATGTATTAAAATTTCTTCTTTTTTTTTTTGACTTGACCTTCTCTAGAGCCGAATTGGTGTAGTGCCCTGCAAAGTGTGACTGTTGGCTATAATTCAGTTTACTATGTGTCAGTGGAGCAAAAGAAGTTAAAATGTTTATTTTTCATTGGATGCATGTTCTTCTGGTATTTATAATATTACACATGCTTATTGCTTTTATGGAATACAAGTTTTTAACTCGAAAATTAAATAATTTTCTTTTTAGTTATGAACAATCTAATATGCCTTGAAGGAAAGGAACAGAAATTGTGTTAGAATCCAATATTTAGTAAGGACAGATGTTTAAAATATTTGCCACAAATAATAGTAATGGTTTTCCATTAAAGAAGATGTTTTCTAGTAAAATTTTAATAGGTACTTGTATGATATAGCAATGTTATTTTCACAATATAACTGAAACCTGATATTAGTCTACTTAAGCTGAAAAATACAAATCTTAGTTACTTTCATCGTCCTTTTCCATTTAAGGCTAGTAAAAGTAAATGAAACAAAATTGTACTACTGAATAATTACTACTTCTATCTTTTGAAGTTTTACATTTTGTCTTCTATAGATATAGTTGGAAATTCAGCAGAATAAAACAAAATCATTACCAAAATATAATGTATCCTTTTGAATAATTTGGGCAGCCAGTATATTGTAAAATAAAAATATACACATTAAAATTCTGCCTGAATATTAAAACAATTTAGTAGAATTGAAATAATTGCATAATTAGTTAAAAATTTTAAATACTTAAAAGAATTACTTTGGTCATGATAATTTTTATTTATTCAATTAAATTTTATTATATATATTTTATGGTTGACACTTTCAGTCATTCTGTATTAGTGCCAAGTAGTTTACCCAGATTTCTTTCTCTTCTGTGTGTATTGTTTGTGTGTGTGAGTGTGTGTGTGTGTGTGTGTGTGTGTGTGTGTGTGTGTATCGTCTCTATTTGACCAAATAACTATTTCATATTATACCTTTTTTTTTTTACACTTACTATATATTTATATATTTGTTTTAAACTGTTTTATTGTTTGTGCTAGGGATTGACCATACATCTTTAATTTATCCCAATTATGTAATAGTTGAGTTTAAGTTTCTTCTTCTGGGTCATCTTGGAGTTTGTTTCAATGATGCAGTAGTGGTGTAATAGTCACATTTTTCTAATTCTTTGCAAGTCCAGTATTTTGTTAATTATATGTTAGACATTGTGGATGTTAATTGTATTATCTTCTTTTGAGTATTATTTTGGCATGTGGTCCTTTTACTGGTGGATCCTCTTGATCTTTCCAGGTATGACCTTATGTTTTGTTTTACTGGTGTATATCAGCCTTCTTTTAGTTAGTTTTGTGCAGTTAGGTTCCAGTAATAGGGTGTTACCTATAATCTAGGATGTGGTCTTTATTTATTTAGCCTTTAGCTTGTCTTATCTGAATACCCGAGATGTTAAACAATATCTCTTCGCTCTTCATTCAGGGAATTCCAATGTCCCCAATACTACAGGACTCCTGGTATCTCTGTTAGCTATCAGACTCACAGTGTCTTCTTTCTGTTAGTCTGAGCCTTGATTTGAACATACAAAGCCCAGCTCTCAGTTAAAAAACAAAAACAAGCACAAAAAAACAAAACCATAGGAATTTAGACACAGACTTCCTCACCACCCTTCCAGAATCCCTATTCTCTGATAGTCTGTCCTGCAAATTCCACAGGTTGAGAACTACGTGGATCAGCACAAGTGTGGTGGCGATCTCATTCTTGAGAGAGCCACAAACAAAAGATTTATGGACCTCAGGGTCAGGAGACAGTGATGAGGAGGGCTAGGAATGAAAAAAAAACATAAAGTAATGACTCAGGGAGGGGCGAAGTGTCTTTAAAGCTTCCTCCTCTTTTCCCACCCTGGACTAACCAAAGCAACAAAATAAAATAAAAAAAAATCATCATTAGTACATCTCAGCAATAAATGTTGCAGGTAAGAGCCTAAATATTAATATTAATGGGAATAATATATGGTATATATATAGAATGGAGTATTACTCAGCCATAAAACAGAATAAAGTCTTGCCATTTGTAACACGAATGGATTTGGAGGGTATAATGCTAAGTGCAATAAATCACAGAAAGACAAATACCACATGGTTTCACTCATATGTGAAATTAAAAAAAAACAACAAATAACAGAAAAAAAAGAGACAAACAAAAAAAATCGTATCTTAACTACAGAGATTAAACTGACGGTTACCATATGGGAGGTAGGTGAGGGAATGGGTAAAATAGGTGAAGGACCCTAAGAGTACACTTACCGTGATGAGTAGAGAGTAATGTATAGAATTGTTGAATCGCTATATTGTATGCCTAAAACAAACATAGCACTGCCTGTTAACTATACTGGAATTAAAATTTAAAAAAGGTGTTTGTATACTGCAACAGGGTGGTGGACCTTAAGGTCAAGATGGTCTTTAGGGGATAAGAGCCTTGTGGCCAACCAGCCCCAGTGATAGCACAAAAGAAAGAGAGAAGACTTGCTTCAACACAGTCATTCACCACGCTTGAGACTCTACCATCTTTAGTTTGTATCCCAGAAGCCTAAAGAAGGGGGGCAGCTTAAAGAGCCCGACCTTATCTTATACCATCAATAAAGTATACTATCCCCAACCAAAAAATATAAATAATGGGTGAAACTTTAAAAAGAAACATGGCATTTGTATAGTCTCAGTGGTATGTCCCAAATAATATTTATTAGTCCAGTGTTTGCTACTCACATATGTTTTTAACATCTATTTTAACATTTGTTTTCACCTATGTTCCTTGGTATTTCTCTCTTCCAGTGTTGTAGTTTAATTTGCCTCCCCTGAAAAGCGAGCTGGACTTACACACTTCTAATAAATATAGTGAGGAAAAAATTATAGATAGGAATATTGTATGGAAAGTGAAAATAGTAATCTGACAGACACAATCTTAATCGTGATCAGTGTTAGCATCACTAATAAAATTCACGTTGACATCATGTCCCAATTTGTATAATTTAATGAGAAGGGTACTTCACCTGTGTGAAATTTTAAAAATCCATAACTCCTGTATAATCATGAGATACATCAGGCAAACCCAAACAGAGGGAATTGTACAGAATACTTAATCTGTACTATTCTAAAGTGTGAAGGTCAGGAAAAACAATGAAAGACTATGAAGCTGTCATAGACTGAAGGATACTAAGGTGACATGACAACTAAATATAACATTATATTCTGGATTGGATGCTGGCTTAGAAAAAAAAAACTACACTGGAAGAAATTCTGGTGAAATCCAAATAAAGTCTGTAGTTCAGTTAATGGTATTGTACCAATGTTAACTTATTAGTTTGGTAATTGCAGCACAGTTATGTAACATGCAAGAAGGCTGGTAATGGACATACAGTAATTTATTGCAGCTGTTGGTAACTTTTCACTAAATTTAAAGTTACTGAAAAAAAAGTTTAAAATACAAGCATATTGATTTAAAGGAGAGGATGTTCTTTGATCTCATCAAATCCTTTACATTCCCACATCAATGAGGAGGTATATTGACACAGGTATATTTTACCTCCATATATTTCGAACATTGTTCTTAATTTTTGTGGAAACTTGAACTTACTCAATTGGATTTGAGATAAAATGTGCCAAACTCTACCAATAGATTTTCAACTGTTTCAACTTGCTTTGATATTCGTAGAGAGTTCTAATTATCCAAAAGTTAAATTCAAACAAAATTTTGCGTGTATTGTTACTTCAGTTAACAATGCTGTATTGAGGCTATTTCAGTGTCATCCTCTGAATTTACCAAATAATAGAAACATGGCCAATGGTATTAACAAGTAATGCACATAAAGAATTATAACATTTATGAAAGAATTATGGTTGGTCATGAAGGAGAAAGCACCAGTTCTATTTGGTGAACAGAAAGAAGTTTTCAAGAAAATCTTCATGGAACTGTGTTTTCAAGCTAACAAAATGCATACCTATATAAAGTACTGATTTATTTTTAATAGATTTCTCATTGTAAATTTTGTTAGTTTTTTTAATTAAAATTTCTTATTTTTGGCTAATTTTTTGAAACTAAAATGGAAATTATATTCATATATATATAAACATATATGCAATTACACTTGATTTGATAAATATATATATCAATTGTTTTCAACATATGTATAAGGGATACGAATCCTATTAATAAAACTATTTTCATTTTCCTATATACTATCCTCTTCACTTTGGAACCTAAACTATAATAACTAAACCACATAATATCAATTTACTTCCATCATGTGCATTTATTCCAGAATGTGGAATATCAAAATCTTGCACTTCAAACCCCAAATTATTATTTAGGGATAGAATCAGATTTCAAATAACAAAATGCTAACATGTAGAGAATGTAGTATAATATTCTACAATATAATATTTGCATTTGCTATTTTAATTAAAATACAAAACGTATGTTGTGATTACTCAAATCAAACAATGCTGGAAGGAAGGTGGGCAGGGCATGGGTTAAATGGGTGATGGGTATTAAGCAGGACACTTGTGATGAGCACTGGGTGTTATATGTGATGAATCACTAAATTCTACTCCTGAAACTAATATTACACTATATTTTAGCTAAATGGAATTTAAATAAAAAATGGAAACAAAAATAATAAATAAATAAATAAATAAATACATAAAACAATTCTCAAATATCTGATAATTTTCTCATTTTCTTTATCTTATTTGATGATATGTGTTCACTTTGTTCCCACATCACTCTTTAGCAGAGATTCAGAATCTCAACGTGAAATGTCTAATGCTACAAAAGATAGATATCTAGGAAAATTTCTCTAGTCGTCACTATCACAACTTAAAATATTTATGAATCAGAATAATGAATAAGCTATTTTAAGAAGTATATAATAAGGGTGGTATAGTGATTCTGATATCATAACAATAAAATTTTAGTAGCTCATGATTCCAGACTGATTTTGAATAAACTGTTTAGCATTGATTGATATTCATTACCTGAATGCCATCAGCTATCCTAGTTGATTCAGAGGTTGGTTTTATGTTGCACTCCTGAGTTTGTTACAATTTGTAACTATATTTTACCCACCTGCATTTTTTTGCATAGTTCTATGAATAATTTCCCATGTTTTTATCAATTTGATAACATAATTTTAGATATTCTTTGATTTTTATGTTGTTTTAATCATGCTCTTAGTGGGGCTTTTGTTGCATTTATGGTAATAGTTTGCATAACAAATCTATTTTTCAATTATATGTATTTGTGATATTCTCCACATAAAAACTATCTAGTAAAACTCATTAAATGTAAATAATAAAAATATTTTATACACAATGATACAGGCTTTACCTTATCATTTGTTTTAGGATTATACTGTGTTTACTCTTTTAGGAATTTATCCTTACAGGATTTTAAAATAATTGAATATCTTTTGAGAAATATACTATCAACATGTGCCCAAAAAAAACCACAAAATTTTTCTTTAATGTAAGAAATATGCACAATTTACACTGAGAATGTTTACTTCTTGAATAATTCCTGTTAGGAAACTGAAATACACTGGTAACTAAAAACAATCTGCGATGTTACTTTAAATTAACAATCCATAAATTGGTACATTTTGAGATTCACTGTTACTGAAAATTTTATTTTCACTTTCTTACATTTGAAAAAATATTCCAGAAAGATTTGCACACAATATGAAGGTTTTAAGGAGAATGCATCATATATCAAGAAGTTAACTATGTATGTACATAATCAGCAGTTGGGTGTGCTGTATATCATATACTTCAATATATAATCCTGCAACTTATTTGAAAACATAACTAAGCACATTTCAGTATGAAGAATACACATATCTTTTTGAAATTTTTATTTACTTTAGTTTTGATGCTTGTTTAAAAATTATTAGCTTGCTATAAAAATCATGTATTTGTCTTACATAAAACCTCACTTTGTATTAAAGGTGGATATACAATTTCTCTAAGAATAAAAACATGAAATTTTTTCAAGTAATTGTCCCTGTGTTTTGAGATCTAATAATTCTCACTACTACCTCAAAACTATGGATTAAAGAACAACAGAAAAATGTAATTCTCTGAGTAACAGAAATTATTCCAAAGAGCAAAAAAACAAACAAACAAACAAACAAATACTATTCTATGTAGCTCAAATTGATATTTTAGCAGATGAGCCTTTTTAATTTTAATGCGTTGTTTTGAGCCCAATTCTTATATTTATTGATAATATAATTTTAATATGATATATTTTTTACAAACAAATAAGTAACATGGAAAAGAACACTTGGTTAGGTATTAGAAGAGCAAGATTCTTACCATATTTCTACTTTTAGTAACTATACATAAGTACTTTTAAATTATCTAAGCATCCCTCTTTGTAATTATAAATATTTGCCTTAATAGTTATTGCAATGGAGAGAACAAAAATACATTTTATGGTGAAGCACTACACATATAACAACTTTCACCCCCCCAAAAAAATTACCCTTTTTCTTTTCTTTTTCTTTATCGTATCTTTGGAAGAGTAATTTTTAAGTGGAATTTGGTATTGTATCAAATAATCATATTATTTTCTTTTTTGGATCTTGCTTATGGTATTGTATCCAAGAAATATATGCCTAAGGCAAAGGCACACTAATTTTTTCCTAAGTTTTCTTCTACAAATTTTGGCTTTATCTGACAGAAGTGTCTTTTCATTAATTATCTGATGTGCTTAAGATGGAAAGGGGGTAAAGCAGGCAAAATTGATCTAACACTGGATATTGACAGGGATATTAGTTATTGTTACTCTATTTTTACTGGTGAGGAAGGCAAGTAAGCGAAGAGAAGGTCAATTTTCTGGGAGAATGGAGAGGAGCAATTGTCTTAACTCCCTTCTTGGACTCATTGGGACAGAATGTATGCCCATTCTTCTTTTTTTATTCTCCCACAGTGCCAGTGCCAAGGACAAATACATGTTCAGTGAAAAACTGTTAAATGGAGAGGTGATAGAAGAGTTAACACAGTCACTGGAGGGAAAGCTTAGGACAAATTCTTGACTTGGCTCTGTGAGGACAATTATAGTAATACCATATTTATATCTTATTTCAAATAACGTAACAAAAAGCGGCTTGGTATTATATTTTGAAAGCTGACCATCTAGTTATTCCTTCATTTCCTCTTTGTAAACACCAGTTCATTTAGATATATATTAATAACTTCCACTCCCCTAAAGGATGACATTTCATATCCCAACCAGTACATTCCTATAGATTTTAGAATAACGCTAATCGATATGTCCTTCCTGATATTTCCCTTAAAAACTAAATCAGATTTAACAAATACCCAAACTCTTTCCCATTTGTCCCTGGTTTTTGACTCACATTAAAAAAAATTAACCCCTAAAATACCTGAATATTTCATAATATTTCCAATGTGTTTTTACAAATTAAAACATAAAACTGACCCTGAGTTTCACATATAAAAAACATATTTCGCTATCAGAATACAGCTCCTGGCTGGCAGAAAATAAGTATACCAAACTTCAGTAAAAGGTATTGCAAAGAACATCCTGCTTGTTAATTTAAGCAATCCGATAAACTGGCCTGTCTCCTGCAAGGTGAAGGACGCTTCAGAAACCTTAATGAACATCTTTCTGAATAGCAGTTACAAGCTTAGCTGCTCACCATGGAAGACTGATTAAGTTAGGGAGGATATTACCTTTTTATCCAGTCTATCCTCTCACACACTTTGCCACTGAGATTGAACTAGCTAGTGTCTGCAGTGTAAAGATAGCATTGCTCAAAGCATATGTGTCCTGTAAATCCACAGATAGAATCGTTTATCCTAGAAGCTCTTTATCAAAGTTCTTGCCAATGATTATATAGTTGTCCCATACATAAAAGTAAGTATTACAACATATTTAGTTCAATGGAGAAAGTGATGGAAATTAATCTTGGATAAAATTCTACACCAGAAGAAAATAATGATTCTTGTATTTCAATGCATTTGAGTGTAAATTATGATTTCTCATTAGGTAAATCAAGATCCCATTATATATATAGAGAGAGAAATTCAATTGTCCCTACTAGATTCATCCACATTTCAAAGTTTTAACACTTCATAGTGTTTGATAGATATAGTTTTAAACAATCTAAGTTGCCAAATAAAAGAGAATCACAAAATACTAAAAACCACATTATAAATTAAAATATATGCCGTATATTCTCTATAGAACAATAGAGATTTAAGTATTATTTGAGCTAATCTCCTTTATACGATATGTTCATCATTCTCAAGCAGGCTTTAATAACCTCTTTATATCTGTCTTTGCTATACCTGGGTAGAACTTACCCAGGTTCACCTTTCTGGTAACTGTATAAACCTATGGTAATCATTGTAAAACAAGTAATAATTTTCTGTAAACAAGCTTTTAAAATAGAACAGTGCTGATACTGGCAGAAATGAGGCCCTCATATTCTCCTTTCAAAGAAGTGTCCCTCTCATACAAAGAAAACCAATATCCAGCCTCTCATGTCAAATATTACCTTATTTTTTTTTACAGTGTTTACATATGTTTAAGTAAGCCAAAACTATACTGCTTGGTTTTCTAGTTTTTCCTGTGTTTTTTTTCTTCCTCATTTATAATGGAATTATACTGGTAACATTCAAACTTTGGGTACATCCAGGTTTTAATTAATATTTACTCACATAACAAATTATAAGTTTGAATCACGTTCTAGGTTCCATTCATGGCTTAGGGAATATATTAATTCAAAAAAGAAGTAGAAATCAATGTTCTTGTAAGGCTAGCATTCTATTCCAATTTTCTCTTAGATTCTATCAACTCCAGAATACCTATTTTTTTTTTGTTTTTTGAAAAGAAGTTAATGCATTCTCTCAAAAAATCAGATTAACATATTATTTACAAATAATTTCCTGACACTCATATCTTCTTGATCTTCTTTAGTATTTTTAATTTGGGTTAATATTATTACATATATTCAATCAATCACTCAGTCTGCAAGTTACTTCTTTAATTCTACATATCCAATAAGACATGAATATTGAGAAAGTTTTTAATTGTTTTTATAATATAACATTATCATTCATGGTTTGTGCTTCTGTAAGTGTTGTTATCTTGTACCAGATAGCCTTTCCTAATATTTTCTGCTAGAGAAATCCTTCTCATCCATACAAATTAAACATTCACATTTGTAACAGTTTTCATCTTCTCCTCTGTCATATTCTTTGTGGTATACATATGTTAGCATTTATTAAATTGTATCATGATGTTTGTCTAACCCAATGATAACTTACCTTCTTGAGAATAAAGGACCTGCCTTATTCAGGTTTGGACACCTATGGCTTAATTCAGTGCTTCTAATACAGAAACACTAAAGCAAGTATTCTCATAAAACTGAATGTTGTCAATTGCTTTATGTACACCTTAGCCTCCCCATGTTACTAAGAATTTGAAATGTGTACAAGAAATTATCTACTAATTTCACCAGTATTTTTTATATTCAAGAGGCAGATGTAGTCTTCAAGAGATATAAATGTATAGTTATAATCATAAACAAAACATGGGGGTGGCTTCAGGAAAGAAAGATCTAAAATGAGATAAATTGCAGCCATATGACTTGAAAAAATAAGAATGCATGTGTGGGGGAAATATTTCCTGAAAGAAAAGAATAATAGTTTGTTTAGAGTCTATCCACAAGAGTCATACTCCGTGAGATCAAATGATTGTTTGGTGAATTATTCATCTAAGAGTTATTCAATGTGATAACTCATCACTTCTTGAGTATTCAATATTATGTCATGTGATATATGAACAACATGCCACACATAGCAAATGTCCTTAACTTTTACAAACCATGGAAATAGAAGACAGCAACCTCCCAGGAGAAAACCCTCAAATACATTAGTCTTAATGAATATTGTGTCATTCTGCCTGTCTGTGATGGAAGGTATAGCTTATATACAAAGCCAACAACACCAAAAAGAGCAACTCCTTTCTGCCTTGTTAAGAAATGGTGCTTCCTCATATTTCTATGATTGCACATGTATTCTCTGTTTTTGTTTTTTTCTGATCAACACTGAGATAATGCCTGCCATTTAATACGCACTCTTCTGGCATCAATTACTTAGAGAGAGACATAAACAAAGTCTATATGCTTATGAAACTTACATTTGAGCTAAAAAAAACATAAAACAAGAATAATTTGACACCAGTATGCGCTATACCACATATTAAAATATGGTGGGAGGATTGTGTGTGTGGAAGGCCTGAGTAATGATATTTAGATGGATGTATAAATATTGCTGCTCTTAAGAGCAAAAAGAAAATGAGTCAGTAGATATAAGGAGTATATTTCTTCAGGAAAGGTTTTGTTTGGAGATAGAGAACATTAAATATGCATACTTATGTTAAGTAGAAAGGAAAGAAAACATTGAGATAAAAATTCTAATTGGAAGAATGTTACCTGTACTCAAGCAACTATTCTTCAAAAGCTGTTCTTTATTCTTCACTAATCTAAAACTGATTTCTCATACATCAGCTTAAATATTAGTTATTCAAATATTAAGTGATTACACAAATTAGGTCAGATTATTTATAATCATTAATATTTCACCCTATATTTTAAAAATACCTCATGAATAGGTATAAGGAGAAATGAATGAATATTAAGCAACACATCTACATTGATCACTAACTACATATACGGTTGTCCCTTCTCCCTTATTGGGACATTTCCATCCTTTACTAACCTTTATCACGTTAGAATCTTAAAATTCAACTCAATGTCCTGTAGTGTTTTCATTAGAATTTTGTAAATAGTAAATATCCCTTAAAGTGAAAATTAACCCTCTCGATTTTATTTAAAAGATTTATTTGATGTTCCAAAATTATTTCAACATTGTGGATTAAAAATAAAATTAGTCTCCAATGTAAACAACTTTAATTAATTAAAATGTTTTAAATGGAATTACACATAATCTCACAAAATCATAAACATTTAACGTAACAAAAATTTAAAATGTGTGAGTGCCTAACTGGTAACGTAAGCAAATGTTCAAACCATGAAAAGCAGAGTCATACAAGACCTAAATATTTTAGAAATAATATCACTAATTATAATCCAAGTTTTAAATGTTTATTTGTAATGTTTCATCAATATAGAAAGAATAAAGCACAGTACTCCTACTAACATTTCTATACCTTTTATACAAACTCTTTACAGAAATTTATATTAACCAACCATTTGAGAAAAGACAAAAGAAACTAAGAACCAAAAATGAAACTAAGATTGTTTTAAATTAAGAATGTCATAGGGGCGCCTGGGTGGCTCAGTTGGTTAAGCGTCCGACTTCGGCTCAGGTCACGATCTCGCGGTCCGTGAGTTCGAGCCCCGCGTCGGGCTCTGTGCTGACAACTCAGAGCCTGGAACCTGTTTCAGATTCTGTGTCTCCCTCTCTTTCTGACCCTCCCCCGTTCATGCTCTGTCTCTCTCGGTCTCAAAAATAAATAAACATTAAAAAAAAAAAAATTTAAAAAAAAAATAAATAAAAAAAAATAAAAAGAATGTCATAAATATATGTAATTATGATAAAAATGGAAGAAATGGTTATGGTAATAAGGAAATACAAACTTTAATTAAGGGAGCAGGCACAAAAAGACTTTAAAAATCTGATTTACCCTTTATGGTTATCATCAAAATGAAGCACAATAAAAACAGGCCAGAATAATAATTGAAACATTTTAGTCTAATTAGATTTTTTCCTGGCAAATAATTTATTAAATCAATAGCATTGTAAGCATAAGATTTTTTTTTAAGTATAGCTGCACTTATGAGACTTTATTTTTATTTTTTTTTATTTCATGTTTTTATTTAAATTCCAGTTAGTTAACATACAGTGTGATATTAGTTTAAGGTATAGAATTTAGTGATTCATCACTTACATACAACACCCAGTGTTCATCACAACAAATACCCTCCCTAATCCCCATCACCTATTTAACCCGTTCCCCCACCCACCTCCCCTCCAGCAGTCATAGTTAAGAGAACAAGTTATGGTTTGCCTCTCTCTGTCTTTTTCCCCCCATGTTCATCTTTTACATTTCTTAAATTCCTCATATGAGTGAAATCATATTTGCCTTTCTCTGTCTGACTTAGTTTGCTTAGCATAATACGTTCTCGCTCCATCTATGTCATTGCTAATAGCAAGATTTCATTCTTTTTGATGGCTGAGTAATATTCATATATATATATATATATATATATATATATATATATATATATATATATGTATGTATACACTCTACCTCTTCTTTATCTATTCATTAGTCAGTGGACATTTGAGCTCTCTCCATAAATTGGCTATTGTTGATTTATGGTAAACAAATACCATTTTTGCGTAAAAAATTGGTCTGGGCTTTCCAAGGTATTGGGTGACTATAACTTATAAAACTTACTCCCATGCCTGTCAAAGACCTAAACAGAATTTCAAGTTGTTTGATGAAAATCATGGAACAAAACTAATTTTCAAACAATTGCATTTAGAAATGTACATACGGATAACAAATTTCAAATCTTTCCTATATCCTATAAAATGCCACAGATCATTTCACTGTTGAATGTCAATAATGTAACTTAGATGTATCAACAGCTGAAATAATCACCATGAAATGCAGACTTTCAAATAATGTAATCATGTTCACACTTTGCAAACACACATACACACCACAGACTTTCAATACATTAAAATTCATAAGCACTAATTTGCACTCCTCTCCAAACCCTCTGTAAGGTGTTGATACATACATAATAGCCACTAAACAGAAGAATGCTGATGCCACATCGTTCGTTCTTTACAGAATAGTTACAATAAAACATTGCTTAAATAATTTGGAGAAGATAATACAATAGCAATATTATCTCTACCCTAGAGATGCCAAGATTTTCCCACGGTCTTCAGAGACATTTTGATGTTTCAAAATGAAAAACTGCTGATGCTTCCAGGTGAGAGTGTGTCATTTAGGGTGGAGGTTTGGGCAGGAGGTTCTCTGTCTTAAGAGAAATAAATAGCTCTTTTCCATTTTGAATTTGTTCTCCAGGAGAGTGAAGAGAGATTCTTAAGTCCATCCACATGAGATAATGTGACTCAAATCCAGGTAATAACTTGATAATAACTTGACATTATTAGGTTATTGTCATGTGGACATGAAAGACTAGGGTCTCTCCAAGGTAATAAAAATGTACTTTTGACCAATTTGCAATACGAAAAACCGAGCTAAGAACAAATCAAAAGAGAAACAACTAAAAATCTCAGGGATAGGTAAGACATTATAATTTATATTCAAATAATTTAATCTTATTTTTATGCTGGATTTCATCCCTTAATAACCATGAGATTTTGCACAAATTTTATAATCTCTGTAACTGTTTCATTATACGTAAATGGGGGTAAGTGTATTTATATGATCTCTTTAGTATGAGGATAAAATGAAATAATGCAAATAAAGAGCAGTGACTCGTATAGTAAATTCTCAAGAATTGACCCCAGATATTGTTACTTATTATTACTATTATTGATACTACTAGTAATATTTTTCATATTTATACTATAATGAAGACAATTTCCATTTATGTTTATTATTATAAAACTTTAAGTTAGATGTGCTCTTTATAGGTAATTTCAGCTATGATCTTCAAAAATTTTTGATTAGTGGTTTTATTAGTGGTTTTGATAGTGGTTTCTAGCATATAGTCTTCTTAATACATATTTAAGTAGAAAATCTAGTTATTTTAAAATGACTATTAACAATCCTAATGCCGCTTGGGGCACCTGGATGACTCAGTCGGTTAAGCTTCTGACTCTTGGCTTAGGTCACGATCTCACAGTACATTAGTTTGAGCCCCACACTGGCTCTGTGCTGATGGTGCAGAGCCTGCTTGGGATTCTGTCTCTCCTTCTCTCTGCCCCTCCCCTGTTTGTGATCTGTCTCCCAAAATAAATAAATAAACTTAAAAAAATCCTAATGCCTCTTTAGTACTAAAATACTAATAAATAGCTGCTATATAAGAAATTATAAAAATAAATTTGAAATTGTTGCTTATTTTGAGGTACATATGAAGTTATAAATTAAAATACAGCATTTTCAATATGAAGCCAAAAATAAAGAATTATTACAACATATTTCTAGTTACTTTACCAATACCATGTCATTTGACTTAATAATCACAAGTTTATGAGTTTCGCTTTATCTCCATTTTATAGATTATTATATACTCAGAGATTAATAGATGTCCCATTTGATTTCAATCTAGAAAGTGGTAGAACTACTATTTGAATGAAATTGTCTGACTTCAAATGTAGGTTCAAGATAAGGTTACTAAATGTTTAAAAGTTTATTGTAAAGTCTTAAGAGACTGAAAAACAGAATTGCTTACATGAAAGAAACACATATTATCCAAAATGTTGTGTAGATGTAACCTGATTAATTGCCTCTGTGGAAGACTATTATATCCCTTTAAAAGTAAGTTGAAGAAGATATCCTGGTGAACTTTACTGAGAATTTAAAGGTACATTGCTCTTAAGAAAAGACTGAGTATTTATTATTCTGCTAACAGATCAACACCAGAACTAATTTAAAACCTGTCTGAAAAATATGACAACTGACTTTAGTAAATACAGAGCTGGAAGCTAACCAATGTAGTAGTGTCCCCTTCCCCATCTTTTTGAAAATCAGCCAGTTTGTCAGAAGATGCATATGAGTGAATTACTTTATAAGGCTGGTATCAACTCATTACTGTCTCTCTGACTTTGTAACTAAAAGAGCCTCAAAAGGAATGCTTTCCAAAATTCAATAGAAGATAGGAAGTTTGCTCTGCTTAATGAAACCACACCTACCCAGATTAGATATTCCTTACATAACTGAGTACTATAATTCAGTTTTATTTTAGATATTAAGTAATAGTTTCATTTTCAATACTACTAATACCCACATCATATGGAAGGATGATTAAATAGAGTCTGGTCTGACCATTGCGGGGGGCGGGGTGAGTAGATAGGAACGGCAGGAGACAAAATAAAAATATCTCATGTACAGATCCTTTAGGAAAAGAAACAGAATGAGGAAGTCAATTTGGTACTTATACCTAAATCGCAACACAGATGAGCACACCAGATGATGAACCCAGATACCAACAGAGTTTAATAAATAGTCTTTGCTGCAAAACACACAAAGTGACACAACCTAGTGGTTAAGAGTATAATTGCAACATCAAAGAGGAGTGAGAGGGCTGCTCTTCCTGTTTACACATGTATCATGTTGCACAAACCATTTATGCTCTTGAGGATCTTCCTTAGGCCTTAGTATCTTGAAGTATAAAATGAGAATAATAGTAGCTTTTCAAGGAAATACTAATCATGAATGAGTATTAGAACCACTAGGCATTATTTTTCAAAAATGTTACTCCCCAGAAATTCTCGTTTGATTGTCTAAGAGGTAGTACAGGCACTGGTATTCTCCCTGGGAAATTGTAATATGCAAGCAGTGTTGAGACCACTAGAATAGAGTTATAGTGTTTATGCTTAGTGGGTACTAAGAATATCTTTGTATAGTAAGTGCTTACTTCGTGATATTTTTATTGCTACTGTAGCAGCATTAATAGTACTATTTATTAGTTATCAGCATAGTGGAAGTTGTTATGGGGATGTTGCTAGGAAAATTCCTTCTACGAGACTGTGTGAAGCCCTGCATCTCTCCTTAGCATGTGGGTGGATTATATCTCTGAAAATTTAAACTATAATAAATCTAAAAGTATATTATCCACTAATTTGGAACTAAAATATCTCGAGACATACAGAATATCAGAGAGAATCCATTTTCCATCCCTGGACAAGTACAGATATCCTTCTAAAAATATAAATAAAATAGATAAAATCACAAATAAGAAAAGATTATGACTGAAATAATGTCTATTATAAAAGTGTAATTTATAAAAAAGGTCATAATATCTATAATAATTTATAATGCCCATAACTATAAAAATAATGTCTAATAATACGTCAATGTATGCTAATAGAGATATTGAAAAAATAGAAAAGTTCTAATTTTAGTTTTCAACAAGAGTACACCCATGAAATTAAACAAAAATGTTGTCAGTAAACAAAATCATTCAAGTAAATAAAGATGACTATTATTAAGTTAAAAATGTCCATGCAAGTGGAGAAGAATGGCATCTTTAAATGTAATGTTACCATACCAAGTTTTTCACTTTCATGATATTATTTGCAGTTTTTGTGCTAAAAAGGAATAATAAAGTTATTTAGCACTTTAAAAAATCCTCAATAATTTCTTCTAAAATTTTACTTTTATGGTCAAAATTTTAATTCATCTGGAACTATTTTCTGTATGTGGTTTCAGATTAAGAATCAACTTCACTCTATTCCCAAACACTGTTTATCTCAAAATAATTTATTACCACTTTAGACTCATGTTACTAAGTCTATGCCACCATTTTAATATATTAAAGACTTTATATATGTTAAATAAGAATATATTCATTTGGGTTTGTGCTTAGATATTCACTTGTTTCTGAACTACTATTTCAATGTTTTTGGAGGTCTGAGATTGCACTGGGATTCCAGGTTCCGCTATGAAATCGTTAGTCTTTTAAGGTATTCTACTTTGTTACATAATTGTTCTACAATTTAAAAATGTGATTTAAACACATAAACCATACAGGCACATAAACACATATGTATGCATCTTTGTTTGCTATATGATTTAAGATCCACTATAGATATTTTTTTAATGTTTATTCATTTTTTTGAGAGAGTGGGGAAGGGTTAGAGACAGAGAGGGGGACACAGAATCCAAAGTGGGCTCCAGGCTCTGAGCTGTCAGCGGTCAGCACAGAGCCTGACGCACGACTCAAACCATGAACCATGAGATCATGACCTGAGCTGAAGTCGGACTGTAAACCGACTGAGCCAACCAGGCACCCCCAGATCATTTTTTTAAATTAAAGATATCTTAAGGATAAAGAATAACCTTCATATAAATCTATATACAATATTAACCTTGTTTCAAAAAGAAAATAAAATGGATAATAACAAAAAACATCAAAATAGTGGCTATAGCCAAGATAGACGCTTGCTTTTTCACAATGAAAAGTTCTGGACTTCAGCAGACCTGTACTCTCACTAGATATTATCACATTCTTGAGAGTTTTTAATTTTCCACTATATCTCTTGGTGATCCTGACACTTACAATTATAAAAAATGCTTAGAGATCCAGCCACCATGTCAAAATTCCAAGCAGGAGGCACTAAAAATAAATCAGTAACATAAAAACACACAGCAACAAAATCAGCCCTTTATGAAGTGCTTCACCAGAAACCCCACACAGTATACTAGAATTTGGTTGGCCAGGTGTATACAGTAAGACCCTTCTTAGCTAAAATGGGGAATGGTCATTGCTAGTTTATTGTTGCCACCATACTGGTCCACAAGAACATAGGATTATCTAAGAGGGAACAAGAAAATCAGCCTTTGTCATAAACACTATATATTTATTTTTATGACTAGTAGAATATTCACATCACTTGTATTGTAGAAACATTAATGGACAATCTTATATGTAGATAAAAATTATACTGTGATATTTTTAACATGGAATTAAATTACAAATATTTATGTTCATATTGGAAAAGGTAAAAGCATTGAAAAATGTCAGAATACTGAAAAAATATAAATAGCAGGAAAAATTTTTGAAGTTAAGAACGATTTGAAATCTATACACATAAAGAAAGAAAAACTCAAGAAATTATAGCAATGAAAGACAAGGATTTTGAAGTTTGTGAACACCATCTAACATTTTCAAAACTTGGTATTTTTAAAGTAAAAAAATTAAACATAAATGGTAAAATAATATATTTTAAGTTTACTATAATGATTTTCTATGTTCCTAGAAGTTACTTTCTTCTCTGTTAGGTAAAAATATCACTCTCATTAATACTGGGCACCTGTATAATTTATTAAAAGAATTACAGTGAAAAATGTCATTTATCAAGTGATGGTGACTTTGTGAATATATTGATATATATAAAGAGTAGGATCTTTTGATACTGTTGACAGCAGCTCATTTTGTACACATTTCAATTGAATGCTTACAAAAATCATGCCATATTTTATTTGAAGTGAAAAGATGAGACCAGCTGTCAAGTACTGAGATTGTAATTATGAAATGATAGACTTTTAATCACTTAAACAGAACTATTTTTGGTTGGCAATAACATACATAAATATGGCTTAATAAAGTAAAAATATAAAGTGTGTAAAAGCAGATAATCCAAAATGAAAATAATATCTGAAAATCATCTAAATAAATACATTTAAAGTAATAGATAAAAGAAAATTAAATGATCAGTTAATTTAAAAATATGTATTTGAATTTGATTAATACAGCCTGAAGAATTGAAAAACAAAGTTTAATTTTAAGTTATCTACTTATCTATTCACCTACTTTATCTATCCATCTTTTTACACAAAAGGTTCCTCATGATTCATATCTACAGAAAAGAAAAACAAAAATAAGATTATGATAAAATGTGTCTCATTTCAGCAATAACGCCAAAAAATTTGTGAATTTTTAATTCATTAAAAAAGACATATTTCAGAGGAATACTTTCTAAAAATTAACTTTTATATTTAATTATCATTTATCAAATATTTAAATATATTTTGTTTAATTTCTTCTCATGGTTGTTTTGTTTGAATTATGTTTGCTTCCAGTGGTGGGTCTATCTCCCTCCTGGTGCAGAAGGGCCCCTCCCGAAGCTGATCACCAAAGGATAAGCTAGCTGAGCCTGCCCCTCCGGCCCCCGTGCACCTTGCCAATCCACCCCAGCTAATACACCAGATCCCCAGCACCACAAGCCTGGCAGTGTGCAAGTAGCCCAGACGGGCCATGCCACCCCACACTGAATCCCGCCCCTAGGAGAGGGGAAGAGAAGGCACACACCAGTCTGACTGTGGCCCCAGCGGTGGGCCGGGGGCAGACGACAGGTCTGACTGCGACTCCACCCACCAACGCAAGTTATTTAAGACAGCACAGGGGAAGTGCCCCGCAGTCCCCCACCACTCCAGGGACTATCCAAAATGACGAAATGGAAGAATTCCCCTCAAAAGAATCTCCAGGAAATAATGACAGCTAACGAACCGATCAAAAAGGATTTAAACAATATAACAGAAAGTGAATTTAGAATAATAGTCATAAAATTAATCGCTGGGCTTGAAAACAGTATAGAGGACAGCAGAGAATCCATTTATACAGAGATCAAGGGACTAAGGAACAGTCAGGAGGAGCTAAAAATGCTATAAAAGAACTGCAAAATAAAATGGAGACAACCACGGCTCAGATGGAAGAGACAGAGAAGAGAATATGTGAACTAGAAGAAAAAATAATGGAAAGAGAGGAAGCTGAGAAGAAGAGAGATAAAAAATTCCAGGAGTATGAGGGGAAAATTAGAGAATTAAGTGATGTACTAAAGAGAAATAATCTATGCATAATTGGTATTCCAGAGGAGGAACAGAGGTGGAAAGATGTTGAAGGTGTACCTGAAGAAATAATAGCTGAGAACTTCCCTGATTTGGGAAAGGAAAAAGGCATTGAAATCCAAGAGGCACAGAGAAATCCCTTCAGACATACTTGAATCAATCTTCTGCACAACATATCATAGTGAAACTGGCAAAATACAAGGATAAAGAGATAATTCTGAAAGTAGCTAGGGATAAACGTGCTCTAACATATAAAGGGAGACTTATAAGACTTGTGACCAATCTCTCTACTGAAACTTGTCAGGCCAGAAAGAATGGCAGGAAGTCTTTAATGTGATGAACAGAAAAAATATGCAGCCAAGAATCCTTTATCCAGCAAGTCTGTCATTTAGAATAGAAGGAGAGATAAAGGTCCTCCCAAACAAACAAAAACTGAAGGAATTCGTCACCACTAAACCAGCCCTACAAGAGATACTAAGGGGGATCCTGTCAGACAAAGTACCAGAGACATCTCTACAAGCATGAAAGCTACAGACATCACAATGACTCTAAATCCGTATCTTTCTATAATAACACTGAACGTAAATGGACTAAATGTGCCAACCAAAAGACATAGGGTATCAGAATGGATAAAAAAACAAGACCCACCTATTTGCTGTCCACAAGAGACTCATTTTAGACCTGAGGACACATTCAGATTGAAAGTGAGGGGATGGAGAACTATTTATCATGCCACTGGAAGTCAAAAGAAAGCTGGAGTAGCCATACTTATATCAGACAAACTACACTATAACTTAAAGGCTGTAACAAGAGATAAAGAAGGGCATTAAATAATAGTTACAGGGTCTATCCATCAAGAAGAACTAATAATTATAAATGTCTATGCGCCGAATACGGAGCACCCAAATATATAAAACAATTACTCACAAACACAAGCAACCTTATTGATAAGAATGTGGTAATTGCAGGGGACTTTAACACTCCACTTACAGAAATGGATAGATCATCTAGACACATGGTCAATAAAGAAACAAGTTCCATGAATGATACATTGGATTAGATGGACTTGAACAGATATATTTAGAACTCTGCATCCCAAAGCAACAGAATATACTTTCTTCTCCTGTGCACATGGAACATTCTCCAAGATAGATCACATACTGGGTCACAAAACAGCCCTTCATAAGTATACAAGAATTGAGATCATACCATGCATACTTTCAGACCACAATGCTATGAAGCTTCAAATCAACCACAGGAAAAAGTCTGGAAAACCTCCAAAAGCATGGAGGTTAAAGAACACCCTACTAAAGAATGAATGGGTCAACCAGGCAATTAGAGAAGAAATTAAAAAATATATGGAAACAAACGAAAATGAAAATACAACAATCCAAACGCTTTGGGATGCAGCAGTCCTGAGAGGAAAATACATTGCAATCCAGGCCTATCTCAAGAAACAAGAAAAATCCAGGCCTATCTCAAGAAACAACAAATACAAAATCTAACAGCACACCTAAAGGAATTAGAAGCAGAACAGCAAAGACAGCCTAAACCCAGCAGAAGAGAAATAAAGATCAGAGCAGAAATAAACAATATAGAATCTAAAAAACTGTAGAGCAGATCAACGAAACCAAGAGTTGGTTTTTTGAAAAAATAAACAAAATTGATAAACCTCTAGTCAGGCTTCTCAAAAAGAAAAGGGAGATGACCCAAATAGATGAAATCATGAATGAAAATTGAATTATTACAACCAATCCCTCAGAGATACAACCATTATCAGGGAATACTATGAAAAATTATATGCCAACAACCTGGACAACCTGGAGGAAATGGACAAATTCCTAAACACTCCCACACTTCCAAATCTCAATCAGGAGGAAATAGAAAGCTTGAACAGACCCATAACCAGCAAAGAAATTGAATCAGTTATCAAAAATCTCCCAACAAATAAGAGTCCAGGACCAGATGGCTTCCCAGGGGAATTCTACCAGATGTTTAAAGCAGAGATAATACCTATCCTTCTCAGGCTATTCCAAAAAATAGAAAAGGAAGGAAAACTTCCAGACTCATTCTATGAAGCCAGAATTACTTTGATTCCTAAACCAGACAGAGACCCAGTAAAAAAAGAGAACTACAGGCCAATATCCTTCATGAATATGGATGCAAATATTCTCAATAAGATACTAGCAAATCGAAGTCAACAGCTTATGAAAAGAATTATGCACGATGATCAAGTGGAATTTATTCCTGGGATGCAGGACTGGTTCAACATTCGCAAATCAATCAATGTGATACATCACATTAATAAAAGAAAAGATAAGAACCATATGATCCTGTCAATCGATGCAGAAAAGGCCTTTGACAAAATCCAGCAACCTTTCTTTACAAAAACCCTCGAGAAAGTCGGGAGAGAAGGAACATACTTAAACATCATAAAAGCCATTTATGAAAAGCCCACAGCTAATATCATCCTCAATGGGGAAAACTGAGAGCTTTTTCCCTGAGATCAGGAACACGAGAAGGATGTCCACTCTCACCGCTGTTGTTTAACATAGTGTTGGAAGTTCTAGCATCAGCGATCAGACAACAAAAGGAAATCAAAGGCATCAAAATTGGCAAAGATTAAGTCAAGCTTTCGCTTTTTGCAGATGACATGATATACATGGAAAATCCGATAGACTGCACCAAAAGAACTGGTACATGAATTGAACAAAGTTGCAGGATACAAAATCAATGTACAGAAATCAGTTGCATTCTTATACACTCATAATGAAGCAACAGAAAGACAAATAAAGAAACTGATCCCATTCACAATTGCACCAAGAAGCATAAAATACCTAGGAATAAACCTGACCAAAGATGTAAAAGATCTGTATGCTGAAAACTATAGAAAGCTTATGAAGGAAATTGAAGAAGATATAAAGAAATGGAAAAACATTCCGTGCTCATGCATTGGAAGAAGAAATATTGTCAAAATGTCAATACTACCCAAAGCTATCTACACATTGAATGCAATCCCAATCAAAATTGCACCAGCATTCTTCTCGAAGCTAGAACAAGCAATCCTAAAGTTCATATGGAACCACAAAAGGCCCCAAATAGTCAAAGTAATTTTGAAGAAGAAGACCAGAGCAGGAGGCATCACAATCCCAGCCTTTAGCCTCTGCTACAAAGCTGTAATCATCAAGACAGCATGGCATTGGCACAAAAACAGACACATAGACCAATGGAATAGAATAGAAACCTCAGAACTAGACCCACAAACATATGGCCAACTAATCTTTGACAAAGCAGGAAAGAACATCCAATGGAAATAAGACAGTCTCTTTAACAAATGGTGCTGGGAGAACTGGACAGCAACATGCAGAAGGTTGAAACTAGACCACTTTCTTACACCATTCACAAAAATAAACTCACAATGGATAAAGGACCTGAATGTGAGACAGGAAACCATCAGAACCCTAGAGGAGAAATCAGGAAAAGACCTCTCTGACCTCAGTCGTAGCAATTTCTCACTTGACACATCCCCGAAGGTAAGGGAATTAAAAGCAAAAATGAACTACTGGAACCTCATGAAGATAAAAAGCTTCTGCACAGCAAAGGAAACAATCAACAAAACTAAAAGGCAACCAAAGTAATGGGAAAAGATATTTGCAAATGACATATCGGACAAAGGGCTAGTATCCAAAATCTATAAAGAGCTCACCAAACTCCACACCTGAAAAACAAATAATCCAGTGAAGAAATGGGCAGAAAACATGAATAGACGCTTCTCTAAAGAAGACATCCGGATGGCCAACAGGCACATGAAAAGATGCTCAACACTGCTCCTCATCATGGAAATACAAATCAAACCACACTGAGATATCACCTCACGCCAGTCAGAGTGGCCAAAATGAACAAATCAGGAGACTATAGATGCTGGAGAGGATATGGAGAATCGGGAACCTTCTTGCACTGTTGGTGGGAATGCAAACTGGTACAGCCACTCTGGAAAACACTGTGGAGGTTCCTCAAAAAACCTATTAAAAATAGACCTACCCTATGACCCAGCAGTAGCACTGCTAGGAATTTACCCAAGGGATACAGGAGTACTGATGCATAGGGGCACTTGTACCCCAATTTATAGCAGCACTCTCAACAATAGCCAAATTATGGAAAGGGCCTAAATGTCCATCAACTGATGAATGGATAAAGAAATTGTGGTTTATATACACAATGGAGTACTATGTGGCAATGAGAAAGAATGAAATATGGCCCTTTGTAGCAACATGGATGGAATTGGAGAGTGTTATGCTAAGTTAAATAAGTCATACAGAGAAAGACAGATACCATATATTTTCACTCTTATGTGGATCCTGAGAAACTTAACAGAAACCTATGGGGGAGGGGAAGGAAAAAAAAAGTTAGAGTGGGAGAGAGCCAAAGCACAAGAGACTCTTAAAAACTGAGAACAAATTGAGGGTTGATGGGGGGTGGGAGGGAGGGGCGGGTGGGTGATGGGTATTGAGGAGGGCACCTTTTGGGATGAGTACTGTGTGTTGTACGGAAACCAATTTGACAATAAATTTCAAAAAAATTAAAAAAATGAATTATGTTTACTTCATAAACATGTCTGCTTATAAATTTTTATTAGTCCTTTATTCAACATTGCAGTTGTAATTTTTATACATTATACTACATAAAAGTAATAAAATGAGTAATTTAAAAATGCCATTATTTTATATAAGATCATATAATACGTATTATGAAGGGAAAGGAAACAATCCTTTTATAAACCCACATCTAGTTAGGTTTCCCAATGAAGGACCAGGGTATTCTCTTTATTAAAAACAAACAAACAAACAAACAAACAAAAAGCTCTGCTTTTAAGATTTACCATATAATTTATATTTTTTGCTATTATGAAATTGAGCTTTTAGTATTTCATGCTCTGTAACATTTTATTGCTTGTTTATAAGAAAATACAGATTTTGTACATTCATATGTACATTGCATTTTTCTAAATACATTTCTTCCAAATATAACTGGTTTCAATTTTACTTCCCTGTTAAAAATGAAATGATTATAAACATTGTCTTCTTTACAACTTTTGCCTTCTCTTACTGCACTGGTTAAAAACCCCAAATTTTTCAATATTGGGGTTAGTATCAGTTATCTGTATTTTATAAGAAATTATAATGGGAAAATCTATTGTTTTACTATGAATTTCACTGATGCTTGATTTCAGATAGTTTTTATTTATCCACTTAAATAAATAATATTTTTTACTTTCATTAATATTTTTCATTACAAGTTAATTTTAGAATTATATAATACATTCCTATTAGATTTAACCTGTATTTCTAAAATATGTATTTTAGAGAGACAGAGTGCAAGCAGGAGAGAGAGGCAGAGGGAGGGAGAGAATCTTAAGCAGGCTCCACACTTAGTGCAAAGTCCCACACAGGGCTCTGTCCCACAACCCTGGGTTCATGACCTGAGCTGAAATCAAGAGTCAGACACTCCCTTGACTCAGCCACTCAAGCACCCCAATCTGTGTTTTTCTCAAATGGTCTCACAACGTGATAAATTTTGATAGCAGGCTTTTGAATGTAGAGCAATTCAGCCTACCATGAAATTCACCATCTATGACCCGTCACTATATGTAACTTTCTAAAAGTGTGAAAATTCACATATTATATATTAAATAAGTCATTTGGTTTTTTTTCTAGATTTTGGCAGCAAGTTTATTCTAGTTATAAAAGATGGTTTGGCAAAATCCTTTTTTTTTTTCCTATTCTAATAGCATTTTTACATAGAATTACTTATGTATTAATAATAACCTTTCAGCCCTGTGCCAGGTCACAGGTCTGTGAGTTTTTTTTTTCTCCTTTATCACATAAGTATTTTTTGTTAAGGTTTTCTGTATCTTCTTGGGTCCACTTTTGACAATTTATAAAATTATTATAGTCAATTTTAAATGTATTCATATCAATAATATATTATGGTAACTTTTCATCTCTTTTATCTGTTTCAATATCCCCTTTATAATTCTCTGTGATGGCCTCTTGTACTTACTAAATTTTCGTAGTTCACTTAAAAAATAAGCTCTTAAAATTATATATCTATAACATTTTTTAACATTTCTAAATAAGTCATATCTTCTCTGAATTTTACCCCTTCCTTTGTTTTTATTTTCCATACCTTTAATATAGAAAATGGATTCATTTATTTTTATTGAATTCTTATGACAAAATTTACAAATTTGTATCTTTGCATCCAATTAAATTCAACATTTCCTAATGCCCACAAGGTTTTGTAAATACTTTTTTATGATTTTTAAAAAACTTTTAACGTTTAATTTTGAGAAAGAGACAGAGCTCGAGTTGGGGAGGGGCAGAGAGAGAGGGAGACACAGCATCTGAAGCAGGCCCCAGGCTCTGAGCATAGGTCCCGACACAGGGCTCTAACTCACAACCACAAGATAATGACCTGAGCTGAAGTCAGATGCTTAATCCCCTGAGCCACTCAGGCGCCCATTGTAAATCTTTTTAGTAAAGCACATGATACATAGGGAAAAGTACACAAATCCTAAGCATACAGTTTGATGAATATTCACAAAATGAACACATTGGAATAGGCACCACTCTCATCAGAAAATAGAATATTAAGAACACCTTAAAAGTCTCCTTGGGCTCTTCCCAGCTAATATTCCTTCTCCAAATGTAATCATTATTATGACTTTTGTTATGATAGAGTATTTTTGTCTATTTTTGGATTCTACACACATAGAGTCATGTACAATGCCTTCTTTTCTTCTTGTCTTCATTTGCTCAATATAGTATTTGTGATATTTGTATTGTTGCATGTAGTAGTTATTCATGGTATTCCATTGCATGAATGTACCACAAGGTAGCTAACAATTTTATGATTGATTGGTATCATTTCTAGTTTTTGTTTTTCTCAAGTTTGGGATGAATACTAAGAACATGATGTGAACATTCTTCTCCATATACGTAGGTGAACTTATGATTACATTTCTGTGAATTATATACCTTATAATAGAACAGACGATTTATAAACTATACTTATTTTCAATATGTAAATCCTGCCAAATTAGTTTCCAATGTAGAATTATACGTTATATTATACAGCCTTACAATTTCTTTTCAGAAAGTTCTATAAATTTAATAAGAGACAAAGAAAATACTATAAAAATATTTAAATTTTTTTTTAATGTTTGCTATTTTTGAGAGAGGAAGAAAAAGACAGAGTGCGAGTGGGGAAGGGGCAGAGAGAGAGGGAGACACAGAATCTGAAGCAGGCTCCAGGCTCCAAGCTATCAGCACAGAGCCTGACACCAGGCTCAAACTCACAAACCATGAGATCATGACCTGAGCACAAGTTGGATGCTTAACTCACAGAGCCACCCCAGAGCCCCCTACCTTTAAAATTTTTTAAATGTTTCTATACAAATTATTTTTAATATGTGTACTATGTTTCACTAATATATAAATATATATAATTAAAACAGTCTACTTAGTGACTTACATGTTTCTATATTATTATATATTAGTTGCTGGTATCACTTGTACTTTTTCATTAAAAAAATCCCAGTATGTCAATAAATTTGAGGAAATTACAACATACTCTTAAAATAAGCCAGTACATTGACTGGCAATAGCTTTGTATGTAAGTGATTCACTGTGACTAATGGGTATTTAAAGATCCTCATCAAACATTGTTTATAAATATTCATGTAAAATATTCTGGTTTGCACATGCTGATCAAGGAATATTAGTAGTCTACTAACATGAAAACAAAAGGACTATGATAAAATCACTACAACTCTTAGGACAGTACATTTCATATAGTAGTGGTTCAATAAATTTTATTTCCTTTTCCATTCTTAAAAAATATTTATTTGGGGAGAGTGCAAGTGGGGAAGGGACAGAGAGAGAGAGGGACAGAAGATCGGAAGTGGAGTCTGCACTGATAGGCTGACAAGCAGTGAGCCTGATGTGAGGCTCAAACGTAGGTACTGTGAGATCATGACCTGAGTCAGCCAGGCGCTCCTCAATACATTTTTCTTAACGTAGTTATGGTCTTAAGCTATAGCAACTCTCTTTCATGTGAATACACTATTTTTAAAAATCAAATCTTCCTAAGAAATGTTTTATATCAAAGTTGTATTTCTATGTGGTTAATATATAATACTAAAATTTAAGGGTATGAAATGTTGAGGCACACATTTTAAAGGATTTGTCTCAAATTTAATTGGGATATTTTATTTATTTAGGTAATTAGTGTGATGGTATGACTGTTTCATCTTTGTGATTTTGTGTTTGTCAGAATATAGAATCAATTTGTAATAAGTGTTCTAAATGCAATATTTTTATTTATGCATATCCTGGCTTGTTTAATAAATGGCTTAATACATTTGGTTCTTTATTTTATCAGTATGTATATCAGATTTAATGCATGACAATTATCCTATCATAATAGCAGACTTTAACATTAAAAGTGCCTATATATAATGTGGCGATAGATAATACAACAATCCTCTCTTGGATGTGCCTAAGAATGATTTTTTTCCAGTAAGTACATCAAATCCATGAATATATTTTATAGCTAATACCTCCATACTAAGAAAAGAATAAAGAGACTACATTTATATGAAGAAATATTAATAAAAGCACTGGAGTCGTTGACCCATGTCACAGCTAATTAGAATCCATTCATGCCAGGAGGAATGATTTGTTGAAAATAAGCTTCAAAGGCACTAGTTAAGACTTTTTTCTCCCCTTAAATCTCTAATCTGTAGTACTACAGTGATAAATGCATTTGGGTGGTATTTTGTTATATTCATGTAATCTTCCCTTGGAAAAGTATAGTTTTATTTTTTGAACTTTCTTACATTTCAAAGAACAAAACTAATTAATATTTTAGTAAAAGCATTTTCTATACTTTACTAAATATTTTCACTAGAATATTGCACTCTTGAAATAGTAAGTCCTATAAGTTAATAAATTTAGGTGAGGTAAATTTTTTGGAATAAATCAATATGCTGAATAATATTTGGAATAAATCAAATAGATATACAAGTATTTTTGTATTTGTTTTTCTTAAATTGTCACTTCCATTATCTCTATATTTGTCTATATGTACATGAGAAATAATTTCATTTCTTAAGCCAGCACTAATATCAATACATTATGTGTGACTTCTGCTAAAAAATGCAATAGAAATAATTTTGATCAGTTTATTGTTATATCTTTATATATCTGTTCCTCTTTGGATGACACTAAACACTTCACTTATGGGAAATGTAGGCATTCATCCAATGATATAACATGTTTTTTAATGTCTTTTATAACAGACTCTGTGTTAACTGCAAATACAAAATGAGAATATATATATATAGTTTGTCTTTTCCAAGCTTATGCTAAACAGGAACCCAAGAGACAATGGTTTAACTATAAACCAACCATTTTTTTTAAATAAGGATATGCAGAGGGTGCTAAAGGGATTGAGCAACTAGGTTCATTTCTGAAAGTTAGCTCTTTCTAGAGTGTTAAAACATTGTACTAAGATTTGAGTAATGGTAATTAATTCTGCAAATAAGAAATCAGTGTTACAAGGGTATAGTAGGCAAATAAAACAGGATCTATTTAGTCAGTCATCAAGAAAATAATGAGCATCTACCATATTACCAGAGGTGAGGATATATTGGTAGATAGATAGATACATAGATAGAGATAAACAAGTATAGAATTGCACATGCATTGTCCCTAGGGAAAATCACTGTGAATATGCTAAGCATGCTAATTTATCTTGAGTAACAGTGTTCCCCTTTCCCCTTTCCACACACACATTGGTTGCCAATCTTGGGTACAAGTACGTGCATACTTCTCACATATGAGCTAGTCTCCATATTTGCAATTCAAAACGTTCCCTTCTTAGTATTATAAATTAATCAGATACACTTATGCAAATGACAGATTTTCCAACAGGAGACAGCTAATTTCATATTCAGCTACAAAATTCAAAGCCATGTCAGGAGTCATTACTCCCTAGTTTCCAAGATCTCAAGCTGACGCCATTTTTTCTCAATTTCTGATGTACTTTCTCATGATATGTATCTTTCAGGTTAAACAAACCAAAAAATACAATGGTGAAGGAAAATTACATAATAATGAAAAAGTTCTTCCTTAATTTTTTTTTTAATTGACAAGCATCAAATAACAGACACTGAGCCAATCTATGGTAATGAAGACTATAGTCCAAGAACACAGATGCTTCATTGGTAGTGGAGTAGAATCCTTAGATTGCAAATCTGACTGACCCTGATTATATTTACGAGAGATTTGTTGTTGTTGTTGTTCATAGCTCTCCATGGTGATACCTGATATTAGGGACTATGGGAGAACTCTGTAAAAGTCAGTCTGCTTTACAACAGTATAAAATTACTTTAGCAGTATAAAAATCACCAGCTCTTTGACATATTTCCAGCAGTTGTCTTCACACACTTAGCTGTTCTTTCATTTCAGAAATGAGGACTCTCTTCACTAGTACCAATTTCAGAATCTTATTTGTTAGGTCCTTTTTCCTTTTTCCTTTGAATAATGACCTGGTCCTTAGAAATCATTTTTCATTACCCTCAGCAGTGAGAACTTTACTAGAGTTATATTAGCCTTCATTTTATGTCCTTCTGTCTTACTTACCCCTTTATAGATACTAATTTTGGCTCAGATTATGTCCTATATGATTTTTCTTTATGATGGATAACATCAGGAATAGGATGCCAAACTAGAGAACACAACAGGGACCTGGATGAGCACAAAAACCCTCCATTTTTCTGTTTATTTTAGACTATGCTCGGTACTAGTTTGTATAATACCTTTAGTAAGGGACAGAATTTTTCTTTTGCAAAGTGGCATAGCACTTGGTTTCTTGATCACAGGGTTTTGGATCACAGGTTATATTCAGAAAGTCCTCTCCTAACAAAGTTATATCATTTTTTTTTGTACCAAGGAGCCAAGTTCAACAAATACTCTTTTCTTATTATTATCACATCTTAACTGCTGTAAGAAGTAGTCAACATCTTCCTGTGTCGATAGCCTTTATTATTCTAAGAACATGGTCAGAATCCAAGGTAATCCAAGGTAGGCACAATGTCATTGGGTTCTGAATGTTTTGAATCAAAGTCTCAAGTACCATCTTTATTTTTCTTCTCCACTTCCATCTGCTCTATGGCTTAAGGTGGAAATAAAACTGCTGGAATCTTCAAGTTTACATACGACATAACATGTCTTATTTGAGAGAAGAAGGAAATAAGGAAGAAGTTAAAAAGAAAATAGTTTTCCATTTCTGATTCAGAAAATCTCAGGAAACTTTTTACACGGTTAAAACTTATAGTCACTAACACGTTCCTTAGTGTAGTCACTAAGAAATTATGATTGGCTTAGATTAGGTTATGGATCATTACCCCGGCTTGGGGTATTGAAAATTACCATGAGAAGGAAAGAATAGCAGTGATATCACCATGAAACTTAGAGTTGCCCTATTTTTTCAGCTTTATTGAAGTATAATTGATAAATAAAAATTATAGTTTGTAAAACATGGTGATTAAATATATGTATTCCATATATTGTGTATTCCATATATATGTATTCCATATATTATGTATTCCAAATTAAGTTATTCAATGCACCCATCACATCACATATTTAACTTTTTTTTTAATGCAAACACTTTAGTTCTACTCTCTTAGCAAACTTCAACTATAAAATACAGTATTATCAGCTATGGTCACTATGTTATACATTAGATCCTCAGACCCTATACATCTTATAACTAAGAGTTGGTACCCTTTTACCAATTTTTCCCTATTTCCCCCTCCTAACCCCAGCCCCTGGCAATCACTATTCTGCTCTCTTTCTGTGAGCATGACTTTCCCCCCTTTCTTTTTATTCCACATATAAGTGATACCATGCAGTATTTGTCTTTTTCTTTCTGGTTTATTTCACTTAGCATAATGCCCTCCAGATTCATCCATATTGTCACAATGGCAGGATTTCCTTCCTTTTTAAGGTTGAATAGTACTGTTTTATCTCCCCCCCACCCCGTCATCTATGTAACATCGATCTATCTTTATCCACTCATCCACCAGTGGAAACTTAGGTTGCTTCCATTTCTTAGCTATTGTAAATAATGATGCAATAAATCTGACAGTGCAGATAGCTATTCAAGATAGTGATTTCATCTTCCTCATATACGACCCACAAAATATGATTATTGTATCATATGGTAGTTTTTTACACTTTCTGAAATATCTGTATACTATTTTTCATTGTAGCTGTACCAATTCCCATCAATAGTGTATACACAAATTGCCTTTTCTCCACATCCTTACCAGCATTTATCTCGTCTTTCTTATAATACGCATAATAACAGGTGGGGGGTGATATCTCATTGTAGTTTTGATTTGTATTTGCCTGATTATTAGTGATGTTGAGCACCTTTTTATGTACCTGTTGACCATCTGTATGTCTTCTTTGGAAAAAAAAAATGTCTATTCATTTCCTCTGTCCATTTTTTAATTGGATTGTTTATTTTTTAGGTGTTGAATTGTATGACTTCCTTGTATATTTTAGATATTAACCCCTCATCAGATATATAGCTTATGAATATATTTTTCCCATTCTGTAAGTTGCCTTTTAATTTTGTTGATTGTTTACTTTGCTGTGCAGAAGCTTTTAAGTTTGATGTATGCTCACCTGTTTATTTTTGCCTTTGTTGCCTTTACCTTTGATGTCAAATACAAAATATATTGCCAAGATCAATGTTAAGGAGCTTACTCTTTATATTGCCTCCTGAGATTTTAATGGCTTTGGGTCTTATTCAAGAATTTAATACATTTGAATTGATTTTTTATGTATGGTGTAAGATAGGGATCTTTTGCAGGTAGCTTTCTAGTTTTCCCAACATCACTTATTGAAGGGAATACTATCCTTTC
The DNA here is from genome assembly GCF_018350215.1 of Panthera leo. Classification (NCBI taxonomy): domain Eukaryota; kingdom Metazoa; phylum Chordata; class Mammalia; order Carnivora; family Felidae; genus Panthera; species Panthera leo. Next base: position 43,467,344 of record NC_056679.1, on the reverse strand, counting down.
CCCCATAATATATTCCTGGATTCTTTGTCAAAAATTAATTGACAATATACACATGAGTTTATTTCCGGGGTTTCTATTCTCTTCATCAAATGATTAAATAATTGTTTTAATGGATTAGCTACATATTACTATATGTCAGTTATCATGATAGGATTGGACTGCAAGAGCTAAAATTAAAAACGGATTTAGGACAGAAGAACAATGGGTGCATAGGAAACCATTAAGAGGCCACTTCTAAAATCCTGATGAGGAAAATAAGAGTGTTCAAAAAGAATGAAAGGGCGCTGGGAAGGGGACTTCAGTAATTTGCAGTTGGTATAAGACAGAGAAAAGTCAAAGATAACTCCCAGATTTCTGACTTGGACAATTGTGTGGTGATAGTATCAATCCCTGAGAGACTTCATGCAGAAGGATCAGTCAGAAATACTCTAACCTATTTGACACACTGGCTTAATTAATCTGTGGAACAGACTGATATGCTGAATAATTTGTTCTATCCTAAATTTAGACAGATATTTTCCTTTCGGCTAATCAGTAGAAAGGTAAAACATCACTTACAAATTGAAAGTTGTATGTAAATATATCACCTCTGTAAACAATGAGGAACGGAGTCTTCTGGTTGGTTTATTATTTTCTTCAATTATCAAGAATAATAAGTATCGGGGCGCCTGGGTGGCGCAGTCGGTTAGGCGTCCGACTTCAGCCAGGTCACGATCTCGCGGCCCGTGAGTTCGAGCCCCGCGTCAGGCTCTGGGCTGATGGCTCGGAGCCTGGAGCCTGTTTCCGATTCTGTGTCTCCCTCTCTCTCTGCCCCTCCCCCGTTCATGCTCTGTCTCTCTCTGTCCTAAAAATAAATAAAAAAAAAAAAAAAAAAAAAAAAAAAAAAAAAGAATAATAAGTATCATGACCAATATCAAATTCACTGATAACTTTCTTTTACACATATTTTTAAAAATTCACAAGAATCTTGTGAATCTGATATCATTAGTTCTATTTTTTGACTGAGAATACTGAGGCACAGAGAAATTAAAGACACTTGTTCAGGTTCACATGGTTAAAGCAGGAGTACAAAAGAGAGCAAGCCAAAATGTGAATGCACATTTAAAGTCTCTGCTTTAATATTCCACTAACCAAAATAAACCAGATGATGGAGTCCAGAGCTAAGTCTAATTCTCTTCACCGCAAAATCACTTGGCAAGGAGGAAAGTAAATAATTTGAAATAATGAATCATTCTACCAAAGAAGTAATAGACAGACTAGAAGAAAAACCATGTATTCCTCTGGAATGGATTGCCAATAGCTGATTTTTATAACATTCTCCTCTTCAAATCACTGAAAGCACAATAGAGTACTTTGTATAAACAGGATCTTAATTGCCCTCTGATCCTTGAACCTGTTTTATAGCAGCTACTACCTTCTGACATCCGTGAGCCAACACATCTCATAAGCACACCTTCGTCTTTACCAGTAACTTGAATATCTCTAAAACAGTAAACTTAGAATATCCAATGTTTTACCATCTACTAATACATTTCCACTTGCTCAAATGATCATGAGTGTACTTTTCAAACATACCTATTTCTCCATTGACCCAGTATATATTTTTCTATCTGCAAGCACATTCTTAGTTCAGTTTGGCACCCATAGGTTTGTAACCTGAAAATCTTAAAATCAAATTACCCCTGATATTATCTTCTTGAGTTTTTTCAGTGAATGAGTTATTTATTGTTCAGTTATTGAAAACTTCCATTTTAGCAGACTGATTTTTGAATAAATACATGACTTTGAAACTTAAATTGACTCTCATATGTATTCAATCAATTAAATCTAGCCTCCATTTTCCACATCTGAGCAAGATAATTTTATACTTACTTTCTTTGAACCTCTAAAATTTTAATTCAGTTTTTTTAATATTTAAAAATTATTAATAAATTAATATTAACAGGCCATTCTCATCATCTTTCCAACAAGCTTAAGAATCTGCTGAATATACTTCTTATCTTCTCTGCCCTATTTCAAGGGAGGAAGTTATCTCTTTCCTTTACAAGGGAAATACCCAATAGTTATGCTCAGGAACTTACCCTTTTGGTCTCTGAAAGACTTGGCTCTGTTCCTTTTTGCATGCTCTGTATCATATGTTTTCCTTTTCTATTGTATCATCCCCATTGGTATAATGATATAAGTGGAACAAAACAAAATTCTCTTAAGCTTTAGATGCTCTACATCTCTGCATAGCTACTTTTTATTTTTTTATTCTGTAATAATTTGTTGTGCTGTTTCTTTCTTCCAAACTCCAAATCATCCTACAAAACAATATAACCTGCCTTCATGCCCATTAATCCACTAAAGCTCTTTTTATGAATGTCATCAACAATCTCCAGTGTGTTTTTTTTTTTTTAATTTTTTTTAAACGTTTATTTATTTTTGGGACAGAGAGAGACAGAGCATGAACGGGGGAGGGGCAGAGAGACAGGGAGACACAGAATCAGAAACAGGCTCCAGGTCTGAGCCATCAGCCCAGAGCCCGACGCGGGGCTCGAACTCACGGACCGCGAGATCGTGACCTGAGCTGAAGTCGGACGCTTAACCGACTGAGCCACCCAGGCGCCCCAACAATCTCCAGTTTTTAAAATCAATGGGCCCTCTCTGTTATCTCTTACTCATACTGTCAATGTTATTTAATGTGGTTCATCACACCACCTTTAAGAACAACCTTCATCTCTTGGCAACTCTGACAATACTCTCTCATGTGTGGTTCACTGCTTGCTATCTAGACATAAACAGTCCAGACTTCTCAGAATATTTCAGTTGTGACTCCTTCATTACCTAATCTCTAAAGGTTGGTATTTCTCAGGGCTCTGTACTTTAAGTTCACATTTTTTCTCTCTACACTTTGTATTGATGTAAATGCCACCTGTGATCTGATGCCTCTTAAATATATACAAGTAAAGCACATAATATCCACATAAAGTTCTAGGGAATACATTCCTATGCACTAAAATAAAATAATAAAAATGAATTTAAAAAGTTAATCTTTACTCAGAAAAATATAAATTAACATTTCTCCTACTGCTAATTTCTATGTTAGTGCTTGTTGTTTGGCTTGAGAACCTAATATAACTGCCTGTGCTATTATATTTTCAATCCATCAATGGTGAAAACTAGAAGTAATTTTATAGTAATTATATTAAACTACTTATCTTGATATTAAAATATGTCATTTAGAATCCAAATTACTATCTCAGCCAGTTGCAAAAAACATGGTTAATTGTCATTCTGAATAAAACAACATAAGTAAATTTTCATTTTGAAAAATTCCTAGAAATATATCCATTTCCCTAACTGAAGATCTATTCTTTTTCTATTATCTGAAATATTGGATTTACAGCTAACAAAAGCTTCTAAACTAAAAGCACTGTCATAGTTAATTAGTGAGAAAATACTAAATGCATAGACAGTTTGATTTTATTTTGTTATTTCTCTACACATGCAATGATACTAAATATTTCAACTAATAACTTCTGAAGGGAAAAATGGAAATTCGATAAATTCTCATTTTCTTTGAATTGAAAATGTTTAGACTTTCTCACAAATGAAATCTTACATCATTTTTATTGCTAATTATCTTTAAATTAGCAGCATCTAGGGGAAAATTATTTCATTTGGAATCCATACTGTTATCAAAGCTGGTTGTGAAATGCTATAATGCAGTTAATCATGTGTACTCTGAATGTTTCTGTCCAGTTAGAGACAGAATGAAGAATGATAGAGCACTTATAAAAGTCTATAATTTTAGTTTAGGCAGTTGCAAACAATGGCTAACACTTATATTACTTACTATATACCAGACTTGACTCTCAATGCTTTTATGCCAGTTATCCTGTAAATGCTTCAGATCAGTTCTCCAATGTCTTTTCAACCTTTGGGAACCTGAACTGCTTGGACCATACCTGTGGGCTTACTTATATTTGGTTTCTAATAGGATTTAACGAATGGGAAAATATGGCACAATATAAAAAGGAGTGAAGGAGCAAGGGGAGAGTATATGTTTCGCTAGCTTCATTTTAGTGCGATCAATTTGGACTGGTTGGGTGCTGTAATTTGCAGATCTTCTCAAGGCTGCTTATCTATACAATTGTCTCTATAGAAGTTACTGTAGGAACTGTGCATTCCCCAGTCTTTTCACATTTGGAGTGGCAACATCTCCGCCATCACTGGTCCTAGGGTACTGAAGTATCCCTTGTGAGTTTTTTTTGTCCTTCTCATACATTTGAATAGTTGTTTTTCCCTCCTCATTGGTACAGCCATGTGTAACTTAGCACCTTAATCTCTACCAATAATCATTGGGATGGGCACATTTCACCTCCATTTTGCAGATGAGAATTGAAGCAGAGTAGGTTTAGGTCACGCAGCTGGTATGTGGTAGAACTGGGATTCACGTCAGTTAATTTAAAAATAAAAAAAAGATTTATTCAACAACCGCACAGATTCAACACATACATGCAACACACAGACACATCCTGAAATATTACAGTCATGTCAACATTATAGGAGCATTTTAATAACTTTCTATGAGAAAAAAAAAATAGCCTAGGAGTAGACCATTTGCAATGATCATTGTAATCCTTCTAATAATATTACTTGGGAAATATTTTTAAATGAGGACATAGGCTCATGAAAGTGACCAAATTTGGTCAAGGGGTCATATTGATTAAGGTTTTCTAGGGAAGTTTGTAATAAGCTGACACAAACCCATAATAAAGGACATGGCTACATTAGTCTTTTGTTAACCACAGCAGATATTAGTATAAAGAATGTGAGTGTTGCAGGAAGAAAAGTATGGAGTATCTCACCAGAAGTGTACAGACCTATGGGATTCTGCTAGCAAATGTCTCCAGGGCAGGAGAGGATCCTGCTGAGTATATGGGACTCTGGATTCCTACTTATGGCAGTCTTCAAAAAATTATTTTCCAAGGGACAGGGATCCCTCTGAACGTCTAAATAATTAACAAGATATGACTAATGAAAAAAAGCATAAATTCACTTAGATACCATGAACAACTAAAAGTTGTTTTCTGTGTTGAAGAAAAGCAAAGTGCTGCAAAAAAAATATGATTTCTCAATGAAATCAAACTCACAATTTCAATGAACCAGTCATCTGCCTACTTGTGGCTGCTAATCCTGACAAAATCATTGTTTCTTGGGCAGACTTGCCTCTCCCTGGTGACTGACCCTCCTACCATCACTCTGGGTTCACTGTAAGGGCACAATCCTTCCTCTAATGTCTCTCATTGTAACACTATGAGACTTTTTGAGTGTTTACTGAAAATGGGAAGAAATTATAACATAGGTGATAATTTAAATTCCCTGCACAAGCCTTTGCATCATGTACAGTCCAATTTCTTTTAGTCTTTGCTTGTCTATATATTTATATTAAACATGCAACAACCCCAGAGGATAAATTAATTGTTTTCTAGTCCCAAGATAAGACTGAACCTTTAACATCAACATTTTCTGTCATAGCAATGAGTCATCACTTGTCAAATGTCTTTTCCTTTTCTTACTCTATATTCTCCCCCTAGGTATTCTAAACCATGCCCAAAGAAAATATATTTCTGGTCTAGACATTCAAAATCCCTTCAGTGAGTTTCATATTTGTATATACAAGTCTATAGATGATTGCTTCTATTTGAGGTCTCAAATTTACCTTGCATCAAACTATTTAAATACAACATCATAGTCTCCTAACCCTTAAAAATGTTGTCCTCTTCTGGGGCTCCTGTGTGGCTAGTTGGTTAAACAGCTGATTCTTGATTTCGGCTCAGGTCATGATCTCACAGTTCTTGAGATCCAGTCCCCTTTCACAAGGGTGAGGACAATATTTTATAAAGATTTACAAGGCTTAAATATTTTAACAATATGTGCATACACATTTTGAGGATTTTTTTGGTTAGTTTTTCATAGATATTCTATAAACATGGTGATATAAAATACTATTTTTTTTCAACTTGTCAGCTTAATGTGAACTTCAGTTAGATACCATTTTCCCCAATCCTGGAAGATCTTTAAAGAAACTAGAAAATACTGATATAAGAAAAAACTAATATATAATTAACAAAATAAGACTTTAGGGTGGTAAAGGCAAAATTTTACCTTCACTCTCTTAGAGTTTTCCAGCTGGGCTTGAGAATTAAATTGACGTAAGACAGATTAACAGGAGAAATGCATACAAATTTCTATAACTTTTACATGACAGAGTTCTCATAAAGAATGAAGGAATTGCGGAACCTATATGCTTTTATAGTAGGCTGAACAAAGAGAAATTATGGAAGGGTAATTATCTATGTAGAGAGGATAAAGGAAGATAAGAATTATTTTGAAAAGTTCTGTTTGTATAGAATTATTTATACATAATTCTTTCTGTCTCAGCTTCTTGTTCTAGATAAGAATGTTACTTTCTTCTGAAAAGGGAGGACATTTTTCACATAGGCATTTCATCTCTTGCTTTTAAGAAAAAGAAGGAAGGTCAGAGTGTTTTTCTCACATTCACTGTTTTTGAGTGCTTTTTACTCAAAATAATGTTTATGTCAAAGTGACATCTGTTGGGATAGCATATCCTGTCACCCTTTGTCAGCAAGTAGGGAAAGGTTTCTATGTATATGTTCCCTTGTTTATAGAAGAATACTAACTTCTTTTTTCTAGAAATGCCATAGAAGTGAGATATAAAAAAAGAGGTTTATTTCTATCTCCAAATACAAGTTACTTTAAAAACAATAACATTTATAGTTATATATGTTTTTCCCAGTATTACATTATAAGTACAAATGAATTAATTTTGGAATATGTAACTTTATTCGACTTAAACAATTACTCTTGCTAGTGTATGAACACTTTATTTTGAAATTATGACTATAATTAAATATCTAATCTTTAACATTAAAATGTAGTTATATCTTAAATTTATTAAAAAAGAGATGTAGTGATAAGAAATATTCTACAGAAGTGAAATCAAATGATACTAACATAGGGAAAAATAAACAGATAAAGGCCTTGTTGTCTGAAAATGAGGTATGGGCTGAAGTCTACAATCATATTTGCAAATATTTCTTGTAAATTCTTAAGTTTAAAGTTCATAAGACAACACAGAAACATTACAAAATGTTTAATTATAGAATTTAATACAACTACATATTAATTATACATCAATAATTTATTAAAGCATTCTACACCATGATTTTTATAATATTTAAACATACCTAGAGCTATATTTACTGGTATTTTTTGAAAGGTAATGTCATCATTGTTTGATCATACAGCTACTCTAGGTCTTTGGAGGATAAAGGGAAGGAACTGAATTTAGTGATGTCTACTATGTTAAAAACACACACACGTACACAAATTATGATAAACTTTTGCTTAGATGGAGGCAATCTTGAGCTTATCTTGAGTATCTAATACTAATTTTTTTCCTTTACACTAACTTTTAAAGTTTTTATTTAAATTAAAGTTAGTTAACATACAGTGTAACATTAGTTTCAGGTATACAATAAAGTGATTCAACACTTCCATAATCACCTGGTGCTCATCATAACAAATGCACTCCTTAATACCTGTCACCTATTTCATCCATTCCTTCCATCCACCACCCCTCCATTAACCATCAGTTTATTCTCTATAGTTAAGAGTGTGTTTTTTGCTTGCCCCCCCATTTCCCTCCCAACCTCTCTCTTTTTTTCCCTTTGCTTGTATGTTTTGTTCCTTGAATTCCACATATGAGTGAAATAATTTGGTATTTGTCTTTGTCTTACTTATTTCACTTAGCATAATACTCTCCAGCTCCATTCATGTCATTACAAAAGGCAAGATTTCATTCTTTTTGTGGCTGAACAATATTCCATTGTATATATAAACCACATCTTTAACCATTCATTAGTCAATGGATACTTGGTCTGTTTCCATATTTTGGCTATTGTAGATAATGTTGCTATAAAGATCGGGGTGCATGTATCCCTTTGAATTAGTATTTTTGTATCCTTTGGGTAAATGCCTAGTAGTACAGTTGCTGGATTACAGGGCAATTCTATTTTTAACTTTCTGAGGAACCTCCATACTGTTTTCCAGAGTGGCGGCTGCACCAGTTTGCATGACTACCGACGGTGCAAGAGGGTTCCCCTTTCTCCACATCCTTGCCATCCTTGTTTCTTGTGTTGTTGATTTTAGCCATTCTAACAGCTGCAGAGTGGTATCTCATTGTAGTTTTGATTTGCATTTCCCTGATGATGAGTGATGTTGAGCATCTTTTCATTCTTTACACTACTGACTAATCTGTTGATATACAAATATTCACCTAATATGTAAAATGAACAGTGTGAATGTATGAAGGTGATACTAACAGAGAATAAGCAAGAGGCAAAGAAGAAAGTGAATGAAGGAGAGAGAGAAACATAAGGAGAGAAAGAAATGGAGGGCAAAGAAAAAAACACAGCTCCAACAATCAAATAATGGGAGAATAAGTTGTATTTAACCAGTCTCTCTATAGGACAATCTTCATTGTATATCTAAACACATGAGACTTTCAACAAAAATTCTGTTCTCACTGCTCCTCCCTTGTGGAATCCCAGGGGAAATAAAGTTACTTAAAACTCTCACTTGGTAAAGGCTTTGCAAGTATTCCCAAACACCAATGTTTTTGGATGGATCTTCAGCTACTCCCACTGATCCAAATTACCCTCTTCCATAAACAACCATTCTTGTATCAAGTAAATAGAGAGGAAAGAGGCATTCCTAGGAAGTTAGTTGCACAGATATGATTAATTGAAAAAAACACAACTTTTCTATCTACTGAGCTATTGTTAGAAAAAAAATATTCAGTTTACTCTTTAGGGAACTCTAAGTCTAAAGAGTCTATCATTATTTAAAACATTTTGCAACAATTTGAATGACAAGCCTTTTTTCCACAAAGCAAACCACAACCAAGTTAACAGTTTTTATTTCTGAAATCCCAAGGATTGTTGACTTTGTACTCCATGAAATTCATTTTCCCTATATTTCACATATTTACAGTAGAAGTTAAAGTATCATATGCCTTTTACCCTGGTTTTAAACAAAGTTGTTATTTAATATTTGAAAATAAGATGTATCTGATAATTTATAAAACAAAGGCTTACAGAAGGGCTATGATACACACTTAACATTATGCTCTTAAAAAAAATATATGTAGTTACATAGCTTCCAGCATTGCATTTGTGATTCAAAAGACATATGTAATTTTTTATGCAAAACCATCTATTCAAAACACAATATTGGGGTGCCTGGGTTGCCCAGTTGATTAAGCTTCTGGACTCTTGATTTTGGGTCAGGTAATGATCTCATGGTTAGTGGTATCTGGCCTAGCTTCAGGCTCTGCGCTAACAGCATGGAGCTTGCTTGGGATTCTCCCTCTCCCTCCCTCTCTACCCCTCCCCCACTCATTCTCTCTCTCTCTCTCTCTCTCTCTCTCTCTCTCTCTCAAAATAAATAAAATTAAAAAACCCCACAATATTAATCAGAAAAATGTCTTTTTTGTATTTAAACTTCCCAAATAAATCACTTTATACCTGTGTTCATAGATCTTTAGAGTTCAGTTATCATTAAATAACAGAATGGTTAAGGCTATGAACTTCAAGTTCAGAGTAGCCTACTTCAGGTTTCAAATAAACCATTTGCTAGCTGTGAGTTTTCCATTAAATTACTTACCTCTTTAACACTTCATGAGGCATGCATGTAAAGTGTTTAGCCTTCATTGCATGGCATATTACATGTTCAATGATATTTGAAGGCACCATTAGTATCATTTTAAATGTAAATTATTGACACATGATAAATATAGCTACAAATGTGTTTTTCCTTTTGCTAAAAGTAACAGATTGGACAATTAATTGGACAATTAAATCTCAAGCATTTTAAGAAAACTGAATTTCAGAATCAATTTCAGTGATATTATATATATATATATATATATATATATATATATATATATATATATATGAAGCTTGGAACTTTATTTCATGCTGTTGAACTATGATATGAAATCCTTTTCAGTATAAGAAACTAACTTCATATTCTCTTTTTCTACTAAATCAGTTTGAAATGATTCTTTGGTGAAACAATATAAACAACTCTTTGGAAAAATATGTGGAGAATATATATATTCTATAAATGCATGTTACTTTTTTTTACTTCTCTCTATTTTTAAAAATTAATAGATATTTGGAGATCTGGCAATGTAGCATCTGAAGAAAATTAAATCCAGACAATGTTAAAGGCATGAAAGCCTGAAATTCCTACCCTAGTGTGAAAACCCTAAAGACTTTTTCTATCACCATTTTTTTTTTCTTCAGAATATTTTCTGGAGCTAAGTAGTTACTTTAAGCATTCTTCTTTATTGGTTATGTCCTACAGTGAATTACTGGGAAAACTATTGTTTTTGACCAGGTTAGCTAACATTTTCTTCACTGAATTCTATCAATTTTTTCTAGGATTGGGGAACAATCCACTCCTTATCATTTATTGCTCTCAGAACACTGATAACACCCATCAGTGATTTATGGATTATAATTTCAAATATGCAGTCAATTTCTACCATATATCACATTATCACATCTGTATAAATAAAGCAATAGAACTAGGAGAATGTTATGACACTTTTGAAGCAAGCACTTACCAAAAAATTATTTAAGTCTAACTTTAAAGTCAAATTCTTTCTTTTTTCCCACAAAGTCTCTCTCTTGCTCTCTCTGTCTCTCTCTCTTACTCTCTCTGTCTCTCTCTGTGTTTCTTTCAGTCTCTCACATACACACATATACAAACACACATGCATGTACTGTAATAGTGTGATAATGTAAAAAGCAAAAAGCAGTCGGACTGTCTTAAATATGTTGATGCAAATGATTACATTTTATAAAATATTCAAAGCCTTCAATCTTGTCCATTGTGGTTCTATTTATGTCCCTGAGACCGATAATAAAGTACCAGTATGACACTAAATTTTCAGCATTCAAGTGTCAAAAAAAAATCTTCAAAGTCAAATGAACTATAAGACAAATTCATGTTTAGATAAATAAAGTGAATGTAACAGTCGATCATGCAGAAATGCAATTAATTGTGCTGCATGAGTAAAGAAGGTCAAAGACAAGCTGTTTGCCTTTGTCAGCATTTTGAAGACACTGAAAATTCCACACCACCTAAATTAATCAAGGCCTATTTTCTTATAATATTACTAAATTCACACTACGTATTGCACCATAATTTCTGTAACATAGTTGCCACTATTAATAACACTTCATCTGTTTATAAGAAAATAATATTTTCCAAAATTATTGTAATTGGGTGATCTAGAAAATGTGTACAGCTTTTCTAAAAATATAGAACTATTATTTTATCATTTAAAAGAATTCTGTCTTTCCCTTTAATAGTAAGCCTGATCACTTTGACCTGAAATTCTTTTAAGTATATCATTTGGAAACTAATACATGTAGTATTCAATAAATAAGCTATGTACAGTATTATCTGATTTTTTAGAAGGGATTATCTACTGTTGTACAGCTCTACTTATTGTGTGAATAAATCTTTTTATGTTTCACTCCTCAAACAGAAAATTAGAAAATCAGTCCCATGAAAACATAGATAACAAGTTTGACTTGGAATTGTACACATTTTACATATCTATATATTTGTTGATGAAATACAGTCCGTATACATAATACTTATGTAATATAAAACTGTTTATTACTGTTACCTTATATTTACTGTGCTTACTTTCTCCACGAAATTGAGATCTCCTGTGTATCCCTTGCTAACCCAATTGGTCAGCAGTAACCTGGACATAAGGACTAAAATAGAAGAGATTAATGTGACATCCCAAGTTCATTTAAAGATATACATTGTAATCCAGGCTAAAATTCCCACTGACCCACCATGTCCTTATACACATAAAAGAGCAGGAAAGAATATATGGTACTTTAATGCTTATTTTTTTAATGCTCTCACTTTTATGATCAACAAACTTTAATATTTCTTGGAGACATGATTAAAACTTTAATTTTGTATATCCCAAGTTGCCTAATTTATAAATGGCAAGAAATCTGTCTCCTATTAGAGATGTAAAAGATATCTAAAAAAATGTGGAAAACAAAGAGTACTTTAATGGATAAACTGGGGCACCTGGGTGGCTCAGTCAGTTGAGCTTCTGACTCTTGGTTTTGGCTCAGGTCATGATCCGAGGGTCATGGGATCGAGCCCAGCGCTGGGCTTTGTGCTGAGCATGGAGCCTGTTTAACATTCTCTCTCTTTCTCCCACTGACCCCTTTCCTGCTCGTGCTCTCTCTGTCTCTAAAATAAAAATAAATAAATAAAGGATAAGCTATATAATGTTAAGATATACAAATAAAATCTGCATACAGACTGAGGAATATTGAGTACTAGGCTGCGGTTAAGACTGAATTCATTCTAAGTGCAATACCTTTGATTGAATGTCATATTTATAGCAATAAATGGGGAACAGAAAAGACTTCTACAATGCTTTTGTGTTCTATTCTTTTTCTTTTTAAATGTTTTATATTATGAAATATATCACAGAAAAGAGTGTTTAAATGACAGTTATTGAAATCAATATGAGGCATATTTTTCTATAGTAAGCCTCTATCTTAAGAAATAGAGATTATCATAAAAATTTGCATAATTTACCATTATATAAGCATATTAATAAATAGACTGATGTGTACTTATGTAAGCACCATGACTTTCTTGTTTTGTTATTTGAATACCCTTTTAAATAAAAAAAAATTATGTCCTAAAATAAAGCCCAAGTAATCATAAGGCATTTTAATTTCCATGAGTTTTAAGGAGAAAAATTTGACATATAAATTGCTATTGGGTAAGAATGTATAATGTGAGAGCTTTTTTTTTTTTTTAATGTTTAGTTTTGAGAGAGAGACAGAGTGCAAGAAGGGGAGGGGCAGAAAGAGGAAGACACAGAAACTGAAGCAGACTCTAGGCTCTGAGCTGTCAGCATAGAGCCTGACACGGGGCTCTAACTCAGGGACCAGGCCGTGTGATCATGAACTGAGCCAAAGTTGGACGATCAACTGACTGAGCCAACCAGGTCCCCCTTGAGAGCTTTTAATCAACAACTTTTATAAATCCTATAGAATAAAAGAGTTAGTATTTATAAACCCTAAAGAGCAAAGCTTATGTACTAAATCTTACAAGATTATTTTTCATTTTAAAAATCATTTTAATTCATTAGACAATTATGTAAAATTGTTTTCCTTTTCCTTTTTTATTAACAGTACATTTATAAATCTAATCTTTTGTCTGAAAGGGTAAATTCCTGAGGCTTCTCACAATGTTTATTTGTTTTTTTTATAACCTTGGAAGCATACTGCACATTCAAGCTTGAATATTCTATAAATTGCAGATTAAACCAAAATTATAGCCTTAAAGTAGTTGAAACCTTAATAATGGCTGAGATAAACTGAATTAAATTAATGTGATTTAAATTAAATTAAATTTACTTTTACAAGATACATGTCATGAGTATGCATGCCTTAGAAAAACAACTTTGAATAGTAGTAATCATGGGATATTGTATCAAAATATATTTGAGTATCAATTGATGCTTGCCATTTTGAATACCTAAAAATCCCCATTTTTGGCATATAAACTGTAATGTAATTTCAAAATTTGTCCATTTGGGAAATTCCACGTATTTAAAACATTGTATACTAAGTATAGTTTCATTTCAAGATTTTACATTCTACCTAAAATCTCACTGAAATAGCCTAAGGAATATAAATATGGGGAAAACCTACCGGAAGTTGGACACAATGGTTTCATTGCACAAGTCGTAGTTTAACACAAAAATATACAAATTCATCTTAAAAGACGTTTCCTTGCTATCCTGAACTGAGTCATGTAAATTTCTGATGCTCAGGGCAGCAGCAGTTGTGACTGACTTCATGAAGGGTATCAGACACTTGGAACTGTGTTTTCCCATAAAGATCTCAAAAAGGAAATCTTTTCAATTATCGAAGGGACATATAACATATGTATTTTGTCAAAAAATGGAAAACATATTTGTCACAACATTGTATTATAAAGGAGTATAGAGTCAATTGTCAAGTATTTCCTTTTTCTTTGCCACCAATAATTCAAGATCTGACTTAGATAAAGCCAACAAGAAAGTAATATGAAACAGATGGGAATTTGTAGAGGGTCAAATTAAAACTTAGAAAGAGATTTAAGAAATTTCCTAATTTCCTAACTATGAATTTTCCTAAATTCATAAGAGGAGCTTCTAAAATAACATTGTGTAAAATCATTGAACTTCTTTGCAAGTGACTAGAATTCCCTTAAAATATACTAGTTGAATCATCTACTTGGAAACATGACCTAGCAAAATTAAGCTACGATATTATTGTTATTTTACTAAGAAAAATTACATGTAATACATGAAAAGTGTTACTCTACATGCGCATTCATATACATGAAAATAATTGACTAGGAAAAAACTGTAATAAGAACCTACAAAATCTCTGACAAACCCACCAACCCATCTACAGTTCTAATTCAGGGAGGAGACCTGCAGTTTTAAAGAGGAAAACAAGACTTAGTTGGTATTCTGGTGTGCCACTAAAATAGATCACCTTAATGACCAAGGACTTATTTTCCAAACTTCTAGGAAGTTTGACTGCTTATGGCTAGCAGCTACATTTTTTTTTCTGGGTTATAGTCTATTACGAGGAGCTGCTTACCTAAGATCATGGCCAATATTCAGGGCCACCCTTATCCAAGATTTATTGATGGGAGATATAATAGTCTTATGCACTTTTTCCAATTCAGGACATCTGTTAAACACTAACTTAGTTTAAAAGCAGCTTTTAGAGAAATATCTGCCTAATCATTGGGAATATGACTGTTGTATCACACATGATGTGTCTATGCTTATCTTGATGTTTACCTTGCCAAACTGTCTTCCAAAGTGGTTGTCCCAATTTGCATTCCTACCTGCAATAAATAAGAGTTCCTGTTGTTACACAGCCTCACCAAATTTGATATTTTCAGTGGTTAGGGTTTTTTAGTCACTCTAAAGAGATTTCTTAATTTTTTTTTAATTTCCTTAAAGTATGTTGACCAACTTTTTGTGTCCTTTTTCCATACTGAATCTTAAATATTTTTATTAATGAAGTTCTGTTCAGACTTTTTGTTTTGTTTTTTTTTTGTTTGTTTGTTTGGGCAGATTTTTTTTAAAGATCTATTTCTACAGTTTGGTACTATTTGTACTAAATGCCTAAAAAGATACACTTATTATTTGCCAAGTGCTACCTATCTTTAAAATGCCAAATGATACAAAATTGCCAAACTGCAGTAAGCAACAGATGGCAAAAACAGACTTAAAATTCTTCATTTTTTCTCAGATTTTCACATTTGTCTAATTTTAATTTCTCCTTTCATCTGAAAACATCCTCTGTTATTAATATTCTCATTTTATTTTCTTTCTGCATCTATCATGCATCTAATATAGAACAGCAATTCATTCTCTCAAAACTGAGAAAAATAAATTTGTAAAAAATCATGTTACCATCCTAAATCAAGACTTCTTCCATTTCCCATTTTAATCCTAACTATCCCACATTAGTATGTCCTCCTATTCCAACTCCCTTCTTCAATCTAGCCACCACTACATTTCAGACAAATATTGTGATAAGCAGCACATAGTATGAAATCAACCCATTTAATAAAAACTTAAGTGTATAGTACATTATTGTTAATGATGAGCAGAATAATACACAGTAGAATTCTAGAACTTTTATTTCATGACTGAAACTTTATACTCACTGAACAGCAACTCCCATTTATCCTTCCCTCCCCTACTGGCAACCAACATTCTATTTTCTGTTTCAATGATTTTAACTATCTTAGGTATAAGATAGATATAAGTGGAATTATGCATATTTACCCTTCTGTAACTGGCTTCTGCACTTAACAGAATGTCTGCAAAATTAACCCATGTTGTAGCATAGAACAGGGTTTTAATATATACATATATATGTATGTATATGTATATGTATATATACACATACATGCATACAGACACACATATATGTGTATATATGTATATATGTGTATATATGTTTGGATAGTATGGACATTTTAACAACAGTAAGTCTTCCACCCATGGACACAAAATACCTTTCCATTTATCTGTATGTTTTAAAAATTATTTTCAGCAATGTTTTGTAGTTTTCAATGTACATTTATATATATATATTCCACATTTTCTAATCCTCTGTCGATAGAAATATGAGTGGTTTCTATTTCTTGGCTATTGTGAATAATGGTGCAATGAACATGGGAGAGAAAACATCTCTTCAAGATTATGACTTCAGACCTTTTAGATAAACATCCAGAAATGGTATTGCTAGATCACATGGTAGTTCTATTTCTAATTTTTTGAAGGATCCTCTAGACTTTTTTCCACAGTGGTTGCTCCAGTTTACATTCCCTGTAGTAATGTACAAGGGTTCTAATTTTTCCACATGGTTGCCAACACTTATGTAATATATTATATATATACTATTAACCTCTTAGTACATATATATTGAAAATATTTTCTGCCTTTTCATTCTGTTGATTTTTCCATTTTGCCTTTCATACTGTTGATTTTTCCTTTGCCATGCAGAAGTTTTTTGTGTGATATATTCTGACTTATCTATTTATGCTATTGTTCCTTGTGTTTCTGATGGTCATACCCAAGGAATCAGTGCCAAAACCAATGTCACAAAGCTTTTCCTTTATGTTTTCTTCTAGGAATTTTACAATTGAACATCTTCCTTAGTCTTTATTTTGACTTGATAACTGTGTATGGTGTAAGAGGAGGGTCCAGTTTCATTCCATTGCACGTATATTTCCAGTTTTCCCAGAATCATCCTCCCTAATGTGGCAATCTTGTTGTAAATCAGGAGACCACATACGTATGAATTTATTTTTGAGCTCTCAAGTTTGTTCCACTGGTCTACAGGTGTGGTTTTTGTCCAGTATCATACAGGTTTAATTACTGTACCTTTTTCATATGTTTTAAAAATAGGGAAGTGTGTGTCCTGAAGCTTTTTCTTCTTTTGGTCAAGGTTGTTTTGGCTATTTGGGGTCCTTTTTAGTTCCATAGAATTTTAGGAATATTTTTCTTTGTGTGTGTGTGTGTGTGTGTGTGTGTGTGTGTGTGTGTGTGAAAAGTGCCATTGAAATCATGATAGAGATTGCATTGAATCTGTACATTGTTTTGGGTAGTATGGACATTTTAACAACAGTGAGTGTTCCAAGCTATAAACACAAGATACCTTTCCATTTATCTGTATCTTTTAAAAATTATTTTTATCAGTGTTTTGTAGTTTTCAGTGTACATGCCTTTTGCCTCCTTGGTGAAGTTTATCATTAAGTATTTTATTCTATTTAAAAAAATTTAATGTTTATTTATTTTGAGAAAGAGAGAGTCAGAGAGAGAGAGACAGACAGAGAGAGAATGAAAGCAGGGAGGGGCAGAGAGAGAGGGAGACAGAGAATCTGAAGCAGGCTCTGGGCTCTGAGCTCCTGACACGAGGCTCAAACTCACAAACCATGAGATCATGAGCCGAAGTTGGTCGCTTAACCAACTAAGCCACCCAAGCGCCCCAGTATTTTATTCATTTTTATGATATTGTAAGTGGGATTGTTTTCTTTTCTTCTTTTTTTTTTTCTTCTTTTTTTTTGGAACTTTGTTCAAACATTATGAATTGGTCCTTTGGTTTTCAAACTCACATGTCTCACTGTCAAATGAAGGCAGCAGTGTTTCAGGAATAGTCATAATCTCAGACTAGTCAATTACTAAACTCTTACAAATTATTTCCCAAAAGTTAAAGTTTTCCAATATTTGTTGTTGTTGTTGTTGTTGTTGTTAAAAAGAGTCTCTCATCTCCCTCACATAGTCCATTTTGGCTTGTCCTGTGTCCTGTCTGAAGACACTGTCCAGGGGCTGCTAGTTATGGTCCATCAGTGCATCCTACAGGTCCTCGCTCTGGTCCATGAGCTCCTTGTTGGCTTCAGTCACATCCAGCTGTGGCATGAGGTCCTCCAATGTGTCATCCCCAGCTTCTTCATATGTCTACATAGTGCTCTGAGTGTAACAAACTAGGGACAGTTGTAGCTGTAGCTGCCTCTATTCTGGTCATGCCCCAGTGGGTGTAGTAGTTCTGCTACTGCTGGTAATGGGGGTTGTAGCTGTTAAGTATTAACTCTGATTCTACCTCACTGACTTCACTTGGCTCACATGGGGATTGCCAGACTCCTCAGCCACACTGGTTTAGATGCCAGGCTGACTGCTCCCTGGTACTCGGTCAGGGCTCACTTCTGTTTCAGTAAATCTGCAACTGTGACAAAACCATAGCCTTTAGACATATCTCTTTGGTCCAAAACTGCCCTGACTCCCCAAAAGGAGGAGTAGACTTTGACGAAGAATTCATACAATATGCCATCATCCACATCTGGGTCAGGTCCCTCACAAAGAAGAAATACTCAAGGCTTGTTTTCTGGTTGTTTCCAATAAGTGTCATAGTTCAGTTAAAAACGTTCTGCCTTGGGGCACCTGGGTGGCTTGGTCGGTTAAGCGTCTGACTTCGGCTCAGGTCATGATCTCACGGTCCGTGAGTTCGAGCCCCGCGTCAGGCTCTGTGCTGACAGCTCAGAGCCTGGAGCCTGCTTCCGATTCTGTGTCTCCCTCTTTCTCTGACCCTCCCCCATTCATGCTCTGTCTCTCTCTGTCTCAAAAATAAATAAACGTTAAAAAAAAATTAAAAAAAAATAAAAATAAAAATAAAAACGTTCTGCCTTGGCAAAAAAAAAAAAAAAAAAAAAAAAAAAGCCACAGCTTTTTACTCTGTATAAAATGAAGGTAACCATTAAGGGCACTGCCAGTTCCATGATTCTATGAACCCAGATATGCCAGCCTGGTACAGCTGTAAGCTAAGTAAAGGTGTAGGTCCTGGAAGGGGCTTCCCATTAATTTCATGCAAATGCTTCTTGGCTGTGGCCAAATCTGTGAATTTTTTATGAAAAAAAGGAGCCAGCTAGGATTCCAGTGAAGTGGGATCAGATAATTTTGATGCTCATCATTGTATCCCCCTAGATGGCAGGGATTGTGGAGATGAAATTCTTATTCATGTAGAGCTTCAACTCATCTATACACAGGCTGGCCTCTATGCTTACAGTCTGGCTGGGATTGTGTGAGCTAAAAAGGCCTGCATGGGCTCCATCCCTTGGTCTGGAGAAAGAAGAAATGGGCTTGTTTTCTTAATTTATTTTGTTATATAATTCATTATTACCATATAAGCTTCACATTATTTCTGTATTGTGATTTTGTATCCTTTGACCCTACTGAATAGGTTTATTAGTTCAAATAATTTCTTTTGTGGACTCTTTGTGGCTTTCTGTATATTAATTCATGCCATCTGTGAACAGAGAGGATTTTATTCTTCCTTTCTGATTTGGATGCCTTTTATTTATTGTCTTGGCCTAATCACTCTTGCTAGGATTTCCAGTGCTATGTGTTTTTTATTTAATTTAATTTAATTTAAATTTAATTTAATTTAATTTAATTTTACTTTATTTTATTATTTTATTTTATATTTTATTTTTATTTTTTGTTGTTTTCATTTTATTTTTCATCGTGATAAGAGTACTCTTCAATCCCCTTGTCCCATTAACCCCGGTCTCCCACCCTCCTCCCCTCTGGAAGCCATTAGTTTGTTCTCTATAGTTTAGAGTCTGTTTCTTGGTTTGTCTCTCTTTTCTTTTCCTTTACTGTTTTTGTTCCTTAAAATCCACATATGAGTGAGATCACATGGCATTTGTCTTTCTCTGGCTGACTTACTTCAATAAGCATTATACTTTCTATCTCTATCCATGTTGCTGCAAGTGGCAAGTTTTCATTCTTTTCAATGGCTGAGTAATATCCCAGGTTTCTATCATGAATGGATGTTGCTCTTTGTCAAAAGTGTTTGCTATATCTGCTGAAATGATCATGTGGTTTTGTCCTTTTTCTTTTTGATGTGATTATCACTATGGTTGTTATGAGAATATTAAACCACTCTAGCATCCCGGGAATAAATCTCAATTTATTGCGGTATATAATTTTTTAACTATATATTGTTGGATTCAGTTTGCTAATATTTTGTTGAGAACTTTTGCATTTATATCCATGAGAGACACCAGCCAATGGATCTCTCTCTCTCTCTCTCTTTTTTTTTTTTTTTTTTTTTTGTGGTGCCTTTATCTGGTTTTTGTATCAGGGTAATAATAGTCTTATAGAATAAATTTGAATGCATTCCTTCCTCTTGTATTTTTTTTTTTTTTTGGAATCACTTAAAAAAAGTGAGCATTGATTCTTTTTTCATTATTTGGTAGAATTTGCCTGTGAAGCCATCTGACTTTTGTTCACTGGGAGATTTTTTATTACAGATTCAATTTCATTGTTAGTAACTGGTCTGTTCAAATTCTTCTATTACTTCCTGCTTTAGTGTTGGTAGGCTATATTTTTGTAGGAATTTATTCATTTCTTCTAGTTGTCCAATTTGTTTGCATTTAGTTCTACATAATATTCTCTTAAAATTGCTTGTATTTCTGTGGTATTGGTTGTTATTTCCTCTTTCATTAGTAATTTTGTTTATTTGAGTTATTTCTCTCTCTCTCTCTCTCTCTCTCTCTCTCTCACTCTCTTTAATGAGTCTTGATAGAGCTTTATTAATTTTGTTGAATTTTTCAAAGACCAAATCCCGGTTTCATTAATTTGTTCTATTGTTTTTGTTTTTTGCTTGCTTGTTTGTATATCATTTATTTCTGACCTAATCTTTATTACATCCTTCCTTTTTCTGGGTTTGGGACTTTTTTTTCTAACTCATTTAGGTACAAGGTTAAATTCCTTATTTGAGATTTTTCTTCCTTCTTCAGGTAGGCCTGTGTTTGTATAAACTTCCCTCTTAGAACCACTTTTGCTGCATCCCAAAGATTTTGGACCATTGTGTTTTCTTTTTCTCTTTTTAAATCATTAATTGGTTGATTGATTGATTTTTGTTTCAAGTTTTTATTTGAATTCTAGTTAGTTAATATATAGGGTAATACTGATTTCAGGGGCAGAATTTAGCAATTCATCACTTATATGTAAGTGCTTATCACAACAAGTGCCCTTCTTAATACCCATCACCCACTTAGCCTATCCCCCGCCCACCTCTCCTGTAGCAACTCTCAGTTTGTTCTCTATAATTAAGAGTATCTTATGATGTGGGGTTCCTGGGTGGCTCAGTTGTTTAAGGGTCCAACTTTGGCTCAAGTCATGATCTTGTGGTTTGTGGGTTCAAGCCCCACATCGGGCTCTGTGCTGACAGTTCAGAGCCTAGAGCCTGCTTTGGATTCTGTGTCTCCTTCTCTTTCTGCCACTCCCCCTGCTGCTCTCTCTCTCTCTCTCTCTCTGTCTCTCTCTCTCTCTGTCTCTCTCAAGAATAAATAAATGTTAAAAAAAATTTAAAGTCTCTTATGGTTTCTCTCTCTCTCATCTCCTTTCCCCACATTCATTTGTTTTGTTTCTTACTTTCCACATACGTATGAAATCATATGGAATTTGTCTTTCTCTGACTGACTGGTTTCACACAGCATGATACACTCTAGCTCCACCCACATCATTGCATATGACATGATTTCATTCTTTTTGAAGGCTGAGAAATATTGTCTGTATACACAACTTCTTCTTTATCCATTCATCAGTTGATGGAAATTTGGGCTCCTTCCATAATTTGGCTGTGGTTGGTAGTGCAGCTATAAACATCAGGGCAGCGTGCCACCTCAAACCAATATTTGTGCATCTCTTGGATAAATACCTAGTAGTGCAATTGTTCAGTCATGGGATAGTTCCAATTTTAACTTTTGAGGAAACTCCACAGTATTTTCCAAAGTGGCTGCAAGTTTTCTTCTTGTTTCTATACATTTTCTCTGATCCTTTCTTCTCTTGCTCTCTTCCATGGTTTGTTGGCTTTCTTTAGAGATACACTTGGATTAATTTCTGTTTATTCTTTGCTTATCTATTACTGGTTTTTGAATTGTGGTTAGGTTTGTACATAACATCTTCTGCATATAGCACTCTATGTACGTTGATGGTCACTTAAGTTTAGACCTAAGTTTTACTCCTCTCACTCCTAGAATTTATGTATATAGTGTCATATTTTTCCCACCAAAATTCCTTTTACTTTGTTTATTTATTTATTTATTTATATTTTATTTAAGTCCAAATTGGTTAACATGTAGTGCAATAATGGCTTCAGGAAAAGAATTTAGTGATTCATCAAACACCTAGTGCTCATCCCGACAAGTGTCCTCTTTAATGCCCATCACCCATTTAGCCCACCCCTCCACCAACACCCCTCTGGCAACCCTCAGTTTATTCTCTGTATTTAAGAGTCTCTTATGGTTTGCCTCCGTCTCTGTTTTTATCTTATTTTATCTTTCCTTTCCTTCCCCTATGTTCTGTTTTGTTTCTTAAATTCCACATATGAATGAAATCATATGATATTTATCTTTCTCTGACTGACTTATTTCGCTTAGCATAATACACTCTAGTTCCATCCATGTTCTTGCAAATGGCAAGATTTCATTTTTTTGATCACTGAGTAATATTCCATTGTAATATATACCATAACTTCTTTATCCATTCATCATTCGATGGACATTTGGCTATTACTGATAGTGCTGCTATAAGCATTGGGGTGCATGTGCCCCTAAAATCAACATCTTTGTATCCTTTGGGTAAATACCTAGTAGTGCAATTGTTGGGTCATAGGGTAGCTCTATTTTTAATTATTTAAGGAAAGTCCATACTGTTTTCTGGAGTGGTTGCACCAGTTTGGATTCCCACAAGCAATGCAAAAGTGTTCCACTTTCTCCATATCCTTGCCAACATTTGTTATTTCCTGAGTTATTCATTTTAACCATTTTGACAGGTGTGAGGTAGTTTCTCATTATGGTTTTGATTTGTATTTCCCTGATGATGAGTGAAGCTGAACACCTTTTCATGTGCCTGTTAGCCATCTGGATGTCTTCTTTCAAAAAGTGTCTGTTCATGTTTTTTGTCCATTTCTTCCCTGGATTACTTATTTTTGGGGTGTTGAGTTTGATAATTTTTTTATAGATTTTGGATATTAATCCTTTATCTGATATGTCATTTGCAAATATCTTCTCCCATTCCATTGCTTGCCTTTTATTTTGTTGATTGTTTTCTTCACTGTGCAGAAACTTTTTATCTTGATGAGGTCCCAATAGTTCATTTTGCTTTTGTTTCCCTTGCCTTGGGAGACATTTCTAGTAAGAAGTTATTGTGGTTGATGTCAAAGAGGTTGTTGCCTCTTTTATCCTCTAGAATTTTGATGGTTTCCTATATTACATTTAGGTCTTTCATCCATTTTTTTTTGTATGGTGTAAGAAAATGGTCCAGGTTCATTCTTCTATGTGTCACTGTCCAGTTTTCCCAGAACCATTGGAAAGAATTTTCCTGCTTTGAAGATTAGTTGTCCATACATATTTGGGTATAGATCTCGGTTTCTTTCTCAAGATTAGGGAAATTTTCACCTATTATTTTCCACATATATTTCTGCCCTATTATGTTTCTCTTCTTCTTCTAAGATCCCTATAATGCAAATATTATTACCCTTGATGGAGTAAAATGATGGAATTTCATTTATTGTGTTCTTGATCTCTGATTGGTTCTTTTCATCTCTGTGCTAAGGGTCTCACTGATGTCCTCCATTCTTTTCTCTAGTCCAGTGAATATTTTTATGATCATTATTTTAAATTCTTTATAAGTCATATTACTTTTACCTGTTTAACCCTGGTCTCTTGCTGCGGTTTGGACCTATTCTTTCATTTGGAAGATGTTTCTCTGTCTCCTCTTTTTGTCTAACTTCCTTTATCTGTTTCTGTATATTTCTCTGTATTAGGAAAGTCAGCTAATTCTCTTGCTCTTAAAGATAACAGCCTTATAAAGAGGTCTTGTAGTGCCCTGCATTGCAGTATCTCCTTTTCTCCAAGACCTGGGTTTCTGGGAGTGTCTCCTATGTGAGTGGTGTGTGCTGTGCTATTGAGTCTTGGCCTCTTTTTCCCTCAGGCCAGTTGTCTTCTGAGTTTCTTCACCTATTGTGGGTATGCAGTGGTCTGCTTGCAAAAGGAGAGTTGCACCCACCACTTCCAGAACTGAAGTCCTGCAAAATACGTGGGGTCAGGAAATGTGGTGTTGTAGGGTTTGTGCAGGTCTTCTGGGGAAGGGGCCCAAAGTACTGGGACTCACCCACATGTGACTTGGAAGGATGGATGTGCTGAAGTGTAGGTAGGGGACCAGGCTTGGTACAAGCAAGTTAGGTAAGGAGTGTGGGCTCCATGCTGATTCCCACAGATGGCTATTGTTTATGCTGGGGAATGGGGAGGGGAAATGGCACCTGCTATCTCCTTTGTTACTGGAGGGGTTTCCCTATGATCCCTGTCTCTCCAGGCCATGCTTTGGGATGAGCAAATCACTCTCCTTGCCATTTGCTCCCAGAGTTTTTCAAACTGCTGGTTCTATGCTGTATCTGCACTGGCTGTTTGTTGTGCTCTCTTTTTAAGAGCAGAGATTCCACTTCCTAACATCCACACAGCTCTCCCAGAGTTCCATCCACCAATTTTGAAATTTCCAGGCTTTAAGTCCTACAGGTTTTAAGAACTAATGAAATCTGGCCCCTGTCACTTTCCAAGGCATATCTTATGGAGATTAGTCCTCCCACCTCATGGGCTCCCTGGTGTGAAAATCAGTTTTCTGCCCTTCTCCACACTACTGGTTCCCTCCCCACTGTAGATGTCCTCTGCCTGTTTTGCTCCCAGTGTCTTCACCCTTCCTACCTTCTTTGATATGGCCTCTTCCTTGCCATTAGTTGTGGAGTTTGTTCTACCAGTCTTTGAGTCGTTTCCTGGGTTATTCATGCTGACAGAGGTGTTATCTAGTTGTCTCCCTGGGATGAGTTGAACTTGCGGAAATTTTTCCCTTTTTTTTTTTTTTTTTTTTTTTTTTTTTGGAAGCAGTTGAGAAGAACTGGTGCTAATAATGCCTCTTTAAATGTTTGGTAGAATTCATTAGTGAAGCCATCTGTCCTTGGGCTTTTATTCGTTGGGGGATTTTGGATTACTGATTCAATCTCCTTACCAGTTCCAGAAACTTACTGGTTCTTTTTTATATTTTCCATCTCTTTGTTGAAATTTTCATTTGATTTATTCATTGTTTACACAGGCCTGTTGAGCATCTTTATGATGGTTATTTTGAATTATTTTTCAGATAACAAATATATATCTGTTTCTTTAAGATTTATTTTAGGTAATTTATGTTTTACTTTTGATAGGTTCGTTTCCCTTTTTTTCTTCACATTCCTTGTAATTTTTTGTTGGTATCTATGTATTTGAAAAAATAGCCACTGGCTTGGTACAGGGAAATACCTTTACCATTCAGTTTAACTAGAGATTCTGGGGACCCCTCAAACTGTAGATGTGTCTTCTCTGGACTTGTGCATGTAGATTCTTGATTAGAAGGATTGGCTGATCTTTCCTTTCCTTTCCTTTCCTTTCCTTTCCTTTCCTTTCCTTTCCTTTCCTTCCCTTCTGTTCCCTTTCCTTCCCTTCCCTTCCCTTTCTTGTCTTTTCTTATCTTTCTTTCTTCTCTCTCTCTCTCTCCTCTCCTTTCTCTTCTTTTCCTTCCCTCCTTCCTTTCTTTTCTTTCTAGACCTTATGATCTCTTGCTCCCTCTAAAGTTTGTCGACTGTACTCCAAACCAGCGGCACACAGTACACTACCCAACTCTCAGTAGCCCCCAG
This sequence comes from Panthera leo, assembly GCF_018350215.1. NCBI lineage: Eukaryota > Metazoa > Chordata > Mammalia > Carnivora > Felidae > Panthera > Panthera leo. The sequence goes on along the minus strand of NC_056679.1, from coordinate 43,441,401 downwards.
GTATCTGGATTACTCTGAGTCCCATCAATGCCAAAGTCAGGTTAGCCAAAAACTAGTCCCTTAAGCAGTCCCCTGAAAAGCTGGAACATTTGACATATGCTCCATCCTTCGCTTTCCTGCTGGGAGGAGAGGCCCTCAGGCTTTATCAGCTTGTCTGCTCTATTGCAGGTCTGCTGGAGCAGCAATATGCTGCCCAGATCTTTTTTTTTTGTCCCCCTTTTTTACTTTTCAATGACCTCCAAGCATTTAGAGCATGCTAAATAGATCCCATCCACACTCTGAAACAGGTGAAACAGAAACCGGTCCCTCAGGTAGTTCCTAGAAACATCAGGATATTGTATGGTCTAGTATTCTCTTTCCCACCTCAGGGTTAGATTGGGAGGTAGAAGTTTCTTCCTGGTCACATGGTACTGTGCTCTGGGGAGGGGCTATGGTGAGCAGGGAGGGGCCACGGACTTTCCTACCAGCTCAGTGAAGCTGGTTTTACACTTATCTTGGGTATATAGGAGTCCTTTAATTAGATTCTGATTTTTTTTTTCACAAAAAGAAGTGGTCTATGTATTGTCTCCATGGAAGGAAGGAGAGTCTTAGGTTTGTTATTTACCATCTTGCTAATGTCCCAGATTAATATTTAAAAAAATATTGTCATGTGTTCATATCTTTCTTGATAAATCTCCTCCCATTTATTATATATTCCATTTATTATGTTACAAATAATACATAATTTGCAATATAAATTTATAATAAATAATATAAATTATTTTTATAATAATATTAGTAATATTATTACTTCATATTATTTTTCTCCCATTTGATCTCAATGCTATGTTTAGGATATTTTTATCAATGTGAAAAACCATAGTAGACTCCTTAGCTAATTATTTTTAGAACACAATATACCTAACAGTGGTTTTCAAGTTGTTTTCCTCACTAATTCTGAATAACTTTTGAAAATCTATATTCCTGTCTCACACAATTTCATTACGATAGTGGAAAATAAAAACATAAAATTAGCATAAATTTAAATTTTACTATATTTTATATAAAATATATTATTGATGTTTTTAAAATGTGGTAGCTGAATATCTGAAGTTGTTTGGTAGTATTATGTTAAATTATTAGTAATAACAAAAATGTATGTGGAATAGTGACCATAGAGTCAGCTACATAAACTTTTTTTTAGAATCCTCAAAATAATGTGAAAAACACAAGTATTTGTTAAATTATCTTCTAATTCAAAGTCTTTTAGTCTAAGTTATAACTGATTACCTGAAAGGCATTTTAAGCAACAGGATACAGTATTCATATGGGTCTCTAACTACACAGACATCTGTTAGGTAATAAATCCAGGCATAAACAGATCATCAAATTGATTCAGAAGTTACATAGAGGACAATCTTATGACCCAGAATTCTAAATATCCAGAAAGTGCAAAGAGTACCCAGAAACTATATTTTATCAATAAAATTACTGAGTAATTGTAATATAAAAACAGCAGAGTTTGATATAATGCAATTTAAATGCAGTATATTAGGGCATAATTTAGTTGGAGATATGTTTGGAAGATAAGATATGTATAATAAGTGAATGTGAAGTTATAGATTTTTAAATGAAAAAGATATAAGATATTGGTTACTTTGCCTATGAAAGCATATGAAGCCTGCACTGTTACCTAAATAATTAAGAATATCATTTATTAACTATTATAATACAGAATGTAAAGGGAATTATCCCTGTTTTAAAATAACAAATGTCAAAATATGTAATATGCTTTCAAAATTAGCGAAAATATTATTGTGATATAAAATATATAAGCCAAGGTAAAGTACAAATATATGTGGAGTAATGACCATATAGTAGGTGCTCAATCATTTAAACGCTAACTCTTTAGATCATAGTAACTAAACAGCCAGTCTGGACAAGTTGGCATAGAGTTATCTATTCCTCCCATCATTCACCCTCCCACAACCAAGTATCTCAGTAAACCATTGAACTAATGCAAGGGGCAGCCATAAAAGTATTCTGAAAAACAGGAGAAAGACACGCTAGTTAGGAACCCCAGGACTGGAGGAACGACATTCAGGCAGGGCCTCCTATAACTGGTCTACCAAAAGCTGAAGGCTCAGCATCTTGAGTCTCAACCTTGCAAAAGAAGCTGGCCCAGTTAAGCTAATTCCTCTATCAGGCTTAACTGGGTGTTCTCACATGCCCAAGTGTACCGCCAAGACACATCAACCAAAAGCCAAGCTGACAAAAGCTGCCACAAGCACATCACCTTGTTGCTTAGATCAATTCAAATGCAGCAACGTATGTAGGTTTAACATAAAAGGATGAAAATGATATATCATGAAAAAACATTAATTGCAAAGGAAAAACATACGTGATTATAATAATATCAGATAAAGTAGACTTCAGAACAAAGAAAATCACTATAAGCATAAAGGGACATTACATAATAATAAAAAGATCAATCTATCAGGAACACATAATAATCTGAAGTGAGTAAGCAGCAAACAACAGAGCCTCAAAATATATGAAGCAAAAACTAATAGAGTTGGAAGAAGCAATACACAAATCCACAATTATAACGAAGGCGTACATATCCTACTCTCACCAAATCATAGAATTATGACAGAGGAAATCAGCAAAAATATAGAAGATCTGAGCAACATTATCAACCAACATGATTTAATTGACATATATAGAACACTCTACCTAAAAAGCAGAATACATTAGAAAAAAAGTTAAAACACTCCATATCCTTAGAAATAATATAAACCACAACAAATTCAACAAATTTTAAAGAAATAGAATAATATAGAGTACATTTTTACCCGTAATGGAATTAATAAAGAAATATTGAAATCAATATATAATATAGAAATCAATATATAGATTGATTTCTAAATATAGAAATATATTTAGAATATATAGAAAATATAGAAATCAATAAAAGACATCAGTAAAATCTCTAATAATTTGGCAATTAAACACTTCTAAATAATCTATCAACGATTAAGTGTGAAAGGAAATAAAATATTCACAGAATTAAAAAATGAAAATGTAACGTCAAAAATATATGTGATGCAATTTAATGTTGAAAAGAATATTTACAGCATCAAATTCTTACACTAAAATAGATTACATTAAAAATTACATTGAAAAGATTTACATTAAAAATATTTACATTAAAAATTCAATATTTAACTTCCAGCTTCAACAAACAATAAAAGAAAGAACAAAAAAGCAAATCAAGTAGAAGGGATGAAATAAAAAAGATAAGATTTTTTTTTTAATTTTTTAATATATGAAATTTACTATCAAATTGGTTTCCATACAACACCCAGTGCTCATCCCAAAAGGTGCCCTCCTCAATACCCATCACCCACCCTGCCCTCCTGCCCTCCGTCCCACCCCCCATCAACCCTCAGTTTGTTCTCAGTTTTTAACAGTCTCTTATGCTTTGGCTCTCTCCCACTCTAACCTCTTTTTTTTTTTTTCCTTCCCCTCCCCATGGGTTTCTGTTAAGTTTCTCAGGATCCACATAAGAGTGAAACCATATGGTATCTGTCTTTCTCTGTATGGCTTATTTCACTTAGCATCACACTCTCCAGTTCCATCCACGTTGCTACAAAAGGCCATATTTCATTTTTTCTCATTGCCACGTAGTATTCCATTGTGTATATAAACCACAATTTCTTTATCCATTCATCAGTTGATGGACATTTAGGCTCTTTCCATAATTTGGCTATTGTTGAGAGTGCCGCTATAAACATTGGGGTACAAGTGCCCCTATGCATCAGTACTCCTGTATCCCTTGGATAAATTCCTAGCAGTGCTATTGCTGCGTCATAGGGTAGGTCTATTTTTAATTTTCTGAGGAACCTCCACACTGCTTTCCAGAGCGGCTGCACCAATTTGCATTCCCACCAACAGTGCAAGAGGGTTCCCGTTTCTCCACCTCCTCGCCAGCATCTATAGTCTCCTGATTTGTTCATTTTGGCCACTCTGACTGGCGTGAGGTGATATCTCAGTGTGGTTTGGTTTGTATTTCCCTGATGAGGAGCGATGTTGACCATCTTTTCATGTGCCTGTTGGCCATCTGTATGTCTTATTTAGAGAAGTGTCTATTCATGTTGTCTGCCTATTTCTTCACTGGATTATTTGTTTTTCAGGTGTGGAGTTTGGTGAGCTCTTTATAGATTTTGGATACTAGCCCTTTGTCCGATATGTCATTTGCAAATATCTTTTCCCATTCCGTTGGTTGCCTTTTAGTTTTGTTGATTGTTTCCTTTGCTGTGCAGAAGCTTTTTATCTTCATGAGGTTCCAGTAGTTCATTTTTGCTTTTAATTCCCTTACCTTTGGGGATGTGTCAAGTGAGAAATTGCTACGACTGAGGTCAGAGAGGTCTTTTCCTGCTTTCTCCTCTAAGGTTTTGATGGTTTCCGGTCTCACATTCAGGTCCTTTATCCATTTTGAGTTTATTTTTGTGAATGGTGTGAGAAAGTGGTCTAGTTTCACTCTTCTGCATGTTGCTCTTCAGTTCCCCCAGCGCCATTTGTTAAAGAGACTGTCTTTTTTCCATTGGATATTCTTTCCTGCTTTGTCAAAGATTAGTTGGCCATACTTTTGTGGGTCTAGTTCTGGGGTTTCTATTCTATTTCATTGGTCTATGTGTCTGTTTTTGTGCCAATACCATGCTGTCTTGACGATTACAGCATTGTAGTAGAGGATAAAGTCTGGGATTGTGACGCCTCCTGCTTTGGTCTTCTTCTTCAAAATTACTTTGGCTATTCGGGGTCTTTTGTGGTTCCATATGAATTTTAGGATTGCTTGTTCTGGTTTCGAGAAGAATGCTGGTGCAATTTTGATTGGGATTGCATTGAATGTGTAGATAGCTTTGGGTAGTATTGACATTTTAACAATATTTATTCTTCCAATGCATGAGCACGGAATGTTTTTCCATTTCTTTATATCTTCTTCAATTTCCTTCATAAGCTTTCTATAGTTTTCAGCATATAGATCTTGTACATCTTTGGTTAGATTTATTCCTAGGTATCTTATGCTTCTTGGTGCAATTGTGAATGGGATCGGTTTCTTTATTTGTCTTTCTGTTGTTTCATTATTAGTGTATAAGAATACAACTGATTTCTGTACATTGATTTTGTATCCTGCAACTTTTCTGAATTCATGTATCAGTTCTACCAGACTTTTGGTGGAGTCTATCAGATTTTCCATGTATAATATCATGTCATCTGCAAAAAGTGAATGCCTGATCTTTGCCAATTTTGATGCCTTTGATTTCCTTTTGTTGTCTGATTGCTGATGCTAGCACTTCCAACACTATGTTAAACAACAGCGGTGAGAGTGGACATCCCTGTCGTGTTCCTGATCTCAGGGGAAAAGCTCTCAGTTTTTCCCCATTGAGGATGATATTAGCTATGGGCTTTTCATAAAAGGCTTTTATGATGTTTAAGTATGTTCTTTCTATCCTGACTTTCTCGAGGGTTTTTATTAAGAAAGGTTGCTGAATTTTGTCAAATGCCTTTTGACAAAGTCAAATGCCTTTTCTGCATCGATAGACAGGATCATATGGTTCTTATCTTTTCTTTTATTAATGTGATGTATCATGTTGATTGATTTGCGAATGTTGAACCAGCCCTGCAGCCCAGGAATGAATCCCACTTCATCATGGTGAATAATTCTTTTTATATGCTGTTGAATTCGATTTGCTAGTATCTTATTGAGAATTTTTGCATCCATATTCATCAGGGATATTGGCCTGTAGTTCTCTTTTTTTACTGGGTCTCTGTCTGGTTTAGGAATCAAAGTAATACTGGCTTCATAGAATGAGTCTGGAAGTTTTCCTTCCCTTTCTATTTTTTGGAATAGCTTGAGAAGGATAGGTATTATCTCTGCTTTAAACGTCTGGTAGAATTCCCCAGGGAAGCCATCTGGTCCTGGACTCTTATTTGTTGGGAGATTTTTGATAACTGATTCAATTTCTTCGCTGGTTATGGGTCTGTTCAAGCTTTCTATTTCCTCTTGTTTGAGTTTTGGAAGTGTGTGGGTGTTTAGGAATTTGTCCATTTCTTCCAGGTTGTCCAGGTTGTTGGCACATAATTTTTCATAGTATTCCCTGATAATGGTTGTATCTCTGAGGGATTGGTTGTAATAATTCCATTTTCATTCATGATTTTATCTATTTGGGTCATCTCCCTTTTCTTTTTGAGAAGCCTGGCTAGAGGTTTATCAATTTGTTTATTTTTTCAAAAAAACAACTCTTGGTTTCATTGATCTGCTCTACAGTTTTTTTTAGATTCTATATTGTTTATTTCTGTTCTGATCTTTATTATTTCTCTTCTTCTGCTGGGTTTGGGGTGTCTTTGCTGCTCTGCCTCTATTTCCTTTAGGTGTGCTGTTATATTTTGTATTTGGGATTTTTCTTGTTTCTTGAGATAGGCATGGATTGCAATGTATTTTCCTCTCAGGACTGCCTTCACTGCATCCCACCCAAAGCGTTTGGATTGTTGTTATTTTCATTTTCGTTTGTTTCCATATATTATTAATCTTCTCTAATTGCCTGGTTGAGCCATTCATTCTTTAGTAGGGTGTTCTTTAACCTCCATGCTTTTGAAGGTTTTCCAGACTTTTTCCTGTGGTTGATTTGAAGCTTCATAGCATTGTGGTCCGAAAGTATGCATGGTATCATCTCAATTCTTGTATACTTATGAAGGGCTGTTTTGTGACCCAGTATGTGATCTATCTTGGACAATGTTCCATGTGCACTCGAGAAGAAAGTATATTCTGTTGCTTTGGGATGCAGAGTTCTAAATATATCTGTCAAGTCCATCTGATCCAATGTATCATTCCGGGAACTTGTTTCTTTATTGACCATGTGTCTAGATGATCTATCCATTGTGGCAAGTGGGGTATTAAAGTCACCTGCAATTACCACATTCTTATCAATAAGGTTGCTTATGTTTCTGAGTAATTGTTTTACATATTTGGGTGCTCCCATATTCGGCACATAGACATTTATAAATGTTAGTTTTTCTTGATGGATAGACCCTGTAATTATTATATAATGCCCTTCTTTATCTCTTGTTACAGCCTTTAATTTAAAGTGTAGTTTGTCTGATATAAGTATGGCTACTCCAGCTTTCTTTTGACTTCCAGTAGCATGATAAATAGTTCTCCATCCGCTCACTTTCAATCTGAAGGTGTCCTCAGGTCTAAAATGAGTCTCTTGTAGACAGCAAATAGATGGGTCTTGTTTTTTTATTCATTCTGATACCCTATGTCTTTTGGTTGGCGCATTTAGTCCATTTACGTTCAGTGTTATTATAGAAAGATAGGGTTTAGAGTCATTGTGATGTCTGTAGGTTTCATGCTTGTAGCGATGGCTCTGGTACTTTGTCTAACAGGATCCCCCTTAGGATCTCTTGCAGGGCTGGTTTAGGTGTAATGAATTCCTTCAGTTTTTGTTTGGGAAGATCTTTATCTCTCCTTCTATTCTAAATGACAGATTTGCTGGATAGGGGATTCTCAGCTGCATATTTTACCTGTTCATCACATTGAAGATTTCCTGCCATTCTTTTTGGCCTGCCAAGTTTCAGTAGAGAGATCCATTACGAGTCTTATCGGTCTCCCTTTATATGTTAGAGCACGTTTATCCCTAGCTGCTTTCAGAATTTTCTCTTTATCCTTGTATTTTGCCAGTTTCACTATGATATGTCGTGCAGAAGATCAATTCAAGTTAAGTCTGAAGGGAGTTCCTGTGCCTCTTGGATTTCAATGCCTTTTTCCTTCCCCAGATCAGCGAAGTTCTCAGCTATGATTTCTTCAAGTACACCTTTAGCACCTTTGCCTCTCTCTTCCTCCTCTGGAATACCAATTATGCATATATTATTTCTCTTTAGTGCATCACTTAATTCTCTAATTTCCCCTCATACTCCTGGGGTTTTTTTATCTCTCTTTTTCTCAGCTTCTTCTTTTTCCATTATTTTTTCTTCTAGTTCACCTATTCTCTCCTCTGCGTCTTCAGTCCAAGGTGTGTTTGTCTCCATTTTATTTTGCAGCTCATTAATAGCATTTTTTAGCTCCTACTGGCTGTTCCTTAGTCCCTTGATCTCTGTAGCAATAGATTCTCTGCTGTCCTTTATATCGTTTTCAAGCCCAGTGATTAATTTTATGACTATTATTCTAAATTCACTTCCTGTTATATTGTTTAAATCATTTTTGATCAGTTTGTTAGCTGTCCTTATTTCCTGGATATTTTTTTGAGGGGAATTCTTCCGTTTCATCATTTTGGATAGTCCCTGGAGTGGTGTGGAACTACAGGGCACTTGCCCTGTGCTGTCTTGAATAACTTCCGTTGGTGGGCGGGGCCGCAGTCAGACCTGATGTCTGGCCCCAGCCCACCGCTGGGGCCACAGTCAGACTGGTGTGTGCCTTCTCTTCCCCTCTCCTAGGGGCGGGATTCACTGTGGGGTGGTGTGGCCCGTCTAGGCTACTTGCACACTGCCAGGCTTGTGGTGCTGGGGATCTGGTGTATTAGCTGGGGTGGGTAGGCAAGGTGCACAGGGGCGGGAGGGGCAGGCTCAGCTTGCTTTTCCTTTGGAGATCCACTTTGGGAGAGGCCCTGGGGCACTGGGAGGGAGTCAGACCTGCCAGAGGGATGGATCCGCAGAAGCACAGCGTTGGGTGTTTCAGTGGTGGAAGCAAGTTCCCTGGCAGGAACTGGTTCCTTTTGGGATTTTGGCTGGGGGATGGGCGAGGGAGATGGTGTTGGCGAGCGCCTTTGTTACCTGCCAAGCTGCACTCCGTTGTCCGGGGCTCAACAACTCTCCCTCCAGTTGTCTTCCGGCCCTCCCATTCCCGAGCAGATCTGTTAACTTATAACCTTCCAGATGTTAAGTCCCGCTTGCTGTCCGAACACACTCCGTCCGGTCCCTCCATTTTTGCAAGCCAGACTCAGGGGCTCTGCTTGGCCAGCAGACTGCCCCTCTGCCCTGGCTCCCTCCTGCCAGTCTGTGTAGCGAGCACCACCTCTCCGCCCTTCCTACCCTCTTCTGCGGGCCTCTCATCTACCCTTTGCTCTGGAGAATCCATTCTGCTAGTCTTCTGGCGATTTTCTGGGTTATTTAGGCAGGTGTGGGTGGAATCTAAGTGATCCGCAGGACGGTTGAGCCCATTGTCCTCCTACGCCGCCATCCTACCAGAACTCCATGAATATCTTTTTAGATTTCTGTGATTTGGCTTTTCACTCTCTTATTGCTATCCTTTGATGTATAGAAATTTTTAATTAAAAAAAATAAAAACTTTTAATTAAAAATTAATTAAAATTTTTAACTAAAAAAATCAAATAATTATTTTATGATCGATACTTTAATGGTCTATTTAAAAAAATTTTTTTTTTGAAACTTTTTTTTACCCGAAGTTATAAATATAACGTCCTGTTCTTTTTCTAGATGTTTGTTTATATTTAAATTTTATTTCTATAATCCATCTAGAACGCACTCCTATCTAGGAGATGTGAAGTATAGGTCAAATTATTTTATTTTTCCATTTAGGTATGTAATTGTTCAATCAACATTTATTGAGCAGTCATTTTTGAGTGATCTGCACTGGTATCTTTGTCAAATATTAATTGACCACATATATGCTTATCTTTATACTCTCTATTCTGTTTCATTACTTTATTTTTGCATTTCTTTTTGCCAACAAAACAATGTCTACATTCTTATAAAAAGTCTTGATTTCTTACAGTGTAAGTCCTCCAAGCTTATCATTCAAGATAATATTGGCATTCTAGATCTTTCACTTTCTATATAAATTTTCAAGTGTTTGTCCATTTACACAAACACATACAATTTTATTGGGATTACACCTAATATATAAAAAATTTTAAGAAAACTGATTTCTTAAAAATATTAAGTCTTCCAAAGAATAAATATGGTATTGGTCTCCATTCTTTAAGCTCTCCTCCCATTTTCCTCAGGAATACTTTGTAGTTTTCAATGTAGTGATTTTTCACATTCTTCATTAGGTTTATTTCTAGGTATTTAAATTTTGTGTATTGCAAATGGAATTGTATTTCAATGTAAAATCCCAAATGTTGGATGCAGATATATAAAAAAAGAATTGATAATTGCTTATTGACTATCCAGCAACCCAACCTCTTCATAAATTCACTTATTAATTTTAATGATGTTTGGAAACTGTTTTGATATTTCTATGTATGTTATAACATCAGCTAGTAATGACAGTTTTGATCATACTTTCATATGTTTATAACTGTAGTTCTTTCTTCTTGCCAAATAGGAGTATAATAATGAATATATTAGTTTTGTCCTTCATTTCATGGGAAAATATTCAATTTTTCTCCTTTAAGAAGACGTGTCTTGGAAGTATTTTGAAAATAATGTTTCAAGATGAGGAAGTTTCTTTCTGTTCTTAATTTGCTTAGAGATTGCTGAATTTTATCAAATAATTTTTTCTACATCTATTTTAATAATTAATATAAATAAAGAAATATAATTTTTCCTTCAAAATTTGACTAGTAAAGCTAACCAAATTTTGTTTTTTTTTTTAATATTAAACCACCATTGCATTTGTTGAGGTTAGATAGCAGACATATGAGCATTCTTACCACATTTCTTTCAACTATTCTGCATGCTTGAAATATTTCAAAATAGAAAGTTAGGGGGAAATTGAATATGAAGTACATGGGAAAGTAGAGCTACTCATTCTTCATTAGTGTACAGTACACATGTATACATTAAGTACATTTAAGTAACTACATAGGGAGAGCCATGTATTATTACATCACAGAGGGACTAGCCCTTCACAGCATATTGAGAAAGCAGACCAGAATTCGCCTTTTCTGCAGGCAGATATAGGCAAAAGAGAATATGCAAAGTTTGGAAACATCCATATATTTTATTTTTTCTCCCACACATAAAAAAGTTAAATCACACCTCCTCTCCTAAAGAGAAGTGAATGAAGAGATGAATGGACTCCTGAAGTGATGTGTTTTTGAAATTCTTTCATCTGAAAATTTGATGAAATGTAATATATGTTCTCTCAAAACAAGGTTATCTTACATGTTTCAACAGCATCTTAATACATCTTAAATACATAATCTCTCTAAACTTGGTCTCCAACTCTACTGGTGAGATTATAAGTAAAGCAATCATCCTTGAAACATTTCTCTAATTTGAACCCTTATCTAATTCATCACTAAAAGTTGGTGCTAAGTTTACCTGCCAAATAATGTTTCACTAAGTTACTTTGTAATAGCTCATGTAAGATTTTATAATGAGTAAAGCTATATAAAAAACACAAAATCAATTTTAACAACATAGAGATGCCCAAATTTAGAATACTGAAGTCTTTCCCATTATGAGTGCTTCAGGGATAGTATTAAATTCCCTTTCATGGTAGACTTGAATCCAAAGAAACAAAATGGCAACATTCTTAAGTGCAACTCGTATGTCTGGACCATTTCCAATTATCAGCAAGGAGTGGTCATTTTTCATGATAAGTAGTTTTCATTCCTTTACTTTTCTTCACTTACACCATTTATAATTACACCTCTAAACAACCTACCATCAGTCTCCCAGACTATGAATATAGCCTCCTAACTAGTCTACACTAGTCTGCTCTGATTCTCTCTGGAGCTCATTCTTTTTACTGTGTCTGAAAGCCTCTTGAAATGCAAGTCAAAGTATTTCACTATCCCAGCTTAAAGTCATCAAGGCATCTCATTGCTCTTAATACAAAGACAGAATACATTAAAGTAAACTAAAGCTTTTAACTCTTAACATATTCTGTTACTAGTCTTATTTTCAGCTTACCCAGTACTGTTCAATGCTAATTCTATATCTCTGTTCAGTCCTTCATCCTTACAGGCTCATTGCTGAGAGATAGGAGAGGGGGGCAACATATGAATGGAAGGAGGAAATTGAGGAAGAAAAGGAAAGGTAAGGGAGAGGAGGAAAAGAAGCAACAAATGTAATCATGGGTAGTGACTGCAATACTTGAGGTATGAAGAAAGGTCTATGTAAGTTCAAATGCTAAAAAAAAAGAAAAAATAGGCAAACACATATTTTAAATACTTAAAGAAAGGCTAATGCCTTTAATATGAAACTCATTGGATATCTGCTCAAATCCACTTGATCTAAAATCAAATTTATGTGAGAAATCTGATAGATGAGCAAAAAATATGTCAGTGATACAGTGAGTGGTAGATATCTTTCTAGCAGTGGCTCCAAGCAATTCTTGCTGGCATTATAACTTACCCAGTAGACTTTCTAATAAACTGAGTACTAGTATCTTGCCTCAGTTCTTAAAGGTATGTCCATTTACATTCAAAATTAGCTCTCTAATCTTCCACCCTTCAATCCTTTTTTATGGTAAAATACATCACACACACACACACACACACACACACACACACACACACACACATAATCCCTCCTCTGTATCAGAGTTCATAGCAGGTTCTTTGTTGAAAACTCAAAGGTAAGATATTTAATCATGTATCTTCCAAAGAATGTGCTCAAGATCTTTTTGAAATGTGCTAGGGATGTAAGACTTCCTATCCCAGATAGAGTACTACTACCTTTTTTTGAATCCATCCTTCTTCTTTTTTTTTTTTTTTTTTTTTTTTGGCTAGAAGTTAATGACTCTTACTCAAGGGAGTTTTATATAAAGCAATATCCCTTTCATTTTTATGGTCATCTTTAAAATTATGAAGAAAAAAATAAAAGCAAAAGTAAAGAAAGGAGAAAAAGAAAAAGAAAATTTTAAAAATAGAAAGGAAAAACTTGATGGATGTTCCAAATTTTTCATTTATTTTCACAACATGCTAAACAGAGCACAGAGACACATTCATAATTTTAATTGCCTAAATGACATTAGAAATTCCTGGTTGCCTATAAAAGATAAACTCAAAAAGTAACTGTGGGTCACATATGTAGGTTTAATTTCCTAAGCTTAATAATAAAGAATATAACCTATTCATCTTTTGATTGACCATCAAATTGGAAAATAGTTACCATACAATTTTTCTCACTATGTGAGAGAGACACTGTAATGAGCTATTTTTCTGTGTCATATTTAATTGAAATCTGGAGCTATTTAACTTCTATGTTTATATTCTTGACTGCTGATTATAAAAGTTTGGCAAATAGGCTTATAGAAGATGCTAATCTAAATGTCAAAATGTGTGCTGGAAATTAATTTTGATTTTCATTGAAGTAAACAGTTTTTCCAGTCTTTTTTATGGCCAACATCACTCATATCAGGAGCTAAAAATTTAATACCCTTAAAGAATATCCAAGAAAGAAATTGAGAAATCATCTGGAAAATACAAGGAAAAAACGACTGCCTCAAAGAAAAAATTTGAAGAGGATGAATTTTACTCATATTACTCAAATTTCTCATTAATTTGCTCAAGTGTCCATTTAACTAAGTGAGTGTTATCTGAATTTTTAAGTAAATTATTTAGCAGACATTATATTTTTATAAAATATATATAAGAAGAATAATGCTTCAAACAGACACTCGCATATTTTCACAGAGCCACTTAAATTAAATAAAAATTCCTTACACTAGATGAAAGGACCCTGTACTTTGGGAAATGCTGTGTAACTTTCATAGTACATAGATCCCTTCATTTTAAGGTGTTCATGCAATTATTCCTTGCTACATTTGGGATTAAATATGCACATTAGAAAAAAAAAGAAAAAAAACTATCCATTTTCTTAGATAACCTCTTGCCTTTAAAGTAAATCCAGCAACTGGTTTATTGTGTTAAATGAAATATGATCTTGTAAATAAAGAATCATAACAAATCTGAATTAGAGACCTCTTTAGAAGACATACCTTGTAACAATTCCAGGAATAATCTTGTAAATACATATATTTTAAATCTGTATCATACATAGTCCCTAAACAAGTTTGCACAGAAATTAAAAAAAAAAAACAAACAAAAAAAACAAAAAAAACCCAAAAAACAAAAAACAAAAAACAAAACAGTTGGCTGAGTTCCTGCTACTAGAATGTTCAAAAAAACCGTTGGTAAAAATCAGAGTGGAAAAGATATTATTTTCTCCCTTTTTTGGGAGGTTGAAGTTGGCTTAATCAGTACTTTAGGTTCTGACCTAATGATGTGAATTTCAGGACCACTGTACAGTACACATGCATTGTGAAATATTTAAAATGTTAAAAAAAAGTTGAAAAAATGAACATACCATCATAAAAACCTACAGAATATAATCACCAGAGTATCAAATTATATCAAATTATCCCCCACACTCCCTCAGGTCAAAGTCCTACTGTATCCTTAACTGCTATTAACTTTCACGTACGCTTTCCAACTAATGGAAAAAAAAGAAGTATGATTTAAGTTAAAGCATAAAGATAAAATATCATTTATGAGACGATGATAAAGAAACTGCCACATTTATATTTTAAAAAGCCTTTCTACTTTGAATGACTCCCTTGGAAACATGATTCTACATAACAGAATCAGGAAATTATAAATTATGTGCTATGTTTTTTAATAAAAATAATCAAATAGAATTAAAGTGGTTAGGAATCATGTTTCTATAGATTGGGAAGACAACCTTTACACTCCTTCCTTCCTTTCCTATATAGGAAGTTGTGCATCCATTGAAAAAGAGATTTTCATGACCCCATTTTCACTGGGCAACTTTCTCTACAAATAGCAAAGGTCTAGTTATTATTAGCAGTGCCCAATAGACCTACAGGTGAAAGGATTATTGAATACAGCATACATTTTGTTAGGAAAAGGTACTAGAGAGAAAAATACAGCAGCAAGGTTATTATAAAAATATGCTTTTGCTTAAAGGTAAATTGTAAAAAAAAATTTTTCTTCTCTATTTTAATTTGGTAATCCTGGGCATATTTTATGTGCAGAATACTTTAAATGGTGAGGAAAACGAGTGTAATTTAACAACTAATAGTTTTTAGAATAGCCTTTTAAGATATTTTTTTGTTGGTCTCTTGAAGTTCTACCAGCTGGTTTGCAATTACAGAAATGCTATAGAATGTATCACTCTGGGACAGCAGAATTACTGGAAACTTTAGTAGAGTAGGATCAAAGGCTGACAAGGGGCTCTACTTAGAAGATAAAGAAAGTACAATAGGGTTGTGAAAAGTTTTATTTGAGATCGTTTTCTTATTTCTCAAAGACTGAATAAAACTTGTGAAACATCAGCAAACCACTTTCCTCTGACCTGGGCTTGATAAGCCAACTGGTGTAGTTTAATAGTTTGATTTGTTGGTAATAAAAAAAAAAAAAAGGAAGAAGAAGAAAAGAGAAATAAGCTCACTTTGCCATATCAGGTATGTAGTCATGTCAGGAGATAGAGTGCACTGTTTATTAAAATGTGCTTTCAACCATAGAATTCTTATACCCCATATGTCATTTTCTTATAATAATTATAATAATAATACAAATGGAATTCATATTAATAAAACTATTAAGGCAAATAGAATTTACATTAAAATAATATAAATTATTTCTACAGAAAGAAATTGACTAAAATAAGATGCATATTATATAACCTTTAGTCTAATCAGTCATAACATTTTTTACCGATAAAACATTTGGTGGATGTCCCTTTCCTTTCCTCTCTATTTTCCAACCACCTACTGAAAGGTATCAACTCCTTCATAACGGATCCATCTATTTATTATTTAGACTAACTCTCCTGTTCCCATTTTAATTATCCCCACTTTCTTCAGCATATTGAAGAATGTTCTCTCTAAAGCACTTTTATAGAAATTTAAACATCTCCAATACTGGAAAGCAAAAACAAGACAAAACAAAGCATGTCTTCACTTCTAATGTGTGCTAATTCTCAGTTTCACGCCTGTGCTTCCATGTTAGCAAATGACAGTTTAGAGAGCATTGTATACCACCTGTCACTCTGTATTCAACACCATTTCTTTACTCACTGATTTATAACTTCAGTCCCATTAATCTACTGAACTTCAGTTGTCAAGGTCATTAATGACACTTTTATTACTAAATCTGAGAAACATATTCTTTTCTTACTGCAACTCAGAAGTATTTTTCATTGTTCAGTATTGCCTCCTTACCTCTAATTTTTCTCTCCTATTGGCTTCCTTGACACTATTCTCCTATTTCTCTCGCTCTTTCTTCTCAGTATTTTTTATGAGTGCCACAAGCCGTACTGAAATGTTAAATGTTGATTTTCCCAGGTCTTTTCCCTTATCTCGTTTCACTTCAAAGCATCTACTCTTCTTGTCAAGGCGATCCATTCTATGAATCTACTTTCTACATGATAATAGCCACAAATCTACATTTCAAACTCATCTCCATGTCTCATGAGTTCAACAATTACATATCCTGGTTTTTGGCATCTGAGTGCCACATGGCATCTCCGATGAGAGCATAAAAAAATATTCATTGTCTTTTTTCTCAGAAATGATTGTCCAGGATTCTTTAAGAGCTGGGTACTACAATTCACCACTATTCATGGCATAGATAGTCTTCCATCAAAGTCTTGTATTGAATTTGGCTTTATCATCTAATTCCTCAAATATTTGGCTTTCTAGCTGTCTTAGTCCATTCCAGCTGCTGTAACAAAAATATCTGACACTGGGTGGCTTAACAATACATGCAGTTCTGGAGACTGGGAAGTCCAATATTAAAGCATTGTCAGATTCAGTGTCTACTGAGGGTGGGCTTGCTTCCAGGTTGACAAACAACTGTCTTTTTCCTGTGCGCTCACATGGGGGAAGGGACGGCTCATGAGGGTCTCTTTTTTTAAGTCGCTAATCCTATTCATGATGGGTCCACCCTCATGACCTGATCATACTCCAAAGGCCTCACCACAAATATTATCACACTGGGGACTATTATTTCAACATGTGAATTTTGGAGGGATACATTCAGTTTATAGTACTAGCTCCAAAG
Source organism: Panthera leo (assembly GCF_018350215.1). NCBI lineage: Eukaryota > Metazoa > Chordata > Mammalia > Carnivora > Felidae > Panthera > Panthera leo. Next base: position 43,424,422 of record NC_056679.1, on the reverse strand, counting down.
TGTCTCTGATACTTTGATCTAAAAATCATCAGAGGGGGTATTGTATGGCCATACAACACTATGGAGCTTCATTGTTTTTATTTTGACTCTGAGGCAATTATCAGAAAACAGATTTCAAAAATTTGTGTTAAGAAATGTATGCCTTCCAATTTGATTCTTTTCTTAACCCTCAAATCATGTACAGAAACCTGCAGTAACCTACTTTATCTTATGGCTTGAGGCAGATGGAGGACTAGTGGAGTAGATGAATGCCCAGTATACTGTTTCTTTCTCAAATAATCTAAAGTAAAACTTTCTGTAGCACATATCATCCACATACCCAGAGCTTCTCTCAAATTTACCATCCTGAGAAGATAACTGTAGAAAATAATAGCCTAATAACTTACTCACTGAAGAAGTTTGGCACCCCTATCAATAATTTTCTTTTTTTAAAAAATATTCCATTAATCAGGTACTTACAGGAGAAAAAACGAGCTGTAGAGATTAAATATCCAAGAAGAAGATAATAACAAGAACTAAATAACCTAATTTAGAAGGAAAAAAAGATAATTTAAGAAATGGGATATATAACACTTTTTTGAATTAGTATTCTCAACTAGAATTAAAAATATATTGCAATGAAAATATATCAAAGAACACATTTAGTTCTTATATATTCAACATTTTTACTGTCCCCCAAATAATTCTGAGAGAATAACTAAAAAATAAAGTTAAGTTGGGGCCCCTGGGTGGCTCAGTCAATTAGGCATTCAACTTTGGCTCAGGTCATGATCTCACGGTTCGTGGGTTCAAGCCCCACATCAGGCTCTGTGCTGACAGCTCAGAGCCTGGAGCCTGTTTCAGATTCTGTGTCTCTCTCTCTCGCTGCCCCTCCCCCACTCACGCTCTGTCTTCCTCTGTCTCAAAAATAAATAAACATTAAAAAAAATTTTTTAAATAAAGTTAAGTAAATACCCCCAAACATAATGTAATTGGTAAAGTTTTAAAAAATATTTGAGAAAAGTTAAGTCTCCTAATCTTCTGAAACTATAATTCCTTAATAAAACATTTTTTTTTTCATGTGTGTGGTTTAGTCCCTACCTATCTCTCCTTCCTCACCTCTCACAAGGCTAGTTCTTGACATCTGTGCTTCAGCCAAACCAACCTTCTTTTATCCTCATGCTCTTCCCACAAGGACTTAAACATGCTACTGTTGGAAAGTTGTTTAAGAACTTTTCTTCCAGATTATCTACTACTTATATTTCTGATTGCAAATCATATTTCACATCCTTAAAAAATAAAACCCTGCTTTTATGAGTTTGGTTACTTTAGATCTCTCATATAAGTAGAATAATGCTCTATGACTATCTAATTTCAGTTAGCATGTCCTCCAGTTTCATCTATGTTGTAGAATATGACAAAAGCTTTCCTTTTTTGTGGCTGAATAATATTCCATTTTATGTATACAACTCAGAAAATTAAAATACAATAGTGTTTTTCAGATTGGGGGGAAGGGAGAATTGGGAAGTAGCTAATTTAATAGGTAAATAGTTTTACTCATGCAAGATGAAAACAATTCTATAGATCTGCTGCACAATTTTATACATATAGTAAACAATACCATATTTTACACTTAAAAATTGTTAAGAGGGTAGATTTAATGTTATGTGTTCTTACAATAATTAAAAAAATGTGTAAGAAAATATACTTTGAATTTGGTTAGCAACTTAAATATTTTTATAATTTAAAAAATATTATCCAAATCTAGAGGGACAAAAAGCAGAAAGAAAACAGCAATCTTCTTATGACATATGACCCTAATACAAACTTTCATGGAACCATGGACCTATTCTTAGCTCTTGCTATGGGTACTATCTTATGCTCCTTTGAGGATAATCATAGCTTAGAATTTAAGGGAAAAGTCTCTAAAATTAAATTGCCTTAGTTCAAAACCTGGTTCTGCTGTTAGCTCTATAAACTTGAGCAACTCACCTCACTTCTCATTCTCTGTTTCCACATTTGTAACATGAGTATAGTATTAACATCTATGTCATACAGTTGTCATCAATTATAAAAATAGAAAGAGATTATAGTCAGGTCCAGCAACAGTAAGTGCTCAATAAATGCTAACTTCTACTATAAAAACAATTAGCTTATTTTATAGAATATATAGAAAACATACATAATATATGAGCATATGGATAACATCTATGTCATACAATTGTCAAAATTATGAAAAAATAGATATGTATGTAAACTGATTATAGTTAGGTCTAGCATACAGTAAGTGCTCAATAAATGCTAACTACTACTTTTTAAAAAAATTATTATACAGTAAGTGCTCAAAAAATTCTAACTAGTACTTTTTAAAAATAATTAGCTTACTTTACATTATATAAATATATATAACATATATAATAGATATTAATATAACATATACATATATTTTATGTTTTCTTTGGAATATGTACATTCCATTGACTTGATTCTAAGAAATATGAGAACAAAGATAAAGTTTGCCTTGGCACACAATTTATATGTTTTGATCTTTTCATTGCTATTAACAAAAAAAACGATCATTGTTGTCCTGAAAAATTTTTTTAAGTTCATTTTGAGTTTAGAAAGTCAAGAGGATAGTGCAAGATAGTGACCCAGAAGGCTAACGAACATCTCTCCTCCCATAGATGAGCCCCCTAATGTACAGCTACACGTGGAGCAATTCCCTCTGAAAGAAATCTAGAAACTATCTGAGTGACTCCTACACATCAGGCAATGGGGAAAATACCAACTTTCAAAGGAGTAAGAATGGTTGAGGCTTACTCTTGACATAAATACCATGGTGTCATATAATCAGAAACCACCAACTCCCAGTTTTTCTCTGAGGAGCAAAAAGTCTGGAACAAACATCTATCACCCCAAATTTTGAGAATTCCACCTGAGGAACAGGCCCCCCCAAACACTTAGCTCTGAAAGCCAATGGGGCTTGCATACATGAAACACAAGTCTATAGCAAACAAAAAGCAGTTCCTAGTGAGCAAGGAAGACCTTGTGACTTCCCCTCCCCAGGGTCAGTGCAGAGGGGATAGGCATAAACATACCCATCTCCCAATATTTCCCTGAAAGAGGTCTAACTGCATACTTTACAAGCTACTGTATAAAGGTCTAGCTTCTAATTTAACATGCAACTAGGGGCCAGCTGTGATCTTTCCTGGAACCCAGGGAAGTCAGTAAACACTTTGAACAATAGATAGATCATCCAGAACAGAAACGTTCACCAGTGAAGTCTACTGAACATTTAAAGAAGAATTACTGGGGGAACCTAGGTGGCTCAGTCAACTGAGCATGTGACTTTGGCTCAGGGAAGGATCTCCTGGTTTGTGAGTTTGAGCCTCATGTTGGGCTCTGTCTCTCAACAATAAATAATAAACATTAAAAAATTAAAAAAAAGAATTAATGCCAATCCTTTAAAAACTTCTCCAAAAAAACAGAAGAAGAAGGAATTCTTCCAACTCATTTTGAGAGGCTAGCATTACACTGTAACAAAAGTCAGACCAAGACACCACAGAAAGAAAGAAAGAAAGAAAGAAAGAAAGAAAGAAAGAAAGAAAAGAGAGAAAGAAAGAAAGAAAGAAAGAAAGAAAAAGAGAGAGAGGAAGAAAAGAAAGAAAGAAAGAAAGAAAGAAAGAGAGAGAGAGAGAGAGAGAGAGAGAAAGAAAGAAAGAAAGAAAGAAAAAGAGAGAGAGGAAGAAAGAAAAAGAAAATTACAAGCCAATATCCCTGATGAACATAGATGCAAAAAATTCCCAGCAAAATACTAGCAAACCAAACTCAACAGCACACATTAAAAGGATCATGCACCATAATCAAGTGTGATTTATTCCACGGATACAAGGATGTTTCAACATTTGGAAGCAAATACATGTGACACACCACTTTAAAAAATGAGTAATAGAAATCATATGGCCACTTCAATAGATGTAAAAAAGCATTTGGCAAAATTTAACATCCTTTTGATAAAAATGCTCACAAACTGAGTAAAGAAGGTACATTATCTTAAGATAATAGAGGTCATATATGATAAGCCACAACTAACATCACACTCAACAATGAAAACATTTCAAGATCAGGAACAAAACAATTATGCCCACTTTTATTAACATAATACTGGAAGCCTTAGCCCAATTGATTAGGTCAGAAAAAGAAATAAAAGGTATCCAAACTGGAAGGTAAAATTGTCTCTATTTGCAGATAACATGATATTATACATAGAAATTTTATATACAGAAAACTCTAAAGACTCTACCAAAAAATTTTTAGAATATATACATTTAGTAACATTGCAGGATACAATACCAATATACAAAAAATAGTTGTGTTTCTTTACACTAACAATGAACTATCAGAAAAAGAAATAAGAAATCAATCCATTTACAATACCATTAAAATGAATAAAATACTTAGGAATAACATAACCAAAGAAGTGAAAGATCTATACAGTGAAAATTACAAGATATTCATGAAAGAAAAAGAAGACATGTATGAATGAAAACATATTCCATGTTCCTGGATGCAAAGAATTAATATTATTAAAATGCCCACACTACTTAAACAAATCTACAGATCCAATGCACTCTGTACCAAAATTCCAATGGTATTTTTTTTTCACAGAAAAAGAAAAAAATCCTAAAATTGTAGTCACAAAAGACCCAGAAAAACCAAAGCAGTATTGATAAAGAGCAACACTGGAAGCATCACACTTAGTGATTTCACACTATATTTCAGAGCTATAGCAATTAAAACAGTATGGTATTGGCATGAAATGAGATGCATCGATCAAAGGAGCAGAATAGAAAGCCCGAAATCAACCAATGCATATATGATCAATTAATTTTCAACAGAATATCCGTATGTACACACATGAGAATACCATGGGCTTTTCTATTCTTTGGACTTCTAGGTATACCTATCTGATCACACACAACATCCTTCTTCTCCTTGGACCAGCATTATTTTCTATCTCTGTCTCTCCAAGTGAGCATGGATTGGCTAATGCATCCTTAACTCTATTAGGTATTGGTCATGGTCCTCACATCTACTTAGTGATGGTTTCCTTAGCACTTAAATTAACCCAGACTTAGCTTACACTATACAATTGCAAAATGCAACTGAATCTTCTGTTTTGTGGATGTATTGATTCTTACCATGATTTATATTGCTGATATTGAATTTTGATCATTTTTGAAAATTTGATAAAGTGCCTAGGTCAGAGCTCCTTTGCCACAATATAAGTAGTTTATTTAAAACAAAATATGCATAACATTTACTAATTCATAGGACATGAAATGTTCTATAAATATGGAACCATTTAAACAGATGGACCTATCTGATTCCTGAAACTTACTTAATTTTGCATCAAGTTTTGGTGATTCTTTGTTTTTTGGTTATTGATAACTATAAAAAGGAATAAACTTTAATTTGAATTTAATTTTTAAAAGTTGTAATAAAAAGGCATAAACTTTAATTTGAATTTAATTTTTAAAAGTTGTATTCTGAATAAATATCATTTTGGAATGATAAAACATATTTGTTTCTACTTATGCCATTAATAATTACTTGTATTATGTCTGAGTGAGAACTTTAGACCTTTGTTAACAATTTTTACCAGAAAGCTATCAGAAATACTATTATTCTAAACAAAATTTGCCTATTATTCAGTTCTTTCTCAGTAGTTTTATAAACATTTATTTAGTTTTTCAAAAAGTCTTAAAATAATTATTGAGTTAGGCTTAGTTCTGCATATTCATTTAATGTACTCATTAGTTAAATGTCTATTATATAGCAGCAAACTATTTTAATATTATTTTGATTAGTATTTATTTTAGTTTTATCCATCATTCAAAACACACTTGCGTAGTAAAGGAAAAATGATTAATGTATTATGATTCACATATTTGACAGATTACATGCATTCAATAAATGTATGTACATGTATACAATATATATACCATTACAAATTTATTTTGCAAGCATTTCTATGTTTATGATGTCTAGGCAGAATTCTAAGTGCTCTGAAGATATTCATTTAATCTTTATAATAAGCCCATGAGGTAGATAATAATTTTAGAGATGAGAAAATAGACACCAAAGGATATTAAGTAGCTCCCACGGCAGTTCTGCAGGCACAGCGAAAGAGCCAAAACTCAAACCTGTATTCCAGTTCCACAATTCATGCTTTTAGCTCATTACCAAGGTGCATCTCAGCTAGGCTAAAATATTTAAGACAAATCATTTTATATTCTTAGTTCCTAGTCTATTTTTTAATCTCCCAGTCTCTTTGTGTGCTAAATAAAGAAAATGAGTAGATATTTTTATTAAGATTTTACCTATGTGTATTGATCTATAACTTCTTTCGGTTTTATTCTTTCTGGTGCATTGTGGTTTCAGTGTCATGAAAAGGCACCTTTTTTTTTTTTAACTCGTTTATCTCTTTTTAACTCCTTTATCTCCTTCTAAATCCACCTTTCTCTAGCTGCAACTGAGACTAGGTCACACCTGAGGAAGGATGGAGGCACAGAAGCCTGATTCCTTTTTCTTAAGAGTAAAATTATACTTGGGCATCTATTTCCGTTTTTGTTCTCACTTTAGGGGTGTAAACACTAATTGAACAAAATTATGATGAGACCCAGTGAAAACAGGCCTAGCAGTGCCAAAGGGATCCTCAGTTTATTTCTCAGCTCTGCTTAAGACACCAAGATGTTGCACATGGGGCTTAGCACCAAATCCTCCTTAATGACAAACTGTGAATTTGCTTCCTCTGCAGAGCTTCTTGTTAATCATGTACATCAATGCCAAACAACTGGTTCAAACTCCAGGTGTTTATGATCCCAGGTAATTCTCTTTTCATAACTTGCATATAATTACACATATCCTACTTGTTAATCATTAGACTTGGGATTTACACATATTCAACACAGCAAAAAAAAATCGTAGTCATTTATGTGAGTAAATCACTGAGTAAAATTAATGAAACAAAGGTTAGATCCCTTTAAAGTACATGATTTTACAAGCCAAATTTCTGTATCATGAAAAAATATATTTTTTTTTTCATTTCTGGATCTAAATCCCATTTACTTAGAGTTTTTGGTGTAACATTATAGTGAAATAAAGAAACTCTGGGATTTTCACTAAACTATAATACGTTTAAGAAATAATACAAAACATTATAATAATTATTTATTGAATAAACACAAGAAGTTTTAATGAAGTATAATTTTGGTTGTTAAGTCTATTCAAACACTTCAAATATTTCAAAGCTGTATTTACTTTGTAAGTAAAATTTAATGACGGGCAAAATTAACGTTTCAAAAACTTAAGATATAACAATAAAAGAGGAGAGTGACATCATCTTTTGTAGACAGAATGAGATTCATTTTAACTAGAAAATGTAGAGAGTGCTTTATTTCAGTTAATTAAGGCCAAATTTAATATTCCAAATGATAAAACAGTCAAGTTTTGAAAAAAAACATTTGAAAGGAAAATATAATAAGATTACTGTTTTAAGGAATATTATACTTTAACTGTGTGTAACAACCTCCCACCCTTCATATCTTTCAGGGTAGGATCCCATTCATAGGGATCCCATTCACAAAGTGCCTTGAGTTGGCACTTTGAGCAAGGTCTTCCCCTCTGCCTCCCTTTTGTTTTCCTGAGCACACTGACTCCTTCCTAAACATTCCAGTGACAGTACTAAGCTTCAGTCCTTTATGACAAAAGAATACATAAATATTATATTTTACTTTATTTGCCAGTTTGTGATCTTCACATCTGGAAAGTAACTTATCTGGGCACAGCAATTTTGACTCTTTCTGTCTCTAGAATGTGTTTGTTTTTAGGTAACATGCCACTGCCTTCTTATACTGATTGTTAAAACTGTACCAATTTTAATACTTTGAAAAAAAATTTTTATTACAAGCATAGAGAATGATTTCTAGTCCTTTGAATAAAAATAACATTTTGGGTGAGAGATTGTTTTGTTAGCAAACTAAAAACAGTGAGCCTTATTAATTTTATGATCTTATTTATAAATTACTAAGATGTATTTTAACTTAAACCTTTGATTATGGATTATATTCCATTTACTTTTTTCCTTCTAAAGCTTCCATGATCACAATTTTGATCTGTGCTTAATAACTTATGATTAACAAATTTATATTATTTTATCTCTATTAATTTTTTAACATTTTATTTCTTTTGTATTTGACTTTTGAAAACAAAAATTTGCCATGTGAAATTTTTAATGCTTCTAAATAATTACATTATGGATCAAATATATTTATTTTAATAGACATAGTGCTACTCAACTATTTTTTAAATAAATGTATAAATGCTTATTTCATAAAAGGCCACTCTTTTTCACTTTTATTTCTCTCTCTTTTATTCTCTCTCCAGTCTTTAGCACTTCTACTGAATTAATAATTAGGAAAAAATCACTATTTTTATTTCCAACATGAAATAATGCAATGAATGTCACATATAGATTTGAGCTTCTATTTCAAACAAGGTAGAAAAGATAGTAATCCATGTATCTTATTTTATTTTTGACTCTTATGGTACCAGGAAGTAGAGATTAAGAGAGCCCAGTGTTGCCTGGGCAAAATGATAAAAAGAGGGGCTTGTACCTACCACCAGGGGGAGGTATGTAAAAAGTACAATCCCTAAATTGTATCTTCAGTTTGCTCAGCTCAAAATATCTGTAAGATTTATTCCTATGAATCTAATGTCCAAATGATAATATTTAATAAAAGGGGATTAGAACATTAATTTCTTTCCTACCTGTGATGGCACCATTTGGGGTTAAGATACAGAGATTCCCTTATAGGATATTCTGCTTGGAGAGATGAGGGATCTAGAAAGAATCACATACAGAAAATTTAAAGGGTAGTATTAGATGGCTCTCTAGTAATTTCAAGTTAAGATTTTACTTTTTGTGTTCCCAACAATCATCCACCTCTCAGTATGGATAAAGCAGATGCTGGATTCATCCAAACCTATAAACTCATTTTGACATATTTCTCATATATCACCTGTGACAGACTACTTCAGGCAGTCTGCAGGGAGCAGCAATTAGGGCAGTAAGTAAGGGCCTCGTGGCTTTGTAAACTCTGCTAATAGTATCAGAACAAAAAGATATAAAGATATAAATGGACGAATAAATGAATTTGGCTACCATGTCAATCTCATCCTCAGAACCCTGGAAAAATGAGACATGCTCAGTGCTACTTGCACTAAGTTCTGTAGGCAAGGAATTGCTAAAGTCTTCAACATCAGAGCCCAATGTATCTGTACTAGACTAATGGGCATTAATAGGCATAAACAGTTCTCCATATGTGTACTCCCATACATGTCTTTATTCCTCCTGCCCCACAAGCTCAGTGTTATCTTTTCTTTATTACTTCTTGATGTCTCAGGCTCTGCTTGCTCAGATTTTCAGCCTTCTCCTAAATTTGGTTTGCCATTATCACTTTGTTGACCATATTACTCATGGTTTTTCTCTGTGCATCCTTTCTTCTCTAGCTTTGGCAGGTAAGTGCCTTATTCTCTAGTTATTTCACAGTTCATAATCCTGTTAAAGAGAAACTATTGGTTCAATACACATTTCTGAGCCAAGCCTAACAGCAGTAACCAAAATGAAGGCAAATGTGCTATAAAACATGGTCGCCAAGGACTTCCCATGGGGAACTCCACATTAAGCATCTTCCTTTGGAGGGTTTGGGGACATAGTGGATCACACAATTAATATATTTATGTATTTTATTATATATTTATTATATATGTACATTGTACATAAATATACAAAATATATTTATTATATATGTATTTATTATATTTAATTTATTTTATTATGTATATTTATTATATATGTATTTATTATATATGTATTATATATGTATTTATTATCTATGTATTTTATTATATATGTAGTTTTATATATGTGTGTGTGTATACACACACACATGTCTTGTGTACACACGTTAAACATGTATGCATATGTGTATATATTTACATATATAAATTTAAATTCTTATGCAATTATTACCTAAATTCTTTCATAAATTCCTACACAAGTTCTTTCATGTTAACAAAATGACTCATCTAAATTTAGACAACTTGTAAATAGCAGAACAAGTAACTGAATGAACGTTTTCTTTGTTTTATACAGATATTTTCCCCAGACATTTTTCAAACCCAGAATTCCAAATGTACTCCATTAGATTTCATGGATTTTATTACCAATATACTTAATCATCACATAGTTGTATAGGCTATTAAGTGAAATCTTATTTTTCCTACTTATATGTGTTGCATTTGTATAACTGCAGAAACATTGAAAAATGCAGTTGTATAGAAAATTAAAACAAATCACCCATAATAGTTAACTCAATGTTAATTACAATAAAAAATGTATTGGTTTTGTTTGTTGTATAGGTAAATAAAGACATATTATATAATTAAGAAACAAAAGAATATTTATAGGCTACTCTTACTTAGAAAGTAACACGTACTAACAAGTATGGTCTCGTGTTGTTACATTGTTACAAAAATGTGTTAAAGGATACACAAGAAATTTTTATATTTACAAAATGACTTTATATAATAAACAAAAACTTCCCATATTATTCCCAATTTGCTTGGCAGTTTTCTCATTGTGTCCTCATAAGTTAAAATTATGTGCACATCTAAAATACGGTTTTGTTTTATTTTAAATGTCATAAAAGTGGAATTACTGGATAAAATTTCATAAACATTTTAGAGATTTTAATGTGTATTATGAAATTGTCTTTCCTTAATTTGTACCTTATTTACAATCTCATCATTATGATAAAAATATCTAAGCAAGATATTCTGTCAGCACTAAGAGCACCATTGGCTTTAAAAAAGAAACAAAAAGCCATATTCAGAATTTGGTAAAGATTATTTAAACAATTATTTGACATATTTATTATATCTTGCATTTATATCCCCAGAAAAAATATGTGCATTTATGTGCAATTAAGTTTATTCTTTTAGTTACTACTGTGTTCATATAGGTTGATTACATGTGAAGTTTATTATTCATTTTCTTTAATGCCATGTACTATAAGATGATAAAATTATCACTGATTTAGGACTGAAAAAAAATATAAAGAAAGAAACAAAACAATAAAAATAATATAAATAAAATTAAAAATAAAGTGATGATTGACATTCAAGGTGAAAATTTTTCTCATTTCATGCCTTCACCATAACACGGATGACTAATTTCATGGATCAGAAAATTTCTCAACTTCCTCCAGATTGGAATCTTTCAGGCAATTGTCTTATTATTTAAACTAGAGAAAGAAAGTAAGATAAGCTCAGATTTCTCTTTCTAGAAAATTCTCTAGTCTTAGGATCAGTGGTGTACTGAGAGTCCGCTCATATAAGTTTATGAGTTATTGTGATATTTTCATGAATTTACTAAATAATTGTTGAATATAGCTGTTATTAAAAATTCTACATACATTTATAAATAAACTATGATAAAACAAAGCTGATATTCACATGTCATCAATAATTATTTTACTACATTTACTATTATTCTGTTTTTGAAATATTTATATTCATATTATACATCTATAAATTTATATTAGTTACATATGTACATTATATAAATATATTTATATATCCTATATATGTATGACAAAAATATTATATAAACCTTGTTATTGCACATTACTAACCAACTCTGCATTCGGACACATCTGCTGGTAGCTTGAACCAGCTATGGGCGCTGTGTCTATAATACCACAGAAACCAGGAAACACTGAAATTTGATTCTTTTTTTTTCCTAGAGAGAAACAAATAAAAATACACATGTTGGTAGTGCTATTGCTGGGTGATAGTATTTTTATTTGTTTCTGTAAATGTTTAAACTACATAAATTTTATTAGGGAATATGTGTGTGTGTGTGTGTGTGTGTGTGTGTGCGCACGTGCGTGTGTATAGTGGTTTGCTGATGAATGGATAAAGAAGATGTGGTTTATATATACAATGGAATACTACCTGGCAATGAGAAAGAATGAAATCATGCCATTTGCAGCAACGTGGATGGAATTGGAAGGTATTATGCTGAGTGAAATAAGTCAGTCAGAGAAGGGCAGATATCATATGTTTTCACTCATATGTGGATCTGGATAAACTTAAGAGAAGACCATGGGGTAGGGAAGGGGAAAAAATAGTTACAGAGAGGGAGGGAAGAAAACCACAAGAGACTTTTAAATACAGAGAACAAACTGAAGATGGACAGTGGGGTGGGGGAGAGGGAAAATGGGTGATGGGTACTGAGGAGGGCACTTGTTGGGACGAGCACTGGGTGTTGTATGTAAGCCAAGTTGACAATAAATTATATTAAAAAATACACATGTTGGAAAAATACATTTAATCAAAATTTGTTGCTAAATGTATTAAATGCATTTAATCGTTGCTACTGCTATTAATGAGATATGGATAAAATGGCATATGTAAATAAATAATAAAATGAAAGGAGAAACTTGCAAGGACCAATGATGATATTGTGCTATGTGCTATGAACTAATGAATATGAACAAGTTGATTTTTCCACCTGCAGTTGAGAGAGAGAGAGAGAGAGAATTTTTGTTTCTGTTGACCAATTTTATACACTTAATTATAAAACTTAATTATAAAACTAGTAGTTTAAATGTCACCTTAAGGATTTAAAGTTATCTGGAAGAATGCATTGTGTCCATCATGATTTTAAACACTTATTGCATGACTTAAGCTGTTTAAAACCTACATACAGATGACAGCCAAAATGCTGAAAATTAGTTTCCAAATAATAAATATTGTATTGATATGTCTTGAAATTATAATACCAGGGCTTTTGTGTGCTTTGTGCTATTTCTCTCTTTCTTTTAATTCTCCGTGGTTCACGGAGTGAAGAAGTAGCAGTGTGTAGTAGAGAGATGTCTGATGTCAGAGACTAGAGTGAAACCTCAGGAGATAGGCTGCACTACCTTTCAAAAAGGCTATTGCATTCACTTAGTGTTTTTGCAAAAGTGTGTGTACTTTACTAAAGAAAAAGGAAAAAGAAAAAATCTATAATCGCTAATGTCACTGGGGAGATATATTCTGAGGATGCACCTAGTTAGTGTTATGGTTGCCTAGGATAACAGGGAGAAAACAATGACTGGGAGATAAACTCAGATACTGCTGGAAGACTGAAATTACTTTCAAATGTATCAGAAACTTTTACTCCACAGTGTGCAAAATCACTGAAGGAAATATATAAAAAATTAGTGGTAAATTTTGGAGACAGTAAGAAATGAGTTGGCATTAAATTTCTTGCCATGACACAAAAACAGACACATAGACCAATGGAATAGAATAGAAACCCCAGAACTAGACCCACAAACGTATGACCAACTAATCTTTGACAAAGCAGGCAAGAACATCCAATGGAAAAAAGGCAGTCTCTTTAACAAATGGTGCTGGGAGAACTGGACAGCAACATGCAGAAGAGTGAAACTAGACCACTTTCTCACACCATTCGCAAAAATAAACTCAAAATGGATAAAGGACCTGAATGTGAGACAGGAAACCATCAGAACCCTAGAGGAGAAAGCAGGAAAAGACCTCTCTGACCTCAGTCGTAGCAATCTCTTACTGGACACATCCCCAAAGGCAAGGGAAGTAAAAGCAAAAATGAATTACTGGGACCTTATGAAGATAAAAAGCTTCTGCACAGCAAAGGAAACAAGCAACAAAACTAAAAGGCAACCAACGGAATGGGAAAAGATATTTGCAAATGACATATCGGACAAAGGGCTAGTATCCAAAATCTATAAAGAGCTCACCAAACTCCACACCCGAAAAACAAATAACCCAGTGAAGAAATGGGCAGAAAACATGAATAGACACTTCTCTAAAGAAGACATCCGGATGGCCAACAGGCACATGAAAAGATGTTCAACGTCGTTCCTTACCAGGGAAATACAAATCAAAACCACACTCAGATATCACCTCACGCCAGTCAGAGTGGCCAAAATGAACAAATCAGGAGACTATAGATGCTGGAGAGGATGTGGAGAAATGGGAAACCTCTTGCACTGTTGGTGGGAATGCAAATTGGTGCAGCCGCTCTGGAAAGCAGTGTGGAGGTTCCTCAGAAAATTAAAAATAGACCTACCCTATGACGCAGCAATAGCACTGCTAGGAATTTACCCAAGGGATACAGGAGTACTGATGCATAGGGGCACTTGTACCCCAATGTTTATAGCAGCACTCTCAACAATAGCTAAATTATGGAAAGAGCTTAAATGTCCATCAACTGATGAATGGATAAAGAAATTGTGGTTTATATACACAATGGAATACTACGTGGCAATGAGAAAGAATGAAATATGGCCTTTTGTAGCAACGTGGATGGAACTGGAGAGTGTGATGCTAAGTGAAATAAGCCATACAGAGAAAGACAGATACCATATGGTTTCACTCTTATGTGGATCCTGAGAAACTTAACAGAAACCCATGGGGGAGGGGAAGGAAAAAAAAAAAAAAAGAGGTTAGAGTGGGAGAGAGCCAAAGCATAAGAGACTGTTAAAAACTGAGAACAAACTGAGGGTTGATGGGGGGTGGGAGGGAGGGGAGGGTGGGTGATGGGTATTGAGGAGGGCACCTTTTGGGATAAGCACTGGGTGTTGTATGGAAACCAATTTGACAATAAACTTCATATATTGAAAAAAAAATTTCTTGCCATGAGATTTCTAGTTGTTATAGAGTCAACAGTGCTAATGATGATCAAAATATAAATTATTGAAACACCAAAATGTTACAGACAGTTCAACCATACTGAAAATTATGAATTGTGTTATCTCTTGAGTGTTCTCTTATATTTCTCATATATATATATATATATATATATATTTCTCATATATATATATATATATATATATATGTATATATACATATATATATGTATATGTATATATATACATATATATATATATATACACACACAACATACGTATATATATTGGCCTAAAAACATTTTTTCTTGGGGTGCCTGGGTGGCTCAGTCTGTTGAGCATCTGACTTTGGCTCAGGTCATGATCTCACGGTTTGAGTTCAAGCCCCACATTGGCCTCTGTATGACAGCTGAGAGTCTGGAGCCTGCTTCAGATTCTGTGTCTCCAGCTCTCTCTCTGCCCCTCCTCTGCTCTCACTCTGTCTCTCTGTTCTCAAAATGAATAAATGTTAAAAAATAAATAAATAAATAAATAAAATAAAAGTATTTTCTCTTTTAATGGCCTCAGTAACCTAATTAAAATGTAACTGTTCTTTCATCTATGAAACATAATCTATCTTTATTTCATTGGAATTTACCTTTTTAGTTTTAAAAATATAAATTTTAACATATAACAACTGGCCAGAATATATTTTATAACTTTCAGGTAACTTTAGCAGGAAGAAATTGAAGAACAGTATACTAAAATAGCTGCTGTTCCATTGAGAATTTAACCCAAAGCACATGCCTTGGGGACATGGCTTACAAAGAAATAAAATTATTTATGTCATATGAGTTTATAAGTATAAGAAGTGATACCTCATAGTTGCTATTCAGTGGAAAGAGCACTGAATGTAAAATAAGACCCCGTTTCCAAGTCCTAAGTATGGCACTTACCTATGATATGGCTGTGGACAATTAATTTAAACTCTATTTATATACTATAATTGAAATAAACTTTCTCTTAAGCTTTGTTTAAAGAATCTTATATGTGGAAGCACTAAGTAAAATTCTATGATTATTTTACGATAATCATATATCACTTCTAACACCTCACTGAAGAAACTACACACATTCAAAAAACACGAAAGAAAGAAAGAAACCAAACACATTCTACACCTGGCAGTAAGAATTCCATTATTTCCCACAAATTTTCCAAGAAGATAAAAACTTATTCCTTATTTATTAATAATTATTTATTCCTTATTTATTAATTATTAATAATTCATACGTGAAATACAAAGGCTTTGAAAATTCTTGCTGAATAAAAAAATACTGGAATTCATAGTGTAAAACTCTAATAAAAAAGACTTTTAATATTGAATGTATTGTTAGGAAAATTATAAAGAATTACAACCATGCTGTTTAAAATTTTCCTAAAATTCAGTGCAGAAGATCCTTGATAATTAAGGATTGACAATTCTGATTGTGTTAATAGTGGGGATTCTTTTTATTTTTTATGGTAGGCGTAATTGTAAGGATATACCTGACAATGCCTATTCCCTCTTTCTTCATTCAAATATTAATCTAGGTACCATGATAAAGGGATTTTGCAGGCTAATTGAGGTGTCAAATTCACCGAAATTATGATAAAAGGATCTCAATGGGTCTGAGGCAATAGGTGAACCCATTAGAAGAGTTTTCCCTGGTTAGTGGAAAAGGAAAGTGAGAGAGAATCAAAGCATGAGAATTTGACAGACTGTGGCTGGCTTGAAGATGGGGGGCATGGGGGCTGGAAGCACATATGACAAGAATTTGGATATCTTCTAGAAGATGAGAGTAGCCCAGGGATAACAGCAAACAAGAAAACTGAAACCTCTGTACCAGAACATCATGGAAGTGAATTCTGCTAGCCATCTGAATGATTTTGGAAACATATTCTTCCCCAGAGACTCCATATAAAACTCCCACCCAGCCAACACATTGACCTCAGCCTTGTAAAATCTAAACGGAGACTCACTGGAGTTGCCTGGTTTTCTGACCCACAGAATTATTAAATAATAAGTGGCTTAATTTTAGGCTGCCAACTTTGTTGCAATTCAATAAATTCATTGAACAAATTTTAATCAAACAAATATTAATCAAATAAGAAAGTTGCTCTCTGAAGAATAAATGCATTAGCTGAGGACATAAAATACATAAACAACTATATAGTAAGAGAGAAAGGCATTCTAGAAAATATCTGAAGAAAAATGCTGTAGATGCAATATATTGGTTTGAAAGAAAAAATGATGAGAGTTGGTGTTTTAGTTTTAAGCTTCAGAAAGAGCAATCAGGGTTGGATATGAAGATATTTTTACAAAGATAGTCCAATAAAATGCTAAATTGAATTTCATACATCAATTCAAAGTATTTATTAGTTCTACATTTCTAAACAATAAATATCCTGAAGAATTGTGAGAAATACAATGCAAAGGTGAAATTATGTATGCATTGAATTATTATATGTGTGGACACTATTTACAAAAACAAAAACAAAACAAAACCCAGAGCTCTACACAATTTTTATCATTGGAGTACCTTATTAGAGGAGTATTCCTGGAAGAATAAAATAGAAATATTACAAAATAGGTTGGAAAGGGAAAAAGTATGTCCCCAGGAAACCAGGTGAGGGATCTTATTGGTAAGTGAAATGTGGCCTTAAATATATGTAATCACAGAACAAATAGGAACAGAAAACTTTGAGAGATATCACAAGGTTTTTATTTAGAAAAAAGCAAGGAAAAAAGGAAAGGTAGAAACTATATATGTGTGTGTGGACAGGGAGAAATACTGTTTTTGAAATCCTGAGTCTAAGCATGCAGGCAGGAAAAGAAGAGCATCATATTAATTCAAATGTAAGCAGATGGGAGAAGTTTGTTTGCAATATAAAGAATGGATAGTTTAAAAGCAACTAATGCAATTTTCAATGGGTTATTCAAACAAAAAATGTGTGTCATGTCTATGAAAGTACAGTTTTGAAGTTCTCAGAGTTGAAATTCTTTGAACTTCCCTGGAGTTATGTCCAAAATCTTTCATTCTAGAAGGTACCTGGGTGGCTCAGTTAGTTAAGTGACAGACTTGATTTCAGCTCAGGACATGATCTCAGGGTTCTAGAGATCAAGCCGTGTATCAGCCTCTGTGCTGACAGCACAGAACCTGTTTAGGAGTCTCTCTCTACCTCTCTCTCTCTGTCCCCCTCTCATCCTCAAAATAAAGAAACATTTGAAAAAAAAAATATTTTTTAATTCTATAATGAATAAAATTCAATAAAAGCTATCACACTGTCATACAGGATTAGGGAGACAAAAAGTAGTGTTCAAGACTCACAAGATGAAAGGATCCTGTTAAATAGCCAATCATTTCAATTTGAGTCCTTGAAAGACTTTCCAGGAGTGAATTCTAACTGAAAATAGACTGGGTCTTACAAAGACGGAAACCCACCCTCACATATTAGAGTATCTGATTGGATTGAAATCTCTAATTAAATTATTGAGCAAGAAGTTGGGCAACCACGGTAAGGTTTTTGCAATCTCACAAGGGTGGAGATATAAAAATTGGAGGTAAGCATTGACCAAGACACAGGGGAATTATAAACATCCAGTCTTTCTATTATGATCACTGAAGGAAAACATCAGGGAATCTAGAATTGGAAAAATCCTCCAAAGTTTAAAAAATTTAATACGACTTCAGATTGGATTAGAGAAGAAAATATTATCATAGAAAGTTTTTAAATATCTACACAACAAAAGTTGTAAAGATATTTAAAAACTTACTATGATAATGGGTTTTAAACTTTGGAGGATTTTTCTAATTCTAGATTCCCTTTACTTATGTTAATCAGCCAACAACAACAACAACAAAAAGAAACCTTGCCATTTGCAATGATGTGGATGGAACTAGAGTGTATTAGGCTCATTGAAATAAGTCAGTCAGAGAAAGAGAAATACCATATGATTTCACTCAAATGTGGAATTTAAGGAACAAAATAGATAAACATAGGGGAAGGGAAGAAAGATAAAATAAGATAAAAACAGAGAGGGAGGCAAACCATAAGAGACTCAACTATAGAGAACAAACTGAGGGTTGCTGGAGGAGAGGTGGAGTGGGGTTTGGGCTAAATGGGTGATGGAGAATAAGAAGGGCACTTGTGATGAGCACTGGGTTTTATATGTTAGGTGATGAATCACTAAATTTAAAAAAAAACCCAGTCTTTACAATTTTTAATACACAGTGTTCAATATTCAATAAACAAAATAAATTGACCCAACAACTTAAATAAAATATAAAGACATAATGAATAAAAACAAATAAGCAAATATTCACTATTATTAGTAAAATAAATATACCCTAAATTATCACCCTAAAAAAATAATAAATAACCTACACCTATAACACTTTCCATAATTCAACCAGAATATTATTAAAGGCCCATGTTGTGACTGAAATTTTTTTCTCATGATTAAAACCAAACAGAGGAGCTTGGCTACTAATTAGCTGTCAGGGACTCTTCATGCTTCTACTTGGTTTCTTTTTACTGTCATAAAACGTTTTTTATGTTTTTTAGGACAACCATGCCCTACTCTCTGGAAGTCTCCTCTACTATTCAGGTCAATGAAACAATCCCACATAATCAAGCTCAAAAGTGAACAATTATGTCAAGATATCAAGGTGTCAATTGTAACATAATATTTCAAAAGTACAGTCATGACCCAGCTTTGAAGTTATGGTTAAAAACTTTTAATTATCCTTACCAGGCACATTCACCAACTGTCTTGCTTATTAGTATCCCATATTTTGAGAGTGGGTACTAAAGAACTAACGACAATTTTTCTACCTTGGAGATCATGAAATGTTTCAAATTAGCCAGTCCTCAGAAAGCCTGGTGAAATGTAACTACCCTACCCCATTTGCCATATATATATTCTGCCCTCTACAGCTCAAGCTTGCTAGTGACACTGTCCTTATTTATAAACTGCTGTGTGATCCTGAGTGGCAGCCTTCTATGGTTGGAAGCTGTATGCAACAAAGAATTCAGTCTTTCATCTATCCAAGTGTTAGTGTGTTGTATTTCGTCATAAAATTAATTTTTAAATCTTATAAAACACACAATAAACATGAGACTGGTACCTCTCATAAGTTACCCAAACTACAAATGAAACAGTACGGTGTTATGTAGAGGTGGTTTTATTTCCAAATTTATATAGTAAATCCTAAAACACACACTATTTTTTAAGAAGCATAAATGTCAAGAAGGAGATAAAGTGGAATCAAATAAAATGTTTAATTAAAATCAGAGTACACAGAAAAGGAGGTAGAAAAAAGAACACATGCAAAGAATTGAAAACATTTACAAAGATGACAGATTTTACTACAACTGCATCTATAATTCTTTAAATATAAATGGTGTAAATATGAGTTAAAAGACAGATATTATCATAATGGATTTTAAAAGTAAAGACTTAGGGCACCTGGGTTGCTCAGTCGGTTAAGCATCCAACTTCAGCTCACATGATCTCACGGTTCATGAGTTTGAGTCCCACATCAGCTCTGTGCTGACAGCTCAGATCCTGGAACCTGCCTCCTTTTCTGTTTCCCTCTCCCTCTCTCTCTGCCTCTCCCCCAGTCACACTGTGTCTCACAAAAATGAATAAACATTAAAAAATAAGTAAGTCAAGACTCACTTATGTGCTGTTTACAAGAAACAACTTAAACTACAAAGACTCAGGTAAGAAATGGAGGATGAAATATATACCATGCTATCCCCATTCAAAAGAAAATTGGAATAGCTATGTTAATTTCAGATAAAGTGACTTTAGAACAAGAAAGAATATCAGAAATAAAGAAGTATATTGCATAATGATAAAGAAGTCAATTCTCCAAGAAGACATAACAATCTTAAACATACATGCATCTAACAATGAAGCATCAAGATGCAAGGAGAAAACTGATAGAGAGAAACAGACAAAAACTGAAAGGAGAAATAGACAAACTTATTGTTAAGAAAGTTCAATATAACTCTCCCAATAATTGACACCTTAAACAGGCAAAAAAAAATCTACAAGAGTAAAGATTACATGAACAGTATCAGGAATAAACTTGGTCTAGTTGACATTGATAAAATACTCCAATGAGAAAAAGTAGACTATAGATTCTTCCCAAGCATATTTGGAACATTTACCAAGATAGACCACATTATGGACCTTAAAACACAACTTATGAACATTTAAAATAAGGAAATTCACAAAGTGAAAAATATTATATAATTCCACTTACGTGAGCTAGCTAATGTAAAATTCATAGGAACAGAAAAGCAGCATGGTGGTTACAAGGGATGATGGGGAGAGAAAAATGGGAAGTTGTTTAGTAGGTATAAGGTTTCACTTTTGCAAAATGAAGAGCAATGAATGGTGGTGATGCTTTCACAACAAAGTGAATGTACTCAATGCCACTGAACTGTATGCTTAAACATGGTTAATTGTTTGTTTGTTTGTTTGTTTGTTTGTTTATGTAGAGAGCAAGCATGCAGGTACATATGCGAGCAGGAGAGGGGCACAAAGAGAGGGACAGTGAAACTCAAGCAGGCTCTATGCTCAGTACTGATGTGAGGCTTGATCTTATGACCATGACATCATGACCTGAACTGATACCAAGAGTCGGATGCTCAACCGACTGAGCCATGCTGGCGTCCCATGTATATGCTTAAACATGGTTAAGATGGAAAGTTTTATATGTGTATTTTAATACAATTTTTTTAAAAAAATGAGTAATTGCTAATGATCTCACAGACACTAATAAATAAAAAGGCAATAACACAAACAACTCTATGCCCATAAATGTGATATTGTAGATGAAATGAACAAATTTCATGAACATAAACTACATAAACTTTATTAAGAAGAAACACCTAACCTGAATAGTTCTGTCTGAAAAAGAAATCAAATTATTAACTAAACTCATTCCAATAAAGAAAAAAAAAAATCCCATGTTTTAACTAGTAACATTCACCAATATATAAGGATGACATAGTACCAATAATACTAATTCTATAAAACCTCTTTCTAGAAAATATAAAACAAGGTATTATTTCCCAATTCTTTTTTTTTTCTTTTTAATTTTTTTTAACGTTTATTTATTTTTGAGACAGAGAGAGACAAAGCATGAATGGGGGAGGGTCAGAGAGAGGGAGACACAGAATCTGAAACAGGCTCCAGACTCTGAGCTGTCAGCACAGAGCCCTATGCGGGGCCCGAACTCACGGACTGCGAGATCATGACCTGAGCCGAAGTAGGCGGCTTAACCGACTGAGCCACCCAGGCGCCCCTATTTCCCAATTCTTTTTATGAAGCCAGTATTACTCTATTACCAAAATAAAAACATTACAGGAAAAGAAAACTATAGAAATATATCTCTTGTGAACACCAACATAAAATCCTTAACAACATATTAGCAAATTAAATCCAGTAACATGTAAAAAAAAAGTCTCAAACAAGTGGGGTTCATTCCAGAATTGAGGCTGGCTTATCATTCATAAAGCAATTTATGCAGCTTACAATATTGTCAGAGAAAATTACAAGACCATATAATCATCTTGATAGACAAAAATTGTCAATAGTTTAACACACACTTATGCAAAAACTAGGAGTAGGGAAATTTTTCTGTCTAGTAAATAGTATGCACAACGAACCTATAGCTACTACAATAAGTAATGGTGAGTGATAAATGCCTTAGGTTCAAGAGCCAGGCATGCATATCCACTCTTACTAGCCCTGTTCCACATAATATTGAATGTCTATTTTGTTCGAAAATACAAAAAACAGAAAACAAAAGTTCAATGAATCCAAAGGAGATAAAAGATGAAAAGAAGTATACCAAAGCATATTATAATCAAAATGTTTTAAATAAATGATAAAAATAACATCTTAAAAGTAGGCATTATATAGTGATAAACAAACATAGTTTGATAGCAAATTTGATAACTTAAAATCTTATACCTAGGGGAAAAAATACTTTAATTCAAGAACGAAAGCAAAAATAAAAACTTTTTTTCACTTGCCAAAAACCATTGTGAGCAAACTAGGACTACAATATATATTAAAGTAAGTATTTCACACAGGTGAACAATGATACTGGATGGGCCTACATGAAGAAATGCAGACACCTGGGAATATTAAATATGTGGGAAAATGTAAAATATTTGTTCATTATTTTAATCTCCTCAAGTGGTTATTAGGTTGACTAAAAACAATGACATTCTATTGTAATGTTTATAATGCATGCAGAAATAAAATTAATAGCACAAATGGTGAGAGGGGAGAGATGAACAAAAGTAGGTGCATGGTTTTATACTATTTGTGAAATGTTATATTATTGATTTTTATTAGGTTTTTAATTTTAATTCCAGCATAGTGAAGACACAGTGTTTTATTAGGAATCTAGACCATGATTATTTAATAATGCACATTGTGAACTCTAGAGAAATAAAAAAAAAATATAATCAGGAAATAAAGGAGAAAAAGAAATCAGGTATAATATTTATTATGAGAAAAGTAAGGTATTTTGGATATATTGATGGATATACAGATAATATACAAAAATTTATATATATATATATATATCTTATTTATGTAAAACAAGATGAACAAAATTAAAAATTCATGTCACTTTAAAAGATCAGAATATCGCATTGAAAATTTTACTTCTTCCTTACCAGTGTGGATGCCTCTTATTTCCTTTTCTTGTCTGATTGCTGGGGATAGGACTTCCAGCACTATGTTGAATAAAAGTGGTGAGAGTGCACAACCTTGTCTTGTTCCCAATTTTAGGGGAAAATGTTTTTCACCCTTGAATATGATGTTAGCTGTGGGTTTTTCATTTATGGCCTCTATTATGTGGAGGTATGTTCCCTTGAAACCTACCTTGCTGAGGGCCTTTATCATAAATGGATGCTGTCCTTTGTCAAAAGTTTTAGATTTCTCAATTTTATGTATAATGTTGCCTGATTTGCAAATACTGAACCACCCTTGCATCTAGGGAATAAATCCTACTTGATTTTGCTGAATGACATTTTAATGTATTGTTGGATTTGATTTGCTAATATTTTGTGGAGGATATTTACATCCATGTTCATCAGAGATACTGACCAGTAGTTCTTTTTTCTTCTTCCTTTTTTATTTATTTATTTTTTTTGATAGTGTCTTTTCTGGTTTTGGTATCAGGGTAATTTTGGCCTCAGAATGAATTTGGAAGCTTTCCTTCATCTTCTATTTTTTTGTTTTTTTGAATAGTTTGGGAAGAATAGGTATTAACTCTTCTTTAAATGTTTGGTAGAATTTACCTGTGAAACTGTCTGGTCCTGGACTTTTGTTTATTTGGGAATTTTTTGATTACTCATTCAATTTCATTTCTGGTAATTGGTCTATTCAAATTTTTTGTTTCTTTCTAATTCAGTTTTGGGACTTTATGTATTTCTAGGAATTTATCTATTTTCTCTAGATTGTCTAGTTTGTTGGCATATAATTTTTCATAATGTTCTTTTATAATCCTGTGTATTCCTGTGTGGTGTCAGTGGTTATTTCTCTTCTTTTTGATTTTGAATCCTTCCTCTCTCTCTTTCTCTCTGTTGTTCACTGTCTCTCACTCTCTGTCTCTCTCTCTCTCTCTCTTTTTTTTTTTTTTGATTACTGTGGCTAAATGGTTATAAATTTTGTTGATCTTTTCAAAGAAACAGCTTCCAGTTTCATTGATCTATTGGTTTTGGTTTTGCTTTGTTTTTGTTTGTTTCTATTTTTTTAAGTTTATTTATATACGTTGAGAGAGAGTACCCACAAGAGACAAGGGGGGGAGGGGCAGAAAGAGGGAGAGAAAGAATCCCAAGCAGGCTCTGCACTTTGAATGCACAGCCTAACTCAAGGCTCAATCCCCAGAACTGTGAGATCATGACTTGAGTGGAAATCAAAAGTTGGATGCTAAACTGACTGAGCCACCCAGATGCCCCATGTTTCTATTTTGTTTATTAATGCTCTAATCTCTTTTATTTCTTTCCTTCTCCTGCTTTGAGGTTTTGTTTGTTCTTCCTTTGCTAGCTCCTTTAGGTATAAGGTTAGATTATTTATTTGAGATTTTTCTTATTTCTTGAGGTAGGCCTGTATTGCTGTAAACTTTCCTCTTAGAACAGCTTTTGCTGCATCCCAAAGATTTTGGACCACTTTGTTTTCACTTTCATTAATCTCCATGTATTTTTTTTAAATTTCTTCCTTGATTTCTTGGTTGACCCAATTTGTTGTTTTTAGTAGCAAGTTATTTAACCTCAATGTATTTGTGGTCTTTCTAGATTTTTTAAAAATTGTCGTGGGTTTCTAGTTTCATAGTGCTATGTCAGAAAAGATGTATGGAATGTCTTCAGTCTCCTTGAATTTGTTGAGATTGTTTTATGGACTAATAGGTCATCTATTCTAGAGAATGTTCCATGTGCCCTTGAAAGAACTGTAATATGTGGTTTAAAGATGGACTGTTCTGACTATATCTGTTAGATCTATCTGGTCCAATGTGTTTTTCAAAGCCACTGGTTCCTGGTTTTATTTTCTGTTTGGATGATCTATCCATTGATGTAAGTGGCAGTTAAAGTCACCTACTTCCATTGCATTACTCTCAATTACTTCCTTTATGTTTATTATTAACTGTTTTTTTTTTTTTTTTTTTGTATTTGGGGACTCCAATGTTGTGAACATAAATATTTACAAGTGTTGTATCTTCTTGTTAGATTGTTCCCTTTATGATATATAGCACCTTTGTCTCATTAGTTTTTGTTTTAAAGCCTATTTGTCTCATATAAATATTACTTCCCTGACTTTTTTCTTTTTGTTTCCTTTTTCATGATAAATGCCTTCTCATCCCTTCACTTTCAATGTGCATTATGTCTTTAGTCTGAAATGAGTCTCGAAGATAGCATATAGGTAGGTCTTGAGTTTTAATAAATTCCATCATCTTATGTCTTTTGATTGTTTAGTCCTTTTACATTCAAAGTAATTACTGACAGATATGTACTTATTATAATTTTGTTATTTTTTTGTGGTTGATTTTGTATTTCTTCTTGTTTCTTTCTTCTTTTGGTCTCTTCTCTCACAGTTTGCTGGTGTTCTTTATTTTTATTTTTATTTTTAAAGAGAGAAAGAAGGGTGGAGAGAGGGCCAGAGGGAGAGAGAAAAAGAATCCCACAACCCCAGGATCACAACCCAAGCCAAAATCAAGAGTTGGGCACTCAACCAACTAAGCCGCCCAGGAGTCCCTGCTGGCTTTTAGTGATATACCTGGATTCCTTTCTTTGTTTTTTGCATATGTTACTGTTTTTTGATTTGTTGTTACCATTAGGTTTAGGTACAATATTTTATGCATATAGCAGTCTACATTAAGTTGATGGCTGCTTAAATTTGAATCCATTCTTTACTCCTCTCCCCTCTTTCATCTTAGGTATATGGTGTCATACTTGCATCCTTTTTACTTTGTGAATCTCTCGAATAATTTTATATATATCCTTCATTTTATTGCTTTTGTGCCTCCTACTTTTATTACTCTTACTTATGGTCCTTCCTTTCTACTCAAATACTTTCCTTTCTACTCAAATACTATTTTAATATTTCTTGTAGAGCTGGTTTAGTGGTCATAAATACCTTTAATTCTTGTTTGTCTGGGAAACTCTTTATTTTTCCTTCTATTCTGAAAGATAGTCTGGTTGAATACAGTATTCTTGGCTGCAGGTTTTTTTTTTTTCCTTTCAGCACTTTGAATATATCATGTCACTCCCTTCTGACCTGAAAATTTCTGCTGAAAATCAGCTCATAGCCTTATTGAGTTTCCTTTGGATGTAACTGAGTTTTCTCTTGCTGCTTTTAAAATTCTCCTTTTCACTATTTTTTGCCATTTTAATTACTATGTTTCTTGCTATGGATCTCTTTCAGTTGATTTTGTTGGGGACTCTCTGTGTCTCCTTGATCTGGATGTCTGTTTCCTTCCCTAGATTCAGGAAGTTTTCACCTATTATTTCTTCAAATAAGTTTTATATCCCCATTCTCTCTCTCTTCTCCTTCTTAGATCCCTATAATGAGGATGCTATTATGCTTGGTGATGTCACTGAGTTTCCTAAGTCTATTTTCCATTATTATTATTATTATTATTATTATTATTATTATTATTATTATTTTCTATCTATGTTCAGTTTGATTTCTTCCTTCAGGTCATTGACCCATTCTTCTGCTTCCTCTAGTCTACTATTTATTCCCTCTAGTGTATTGTTAATTTCAGTTGTTGAGTTTTTCATCTCTGAATGGTTCTTTTTTTTTTTTTTTTAATGTTTTCTATCTCTTTGGTGAGGGTCTCCTGAGGTATTTCTCAAAGTCCTGTGAGTTTATTTAAATTATCTATCAGGCATATTACTTACTTCTGTTTCATTTAGCTCTTGCTCTAAGTTTGTCCTATTCTTTCATTTGGGACATATTCCTTGATCTCCTCATTTTGTCTAACTTTCTGTTTGTTTATCTGTCTTAGGAAAGTCAGCTACCTTTCCTGCTCTTGAAAGTAGTGGCTTTATGTAGAAGAGGTCCCATAGTCCCCTGCAGTGTGGTATCCCCTGTTCACCCATACTTAGCTCTTTAAGGATGTCTCCTAAATGTGTTATGGGTGACGTACTATTGTGGCTGAGCCACTTTTGCATTCAGTCCAGTCATGTGCAGTGCCTCTCTTTGCCTACTGTGGGCAATGTTGGTCCCTGTGTTGTTAGTGGGCCAGTCTGGGGCCACCTTGGTCCACACCAGGCATTTGCCAAAAATGCAGCAGCAGCAAACTTCAGGAGGCTTTCCCTGTGTTTTCTCCTAGGGAGCTTTAGTTGGTGGGTGGGGCCTGCTGTCAAAGCAGATGTCTGCCCCAGCCCACTGCTGGGGCTGCAATGGAACTGGCGTGTAAGGTTATCTTTCCTCCCTAAGGCAGGAGTCACTTTGAAGTGGTGGTGGCCTCTGCAGGGACTGCTTGCATGCTGCCAGGCTTATGGCATCACTTTGGATGGTATCTGCCAAGGGTGTCTTGGAGGGGGCAGGTCCACAATAGAACACAAGGCCGAGGTGTGTGGTGTTTGCAAGGTCTGTGCATGTCTGTTGTGGGAGTAAACCTAGAATCCCTTTATACTCCTGCCACATGGCTGGAGGGAGTGAATCCACAGGAGATCACAGGGGCAGAGTATGTCATGCCAGCAAGGTCTTGGCTGGTCCACTGTGAGAGGGGACCTGCAGCTGCCTGGTACATAGGCTGCCTGAGTTGGAGGGAATGGATCTGCAGAAGAGTGTCGGGGTGGGATGTGCAGTATTAGGAAAGTTTATGTGGGTCTGCTGTTGAAGGAAACTTGGAGCTGAGTCCTGGATGGAACTGACATGTCCACCGGAGAATGTAGGGTGGAACATGGTATCAGCAAGTTAGATGGAAAGTGTTGGTACTGTGCTGGTTTCTGCAGGTGTCTTTGTCTCTAGGCCGGGGGTCAAGAGAGGAAATTAGTGTCTGCCAGTGCCTTTGTTTCTGGAGAAGTCTCCTAAAGATCCCTGCCCCTTCAGCACATGCTCTGAGATTAGTAAATAAATGTTCTTCCTGTATAACCCAGGTGTTTTACTAACAGTTGGTTCTGTGCTATACCTCTGTGGAATTGTTTGTTGTTCTGTGTCTTTAAGGGCTATTACCCTCAGGCTCTCCCAGAGCTGAACCCATTGATTTTTAAAGTTCTAGGTGTTAAGCTCCATTTATTGTAAGAACTGAAAAAATTACATCCCTCTGGTTTTCAAAGCCAAATGTTATGGGGATTTGTCTTCTTTGTGCAGGTTCTCTTTGTCTGGGGTGCTGGTGTGAGGGTCAGTTTCTCTTCCCTCTCTGCACTTGCAGAATCCCTCCATCCTGCAGACAATACTATGGGTTCCTTTAGCTCCAGATCATGTCTCCACCCTTCTTAACCTCTTCAAACTCACCTCTTCTCTACATTTAGCTGTGGAGAGTCTGTTCTGCCAGTCTTTGGGTCATTTCTGGGTTATGTACACTCATGTGGGTGTTATCTAGTTGTATCTGTGGAAGAGGTGACCTCAGGATCTTCCTACTCTGCCATCTTCTCCAGTGATGGTAATTGGAAAATACTAAGTTTTAGAGTATTTTTTTAAACATCACATTATATATTAATTCATTTCTATTCCTTTCCACTTACTAAATGTAAGGCTTATTATCTTTATGCATCAGTTTCAACAACTGTAAAATGTACAGAGTTGCATAAGAATATTTTAGGAATAAAATAAATAAATATATATAAAATTGTTATGCCCAGAATTCATGATCCCCAAAGACCACCAGGGAGCCGAGTCTGATGCAAAAGCAAAGAGCATTTATTCGAGCTAGCTCGAGCTCAATCCCCTACCTGCACCGACGCAGCGGTGAGAAGCCGGGGAGAGAGAGCGAGTTATAAAAGCACAAAGGTTTTATTGGGGTCTAGGGGCAGTTGGTGAGGTAATGGCTGTGGCCTCAGCCGATTGGCTGGGGAAGGGTCGTGGCCTCGGCCGACTGGCTGGGGAAGGGTCGGAGTCTTGTTACTCAGGTCGCTGGGCGTGTTTTGATCAGGAAGTTTGAACTGGTGAGCGGGAGGTTACTCAAGGGGAGGAGGCATGGTCAAGGTGGAGGACACAGAACAAGATGGAGTCGGCCGTTGTAGGTCCGCCCTTTCAAAATCTCTTAAAATATTAATGTGAACATAGTAATAATAAAATAAATGTCAACTAAAGTTTATTCCTTCAACAAAAATCACTATTTTCTTACTGTGTCAAGAGATGCACACAGATATGACATGTTTATGGACCTCATAATCTATATTGGCTCAATATGTTTGTCTATTATTATTGTATGAGAATTTCTTGAACTTTTGTTGCTCTTCTTTGACAAACCATGTGCCGTTGAAGACAGGAAGTTGTCTTTTTCAAACTTTCTATATTTTGAAGATTTCACTGAGTTTTGCATATAAAAATGTGTAATTAATATTTTTGAATTAATTTGTGAAAGACTGAAGCAATGGCAATCTTGAGGCTAAAAATAATGTCCAAAATCTGTCAGGATCTATTAGATTTTTAAATAATAGCTGCTACTATTCTGTATCTAAAAGAACAAAAACCTCATTTTGGAAATAGAGAAATAATGGCACAGAAATATTAAAACATAATATTCACAGTCTCAACACAAGTGAGATAAGAGTAGTTAGAACAAAGGTTTTCTTTGACCTAGATTATTCATTCAATAAAATTTGTTGAATACTGTCTATATATCAAACTCTTTCCCTTTTACTTTATTTTTTATCATTACTCCAAATAGAGTTATATTTTTAAAATATGCTACGTGGTCTTAGAATTGCATAGAGATGTCTTCTATATTTCCAATAAATTTCATCTGGCCTTTTGATAACTGGATGGGCTTAGGAGTATATAGGTTTTAAAAGATCTTAAGTGTTGAGAACATATATACAATATAATAGTATTTTATTTATAGCTTCTCTTTTACATTAAGATAAAAAATGCAGAACTAAATCAATTTCTGAAAAATTAGCACAGGGCAATTCAATGACAATATCTCAAGTTAAATATTGATTCTATGCAAGAGATGTTTCCTCGTAAAGACAAAATAATAGTGGTACAGTTTCTACAAATAAAATTTAATTTTATAGTGTGTATTTTAACATAGTATGTTGTATCAATGAGAATATTCTGTCCATACAAATCTCTAAACAAAAGAGTTAAATAAATCATACCTACAAGTTAATTTCTTTATTTTGTTATGACTATTTAAAAAAAATCAGTATTTTCAAAAGATTTATTAATTTTTCATATTTTGTTCTGGTCTTAGAACTTGGAAAATGTTGCCCAATGGCATTGAGCTATACTAATTTTTATCATTTAATTTGGTTTTCTAGATTGCACTTTTTCCTTTTAGATACACATCCCAGTTGCCATTTCAATACAACATGAAATATATTCTAAAAGTTGTACAGATTCATTTCATTTAAAAGGACACAGAAATTGAAGTGATTTAAACCCTGTGTTATCCTGCAAGATTTATAATTCACCTCTTAGGGGTTCAGTGTCACTTGTAAAAGGACATGGTAATGAATCAAGGGATCAAAAGCCTAGCACTTTCAATTTAAAAACTGCTGGAGGGGTGCCTGGGGGGCTCAGTTGGTTAAGCATCCAACTTCAGCTCAGGTCATGATCTCACGGCTTGTGAGTTCGAGCCCTGCATCAGGATCTGTGCTGACAGCTCAGAAACTGGAGCCTGCTTTCAATTCTGCGTCTCCCTCTCTCTGCCTCTTCCCCAGCTCACACTGTCTCTCTCAAAAATAAATAAACATTAAAAACGTTTTTAATTACAAAATGCTGGAAATACTTTTTTTCATTTTTTGTGTGTTGTGGACAGCAGCAGTTTAAGCTTACTAAAATGAAAATTATAAAATTAAAGATGGCATGATTACCAAGTGACAATCCACTGCCACAATATGTATGTACATCATCATGCTTCAGAAGTTCTTGCCCATATCACCTTCAGAGTGCCTATGCATGCATCCCCACAATCTGATATGCTAAGAGTCCAAAAGAGTGATCTTAATGAGCTCTTCACTATGATCCTGTGTTTCTCAGGATTCCTTGACAGAGATTCTTTTCCAAGAAAAACAAACAAACAAACAAACAAACAAACAACCACAAAGTCCTAATAGGGCTCCTTGAAAAGACAAGTTGAAATATGCATACATTCTCATCCAGTTACTTTTCCTGGGGTGCATTCCCAATAGAACATGGTATGTTTAGGGGCGCCTGGGTGGCGCGGTCGGTTGGGCGTCCGACTTCAGCCAGGTCACGATCTCGCGGTCTGTGAGTTCGAGCCCCGCGTCAGGCTCTGGGCTGATGGCTCGGAGCCTGGAGCCTGTTTCCGATTCTGTGTCTCCCTCTCTCTCTGCCCCTCCCCCGTTCATGCTCTGTCTCTCTCTGTCCCAAAAATAAATAAAAAACGTTGAAAAAAAAAATTAAAAAAAAAAAAAAAAAAAAAAGAACATGGTATGTTTATACCAGAAGATAGGAACAAAATAACATTATCCACTAAAGCCTAAAACAGCACACAACTCAAATGTCCATCATACATGTGGTGCAATTCTGCAATGAAAGAAAAAAATCTGACGAAATTATGCAATAAAAATGAGTAAACTACAAATGCATGCAATCACATGCATAGATATCACAAACATTTGGCAAGCTGAAAATAATTCAGATACCAGAGTATATACCAGTATGCTTCTACATATAATATCCAAAACATGCAAAGCTATATACCGTACTGTGTCAAATACAGGAAAAGTTGGTAAACTATACTATTAAGACTTGGGCATATTTTTGTGCGTGTTACATTTCACACACACACACACACACACACACACACACACACACACAGTTAAAAGATTTTTAAGAAGAGGGAAGTACTAAAAGTAGCTGACAACCTGTATCATTTGTGTGAGTTTTGTTCACTTGTGGCTATATTTTATTAAATATTATAATATTACCAGGATATCTGGAATCAGTTAATAATGTAAACCTCAAGGTACAATAAGGAAACAAATATATAAGCAAGAGTCAATAGGTCATGGAGGCTTCATGGTTTATTTACTTGATGGCAGAATATTTTCACCGGCCATCCAAATTCTTTTGGTTTCTGTACTATCTCATTTACAGTGTCAGATGAAAAAGCCTCTCCCAAGTGGAGGCCACTTTGGCCTCTCTGTGCATGCATTCTCAGAATTGGTCACTTCAACTCAAAATTTACTTGTCTACAATAAAGGGGATAAACTAAAACTTTATCCAGTTATTGCTTCTAGATCTAAATCCAGGATCTAGGATATAGTACAGTAATCCACATGCAAAAGAAATTTTATCTACCTGCAACAGGCAATTTAGCAATTACAATAAAATGTCTTATTTGGAAAAGGGAAGGATTAAAACCAAAAAAGGGAAATTATCCATTCAAGGTTTTGTTTTTTTTTTTTTTCAGTGTAGTTGTGTATAATAAACATAAGGTCACAAGCTTATATGATTTCCTGAGGGACAGAAATAGCAAGGAAACCTGACGTGATAGTAGATAATTTTTACTTGATCAGCTACTTCATTTGGCAGCCTCTGGTTTGAAAATAGGAAGGGCTCTTTTTTTTTTTTTTTTTTTAACATTAACACAGCTTGGAATTGAGAATTGTCTTTTTGGAGACTCTAGTTCTTTGGATACTCACTTCCTGAGTAAAAGCGAGAGGTCAGGGATATTTGGATTACTTCAGCAGTTCAACAGTCAAACGGGTATTGTTAGTCAACCTTTGGATTTCTTTGGCAATACTTAAAACAAAGAAATTATCTGGCATGGGTGTCAAATCTAAAAGGATATAGAGAATTAATATATGGGGAGCTAGCCTGAAGTGGGATAAGGAAGGGATTCAGATCAAAATGCAGCCTAGCACAGAATTTTAGAGCTCAGACAGTTTGGAGTATCTACATGTAAAAGGCTGGTCTCTGCAGGGTGTCAGAGAATACTCAAAATAAAGATGTCTAAGAGGAAGGGATGGCAGTCCAGCATAGGCTGCAAGTTCAAGAGAGGTAAGGAGGGTAGGCAGACAGAAAAGGGGGTAGGGATGATGATGAAAAACTGGTTATATTTATGGGCTTAGGGGATGTTATGGGTTGAATTGTATCCTCCCAATTTCTATGTTAAAGTCATAATCCCCAATACCTCATGATGCAGCACTAGAGTCTTTAGAGAGCTGATCCAGTTAACATGAAGTTTTTAGAGATGGTCATAATCTAATATGACCAATGTCGTAAGAAGAGGAAATTTGGACACAAACATGCAAAGAGAGGAGACGATGTGAAGACTCAGGGAGAAGACAGCCATCTGTAAGCCAAGGAGTGAGGCCTGGAGCAGATCCTTCCCTGGTTGTCCTTAGAAGAAACCAGCCTTGCCAACATTTTGATCTTGGACTTTTAGCCTCCAGAACTGTGAGAAAATAAATTTCTGTTGTTTAAGCCACTCTGCCTATGGTATTTTCTCATAGCAGCTCTATTAGTTGAGTAAGTAAATACAGTAAGGATAATTGGAACCAAGTTCCTCACTGTCAGACAAGGGAGGTGTAACTGTGGAAAGGGAAAACTAAATGAAACCTGATAATTTTGGATTAGAATTGGAAGTAACAGTACAAATTCATATAAGAATATATATGTAGTTCCTGTCCAGTATCAGAGGGCCTGCAAACTTCAATATCACACCTAGAACCTAGAACTTAGCTATGAAATACCACCCTCTTTAAAAAATGGAACAAAAAAAGGGGTGTCTGGGTGGTACAGTCAGTTAGGCATCTGACTTCAGATCAAGTCATGATCTCAGGGGTCGTGAATTCGAGCTCTGCATCGGGCTCTGACTGGAGTCTGCTTCGGATTCTGTCTCCCTCTCTCACTGCTCACTCTCTCCCTCTCTCTTTCTCCCT
The DNA here is from genome assembly GCF_018350215.1 of Panthera leo. NCBI lineage: Eukaryota > Metazoa > Chordata > Mammalia > Carnivora > Felidae > Panthera > Panthera leo. The sequence goes on along the minus strand of NC_056679.1, from coordinate 43,390,076 downwards.
CTCTCAAAAATAAATAAACATTTAAGAGGAGAAAGCAGGAAAAAGACCTCTCTGACCTCAGCCGTAGCAATCTCTTACTCGACACATCCCCAAAGGCAAGGGAAGTAAAAGCAAAAATGAATTACTGGGACCTTATGAAGATAAAAAGCTTCTGCACAGCAAAGGAAACAACCAACAAAACTAAAAGGCAACCAACGGAATGGGAAAAGATATTTGCAAATGACATATCAGACAAAGGGCTAGTATCCAAAATCTATAAAGAGCTCACCAAACTCCACACCCGAAAAACAAATAACCCAGTGAAGAAATGGGCAGAAAACATGAATAGACACTTCTCTAAAGAAGACATCCGGATAGCCAACAGGCACATGAAAAGATGCTCAACGTCGCTCCTTATCAGGGAAATACAAATCAAAACCACACTCAGATATCACCTCACGCCAGTCAGAGTGGCCAAAATGAACAAATCAGGAGTCTATAGATGCTGGAGAGGATGTGGAGAAACAGGAACCCTCTTGCACTGTTGGTGGGAATGCAAATTGGTACAGCCACTCTGGAAAGCAGTGTGGAGGCTCCTCAGAAAATTAAAAATAGACCTACCCTATGACCCAGCAATAGCACTGCTAGGAATTTACCCAAGGGATACAGGAGTACTGATGCATAGGGGCACTTGTACCACAGTGTTTATAGCAGCACTCTCAACAATAGCCAAATTATGGAAAGAGCCGAAATGTCCATCAACTGATGAATGGATAAAGAAATTGTGGTTTATATACACAATGGAGTACTATGTGGCAATGAGAAAGAACGAAATATGGCCCTTTGTAGCAACGTGGATGGAACTGGAGAGTGTGATGCTAAGTGAAATAAGCCATACAGAGAAAGACAGATACCATATGTTTTCACCCTTAGGTGGATCCTGAGAAACCTAACAGAAACCCATGGAGGAGGGTAGGAAAAAAAAAAAAAAAAAAAGAGGTTAGAGTGGGAGTGAGCCAAAGCATAAGAGACTGTTAAAAACTGAGAACAAACTGAGGGTTGATGGGGGGTGGGAGGGAGGGGCGGGTGGGTGATGGGTATTTGGAGGGCACCTTTTGGGATGAGCACTGGGTGTTGTATGGAAACCAATTTGACAGTAAATTTCATATATTGAAAAAAAAAATCTAGTAGGAACTATAAGAAAATAAAAAACATTAAAAAAAAACTTTCAAAAAATTAAAAAAAAAATAAAACAAAAACAAATTCCAGGCCTCTTAGAAAAACGACTGACTCAAGGTCAGTGTCAGGAAAAGAACAAGGTGAATTTGAAATATCTTATTGTGTACAACACAGTAGCTAAGAGATAATATTTCAGTGATCTGGAAAAAGAGTTGCTAAAAAATATAGTTAGCATGTATAACTGCAGTGGCTTAAAAAAGGCCTTAAATATGTTGATTTATTACAGATAATTTAGGTATTTTACTATAAATAGAAGCCAGGAACCCCTTAAACTTGAAATATTAATCAAAGTAAAATTAGAATGAAGTCATTATTCCATACATAATATTTAATTAAGTAGAATTATATATATGGGTGTTATCAAATCCTGGGTATTAATTAAAAATAATATAGCAAAATTTATATATGATTTCACTTTATATATGATCAGTTCGATGCATTTATAATAAAATTTCAGTCATAAAAATCAGTATGTTTAAAAATCCATTTTAATTCCATGTACATAGCATCTTATTGCTTGCTTATACATAGAAGAGTTTAAGGGACAATTTCAGGGGTGAATAGCTAACTATAAATGCATCTGGTTCATCATTTTCCCTCAAAATATGTCTCAGTTGTCATATATATATGTATGTGTGTGTGTGTGTGTGTGTGTGTGTGTGTGTGTATTGATGTGTTGATATAATTGAGGCCATAAGATATCAAATCCTGAGTGTTATCCATTTTGAAACACATAACAATAATTTTAAAATAAAATAATTAAGTATATGCAAACTAATTATGAAAAAAATACAAAAGCTGCTTATTTACTAATATTGAGAACTTACACCAATTATTATATTTTAGTTTAAAGAGATTTTCATCACTCTGCATAGTATGCAAATAAAATGTCTCATCATTTAAAAATGCTTCTAAACCAGTAATTTTTGTAAATTATACAGTATTTTAAAATTATTTTTCCCAAGGAAAACCTTTTCAAAAAAAAAAAAAAAGGAAAGTCTAGAGTTAAACTAAAATATAAAATGGATTGAAATGGGAAATAGTTTTGTGGATTCTAAGAAGCATATGTTAAAAAAAGAAAAAGTGATTTTGGTAAAAGAGTGAATCTCTGGTAGAATTACAAAGATTTTTACTAATGACAATTTTCTTTCTTTTAAAAAATATTTATTTATTTAGGGGCGCCTGGGTGGCTCAATCAGTTGAGCATCTGACTCTCGGTTTCAGCTAAGGTCATAATCTCATGTTTCGTGGGTTTGAGCCCCACATCAGGCTCTAAGCTGACAGCATGGAGCTTGCTTGGGTTTCTCTCTTTTCTCTCTCCCTCACTCTCTGCCCCTCCCCCACTTGTGCTGTCTCTGTCTCTGTCTCTCTCAAAATAAATAAATAAACTTAAAAAATTCATTTTAAAAATGTATATTTATTTTGAGAGACAGTGTGAGCAGGGAGGGACAGAGAGAGGGAGAGAGAGAGAATCCCAAGCAGGCTCTGCAATGTCAGTGTAAAGCCCAATGCAGGGCTGGATCTCACAAACCATGAGATCATGACCTGAGCTGAAATCAAGGGTCAGGCACTTACCCGACTGAGCCACCGAGGGGTCCCAAAAAATTTCTGTTTTTTAAATTCTAATCACTGCTACTATCTGTTATTACTTTTCTGGAATATTTTCAGATTAATTTCAGATATTTTTAAATAAATACCTGGTCATTATACCTTATTGTTGCAAGCTTGTCTGCCTTACATAGTGAACTGTGTTTTTCACTCAGTGATTCTTCTGTTCCAAATATAAAGAATAACTTATAATATCAGGACTATCGCTAATATTTACTCCCCTAAAAATGTAAAAAATAAATGTAAAAATGGATTTAGATATTAATTTATATTATTCTGTAACAGATAAATGTGTTTTGGAACACTTAATGATTTTTGATCCCCAGCAGTTGCCAATCCTTTCTATAGCTTCGCTCCCATGAATGGTTAATGCTGTGTTACTAACAGCTTAAATCAGAAAATTCTAGGCTCCTAGAAAAAACCAAATTCTCACCAAAAACTTTATTTTGGAATTTGTTGGTTTACAGAAGAAAATTAATTTGATTTGCTGATATTAGAAAAGTCCTCAAAGATAAAAGCAAAAGATATATGATACTGATAAAAGTTTTTGAAATTCTCCAGACAAGAGGAAGAAAATAAGAGTTTGTAGATTCCTTCAGTAGAACCTTAAATTGACTCCATAGTTCATTACGGAGATGAAACACTTGAAAACACTTGAAACAAAGGGTTTCAGTTCTGGCCATTACTCCAGTGTTTTCAACTTGAAAGAAGAAGAGCAAAGCTCTCTGCCTTCAAAGGGCAAGTATGCTTATGCAGAGGCCATTTCATCATAACTGGTATAGACTAAAGATAGAAAATACTGCCTGCATTTTCTAGACTATGTAAGATTCCTTGGGACAGTCTACTTTTTATGGAGAATGAGCTAAACCCTCCAATTATAATGAAGTTTGAATTCCTGCCAAACATACTAATGTAAGGCCAGAATAATTACAAAACTTAGAAAAATAAAATGACATAAAAATTATAGGTATATAAATCTGGTTATGCTTCCTAGCTTCCCCACCCATTTCTTTCCTTAATGTCCTTTTTCTCTCTTCCCTTGGAGATGGCAGCATGGCCAGAAGCCAAGGAAATGGTAGGGCCATAGGAAAGGTCACATTAGCCTCAAGAAATCAATGGTGGAGCCAGAAATCAAGGAGGGGACTAGCATGGTTAGGATATATAGGGTTATTTAAGAAATAAATAAATATATTGGAGATAATGGGAATCAGATTTCTCATGGTCAGAGAAAGGCTTTATAAATATGGGAAAAGAAGAAGAAAACTATGAAAAACAAACACAATAATACAAACAAATTCCTTTGATGTTAGATTGAAATTAGAGGTGCTGATGTGAACTCACATATATTCAAGATAGGATAGACTGATAAATGGTTGATAGATATAGATATAGATATAGATGATACAGATATAGATAGATATAGATAGATACAGGTATATATATATATATATATATATATATATATATATATATATATTTATGTGGAACTGTATATACTGATATGTATACATGTATATCTCCAACTGTAATTCACCGTAAATTTCATGTGAGCCTTTTCCCTCCCATTGTAATTTGTAATTTCTTTCTCTGAGAGAGAAAAACTTGGCTATCATCTGCAATTCGTTTACTTGTTTACTTACCCCTATATATGTATATATACATATATACATCTCAAGAAGTTTCAGAATAGCTAATCCATATTCATATGTAAAACACACTAACAATTCTTTTTTGGCTTTCACATTACAGTTGCCAGTCAAAACACTATTTTCCAAAATTGCTTAGGGTCAGCTTCTTTTCCAGCAATGTGACTGATAAATTTTCCTTCACAATTTCCTTTCTTTTATATTTATATCCTTTATACTGACTACTTCCTTTCAGGATAATCTTCCACTTCACCACTTCTCTCTTGATTTCTGTTTGATCTTAATTAAACCATTAATTAAATTTCTATGACAGTTATCTTTTTTTTTAATTTGGTTGTTTGAAAAACTCCATTTATCATTTCTGAAAAACTCCTGACCTTTTAAAATATTTTGACCCCATTCTATACATCTTTGTTTTACTTATTTATGATTTTTTTAATGTTTATTTATTTTTGAGAGAGACAGAGCACGGGTGGGGGAGGGGCAGAAAGAGAGGGAGACACAGAATCTGAAGAAGGCTCTAGGCTCTGAGCTGTCAGCACAGAGCCTGATGCAGGGCTGGAACTCAAGAACCATGAGATCATGACCTGAGCCGAAGTTGGGTGCTTAAACGACTGAGCTACCCAGGTGCCCCTATAATGTCTTTAATTACATTAAGCATGAATTGCTATACTCTGAATCAGATTATTTCAATATCTCCAGTTTCTATTGGACTCCTCAATTTTATACTTCTGGATTGTATTTTTGTATTTGGCTGGATTATCCCTCTTTTTTTCTTGTATTGTGAACTCAAAATTGTTTAACTTTATTAGTAGAAATAACTTGTTGCTTACATATAAAGTTCATTCCTCTAGAAGCATTTCAAAATCTTTCAACATGAATGACACTATAGACACAAACAACACATACTTATTTAAATAAAATGTCAGACTTAGCATATGTAGAATTATATACATTAGGGTAGTTTGAATTCTGATATTTTTTCTCACTGAAGGATAACCTTATAGATAGGAATTCTCAGATCTTATTATTTTTTTTAATAGCCTCCACTCATCTCTAAGATCAACACAAACAAGTATCCTCACCAGCTATAATTTCAAGGTTTGATGTCTTCATCTTTTAGAGGTTCCTATTTTATTTGTAGTGTCTCTGATTCAACCTGCCATTTTATATGTGCATGAGGCTTTATCACCTCTCTGCCATATGTGGATTATAAAGCACAAGCTCCGAATCACCAGTGTTAGCAGTGTGAAATAAAAATCACATTCACGGGGGCATCTGGGTGGCTTAGTCTGTTAAGCATCCAACTTCAGCTCAGGTCATGATCTCAGGGTTTGTGAGTTCAAGCCCCTTCTCAGGCTCTGCGCCGACAGCTCAGAGCCTGGAGCCTGCTTTGCATTCTGTGTCTACCTCTTTCTCTGCCCCTCTCCTGCTTATGCTCTGTATGTCTCTCTCTCTCTCTCAAAAATGAACATTAAAAAAAATCACATTCATAGCTCATACACTTCTTTTAAAATGTAATTTTGCAAGTTTCTGATCTGTGCAAGATTCCCTGCATGTTTATTATTACTTTGGAAAAGAAAGGTTTTCTAGAAAATCTGCTTTTTCTGTAATTGTATATATTCTTATTTGGAGGTTTCTCAAAGTATGTGGTGACTTTCATTTCCCAAGTAACTTTTTTTTCCTCACTCAAGTTTCGTGGAATAAAAATTCCAACTGCTATCAATTTGATTTCTTTTTAATTTATTATTCAAATTATTCATATGGCCATAGATAAATGAGAAGTCTTTAATCTTCTCAGGTCTTAAGATAATTAAGAGTTAATGTTTTATAAGGCAGTGAGTGAAAGGTACAAATGTTCAAGGAAAAAAAAAACTTGGTCTGAAATATTCAATTTACAATATTAAGAATAATCAGATACAATGCAAAATTTTTGAGGTGGACATGATGAGTCCATTCCTGAAATCTTTAAAATTCTGTGCTTAAGTACAGATTTGTTTTTCTTCATATTTCATCATTTTCTCATAAGAAGAAGACAAAAAAAAAAGTCTCCCTCATCAAACAAGAATCTGTTTTTTTCAATGGTGTCTTCTTTTGAGAAGTAATCACCTTCAAATATTTAGAAACTATAGCATTCAGTAATAATATTGTGATATTTTTCTTTTTTTAAGTTTATTTAAATATTTTGAGAGACAGAAAGAGATAGAATGTGTGATCAGGGAAGGGGCAGAAAGAGAGGGGGGAGAGAGAATCCCAAGCAGGGCCAATGCAGTCAACGCAGAGTCCAATGCAGGGCTCTATCCCATGAACAAGATCATGACGCGAGCCAAAATAAAGAGTCGGATGCTTAACCGAGTGAGCCACCTAGGTGCCCGCTTTTATTTTCTTTCTTTTTTAAAAAAATTTTTAAACGTTTATTATTGAGAGACAGAGCGTGAGCAGGGGATGGGCAGAGAGAGAGGGAGACACAGGATCTGAAGCAGACTCCAGGCTCTGAGTTGGCAGCAGAGCCCAATGTGGGGCTTGAACTAACAAACCGAGAGATCATGACCTGAGCTGAAGTCGGAGGCTTTACCAACTGAGCCACCCAGGCACCCCAGCCATTTTTATTTTCTTATTTGTGGTTTCTATATGTGAGCTTTTTCTATTTTCAACAGACATATTACAAATCAGCAAGTACACAGAGTTGAATATAGTGCAATGCAAGACAGAGAGAAAGGATACACTGGACAATGAGAAATGAAAAATTGGATGGGATTAACATCAAACTCTGAATGAAGAATAAAATATTAGTGAATTTGGAAATGCCACAATTAGAAATTTCCAAAAAGAAATACACTAAAAAAATAAAATAAGCCTAACAAATAAAGAACAAAGCATCAGTCAGCTGTGGGAAAATTTCAAGCAGTCTGATCTACATGTAAACGGAGACCCCAAAAAAGAAGAAAGGAAAAAAAAATATGAAAAGAAATAATGTCTAAAATAATTTCAAATGTGACGGAAACTATAAACTGATTGATACAAGGAGGCCAATGCATAAAAAACATGAAGAAAACATTACAATCAAGTTTCATATATAGACAGGTAGATAGATAGATACAAGATACATACATATACATATTTGAGTTTCCCCTATTATATATATATATATTTGTATATATATATATATATACATATATATATATATAAAATCAAGTTTTACCTATTAAAAATAGGAAAACAAAACTAAATTATTATCTAATAAGCCAATAAAGAATATAATAGTAACAACAATCTCTCCGAAAAGGCTGAAAAAATATTAACAGTCAAATTAAATATAAATGATATAAATACCCCAATTAAAAGGCAAGGGTGATCACACTAGGAAAAAATATCTACTATATATTACCTAAAGAAATCCTATTTAAATATAAAGAAAAATCTGTTTTCAAAGAAAGGTTGGGAAAAGATATAACATACTAGTATCAGTGAAAAAAAATCCAAAGGAACATATAGGTGTATCCAACATAATAGATTCCATAGTGAAAAGATTATCACAAGGAATTAAAAAGTATTTTCATACAGTTATTTTTTCCTTAAGGCGATATAGTGTGTGAAGTAAAAACTGATAAAACTGCAAAGAAAAACAGATAATCCCACAATTATAGCCAGATTCAATATCTCCTCTCCATAATTGAGATAATGATCTAAAGAAATTATAAAAGAATGTAATGACTACCAATCGACTTGGCCTAATTAACATTTATAGGAGAAACAGCAGAATGCACACCTTTTCAGGTACACACAATACATTTACCAAGATACCATGACAATGACATGGGCCATACAACAAGCTCTGATCATTAAAAAATATATATTCAAGTCACACAATATGTTCACTGATCACTATGGAATAAGATTAGAAGTAAGTAACAGAAGTCTGGAAAATCCTCATTATATAGAAAATAAATAGAATAAGTCTTATTAATCCATGAGTCATTTAATAAATTGAGTAATTCATTTAATAATTTGTGCAATTATTAAATTGAAGTAAAATAAAATGCATTATATTATAATTTGGGAATGCAGCTAAAGCAGTGTGTATTGGGATGCTTACAGCACTGAGCAATTATATTACATATAAAAAACTTCTTAAAACAATAACTTTCAATTGCACAATAAGAAAAAACAAAAAGGAATAATAACACAAAAATAAGTACTTAATATGAAATGATAAATAAGAACAGAAAGAAATGAAATAGAAAACAGAGAAACATAATATAGAAAATTAACAAAATAAAAATTGGCTATTTGAGAAGATTATGTAGTGAATAGAATTCCAACCAGAACTAGGAAAAAAATAAAAGACAGGAATTACTAAATACTAATATCAGGAATGGAAGAGAATGGTAAATCCAGATGTACATTGACCATACATATATATTAAGTTTATTTTGAAAAAGATGCCAAGGTAAATTCACTGGTGCTGGAACAACTGGATAGCAAAATGAAAAATAGTAATAATTTTTTTTTCCTTATATTCCACAGTGTACAAGAATTAGCTTATATATATTTTTTTATCATATGCCTAAATATAATACCTGAAACTAGGGGTGTATGTATGGCTCAGTCGGTTAAGCATCTGACTCTTGATTTTGGCTCAGGTCATGATTCCAGGGTCGTGGGATCAAGCCCTGCATTGGGCTCTGCACTGACAGTGGAACCTGCTTAGGATTCTCTCTTTCTCTCTCTCTCTCTCTTTCGATAAATAAATAACTAATTAAAAAATAGCTGAAACTATAAATTTCGGGAAGATAGCTTGTAAGAAAACCTTAATGACCTTAGGATTGACAAATATTTCTGAGTTATAAAAAAAGTAAGCACACCTAAAGCACAACCTATTAGAGAAAAAAATTGATAAATTAAACTTCATCAAAATGAAGAACTTTTGCTCTTTTTATAACTCTGTTAAATAAAGGAAGAACCAACCTAAAGACATAGAAAATAAAGGAATGCATCCATAAAGAGCACTCAAAACTCAAAAATAAGAAAACAATATTTTTTTCTTAATTGGAACAATAACTGAATAGACAATTCACCAAATAAGAAAGATAGGTGAGAAATATTCACATGAAAAGATGCTCAACATCACTAAATATTTGGGAAGTACAAACTGAAACCCAAATGAGCTATCTCTAAGAACCTATTAGAATGACTGAATTTAAAAGTCTAACTATAACAAGTGTTGTCAAGGATATGGAGCAACACTATTGGCAGGAATGCAAAATGGTATCATTTCTTTGGAAAGCAGTTGACAGCGTCTTAAAAAGTTAAATATACACTTACTATATCATCTAGCCACTACAGTACTAAGTGTTTACTGAGCAGTAATGGAAATATTTGTTCAAAGACTTACATGTGACTATTTATAGCTATTTTCTTTGTGATAGCCAATTGCTGGAATCAATCAAAACATCTACCAACTAGGGAACAGATGCATAAACCATAAAATGGAAAACAAGTCAAGGAAATGAAAGGAATATATACATACTAAGTAGATGGATGAATTTCTAAATAGCTATGCTGAGTGGAAGAAGCCAGAGAATATATTATTCCATTTATATAAATTTTTGGAAGATGCAAACTAATTTATGGTCAGGTCAATGGTTGCTTGTAGACAAGGGCTAGTTGTCAGGGAGGGATGGAGAGAAAGTTTAAACGATGCACAAGAAAACCCATGGGAATGAATTTCTTGGTTGTGGTGATTGTTTCACAAATGTATACATTTGTCAATATCAAATTTCACACCTTAAATATGTGGCATTTATTGCTTTTCAATTTTATCACAATGAAGCTGTAATTTCAAAAAAAGTAAAGATATAATGAGATAGAAGCACTTTATTCTCTCCTTCTCTTGTGTATCTCTCACCTCTTTGTAAATTATTTCATAGTAATGAAGGGACTCAAACCTTGTATTTATGCCATGCTCATTTAATACTGGTTTAATAATTACTTCTTTTAAGAGATAAATAATCATTAACTAACAAATGGTCAAGCAACACCTTGTTGCTCACTGTTATGAAACATGCAAGTCTCCAAAGGCATATACCCACATATTAAGATAAATAGTTCCTATTTATCTAGTGAAATTGAATGCAGTTCAGTTTGGAATAACTTTCTGGTTCTGATCAATTATTTCACTAACCCTAAGATTATTTAACTGGTTGTTTTAATCCATTAAGATTACTATAAGAAAATACCAGAGACTGGTAGTTTAGAAACAACAGGAGTTTATTTCACAAAGCTCTGGAAGGTGAGAAATCTCAGATCAGGGTGCCAGCACTATTGTGTGAGGGCCTTCTTCCTGTTTCATAACCAGTGCCTCTTGCTGTGTCGTCACATGGCGGAAGGGCCTGGGGAGCTCTGTGGGGTCTTTTTTATAAGAGCACAAAACCCATTCATGAAAGTTATATTCTCACAACATACACACCTCCCAAACACCCCAACCTCTTAATACCATCACACTGAATATGAAGATTCAACATATAGATTTTTGGAGAAGCCAACATTTAAACCATAGCACTGGTAAGTTTCTAATTATATCAATATGCAACATGGTATGATTTAAGATCATGATATATGTTGCCAATGAAAACCAAGAATGGTATACATACACATATATTTATGCATATATGCAGATACATATTTATACTACATGAATAGATAGTTGGATACACTAGATACTTCCACAAAGTGAAGAAAGCAACTAAGCTAAAGATTCATAAAAGACAAAATAGAAAAAGTTATGTGCATGGAATAGCAATGTTCAAAATAGTTTTAATTTTCCAGACAAAAGTATCTAATTTGAGTATAACAAATGTGCCTTAAGTTCATCTTACTCAGAATGAGGTTGATACTTGTCCCTGGAAAACCAACAAATATGATATCCTAGAATTTTATTATGTCTTCTCTGGATAAGCAATCCTTGGGCAAAAATAGTAAATTTGTAAGGTTTTTAACACCAGCATATTGTCATTTACCTTGAATGTCTGGTATAATGAAACTCAGCAGCCTGTGACATTCTTAGGATACACAGTTAGTGTGACTTAATGAGGTCACATTAACCTGAATGTGCATGTTACAGTAAGTTAAGCCCCCATTCTCCCTGACTGCACGGTGTTCTATTGTTAAATTTTTTTTAATGTTATTCATTCATAGAGACAGAGCGTGAGTGGGGGAGGAGCAGAGAGAGAGAGGGAGACACAGAATCCGAAGCAGGCTCCAGGCTCTAGGCTCTGGGCTGTCAGCACAGAGTCCAATGCAGGGCTGCAACCCATGAACTGTGAGATCATGACCTGAACTGAAGACGGACACTTAGCCAACTGAGATGTTCAGGTGACCCAACAGTATTCTATCTTTTAATAATTCATCCTACCAAAGTACCATGGACCTCTCCAGTAGATGCTTATTTTCATCCCATTAATCTTTCCTGGATCTTACTTTAGCCACCTAACACTCTGGTTCTGCAGCACTGTAACTAGATACAATTGGTCACAGTTTTTGATAAAAATCAAGATGGTTATTAAATGGTTAAATAGGAAACAAATCAAAGGAAATATTTAACATTACATTACAGGTAGTATAAGAAATTAAGGAGTCCTGTGCAGTGGAGAATTTCTTTCTTGTCATATTAGTGGAAGACAATTTTATATTAGGCCAGGAAAAAAAAAGATAGATTAGACAACCCTTCTCCATGTTGTGGATACCTCAGGGAAAACAAGAGTATCAGCATAGAAGCACTGATAGAGAATTAGAAAAATCATTCCCTGGGGCAAAAGAAGGAATAGTTTTATAGAGTTTTTTTTTTAAAGATCAAATTATCCTATGTTTCAGATTTGTATGTATTTTATGTATGTGTGCACCTGTGTATGCACACATGTACATGTGCGTGTCTGAACATATTAGAGATAGGAATAGAAAGAGTGTCATATGCACAATCAAATAAAACAGAACTATACTTGAGGGACTAAGACTTCTGCTATTTGGATAAGAAAATAAAATAGCCAATAGTAGTAGACAACAACCCATTTTTACATAAAATAGTAACCTGTAAAAGAAAAACATTGTATAATACCAATATCATATACAAATAAGACCTGCCATACACAAAACTATGATTGTACTAATTCTTTTTATTTTTCTAAATGTTTATTTATTTTGAGAGAGAGAGAGAGAGAGCATAAGATGGACAGAGAAAGAGGGAGAGAGAGAATCCCAAGTAGGTTCCATAATGTCAGCACTGTGCCTGATGTGAGGCTTGAACTCACGAACTGTGAGATCATGGCCTGAGTGGAAATCAAGAGTCAGTCACTTAACTGATTGAGCCACCCAAGTGCCCCTGCACAAATTTTATTTATTTATTTATTTATTTATTCATTCATTCATTCATTCATTCATTCATTCATTCAATTTATAATTTATATCCCAGTCAGTTAGCATATAATGCAATAATGATTTCAGGAGTAGAATCCAGTGATTCATCCACTACATATAATATCCAGTGCTCATCCCAACAAGTGTTTTCCTTAATGCCCCTTGTTCGTTTAGCCCACCCCCAACCCAAAACCCCTCCAGCAACCCTCAGTTTGTTCTCTATATTTAAGGGTCTCTTCTGTTTTGTCCCTCTCCCTGTTTTTATACTATTTTTGATTCCCTTCCCTTATGTTCATCTGTTTTGTACCTTAAATTCCACATATGGGTGAAGTCATATGATTTTTGTCTTTCTCTGACTAATTTCGCTTAGCATAATACACTCTAGTTCCTCCCATGTTGTGGCAAATGGCAAGATTTCATTCTTTTTTGATCCCCTGCAAGAACTCTTGCTCACATTTTGTTTACCCTTATAAGTTCCCTAATCACCACCACCTTGTTTCTCGGCATGAAGAATATATTCCCCCAACCTGCTAATTTTGAGCTAGCCACATAACTGGCTTTGGCCAATGGCATTCACATGGATGTGATGTATGACATGTCAAAGCTATAATTTTAGATGTCATTACTTGGTTGAATATGCATTGCTACCTTAATCCATCCTTGAGCGTTGGCTTTCTGCTATGATAATAGGATGAAAAGACGTTAGAAATGAGTCAGGTTCAATCAGTGTGGCCAAGAATTACCCAGGCAATACAAGTAGAGCCATATCAAGTCATATAATAAATTCAAGAAATAAATATTTATTGTTTTAAGCCCTGATTTTTTTTATTAATACTGGAGCAAAACTAATATGTCTTAAAAGAGAAAAAGAGATGCTGGAAGTAAAGAAGATGCTAGAGTACTATGCTTTTTTGTTCTTTTCGTAAGTTTTATGTATGTAACTGTTCTATTCACTGTATCCAAATCTTGCCATTTAGATATACTATTTAGCACATTGTACATAATTTATTCCAAAATTCTGGTTAACAATATAACATATGTTGGTATGTTCCTTTGCTTATTTTAGATGATTTTGCAATATGGACCCAAAGTAACAAGTTAACAAATCTCTTCAAGTATTGTTAAGGAAAGATATATGAATCCAAAGATATGATGTACAGTCAAGAGTTTGATGTTATGCATGTGGAGGCCAAGTTAGCCATCTCCTTTACTATAAAATGGAATCTTAGTAAAGGCTTACTTTTAGCTGGACTTGAAATGTCCTCTCCTCTGCACCATTTAACATTAAATTACAAGTTATAATGCACCTTTACTATCCACTTCTCTAAATCATTACTAAAATTACTAAATCATTACTCTAAATCATTTTTTTTAATATTGGAATTGGCAGTTAATGATTCTCTTCTCAATGTAACATTTAAATCAAGAGAAAATAGTCTGACTAAAGGGAAAAAATGGTTAGCCCTTTAAGGTGCTAATTTTTTCGAACTCCCTGATTAATATCTGCAAGAGAAAATTTCTAATATACCATGTTTGTCATTTACTAACACCTAAAGTAGACATATTATAGAGAAAAAAACTGTTAGTTGATTCTATAATCAAAAAAAAGTTTTCCTATTTGTATTACAAGTATGAATTAGAATTTTATATTTCATGATTTATATGTGAAACTGAAATGTAAAGTGCAGTTTGTAATATTTGACGCACAAGAGGAGTATCAAAGCTGCTCATCTTTTTTAAAAAATTTTTTTGATAGGGAGAGAGAGAACATGTGTGTGCACACAAGGAAGAGCAGAGAAACAGGGAGAGAGAGAATCTTAAGCAGGCTCCATACCCAGTGCATGGCTGGACATGGAACTCGATCTCAGGACTGTAAGATCATGACCTGAGCTGAAATCAAGAGTCTGACTCTTAATTGATGGATTCACCTAGGCACCTCAAAGCTGTTCATCTTTATCCACAAACAGTACTTGATTTAAAGTTCTATTATCACTAAGCTTATCAGCAGTTTCCAAAATGACCAAAATAACAGTGTCCCCTTCCCAAACATCCCAAACCTAAAATAAATAAAGAGAAAGAAAAAGGAACTGACTGAAACAAAATATATTTTGAGAGTAGACCTATTCCTATAAGAGGGTGTTAGTACATATTATCATCTGCCATTAATCCCCTGTGGCAAGTAGAGGCTACAAAAAAATTATGGTTTAATGTTCATGAATCATATTACAGAAGAGATCAAAAGCTATTATAATTATAAATATATTTTATTCATATTATTTCCTAGAGGAAATATTTGAGGTTTAAAAATATTGTTGTTATGTGATTCTTGGTGTTCTATCTTTTTTTTTTCTTTTCCTTTCTGATTCGTATAACCCAAGAGCTTCATGAAGTTTCCTTAGCTATGAATTTAAATGTCTCATCTATTTTTCTTCCAAATGTTTTGCTTTTCTGTGTTAACCTTTTTATCCATCTATATTTAGCTTGGTCTGTAAATAGTAAAAGTGCTGACTGAACTATCTCAAAGGAGAATGAAGAAAATAAAAATGGACCTGAAAATCAAGAAAATAAAGGAAATGCTTTTAACTCTTTGCAGTCATTCTTAAAATAGTATTCAATAGTGAAATAGCACAAATTCAGAGATAGGCTGTCTTCTAAAATGACAGTGTATGGGAGTATTACTTGAAGAATAATGAATCCTTATCATTTGCCACAGCTTTAGAGAATATGTAGCCTAAATTCTTTCTTTTAATTTTATAGGAAAAAAAAATCCATGCTCAGAGAGCTAAAAGTCACATAAATAGTTCCTTGATAGATTGATAAACATCAACAAGATATCCTGATTTCTATGGAGGCATATTTTCAGTTTAGAAATGTTCCTTGTAGTTGATTCATGTATTCTTAAGAAAAACTTGACTAATCATTCAGAATGGCATTTTACATTATGATATTATTTCATTTACTTTCATTTACTTTATATATATATATATAGTATACAGAATGAATGTAAGTAATTTTATAGTACTTTTATTTAAAGAGAAATCATCAGGACTTCCAGTTTCTGGTCAGACATGTAACAAACTTGGAAGTTCTCACTTCCTTCCTGCCAACAGGAAAAAAATCTGTACAAACTGAAAATCAACTCTCTTTAGATTCATCAGAGGATTGAAACCACAGTGCAAAACTGCCATACTGAAAACTTGAGATATAAATTTCAAATATAAATAGAATCACAGCTCACTAGGGCCAGAAACTGTCACTGAAGCTAGAAACTGGCAGGAACACTTAAACTGGGTAATTGAGTAAATGATAGGAACTAAGTATTGACTACCTTAAAAGATTGAAACTCTTGGGGGCCCTACCAGATGTCTCCATGCTTTTGTGAGTTTTACTACTGGAAACTCCACCAAATTCTCAGGGTTAAAAAGCAGAGAAAAATCCCTCATACTTCCAGTAAGCATAGTAGAGAAGTAATCATTTTTTAAAAAGCAGAGCGTGCTTGTTCTCCTTAACGAAGATCTTCCTTCAAGAAAATCTGTTTTGCCAGAGCTTAATTTAATTGATGTGGGTTCTGCCAGAGACTAATCAACCTGGCAAAGTAAATACCTAACCACAGCCTGCATATGAATATTTATAGCAGCATCAATCTTAAGAGGCAAAAATTGGAGATAACCAAGATGTCCTTCAAAAAGTGAGTGAACAAACCATGATACATGCATACAAAGGAATATTATAAGAGGAAATCATCAAGTCACAAAAAGACATGGAAGAAACTTAAGTGCGTATCGTTAAGTGAAAGAAAAAAGTCTGAAAAGCTATATAACTGTATGTTTCTGTCAATATAAAATTTGCCCTGGACAAAGTTAAACAGGTAGGAAAGACTTATTCAAGCCTACTGTAGTAGAAGAGAGAGACTGAACTCAACTCCAACTGAAGCAAAAATCAGAAGCGTCTTTTAAGCACAGAGGCTGTCTAGTGGAAATGTACTAGAGGAAGTCAGAGAGGAGGCAGGTCAATGAGACGTGTGCAAAACACTGAGTTACTCTTGAGTAAAGGTTATTTCTGATCAAAAGTTTTTCTCTTAAATTAGGCCATCTGTGTTTGTTTGGTGCCCATGGAAGTTAGGCTCCTATCTTGGCACAGGAAGACAGTGTTACCATCTCCTTCCATGTTTACATTTCAAAGACATGGTTACCAGATTGTTAATAAAGACATTTCCTGGGGTTACAAAACTGGCTAGAGGCTGGGAGAAAATGTACAAATGTTTCAAATTGGCAGAGAAAGAATGTACAAGTTTTCTAAAGTAAATGTTCTAAGAAAAGGAAGGGTAGGGGTTTATAGTCGGAAAGAAACCCGTCTAAAAATTAATTTAAGCTGAGGAGAACATTAAGGCAGCGTTGGTCAATTACAACCATATGACATAGTGGAAAGATCAATAGTTGCAGCGGCTATAGGAAGATATGTGAGAAGGTCAGGGATGAACAGGTAGAACACAGAGGATGTTTACAACAATGAATCTGTTCTATATGACAATGACACCATAATGATGTATACAAGATATTTCACAGAACTATACAATGCAAGAAATGAATAGTAATGTCAACTAGGGTATGTAGTCAGTAATAAAATATCTGTATCGGTTCATTGATTATAACAAATGCACCATACAAATGCAATATGTTAACAGAAGTAACCAGGTGGTGAGGGGACAGGGGAATAGAGAGGAAACTATGTTTTACTCAGCTTTTCTGTAAGCTTAAAACTGCTTTGAAAAGTAAAATTTATTTTTTAAATCATAATAATATTTTATATTACCCAATGGTTTCACGTCACTACTTTTATCATTCATTTCCTCAGTGTAGTATCAGATGTATCCTGTTTGCTGTTTATCGTTTGGAATTAAATTATACTTAGATAAAATATAGAAATGCATTGTATACAAATATTAATAGCATAATAACTTTGAAAAAAAGTTTAATAAAAGTTTTATTTCATATTCTTTTTTATGATATTTGTAAAATATACTTATTTCTTGTGTTCCATGTAAAAATTTCCCTTCTAAAGCTTACCTTACATGAATTAACTTATTTTTCAACCAGAATTACCTATCATATCATCAGTTTTGAAAAGAAACTGTTCTCTTCAGTGAGTTTCTGTCTACAAATTATGGATTGATAAAATCTGAATTATTTTTTCAAGGACAACTTGTTAAGTCTTCTCTTCTACTAAGTTATACACAAAATGTCAATTTAGAAAAATGCTTGCTTCCTGTAAAATTATCTTATTGCACTCAAATGTAGCTACTCAAAATTTTTAATTATGAACACTTTAGGGTGTGCTTTCTCTAAGATTAAAATACATTAAAAAAACTTTTATACTGAGATAGGCACGAAACAGACTATTTTATAATTGATGTTTGTTAATAGGGAGTAAAAATTATGTTTTCATGTCACTATAGGTCCAACTGTTGGTGACAAAGACCCTCCAGAAGGCCACTAAAGATGACATTCGACAGCCCTTGGATTACAAAAACATGATGTATTACAAATGTATTGCAAGAGATTGTCTACACTTGGTGAAATCAAACACACTTTTCTCCAGAAAGTAAGGATAACAGGCTAAAAAAAAACCCATAGTAACAGCTTCTCTGAACCTGAGTTTTCACCTGGAATACGCATTTGGATTTGTCTCTTCCATCACACTATCAGAAGAATAAGTTTTTAAGCCCTAATTCTTTGTCTCAAGTGTAGGTATATTTAAGAGATGGCAAAACAAACAAACAAACAAAAAAAAAAAACCCACTAAAAGTAGCCCTTTCCTTTGATTCTTCTTAGCTCAGTGTTGTTTTTCCAAATTATTGTTAGTTATGTAAGATCAATGGAAATCATTGCATAAAATGCCAATTCTTCATAATTAGTAAAATATCTTTTTATCATAAGTTTCAGGCAATTTTATACATGTTTTTCTTCATTGTCACCACTCAGTTTATCCTCAGTGGGAAAATAACATAAATATATTAAAAAATTCAAATTCCCACCAAATGGGATGGGTTTAATGGAGTACTACTCAAAGTTATGTCTCTGGGGTGGTGTTATTTTGCAAATTGTTTGTTACAAGTTCTTGATAAGGGATTTTAAAATTTCATATAATGTGAAAATTGTAGATAAATTATGATTTACTTTTATAGCTTTTTGATATAGGAAAAGTTTTTCTGATAAATAAAAAATACACTGGGTTTCTACTTTGTATATTTTTAGTTTTGTGTTCCTAGTAGCTTATTTGTATTTTAATTTTATCAGCACATTGTAAATTAAAAACAACAGTAGATTGCTGTTTAAAAGGCAGTTGTTCACTGGTTAATTTGCCTCTCAGTCTTGTAGAGTTTTGAAGAACAGAGGCCCTGGAGTCAATTTCCAAAGTTCAGATCCCAAGTGTCTCCTTCCTTTCTTTGAGACACTGGATAGTTACTAAACTGTATCTCTCTCATGATATACATAAGGCATTCAGGTCTGTGCCTGACATCTGCTAAGTAATCAACAAATGTCAGTGACATCTACTAATGTTATTTTCTCAGTCAACGATACTTTCTCCCAAGTGAATCCTCCCATTCAGTTCTGCATCCTGGTGTGAGAAAAAACAAACAAAAAGCAAACAAAAAATCCATATAACCCAAGATTTGTCCATAATTAACTTCTAGAATTGTGAGGACAGGCAAAATTATAATTATAAATTGAGACATTATCCCAGAAGAAATAACTTTGAAATTTACAGCCACAAGTTAATAAAAATAATACCTTAACCATGCAATAAACTATGCTTTAGATGACTAACCAAATAAAGTTATCAGACTTTACTTACAAACATAATAGCTGTCTTTCTCAGTATATTCAAATAGAAACAAGGAAACTTTATGATTTTATTCAGTCTTATCGATCTATGGCAGCTTAGAGTGCATGGTAGTTGGAAGTATCTCAGTAAAGGTTTATTAACCAGATAAATAAACAACAAAGTATATGAATATGATAGGCTTACAGCCCTCTTCTCCATTGGTAGCTCACCTAACAGCCAAAGAAGGGCAAAAACTAAACTCAGAATTCCCTGACAACAGTTTTTGTTCATACTTTTTTGACTGTTAGAGAATTTGTGTAGAACTATGTAAGACATCTTCCGGCAAATTAATTATAACAAATAATAACCAATTAAGCCTCTGTGACTAAAACAATGTGCTTAAAGTATGGTCTGCAGACAACCTAAAAAATTATAACAGAAATAAATTAAGCATGAATATTCCAAGCCTTTAACATTTGAGAAGAATTGGTATCCAGAACTCTATTTTGGAAATGATATAGTCTCATTTCCTTATAGTTTAATGTTATGTATCACATTAACCACTGTTTGTTTGTTTTTTTTTTTTTCTAAAATATCGCCTTTATAGCAATCATTCTACTTATTGTTGTTGAAGTCCAGAATTCTCAAAACAACGTGACAAAAGCTGTGGACTCACACTCAAAAATAAACAAATAAATGTATTCTTAAATATATTCATAAAAATTACCTTAGTGTTTAATTTCAAGGGATTCATGGAGTCCCCAGAAAAAAATGGATCCCAAGTTTAATAATTCTTGTTTATAAGACTTTTTAAACATCCTTCTGTTCTATTCCCTCACACAATATCACTTTTTCTCTCAAAAGTGTTCTTTTCCATTGGGTTTAAACTTACATTTATTTTCTCATATTCAGACATATGCTTAAAGATATAATTGTGTTTAAAATATGGTTTGATAGGAATTTAAGATGGAATCTTTGCTCTGTTTTAATATTGTTTCATATATTGATTTTTGAGATACCTGTATGTTTTGAATATTTTAACGGTCATACTTTTTTTTAAATTTTTTTTGACGTTTATTTATTTTTGAGACAGAAAGAGACAGAGCATAAACAGGGGAGGGTCAGAGAGAAGGAGACACAGAATCTGAAACAGGCTCCAGGCTCTGAGCTGTCAGCACAGAGCCCCACGCAGGGCTCAAACTCACGGACTGCGAAATCATGACATGAGCCAAAGTCGGCCGCTTAACCGACTGAGCCACCCAGGCGCCCCTACGGTCATACTTTTTAAATTCTTTTTCTTCTTCCTTCTTTCCTTCTTCTATATTTAAGGGCATTAGTTCTTATTCTTTTTTTTTTTTTTTCTTTTTGATTTTTTTCCTCTACTGATTTTGAAATTGACATTCTTTTCTTTCTGTTAGTTAATACTGTAAATGTTTCACATCCATTCTAATAATGTATTAAAAAATTGATTCATTTCATTCTTGTAATTCAAGTATTTAAAAATCTGTAAAAACTTTAACTTTAGTCTCTACCTTCTCACATTCTCTATTACTGTTGGAATTTTAAACCTCAATGATTTTTCATTAATCTATGATTTTACAGGGCGCCTGGGTGGCTCAGTCATTAATCATCTGACTTCGGCTCACGTCATGATCTCACAGTTCGTGAGTTCAAGTCCCACATAGAGTGAGCTCAAAACCTCCTCAGGTGGACATGAGCCCCGCTTTGGGTGAGCACGAGCCCTGGGTGAGTCCAGCTTTTCTCTTTCTTTCTCCCTCCATGCACCTTGTGGGATTCTTTCTCTCTCTTTGCCCCTCACTCACTTAAGCCCTCTCTCTCTCAAAAAAATAAAAAAAAAGTTTTTTACTCAATATTTATACATGAACAGTCATATCATTTATTTTCAGTAATATCATGGGTTAGCCAGTTGTTAATTTGAGTTTTCATATCTGGAAATATTATTTCACCTTCATTCATTAATGCTATTTGGCTAATAGTAATTTGGAGAGATTCTCCTGTTGACTTATGGTAATAAGGTTGCTGACAAGAAGTCATTCTTTCATGAGTAATCCATTTTGTTTTGTTTTGTTTTTATGATAGCCATTAAGATTTTATTGTTTTGGGGAGTAATCTGCATTTTTACTATTATGCATGCTCATTATTATTATTGTGCATTTGAATCCTTTAGAGATGACTCACTTTCTTTCAATCATAGGAAATTATGTACTATTAGATTTTAAATATTGTTGTTCTCCATTTTCAACATATCTTTAAAAACATTCCTACTGGACATTTGACCTTTTCTTGTTATTTTCTGCTTTACTATGTCTCTTTTGTAATTCATACCTGTAATAATTCTGCCCCTGGTATGTGTATTTGCTTTTGATCTGTCTTCTAAAACAAATTCTCTTTCTAGATGTATTTAGTCTAAGTGTTAACATGTCTATGGCAATTTTCCATTTATACAATGGTTTTTATTCTAATACACCTATTCTTTGCTCATTCTGACATGTACTTGCCTTATGGTTTCTACTACTTCCTTTGTCTTATTTACATTTTAGACATTCTTATTTTGGAAACCATTTCAATTTTTTATATTGTTTCTTGTATTTAGTGAGGAAATTACCCAAGTTTTTGTTGCTTCATCTGTAATTTTTTTTTTCTTTGATTCAACTTCAGTTGAGTTGATGGAAGACCCAGCAATTTTCTTTGGTGTAGACACATATGAGATACCTAGTCTTGATGTAATATTAAGAATAATGTCTTAGGTTGGAATTACTGAGCCAAGCATTTGGTGAGATTTGGGGCCCAACATATGTCTACTGAAATCTATTCCCTATTCACTTTTTGAAGAGTAATATTATTATTCCCAGCTTACTTCTGATCAATAACAAGAATATTTGCAGCTTCCTAAGGGTGATGGGTGGAAAATTTATAATCCATTTCACAGATGTGACAGAGATTTGCAAATCTACTTTATACAATTAGCTCAGCTGCAAGCTCAGTTTCAGCTTTCCCTTTTGGCAAGAGTCTAGGAATCATCTCCTGCCATCCATTATAATTAAACTATCAACTCCACAATCAATGTCTTCTGCCTTTTAAAATCTTGTGAGCTACTCAGGTTCAGTTTGTGCTCATCTGATAGGGTGTTCTTGTTTATTTTTTCTACTTCTACATTACTTAAAATGTAGTATTAGAAAGTATCCAGGATTTTATGTGTTTTAATAAGAGAGTTCTAATTCAGCCCCCTGTGCCACAATAGCCAGAAATCTTCATTAGCCTTAGTATATATAATACTTTACTTGACTGTAAAATTATTTTCCTCAATATATGTATAAATATGAGAAGTTAGGCATTATCCAAAGTTTTACAATTATTTTAAATCTCCATTGATTAGCATATCAATAAAGTTATGTTCCCCCCAAAACATTGGGTGTTATAACTAAATACTGCCTAAAAATGTATGAAAATAATTTTTAAGGATTAATTCATTAGAAATTAAGTGTATTTATGATATCTGTATGAAAGTGAAACTTTTGTTCAAATATGTCATAATATATTTGTGTGAAATGTGTGATCAAGAAAACTGAAAAAATAAAGTGTCAAAGTAGCTCTTCTTTTAAATGTAAACCTGTTGCTTGTCAGATTTTCATTCTTAATATTATATGGCTTTGTTTTATGTTTTAAATGGAAGAAAATATTAAAGTGCTATAAAAATTTGTGTTCTGGGGTGCCTGGATGGCTCAGTTGGTTGAGGTCCGACTTCGGCTCAGGTCATGATCTCGCAGTCTGTGAGTTCGAGCCCCATGTCAGGCTCTGTGCTGACAGCTCAGAGCCTGGAGCCTACTTCAGATTCTGTGTCTCCCCCTCTCTCTCTCTTCCCCTCCCCTGCTCATGCTCATGCTCCGTCAAAAATAAATAAAATAAACATTAAAAAAAAATTAAAAAAAAGTTTATGTTCCTAACTTTTACTTGTGCAATCTCAAAATTGGGATATACAAATTCTTTCCAAATCTGCACCATATATCTGCATATCATGAAAATAAGTTTCATGCAAATATTTAGGTAATACTGAATTTTTTAAATTTTTGTCACCCAAATTTTATTATGATATATTTTATCTTGATACATTTGATTGTACCTTTTACTTGTAATGTTTATAGACTCATGCAATCTCAAAATTGGAATACACAAATTCGTCCCAATTCTGAACTATAAATCTGCATATCATGAAAATAAGTTTCATGCAAATATTTAGGTAATATTGAAAGGATACATTTTTTAATTTTTGCCAGCCAAATTTTATTGTGATATACATATTAAATGTATGTTTTCAAACACATACTAAACATGCTAGAAATCTGTATCCTATTAAATGTTGTTGAGATATATTAATACATTAAAAAATCTATAAATTAAGTATTGTTCCATGAAAAGTATGGAGGCTGAATCTTTTCAAATCAACATGAAATACCACTTAATACAATTATCTTCCTCTATGCATTAAATCATGCCAATTTTATTATAAATACAAGTTATTAGATTTATGTTAATTTAAAACTTTTTAAATATTTTATATAAGACTTGACAATGATTTCAAGTTATAATCTATGACAATAAACAGTTTTAATAAAAGAAAATAGTGAAAGTTTTTGCATATTTATACTTTCCCATTTGTGTTATAGGTGTAATAACACTTCTGGAAAGAAAAAAAAGAGGTTTAGTTATGTGAAAATTTTATGCTAGTTGCCTTAGTATGAAGGAATAGAGGAAGAGGAAACGTGTCTGTTAGTACCTTAAAGATGTATGTATATAACACATAACTTCTTTAATGTAAATCACTAATTTTATGATTTCTGGATGGCATAATTCATTCAACTCAATTATTTTTCAAATGGCATTCATTATTACTTTATAGTAGGATAATTATTAACCTCTATTTATCTAGCATACTGCTATTTTATTTTGTTACACTGTTAGAAATGAGTAAATAAAACAAAGGAGGTCCATCAATGATAGTCTTTTGAGGTTGTGTCTAACAATGAATAAGTAGAAATGACAAAGGATATATTTTATTCAAAACTGCCTGTCTTCCCAGTACCATGGCTATGGATCTTTCATAGCTTTTCCACCTCATCCAATGAGATCACATGCAATATTGTGTGTTCTGTGAGTATATGTACTTTTCTGAAAAGTTGGATTCCTATTCTCATTAGAGTTTCTAAATGACCTAGAAATAGAAAGAATCTTCCTAACCCCACTTAAAAGGGCTGACTAAATCAGTATAATTGTAACATTCTATGTGATTATGTAACCAAATCAACTTCAAGAGTATTTAATCCTACAGGATTAGAAAAATACAGGATAATAGTTCTGATTTAGGTTTAGGGTTGAGGAAAGGCAGAAATGAGATGTTTCTGGTTGAGAAGAATATTGGAAAAGACATGAATTTACATAATTGTAAAAATATATGCTCTTAAATGTACACATTTCAATATAATGTTTCCTCTAAGCATCTCTGCAGTTTGTCATGAACTTTGTCATCACATGCCACCACCTTTGTTTTGTTGTTGTTGTTGTTGTTGTTGTTATTGTTGTTTTGTTTTTGTGTTTTTTTGCATGTAAGTGAACATAGAATGTCACACAAAATCTGGGAAGAGAGATGTGGACTGAGAGAACATCTGATCTAACTTTTTAAATTTACATTTCAGAATTGAAGATTAACTTAAATTCCCATTGACAAAAAACTAGAGATAAAATAGAAGTCAAAATGAAAACAAAAATAGAAGCTATTCTGCTTTCACATTTGTCTTTTCACCTCACTGTCTTACCCTGCCTAGAAAAATAACAGAAATCACCCCAGGAAAATGTTCATAGGTTAACTGAACTGTTACTTAATATTTGCCTTAGCATTACCAATGGTTCCCATAGCAAGGGATAAAACAGAGACCTGTTTCCTAATATACCTAGAGTAGTGTTAAAACAATACTGGCCTCAGGCAAAATCACAAACTAGGATCAGTCTGTGGAGGCTTTGCCAGGGGTGTTTTTCCATTGCTCATTATCTTCTCCTGACAATCACATTAGAGTCCTTGAATTGTTGATAAGGGTTTTACCCCCTGGGTAAAGTCTCCCAGTAATTTAAACCTCATAGTCATTGTACAGCATGGAAACCACCAGAGACTACTGTAAAGTCATGGCCCAGAATTTTTCATATTTTATTGTCTTAGTGTGTCAATCTATAGTATACTTCCGGAGAAGTTAAATGGATTAGAAAGTCTTTGCATATACTGCTGAAAGATCTCTTACTTGGTGATTGGCAGTGGGAAGGAGATACAATAAAAAATAATTAAGGAACACAGGAAAAGTATATAGGGGACTTCAGATATGGGCCATTGGGTTTTTGTAGAAAAATGCTTGTACAGAATAAGAAACCTTTTTAAAAGTGAGGCACTGGTTTTTAAACCTACATATATGTTTAATATGTTTAATAATAATGATGATAATATCATTTACTGAGTACTTACTATTCCAGACACTCTTGGCTACTTTTAATCTATAACATAATGCTGGCAATATTTATTTATACTTATCCATTTTATAGGAACACATAGACAAAAACAGTAAATATTTTAAA
The DNA here is from genome assembly GCF_018350215.1 of Panthera leo. Lineage (NCBI taxonomy): Eukaryota > Metazoa > Chordata > Mammalia > Carnivora > Felidae > Panthera > Panthera leo. Next base: position 43,363,731 of record NC_056679.1, on the reverse strand, counting down.
AATGAAAACATTATTTTGCCTGGGGCATCAGAAACAGCTTTCAAGAAAAGAAGATGTTCTAAAGAAAAATAAGATAAAAAGAGGAAGGCAAACCAGAAGAGACTCTTAAATACAGAAAACAAACTGAGGGTTGCTGGAGGAGCATTGAGTCGGGGGATGGGCTAAATGGATGATGGGCATTAAGGAGGGCACTTGTTGGGAAGAAGACTGGGTGTTATATGTAAATGATGAATCACTAAATTTTACTTCTGAAACCATTATTACACTATATGTTAGCTAACTTGGATTTCAATAAAATTTAATTTTTTTTTTAAAAGATGATGTTCTTAGGATTTTCTTTAAGGAAGAACAATAAATACTTAAGTGAAAAGATGAAGTAGTAAAAAGGGAGGAAAATAAAGAAAACAATCTAGATGGAAAGAGCAAAATGTACAAAGGAACTGGTTTGCAAAAGAGTATACAAATTATTCAAAATGGCTAGGCTGCAAAATAAGGATGTAAGAAAGAGCTAGGGGGATTTTATATATGCAGCTTTCCAGCAATTACTAATAGTGATTCTGGATTTATTAAGAAGAGAACAGAATTGGAAGAAGCTAAGGGATCGCTCAAAATAAAAAGAAAGCCTGAAGAATCAGCCCCAGAAAATGGGCAAAACCCAAGGAAGAGAGAGAGCAGAGAATACAGCCACTCACACAATCGGTCTGGACATACTCAACAAGAAACCAAACGCTATGTTAGGCACTAGAGTTTAGAGAAAATCCATCACTACTTAATCATTTCTACAATTTTAGCTCTATTTCTCCAATCCTTGATATTGATGCACAACATTGAAGTAAAACAATTGTATGTGGTTTTCTTTTTATTTCTCATATTCTTTTTCTATTCCAACAACTGGTATTTTCTCTACAAACTAATTACCTAAAAATTCCCACTATAAAAATTGTGTTTTACATTTCAGATGCAGTGAAAGCTGTTTTAAGAGGGAAGTTTATAGTAATATAAGCAATAATAGGCTTACCAGAAGAATCAAGAAAAATCTCAAATAAACAACCTAACCTTCACCTAAAGGAGCTATAAAAAAGAACAAACAAAACCCCAAACCAGGAGAAAGAAGAAAATAATAAAAATTAGAACAGAAATAAACAAAATAGAAACAAACAAAAAAAAGATCAGTGAAACCAAGAGCCATTTCTTTGTAAAGATCAACAGAATAAACCTTTAGCCAGACTCAAAACAACAATAACAACAATAACAACAACAAAAGAGAGAGAAAGAGCCAAGGAGAACTCAAACAAAATTGGAAATGAAAGAGGAGAAATAACAACTGACACCACAGAAATATAAAAAAAATTAAAAGAGAAAACTGTGTCAACAAATGAAAAACTATATGCCAAAAAATTGGATAACCTAGAAGAAAAGGATAAATTTTTAGAAACAGAGAACCTCCTAAAATTGATTCAGGAAGAAATAGAAAATTTGAGCAGACCAATTACTAGCAATGAAGTTGAATCAGTGATCAAAAACTCCCAACAAACCAAAGTCCAGGACCAGACAGCTTCACGGGTGAATTTTACAAAACATTTAAAGAAGAGTTAATACCTACTCTTCTTAAACTGTTTCAAAAAATATAAGAAGGAAAGCTTTCAAATGCATTCTATGAGGACAGCATTACCCTAATACCAAAACCAGATAAACACATTGTAAAAAAAGAGAACTACAGGTTGATATCTCTGACGAACTTAGATGCAAATATCCTCAACAAAACATTAGCAAACCAAATCCAGCAATACATTAAAAAAATCACTCAATACAATCAAACAGGATTTATTCCTGACATGCAAGTATGGTTCAACATTCACAAATCAATAAACATGAAGAGAAAAGACAAAAGCTATATGATCATTTTGATAGATTAAGAAAAAGCATTTGACAAAGCACAACAGCCATTTATGATAAAAACTTTCAACAAAATAGATCTTCTGGGAACATACCTCAACATAATAAAGGTCATAAATGAAGAACTCACAATTAACATCATACTCAATGGTAAAAAACTGAGAGCTTTTGCCCTTAGGTCAAGAAAAACACAAGGATATGCACTCTCACCACTTTTATTCAATATTGTACTGGAAGTCCTACCACAACAATCAGGCAAGAAAAAGAAATAAAAGGCATCTAAATTGGTAAGGAATAAGTAAAACTTTCACTATTTGCTGATGACATGATACTATATATAGAAATCTGAAAGAGCTCTCCCCCCCAAAAAAACTGTTATAACTGAAAAATAAATTCAGTATAATAACAGGATACAAAATCAACATACAGAAATATGACACAATCCTAAACACTGATAATGAAGTAGCAGAAAGAAATTATGAAAACAATCTAATTTATAATTGCACCAAAAATAATAAGATACTTAGGAATAAACTTAACCAAAGAGGTGAAAGACCTGTATTTTGAAAACTATAAAGCATTGATGAAATAAATTGAAAATGACACAAACAAATGGAAAGATTTCCCATGCTCATGAATTGGGAGAACAAATATTATTAAGATGTCCATACTACCCAAAGCAATCTATAGATTTAAAGCAATCCCTATTAAAATACCAACATCTTTTCATAGAACTAGAAGAAAGCATTCTAAAATTTGCATACCATAAAAGACCTCAAATAGCCAAAGCAATCTTGAAAAAAAAGAATGAACCTGGAGGTATCACAATCTCAGATTTCAAGATATATTACAAAGCTGTGGTAATTAAAACAATATGGTATTGGCACAAATAAAAATACATAGATCAACAGAACAGAATAGAGAGCCCAGGTATAAATCCATGATTATATGGCAAATTAATATTCAACCAAGGAGGCAAGAATATGAAATGGTAAAAATACAGTCTCTTCAAAAAACGGTGTTGGGGAATCTGGATAGTTAAATGCAAAAGAATAAAACTGGACCACCTTCTTACACCATGCATAAAAATTAACTCAAAATGAATTAAAGACCTAAACATAACAATCCTAGAAAAGAGCACAGACAGTAATTTCTCTGAATCAGTTGTAGCAACATTTTTCTAGCTAAGTCTCCTGAGACAAAGAAAACAGAAGCAAAAATAAACTATTGGTGGTGCTTGGGTTACTTCAGCTTAGGTTATGATCTCACAGTTCATGAGTTCCAGCCCCACATCAGGCTCTACTCTGATAGTTCAGAGCCTGGAGCCTGCTTCAGATTCCATGTCTTCCTCTCTCTGCCCCTCCCCCACTCTCCCCTCTCTCTTTCTCTCTCTCTTAAAAATAAATAAACATTAAAAAAATAAACTATTGGAAGTACATCAAAATAAAAAGCTTCTATATTGCAAATAAAACAATCAACAAACTAAAAGACAACTTACTGAATGGGAGAAGATATATGCAAATGACATATCCTATAAAGGGTTAGTATCCAAAATATATAAAGAACTTATACAACTCAACAACAAAAACAAATAATCCAATTAAAGAATGGGCAGGAGACACAAACAGATATTTCTCCAAAGAACACATCCAGATGGCCAACAGACACATGAAAAGATGCTCAGCAGCACTCATCATCAGGGAAATGCAAATGAAAACCACAATGCGATATCACATTACACCTGTCAAAATGGTTAAAATCAAAAATAGAAGAAACAACCAGTTTTGGTGAAGATGGGGAGAAAAAGTAACCCTTTTGCATTATTTCCAATAGCCAAAATATCAAAGCAATCCAAATGTGCACTGACTAATGAATGGGTAAAGAACATGTGGTATATATATTTACAATGGAATATTACTCAGCCATAAAAAAGAATGAAGTCTTGCCATTTGCAACATATGGATGGATCTAGAGAGTATAATGCTATGCCAAATAAGTCAGTCAGAGAATGACCATAAAACTACATGATTTCACTCCTTTGTGGAATTAAAAAAATAAGACAAATGAGCAACAACAACAACAAAAAGATGAACAGAAAAACAGACTCCTACATATAGAGAATAAGCTGGTGGTTGCCAGATGTGAGGAGGGTGGGGGATAGGTGAAAAAGGTGAAGGAGATTAAGAGTACACTTGTCATGATGAGCACTGAGTAGTGTATAGAATTGCCGAATCACTACATTGTACACCTGAAACTAATGTAACACTGTACGTTAATGATACCAGAATTTAAAAATACCCCAAAAAATAATATTTCACAGATATATCAATACTGATATATACACTGATATATATATATATATATATATATATATATATATATATATATATATATACTGATATATACTGTATATACAAACATCAATGCTGATGTTCCTACTAATTTAATTTCATCTTACTTTTTCTTCTGTGTTAGTAAAAATAATTTATAATCATGTACTTAATATCATATTTAAGAAACTAGAACTAGATATCAAGATTACTTTGTTATAATTTTAATCCTTTTGCATTCATTTTTATTATTTATTAATCTGTAAATGGGAAACTCTTCTTAAAAATTCTTCAAATAATTTTCTTATCTTCAAAATTCTCATGACTTAATTTCTTTTCCATAAGATTAAAATAAATTTTGCTTGCTCTGAACTTTTCTTTGTTAGAAGTACTAAGGTCCAGACACAATTCACTTGCCTTTGAAAAAAATTAGGTAATAGCAATAATAGGTCCTCTCAATATCAAAGGGGACTCTAGCTATCTAAGCTCTCCTGAGACATTTTAGCATTTGGGTTTTGATATTTGACAATTCCTTAGAGTATGTGTCTTAGGAAAATAAAATTGTTAAATTTAAATGTTTCCAATATCACCTACATAATACTAAAAATATCCAAATCATCTTTCAATTGTATAGAAAAATAAAATTTGTAATGTACAAGTGGTTTAAGCATCACTAAGGTCAGCAGAATAAATAGATTATATGATACTGATTTTCTGATATGAAGTTTAATAAATGGAGGTGACCATTGTCTAAGGTTAATAACCAAAACAAATAAGGCCATCATTATTTAAGGTACGAAATTTGGCTTAGATACACTGGGTAATTACTGTATTAAGTTATGAAAAATTATCTGTGTGCCTGCTCTGAACTAAGTCTTCATCTTAACAAAACATCCAGAAGTGTATCCCTCCCTCCCTGGAAAGCATTAAGAGCCTTCTGGTTACCCTACTTATCTGATCAAGCTGTTTAACAGTTGGGTTTTTCAATTTTTTTTTTTAACGTTTATATATTTTGAGAGAGAGAGAACACGTGAGGTGAGCAGAGGAGAGGAAAAGAGAGAATCCTAAACTGTCAGTGCAAAGCCCAAAGCAGGCCTGATCTCACAAACCATGAGCTGAAATCAAGAGCTGGAGGCTCAACCAACTGAGCCACCCAGGCACCCCAGTATTGGGTTGTTTCTAACACAACACCTTAAAATATTTCTAAATAATATGCTCCTTTGTTCCCTCATCTTACATTATCCAATACATTGTTTCTTAGAGTCTCTTTCTAGACATATTCCAAAGAGTTTGCCTATGCCTACCAAAGGTGCCATGCCTACCTTTTCATGACACATGTTATTATCTTTTTGACTCTTATCTCTCCACTAATCTGTTCTTAAGGTCACTATTGGCCTTTATATTGATAATATAATAGGACCTTTCAACTCTCAGTTTACTTAATCTTTGTGCATATCCCTCATGCTAAACTCATGCTAAACTCATTCATTTTCCTCACCCTATTATAGATAGGGAAAAAAAAAAAAACACCTCAAAATGTAATAAGACCTTGTAATTCTCATAATATTCAGTAAGAAGGAATGAGAACAGTATTAATATGCCAGATTCTGGGGACAACACACTGTGATTTCTTAATACATCCAAATTAGGGCCCATATAAGACCTACCAAAACTTGTCTTGTGATCAGAAGAAGAGGATGAGTTTCATAACATTCAGGTAATGAAGATGAAACATCTTGAAACTCATCAGGAGAGAGAAGTAGACTGTAGGGTAGTAAAGCGGTAAATTTCAAAAGGGTTATTCCAGAAACTTATATTTGAAAGGGGTCCCAATATAGGTCACAGTGATGTCCAATAAATACAAATTATTTTTTTATGGTTTCAACTTTTAGAATAGATGAATATAATTATGCTGAGTATGTAGAGTGTTTTCCTCTTCAACTACAACTAAAAAGGTTTATTCTTTTACATTCTCCTGTGTTTCCTTCATTATCTTCTTGAAGGATAATGAGGGGAACTTCCTTTCATATCTATATTATAAATACATATTAAATTCATTACCTTATCTCCAATCCCAATGCAAACAACATACATCAAGTCACATTATCCCTTGCTTGGACTATTGTGATGACCTCCTTCTTGTTTTCCTTAAATCTGTGCTTACTCTTCAATTAACACTTTCCAAGCAGCAGCTCAAGAGTATCTCCTAAACACATAATCTAGAAGTTGTTATTCTCTTGACACTAGCTCTCTTTACCACACTTGGAAAACATTCTAAGCCCTTATTATGGCCGGGAAGATTTTATATACTTTGGCCTGTGGCTTCCTTTTCAAGTTAATCTTATTTTTATTCTATTTTTCCTTTACCTAGTGTATTTCAGGTACTCTAGCAACACTTAGTTCCTGAAAACCAACTTTGGGCCTTTGGAATTATGTCTTTATTCAATTCAATTAGGGAACACTACCTTAATTCCCCATGCTTATTTTCTCAAGACATAGGGTGTTCCAGTGTAAGTACACTAACATAATTTTTTTGTACCCAACATTACAATAAATACAACTTTCTTCCTTAAGAGGTCAGCACACCAGCATTCATTGTTATGAGGGTTATAATGACCACCATGAATATGATGATCTAAATTGCTTATTAAAAATTCTATTTTGCAGTTATTAAGCTTAAAAGTTTTAACTGTTCATATTTTAGCTACTTTAATTTTCTTCATATTCTTTGGTGATAATATTTTAAAAAACACATTAAATCATCATCATGGTTAAAGAGAAGTTCTCAAAGTAACAAAAATGCTGTATTTTTTAATCAACAAATACACATATGTCTTGGGCTATATGTGTACATAGACTGTTGTGTTGCCATTCATACTTTCTGGAGGCCAGAACTATGAATCGAAAAAAGAAGACAATGGAACTTTAAGATCAGATAGAACAAAATAAGTTGAAGGAATATGGATATATTTGTATACATTTAATACATAAAACCTTTATAATCAAATCTTTTTATCAACTGTTTTTTGTTATAATCGCTTTGTTCTTATATAATTATTGTGATTCATTCTACATGAGTATAAATCAAAGCCAATCTAATATTATTAAGAGAACAAGTATTTCCATTTACAAATGTTTTAATATTTACTTTAGGATATTTCAATCCAACTTAGAGAATTATCACAGTTATATATATATATATATAAATATATATATCTTTACGTATACATATATGTTATCTATCGTACGACTTTTTATATATTCGTTATCATGCAAGTTTTTGTTTTTTAAAAAAGTTTTTTGCAGATTAATTTAAAGTCAATAGTGACTTAAGCTTAAGTGTTAGCAATTGTCGGACTGAAATCTATTCATATATTTGGACAACTGAGGAAAAATATTTAGTTTATACAGAGAAAAAATATTGTAATGACTGCTAACCTTGCAACAATAAGAGCAACATACTTCGTATGCTGTCAAAAAAGATAAAAAAGAGAGCAGTATATTTTGAGAAGATCAACTTATTTTTTGCCCAAGTCTCCATTTCATATTATTTAAAAATATATGCAACACCTACATTACTCAGCCTCTAGGCATTTAAAGACAAGAAATGGCTATGGCATATGAGATGGAAGGAGAAAAAGGAAAGAGTCTATTTGTGTCTACAACACAAGAAAATGAATTGTAATGAAGTTGAAATGGTTGTCTTTAAAATAAGTTTTTTATACTTTTTCTGACTCTGCATAGGTAGATTTCAAAAACCTCAGCTTAGAGGGCAATGAAGGACACTTCTGATTTTACCCAACTGGAAAGAGAAGGTCATTTTGGTTGCTGAGAATGTGTCAGAGCATAAGCAGAAATTGCTGGCTACCAATAGAAGCTTATTCTCTTAACAGTAGGTTGGGAAACTTGACTTATTTATCATTAATATATTAATTAATATTATTAATATCTTATTAAGATATTAAAATATAAATGCTGAACCACAGAGGTCTTAAATGGCTTGCCCAGTTTAGGTACTGTGTAAGAACAGAATAGAGTTATTTTACACCTGGGACTAAGAAAACTCTATGCTAATCTCTGAGTATGCTTCGAGGGCTGGTACTGACCCCTGGCCAAAATAAGGATGAGATGTGCTAACTTGTGATTAGTAATGCACTATTAAAAATTTGAAACTCCCCTGGAGTTTAGATGCATGGTTTGCACATTACAAACCACTTTCATAGCTGGGCTTGATAGCTTCTTAACCAATGAGGTATAAAACATGCCATAGTAAACTCATGCCTGAGCTCCCTGAAATGGACAAAAGATGAAGTGTATACCATGTGACTAAGACACTAGCTTCTGTGCCTACAAATATTCAGGAAACTTCATGACTGTTTACACTTTCTTTCTCCTTCTGTGCCTTATCATTTATATTTATTAAAGCTTCATATGAGCATAAACCTGTGATTTGCTGTGACTCCTTTCAGTTGTCCAACCCTGTATAATCAATGGAAGCAATGAATCATGAGAAAAAATAAACATAATGTAGTCCTTATTATTTAATATACAGATTTTTTTTTCATTTACCTTTGGGAAAATCAACTTAATTTGGAAATTTCTAAATTAGCCTAATTTTAAAATACATTTAGTTATGAACTTTTAAGAATGAATAATTCATGACGATGAAATGTGTTGTTCTTTTCTACAAATATAAAAATGATAGCCTACCTAAACTAAGTAAATTGCTGAATTATGTTCTGAAAAAATGTATGAATAACAATATATGTTAGAATACATTATCCATCTCTCTCTTGAAGTATGAACTTAACTGAATAAATTCAGAAAGATTTTTTTTTCAGAAAACATACTATTAATCCGGATTCTACATATAAAATGGAAGAAAATGTGTTATGTCAAAACTTTAGAGCAAATACATTTCTGAATATTTATCTGTAGAGTGACTCTATTCATTTAGAAAACAATTATACTACTTTTAATGGATTGATAACTGAACAAAAGTTGGAATTATTAGCTTTATTTAAAACACTATTTTCTAACATAAATAGTAAGACAATTCCTTAAATAATTGAAAAGGATAATGGATATAGAGAACAGTTATTTGCCAGCTAAATCTTAATGATCATAAATGAAATTGTCCAAACATATGATTTAGGGGCGCCTGGGTGGCGCAGTCGGTTAAGCGTCCGACTTCAGCCAGGTCACGATCTCGCGGTCCGTGAGTTCGAGCCCCGCGTCAGGCTCTGGGCTGATGGCTCGGAGCCTGGAGCCTGTTTCCGATTCTGTGTCTCCCTCTCTCTCTGCCCCTCCCCCGTTCATGCTCTGTCTCTCTCTGTCCCAAAAATAAATAAAAAAACGTTGAAAAAAAAAAAAAAATTTAAAACATATGATTTAATTAGACTTCTATGTATACAGATATTCAGTATCTTTTACCTATTTAAACATTTTGTTAGTAATTACAATTTTTTATAAAGTGTCTTTCTTATAACACAAGACATTATAGTGATCCTTCAATGAATTTACAGAGATAAATTATTTTTTATGTGGGATATTTTAGTAGTAAAAACTACATAATTATAATATTCTTCATGCTTCTCATGTAAAAATATCTATGGAATAATAAGTATTTGAAAATTAAATGAATTCAAGAATGAATAAAAACTTCAGGAAAGGTATAGCTTTGTTATTTGGCAGAGGATACAAACCTTTAGTTTAGCAATCAGTTTTGAAAGCAGGTTTTAAATAACATAGGCTTTAAAAGTTTTGAAAGCAATGCTATAGCAAAAATTGAAAAGAATGCCAATCAAAACTGAGATCAAATCACTTATATATAAATCCCTAAGCACACTGCTTTTTTTTTTTTTGTTTTGTTTTGTTTTTAATGAAACCCTCACAGAATTCTTTTTTCAGGCTCAATACTGCTCACGCAAAGGGAACCAAAGTTCTCCAAAGAACAGTGGCCTATAGAATATCCCTTTATTCTGAACATTCAAAAACAGTTCAGTTCCTTTATTCAACTCATTTTATTTGCTACTCCTACTGGTTGTGTGTCTTTTTCCTGTAATAACAACCATCAGTTATCCACTTAATATAAAATTCTACCTTGAGGTCATGTCTAATTCAATGTAATTGAAAATAATTCTCAGTCTATTGGTAATTTCAGGTCAGACAACAATTGCATCCTATGAAGAAGAATGCAATTCCCGCAGGCTCAAGCCCAAGGAAGCCTGAGGCTTAGATACAATGAAGATTTTTTTTCCCTGCTTTTTGTATTGTTTCTTGCTAAAATAGCATGCTTGTCTAAGCCGTCTAAATGTGTAGATCGATAGACAGAAAGGCTTTCACTTGATATGTCACAGAGGTAGACAGCATCAGCTCTAGTCACAGTTCCCTATCTTGACATATTTGGTTTCAGAGGTATCAGAGCTCATTTGCCTTTTATTGACAATAAAGAGGAACAAAGGAATTTGAGGCTTATTGGAAAAATAAAAGACCACAGGGAAGTATATATGTATGAGAAAAGATTTTGTCTGTTTTGTGCAGAATTATAGAATTAATTATTCACTTTCATGAATTTGAAGTCTATATATGAAAAGAAGGAAAACTTCACATATCATTTATCACAAAATGAATGAGACATTAACAATGACACCTAGTGGTGCAAGAGCATTGCCATAAAACCTTCATTAAAAATGTAGTCTAAATTAATCTGACACTGTCTTGGTTTAACATGCATGACCTATTTCACATTGTACTTCAGTGGGGTTGCACATATATGAAAATGTTTAGTGTAGCCTGAATGTGCTTCTCAAAGTGTTATCTATTCATTGCTTGCATCACAATGACCTAGGGTGCCTGGTTCAAATACACAATTTAATCCTTCAAGGTAAAGGCCAGAAATAGCCATTTTTAAAAGGTCTGCAGATAATTCAAATATATACAAATGTCTGAAAACTATAAGAATAAGAGAATGACAGAACAAAGAGCACTTGGACAGAGAAATATGTTATGTAGAGAGAATGTACAGTTCTTACCTTCATTCTGAAGTATCATATAGCTCATTTGTGCATGTGTGTGTGTATATACATATATTTCTGTTGTCATTTCTTTTAAAAAAATATTTATTTTGAAAGAGAGCGAGAGAGTGTGAACAGGGGACGGGCAGACAGAGAGGGAGAGAGAGAACCCTAAGCAGGCTCCTGACCTAAGCCAAAATGGAGTCGGCTTAGATGCTTAACCAACTGATCCACCCAGGTGCCCCTCTGTTGTCATTTATAACAAGGTAAATAAAAATGAAGTTAGTGTCATTTCAGTCCTTGAGGGGTTCACATTCATAAAAAAGAGGTAAAAGGACAAAGAGTTATAATATTTATGTAAACAATAGATAGGCAAAGGAAGGAAAGACCATATCTATGTATAACGTGGGAAAGATTCCTTCTGAATGCTACATTTGATCTAATTTCTAATGACTGATTAGGAGTTTGTCAGATGATGACACATAGCAAGAAAAAAACAAAACAAAACAAAACAGGTAGATGTAAGACTTAAACCTGCCATCAGGCATGGCACATCAAGTAAATAGTAAATCTTGAAAATGAACAAAACGTGATCTGCAAGAGACACAGAGTGACAAAGAGGGATGAAGCTGCATGCTGCAACATGGTTCGATCTTTTTGAATTACATTCAGTTCCCCGAACCTAGCGGTACATTTTGTTGAAATGCAGAGATCCTTTTATTTGTATAAATACATAAAGATAGAAAGATAGGTAGACAGGTAGGTAGATGATACATAGATAGATGATAGATAGATAGATAGATAGGTACGTAGGTAGGTAGGTAGTAGGTAGAGATAGATATAGATAGATACATAGATAGATAGATAGATAGATAGATGATAGGTAGATAGATAGATAGATAGATAGATAGATAGATAGAATCTCCAATACATGGTTTTGTACTCAATAAATTCACTTGGAAAATCACTGTTCTTTATATTGAGAGGTTACTAGACCTAAAGTTTACCACAGAAGTAATAATGGATGTTCATAAATAACTTACTTTTATAGATTTGGCCAATTTTTGTTTTGCTTTGCTTTTTATGTAGTTTTATTTTATTTATTTATTTTTAATTATTTTTAAAACTTAAATCTAAGTTAACATATATTGCAATAATGATTTCAGGAATGGAATTTGGTGATTTACATTTCATCACTTACATATAACACCTAGTGCTCATCCCAACAAGTACCCTCCTTAATGCCTGTCACCCATTTTGCTCAGGCCCCCAACCATGCCCGTCCAGCAACCCTCAATTTGTTCTCTGTATTTAAGAGTCTCTTCTGGTTTGTCTCCCTTTCTGTTTTTATCTAATTTCTTCCCTTCCCCTCTCTGTTTTATTTCTTAAATTCCGCATATGAATGAAATAATATATTTGTCATTCTCTGACTGACTTACTTCACTTAGAATAACACACTCTAATTCCATCCACGTTGTTGCAAATGGCAAGATTCCATTCTTTTTTGAACACCAAGTAATATTCCATTGTATATGTATACCACTTCTTTACTCATTGGTTAATGGACATTTGGGCTCTTTCCATAGTTTGGCTATTATAAATACAGCAGCTATAAACACTGGGGTGCATGTGCCCTTGGAATCAGCATTTTTGTATCCTTTGAATAAATACCTAGTAGTACAATTGTTACATTCTACGGTAATTCTATGTTTAATGTTTTGAGGAACCTCCATACCATTTTCCAAAGTGGCTGCACCAGTTTGCATTCCCACTAGCAGTGCAAAAGGATTCCTCTTTCTCTGCATGCATGCCAACATCTACTGTTTCCTGAGTGTTAATTTTAGCCATTCTGAAAAGGTGTGAGGTGGTATCTCATTGTGGTTTTGATTTGTACCTCCCTGATGATGAGTAATGTTAAGCATCTTTTCATAAGCCTGTTAGCCATCTGGGTGTCCTCTTTTGAAAATTGTCTTTTTATGTCTTTTGCCCATTTCTTCACTGGATTATTCGTTTTTTAGGCATTAGTTTGATATGTTCTTTATAGATTTTGGATACTAACCCTTTATCTGACATCTCATTTGCAAATATCTTCTCCCATTCCATCAGTTGCCTTTTAGTTTTGCTGATTGTTTCCTTCACTGTGCAGAAGAATCTTTTCATCTTGATGAATTCCCAATAGTTTATTTTTGCTTTTGTTTCTCTTGCCCCCACAGACATGTCAAGTAAGAAGTTGCAGCAGCCGAGGTCAAAGAGATTGTTGTCTGGTTTCTCGTCTAGGATTTTGATGACTTCCTGTCTTACATTTAGGTCTTTCATCCATTTGGAGTTTATTTTTGTGTATGGTGTAAGAAAGTGGTCCAGGTTCATTCTTCTGCATGTCACCATCCAGTTTTCTCAGCACCACTTGCTGAAGAGACAGTCTTTATTCCACTGGATATTCTTTCATGCTTTGTCAAAGATTAGTTGGCCATATGTCTGTGAGTCCATTTCTGGGTTCTCTATTCTGCTCCATTGGTCTATGTGTCTGTTTTGTGTGCCAATACCATACTGTCTTGATGATTACAGCTTTGTAATACAGCTTGAAGTCTGTAATTGTGATGCCTCCAGCTTTGGTTTTCAACATTACTTTGGCTATTCGGGGTCTTTTGTGGTTCCATAGAAACGTTAGAATTGTTTGTTGTAGCTCTATGAAGAATGCGGGTGTTATTTTGATAGGGATTGCATTGAACATGTAGATGGCTTTGGGTAGTATCAACAATATTTGTCTATATTTTTAAAAATATTTGTTCTTCCAATCCATGAGCATGGAATGCTTTTCCATTTATTTGTGTCCTCTTCAATTTTTCTCATAATCTTTCTATAGTTTTCAGTGTATAGATCATTTACCTCTTCATTAGGTTTATTCCTAGGTATTTTATGGGTTTTGGTGCAATTGTAAATGGGATCGATTCCGTGATTTCTCTTTCTGCTGCTTCATTATTGGTGTATAGAAATGCAACCCATTTTATATCCTGTGACTTTTTATATCCTGTGATTTTATATCCTGTGACTTTGCTGAATTCATGGATCAGTTCTGGCAGTTTTTTGGTGGAATATTTTGGGCTTTCCATGTAGAGTATGATGTTTGTGAAGAGTGAAAATCTGACTTCCTCCTTGCTGATTTGGAGGCCTTTTATTTCTGTTTGTTGCCTGATTGCTAAGACCAGGACTTCCAACACTATGTTGAGTAACAGTGGTGAGAGTGGACATCCCTGTCATGTTCCTCACCCTAGGGGGAAAGTTTTCAGTTTTTACCCATGTAGGATGATATTAGCTGTGGATCTTTCATATATGGCCTTTATGATATTGAGGTATGTTCCTTCTATCCCTCTTTTCTTGAGGGTTTTTATCAAGAAAGATGCTGTATTTTGTCAAATTACTGTTTTGTTTTTAAATAGCTCTTTTGAGGTATAATTAACATACAAAAACTGGACATATTTAATGTATACAATTTGATGAGTTTGGAGATATGCATACACTAGTGAAACCATCACCACAATCAAGGTAGTAAGCATATCCATCACCTTCAAAAATTTCCGCTGGGCCTGTCATTTTTTTTTTTTTTTTTTGTGATAAGAACACTTTACAGGAGATTGTTCCTCTGAACAAATTTCTATGTGTACAATACTAAATTTTAATTATGTTAATGGTATACACGTTGTTCTACAGGAGGTCTCTAGAACTTATTCATCATGTATAGCTAAAACTTTATAACTGTGGAACAACAACTCCCCATTTCTAATTCTCTCCAGTTCCTGGCAACCAACATTCTACTGACTGCTTCCATAATTTTGATTCTTTCAGCTACCTTATATAAGTGGAATCATGCAGTACCTGTCTTTTATGACAACTCAATTCACTTAGCATAGGCCTTCTAGGTTCATCCATGCTGTTGCATATGACAGGATTTCCTTCTTTTGTAAGTCTGAATAATATTCCATTGTATGTATATACAAAATTTTCTTTATCCATTCATTTGTGGATGGGCATTTAGTTGTTTTCCATGTCTTGGGCTACTGTGAATAATGCTGCTATAAACATGAGAGTGCAAATATCTCCTCAAGATCCTCATTTCAATTATTTTGTATATACCCAAAAGTAGGACTGCTGGATAATATGGTAGTTTCACTTTTAATTTTTTGAGTAACCTGTATACTTTTTCATAGCAGCTGAATCTTCTACATTCCCATCAACAGTGTACAAGAGTCCAATTTCTCCACATCCTTGTCAACACTTATTTTCTCTTTCTCTTCCTCCTCCACCTCCTCCTTCTCCACCCATCGCTTCCTTCTTCTTCTTGATAGCTATCCTAACAGATGTGAGGTCATATGTCACTGTGGTTTTGATTTGCATTTACCTTATGGTTATCAATGTTGGAAATCTTTTCATATACCTCTGGCCATTTAAATATCTTCTTTGGAGAAATGCCCATTCAAGCATTTTGCCCCTTTTTTAATTGGATTTTTTTTTTTTTTTGCTATTGGGTTGTAGAAGTTTATTACATATTTGGATATTAACCCCTAATCAGATATATGGTTTGCAAATATTTTCTCCCATTTTGTAGGTTGTCTTTCCATTCTGTTGATCTTCCCTTCTTGTGCAGAAGCTTTTTAGTTTGGCAGAGTTCCACTTATCTAACTTTGCTTTTGTTGCCTAAGTCTTTGGTGTCATACTCAATAAATCATTGCCAAGGCCAAGGCAAAGAAGCTCTTCCCTATATTTTCCTCTAGTTTTACAGTTTCAAGTCTTATGTTTAAGTCTTTAATCCATTTTAATCCATACTGGGTTGATTATGCGTGTGGTGTAAGATAAGGGTCCGATTTCACTCTTTAACATGCTGATACCCAGTTTTACCAACACCATTTGCTGAAGAGAGAATATCCTTTTCCTTTTGTTTATCTTGGGACTCTTGTTAAAGGTTACTGCCAATGTTTTTAAGCCCTCTAAAAAACCCTAAATATTTGGAAAGAAATCATGAAGGTACAGCCTTTGCTGATCAACAAATTGTATCAAAGGAAGTACAAGGTGTGTTGGGGTATAAGAATGAAGCACCAGCAAATAAGGCATGGTTAAAATGTAAAGATGGAGCGGGAGAGGAAGGTAATAATCTCCTTGTGAAAATTTCAAAATGTAGTGCCTGATTTATTTAGTTTTCACTTGAAAACAGAATGCCACAAAATACATTTAAGTGTCCAAAGAGTCATGTTCATGTTGACCTCATTAAATAAAGAATTTTGATGTTTACTGAACCAAAATAAATGGGGTCCAAATTACAGTTGAGATTTCAGATATGGTAAGAGGTTAGTATTAGGTTTAGGGAGGAAAAATGTAAACCCCTCACTGCAGCATTTAGACCCTCCATGGTCTGATCTGAATATATATTTTCTATAGTCTTTCTCTTTCATAGCTCCAGTTACATTGATTAAATTTCTGTTTCTCAACCATTCCAACTTTTATCATTCAGATTGTTGATCAAACAGCACCACTTCTGAGATTCTTTCCCTAGATGTTAAGTAGCCTTGTACTCAGTCAATTTCTATCCAAAACCTTTCCTACAGAATTTATCATTCTACTGCCTGCCTTGAAGTATACTTGTATACATGCACATGGTGAAAGCTAAATGTATAAATATTCAAAAAAAGCAAACAAAAATAATATTTATCACAGTCTAACTATTAGAAGTTTCTAAATGTTTTTACTGCTATTATTGAAATCCCTCAAATTATCTAGAATCAAATATATTTTAATTCCATTAAAATAACTTGAAAATAGAAGCAAAAAATATAACTTACGTATGAAAATAATGTAAAAAATAGAAGTAAAAAGGAGTAGATTTATATTATTTATAAATATTGATATTAAATGTGAATAAAATGCTAAAAAGTGTAATTCAATGGGACATAAAGAAATTCACCATAAACCTGTTCTTATGCCTGAGCTAGAACCACATCAAGCTTAAAATATATTTAATATTTGAAAAGTTTGAAATAAAATCAATACCATTAATGTATCAAAAAAACCCCCAAACAACATAATTTTCTTGCCAAAAGTTTAAGACATTTGATAAAAATGTACCATTTATTCTTACACAAATAAATAAGCAAGCTTGTGAAGAAGAATGCTTACAATTTACAAACTTGTGTAAGAAAAGAATGAGAGATAGAAATGCTGGACATGCAAGGAGGGAAAAACTAAATCACATCTGAGTTCCAGACTAGAGCATTAGTGGTAGGTAAGAAATAGGCTGAAAAAACTGAAGAGATTAGCCTCAAGAAAAGACTTTAAATTTTTTTTTATTAATTCAACCATTATTTTACGAAATGTATTGCCCAACCAAGTTTGTAATTTTAAACTAACTGGTTTGCATTATTTTAAATGAAATAGTTATTTTAAATGAAATAAGTTTAATAATAATATTTCAATAATAAATTTCAATAATAATTAAAAAATAATATTTCAGTAATAGTAAGTTTTCAGCAATAATTAATATCCTTTGAACTAAAGGTAGCATTGAAGAGCTGACAAGTATTACTTATGAAAACAAGAAAGAGAAAACTAACTTAATGAGTACCTATTATGTATTTTACAGTGTTCTGAGTAGTGGTTATTTGAAGTGCACAAAATAGTTTGAATTCTTAGGACAGAAAATCAAAAGAACTGAAAGAGAAAGTAAGTTCAGTTCAATTCTAGAAGAATTTCTAACTCTGCTAGAGGAAATTTACTAAAGGAATGTAAGAGAGTTTCAATAGATAGAAACTATTAATACAATTCATCATACATAATAGAAATCTAAAGAAAAAAATCTGGATTATCCCCTTCGATGCCTAAAAGGAAATTTATAATGAGAACAAGTATTTCTTTTTTTTTAAATGTTTTTTTAATCTTAATTTATTTTTGAGAGAGAGACACAGTCTGAGCAGGGGAGGAGCAGAGAGAGAGGGAGAAACATAATCCGAAGCAGGTTCCAGGCTCTGAGCTGTCAGCACAGAGCCTGATGTGGGGCTTGAACTCACAAACTGTGAGATCATGACCTGAGCTGAAGTCAGACACTAACCCACTGAGCCACCCAGGTGCCCCGAGAACAAGTATTTGTGATAAAAACATCTAGAAATTAGGTATGTACTTCTGTATCATGATGATTAGATAGAAAAACAATAGATGACAGATAGAAGTGAAAAGTGATAAACACAAAAAGATACTGACACTCAAAATTCAGAATCATATTTAATTTGATAAAATCAGGAACAAATCTTGAATGCCAATAATCTCATTATTTAGCAAATATTGGTGTCACTTGTCAAAATAATTAGACATGAGTAAAAAACTATAGGGTTAAAAATTAGAAAAATAGTGGTAAATCTGTCTCTATTTTCATATACGTCTATATATCTGAATATCCTGAAGGAGATAATTGAAAACTAATTTCACAAAATCAAGTAACTCATTAAATAGGGGCATGTAAAACTAAAACACAAAAACAGCTGCATATTGATTTATATATATAATAGACAATAAACATATAAATATATAGATGTATATATAAATGTACAGATTTTATCTAAGCATATATATAATAAAATCTAAAACAAGCTAGATATACAATAAGATGAGGCCAGATGTATATAGAATAAAGTAAAATAAAATATCTTGTCATAAACCTATTATAACTTACGCAAAAACTATATGAAAAATAATATAAACGAGTCAGAAATTTACCAAAAAAGACATTAAAAAATGGAGAGAAAAGCTATATTTTTGATACTCTAGGACACATTGATACTTAGTTTTGCTCTAATTTAATACATGTACCATTATGCTAATAAAAGTGACATTTTTACCTATAGATCTAGACAATAAAAATATAAAGTCTGTACAAGCATACAAATAATAAGTAGCTGTAAAAAATATTCTGGAATTAGTATTACCAGTCAGTTATTAAAACATTTTATAAGGGGGGGTACCTGGGTGGCTCAATTAAATGTCTGTCTCTTGATCTTGGCTCAGGTCATGATCTCACCATTTGCAAGATAGAGCCCACATGGGGCTCTATGCTGACAGAGTGGGGCCTGCTTTGGATTCATTCCCTATTTCTCTCTCTGCCCCTCTCCTGCTCATGAGCACCTACAGACAGACAGACACAAACACACACTCTCTCTCTCTCTCAAAATAAAGAAATAAACTAAAAACAAAATTTATAGGGGTGCCTGGGTGGCTCAATCGGGTGAGCATCAGGCTCTTGCTTTTGGCTCAGGTCATGGTCTTCCAGTCATGGGATCGAGCCCTCTGCAAAGCTCCATGCTGAGCATGGATTCTATCTCCTTCCCTCTGCCCCTGTCCCCCACTCATTCTCTCTCTAAAAAAAGAAAAAAAAAGAAAAAGAAAAATACTCAAAAATTTGTAAAACCTCCTTAATCAGAACAACATTGTGGTATAGAAATAGGTGGAAAGATCAATGTAAAAAAAGAAATTCCAGAATCATTATGGAGTAACTATGGAAACATAGGAAACACAAAGGTAGCATATTAAATAAGTATGAAAAAGCCTTTTAAAAATTGGTATTGAGATAATTTGATATCTATATATACTCTTGAAATGATAAAACTGAATTTGTTCTGCACATTCTAAACAATTAAAAATTCCAATTGAAATATGAAAATTTTAAATGTAAGTAATAGTGAAAGCATGTTTAAATTCATTTGTAGTTGGATACTGAAGAAAAGTTCTAAAACTCTAACATAAAACCCAGATGTAATTAGAAAAGTACCTTAATAAATTTCACTACAGGGGAAAAACAGCATGAAGAAAACTACCATAAGCTAAGTGAAAAATAAACTGCAGACTGGTATCAACTTACATCACAATCTAATAGGTCAACCAAAAATGAAGAAAAATAAGATCAACAACATAACAGAAAAGCTAACAAAGGGCTGGAACAGATAAATTCTCGATAATAAAATGCAGTAGTCATTAAAATATTTTTAAAAATACAAATTAAAATTGCACTGACATATAATTTCTTACACACCCAAATGACAAAAAAATTTAAAAGTTGGGCAACATACTCTGTTAATGAGTCTATAAACAGCATACTTTGCTTGTGGGAGGGCAAAACTACAATAAAATGGAGAGTATTTGGATTCTGTGTCTCCCTCTCTCTGCCCCTCCCCGGCTCATGCTCTGTCTCTCTCTGTCTCAAAAATAAAATAAAAACATTAAAAAAAGTAAACATAATAAAAAATAAAGAAAGTGTAAGAGGAAAAAGTAACTGCAAATAAAGCTCCTGCTTACGGGCAGAAGGAGAGTACGTATTAGAGGAACTAGTGGTGGAAATCATATTTCTTTTATGTAATTTTTAAAGTTGGTATTATGTAGGTGCTATCTGTCATGGAAACACACAATTATAACTATGAAGAGAATATTCAGTCCCCCCTATGTGAAATCAAACTGAAACAAATTATCCTAATTTTGTATCAATTTGTGGCATGACCATGCAGAAAAAGGTATTTTTCAAGTGACTTTAAGACCAACTTTCTAATTCAATGTTTCTAATGAGATTTATTCTAAAGACAAAAGGAATCACAAAGATATCTTAAACTTTATGTAATTGTTTGTTCTAGCTGTACAATTGGTATTGTTATTTCAAAGTCACTGTCATTGTTTTTTAAGATGAAACAAATAAGCAATTGTGTCAATATTTTTAAGGAACCAAAACGTATAATGTAAGTATAATAGACATAGATATAAATTACAGTTAAGTGAAAACTGTGTAATAGTAAGGAAGAAATCACTTAGACATAAACAATAAGTAGTATTTCTTAGTTCTGTCCACTAAACAGGCCCAGGGAGTTTTATTCTTTTAAATAAAAGTGACTCAATTAACATATTACCAAGTGAAATGCAAGGACATCATTTATATTCTGATTAGAACAAAACAAGAATGCCAGGACAGAGAGCCTGGGTGGCTCAGCCAGTTGAGCACCTGACTTCAGCTCAGGTAATGATCTCAGTTTGTGAGTTAGAGTCTTGCATGGGGCTCTGTGCTGACAGCTCAGACCCTGAAGCCTGTTTCAGATTCTGGGTCTCCCTCTCTCTCTGCCCCTCCCTCTGCTCGCACTCTGTCTCTGTCTCTCAAAAATAAAAAAAGGAGTACAGGGAGAATTTTTTTAAACAATCAGAGAAACTAGAATGTGGGGCTGGTTTTAAGTGTTATAAAAGAACTACGGCAGTGTTAACATTAGAGAAATACAATCTTTTGGGTGGTGGTGAAAGATGGTGGTATGAAGAGAAACTGAATTCTCTCCACCCACAGACACATCAAATCTAAAGCTACTTATATAAAAAAAAATGTCTCTCAAAAAGACCCAGAAACTAGTTGAACAGCTCCTACATAATAAACAATAAAGGAGCCACACTGAGATGGGTAAGAGAGGCAAAGACTCAGTCTCACCAAAAATCCCACCCTTGGCACAGCAACCTACAATTGGATGAGGTCTCACAAATCCAGAGGTTCTCTATAAAGAGTGAGGGGTTTGTGCACATATCAGCATCCTAACCCCTGGCACCTTCAACAGAGAGATGAGCCCCTAAAGCATCTCACTTGAAAACGAAAAAGGGTGAGAACTTCAACAAATAGATAGAAAACATAAGAAAGTGCCAAAAAGAAAAAGACATCATACAGCTGAAAAACACACTAATTGAACTAAAACAGACACTACAGAAGTTCAATAGCAGACCAGATGAAACAGAAGAAAGGATCAATGATTTTGAAAACAAGGCAGTGGAACTCACAAAAACAGAGAAGTAAAAAGAAAAAAAAAAGGACCTATATAAGACAACATTAAGCAGGATAATATTTGTATTATAGGGGTCTCAGGAGAAGACAGAGAGAAAGGAGCAGAAAACGTAACTGAAGAAATAATGGTTGAAAATGCCCCTAACCTGGGAAAGAAACAGACTTCCAAATCCAGGAAGCAGAAGAATCCTAAGAAGATGAATCCCAAAAGATCCACACTTCATTTTACCACCACTCAGTCAATTACCACAACTCATTTACCTCCATCTGTGATCAAAAATTCTGCCTTCTTTTATGCTATTCTGTATTAATGATCCAAACTAACAAAAGCCAAATCTTCCACCAGTGTTATAATTATGCCTTCAATAAATCACCTCTTTTTCTTTGGCATCATTATTTTCTCATCATATTAGATAATTCTCATTATTATACCAATATGAGGTAATTTTCCTCATTTGTAAAACATATACCAGGTTTTTTTTCACTTCCTGAAGTCACCACTCTAAATCACTGCTTTTCTTCACTATAAAATTAAAGAAAGGGTGGTCTCACTGGTTACCTTATTTTTATTTCCCTCCAATTTACTTTTGAACCCATTCCAAACAAGTTATTTCATCCTACTAATAAATGATGGAGACTTGATGCAGCAGTGTAGGTATTGAAGGTGATGGATTGTTTATATATTTAAAAGGTAAAGATGATTGGGTGGGGATTTTAAAATGTGAAGATCAAGAATGCCGGATACAGCTAAAACCCCAGCCATGCTCAAGCCTTACATTTTCAGTATTCACTAAGGACTTCTCACCCCCAGGATCTGCATCTTTTTGCCTGAAGGCTTTCTCTGAAGGCAATTACAGAGCACTGAGAGCAGCCTTCATTCAATGTCCTGCTGGAGATGATATACAAATCCTCCAATTATCTCTTTTATAAGTGTGATAACTCTAAGAAACATTTTCTTTTCCATTTCCCATGGTTTCCCTGTGGAGACAGTTCCCAAAGCTGGCTTTCAAACTCAGATTTTATTTGCTGCCTTCCTTTAGATGGTCTTATTTTCTTACTCTTTGTCAGTGATTAGTAAACATTCCAAATAGATTCTTGCACTCAAACCCTTGTCTTGAGGTCTATTTCTGGGAAAACTTACACAAAGATATATTGTATTTTTAGGTTTTGAGAACTAGAGAGGATAAGCTGAAAAGACTGAATCCTTAAAATTGAATTTACTGTCACAAGCAGAATTAAAACAAATAAAATGTCACATGTACTGGCAGCTGAAGAGCATACATTGCACAAATTATTTCCACATTTTAAACATTATACTAAACATCAAAGGGGATAAGTATTGGACCCTGAGGGAGTCTCCATGTGAGGTCCCTTGGGGTACAGGATCACTTGAATTTCTATGATAGTAGGGCAGCAATATCTCCAATATTTTTAGGGTAGAAACAGTCACTGTACTTGTTGCATGCTGCTGCAGACAGACTGAGCTATATGAAGCACTGTGAGATTAAACAAAGTCTGAGAAGGCTGGGAAAAGTGCTGCCAAAGGTTTAAAATGGTGTGCTTATCATGAGTACAGACTGACAGTGTTGACAGCTCCAGATCTTGTATGGGAAATCTATTTATTTTAACCTCCCTTGTCATTGCCTACTCAGCCACTTCTCTGCTGCTATAAACTCTCACTTTTTGTTAGATATCTAGACAGGCAAGTGAAAAAAATGAGATTTAGAGTTTTCAATAAAATAGTGAAAGTTCAAAGCATTGCACTGGCACCTTTCTTTCTGAAGAATTTTCTGCTGCTAGATTTGGGTAGAGAACTGAGCTCATAATAAAACTGGTAGGGAAACACTTTGGCAGAGTATATCCATTGGTGTCAGGGCATGGACATGGACACACATACACACACACACACATTCACACACACAAAATGATATGTGTTACCAGTCATCACTTATTTTCTCGTATCTAGAGAAATTTGGTACTAATGCTTGGTCTCTGTTATTTGATGACTTCCAAATACCTCTATGGCAACTTCAGTTTAATTTTAAAACAAAGGTATTTGTATCATAACCTAAAAAAATGTAGGATGAATAATAACAAACAATAGATTTCTTTTAATCAATTTCACTAAAATAAG
Organism: Panthera leo; assembly: GCF_018350215.1. Classification (NCBI taxonomy): domain Eukaryota; kingdom Metazoa; phylum Chordata; class Mammalia; order Carnivora; family Felidae; genus Panthera; species Panthera leo. The sequence goes on along the minus strand of NC_056679.1, from coordinate 43,339,524 downwards.
AATATACATAAAGATATACTTGATACTTGAGATCACATCTGATTAGAAAACAAGCAATTTCAATAAAAAGGGGAAAGGAGCCATTATAAGCTTACTTTTTGCATGACCTCTAAATTAAACAAAAGATTTTATTTTCCCAAAGCCATAATGTGATATTTCAAAATGAAATTATGTGGTAAAAGTAAGGAAATGATACATAAAGGAAGTTATGAATATTCATTTATATGTATATGAATATTTTAAAAGTATGATTGTTGAGGGGCACCTGGGTGGCTCGGTCGGTTAAGCAGCCGACTTCAGCTCAGGTCATGATCTCCTAGTCTGTGGGTTCGAGCCCCGCATCAGGCTCAGGTGCTGGCAGCTCAGAGCCTGGAGCCTGCTTCTGATCTGTGTCTCCCACTCTCTTGCCCCTCCCCTGCTTGCTCTCTGTCTGTCTCTCTCTATCAAATAATAAACATTAAAAAAAATTTTAAAGTATGATTTTTGAGTTAAATTGTCCCCTTGAAAACTGTCAATTCACAAATTAAGAAATAAAGGAGATTCAGAGGGAGACTGGGCACATGTATTAGAAGCTATGTTAAAATAATTAAAACACTAGTATAACAAACAAAAGTTTTGCCTGGAAATTCAAAAACATTATTAATTAGAACTTTTTGGAAAAAAGTATTTACAATAAATACAAAACCTACTTAACAAAGGTGTTCAAAGGTGGTATTTTAAAAATGTAGGAAATTAACAAGAGTCAAAATGATTTATTGTTCTAATAAACGTATCAAAATTACTGCTTCCCCTTCCTTCCTTCCTTCCTTCCTTCCTTCCTTCCTTCCTTCCTTTCTTCCTTTCTTCCTTTCTTCCTTCTGCTCCTTCCCCCCTTCCTTCCTTACCTCCCTCTTTCTTTTTTATTTTGCTTTCTTATCTACAATATAAACAGTTCTAAAATGTAGGTGATTTCAATAATGAGCACCAGTGATCTGTACTTGTTTTGAGTGTCTGTTCACTGACACTAATCAATACCCCATGACTTCCTTAGAGTAAAATGTCAATACTAGTCCCTGTTTATAAACAGATAGAGAAGCTGGGCTGTTTCATAATGGACTGAAACTATGTCTGGGGAAACCTCCCTAGTTATGCCATGTTGTTAGATACATAGGCATAATGTAATACAGGCTAGAAATGAAAAAGCAGCTGATGGATGGGTGTATTGGCAGAGACACTTTCCATTGTATCCACAGTAATCAGGACAAGCTCTTGCACACATCTGGATACCCAATACATCCACAGGATGAATGAAAAAAATGAATGTGGAAATACATCTATTCATCACTAATCCATGTGCACCAAAAGTTTCAATATTCCATCTGGGTTTACAAACACCATCAATTTGCTCTTTGAAAAACTTGAAGGCATGTGAAGATTATATTATATCATATTGTTTATGTTATATTGTTTCATTTTTTCTCATAATTACTGTGTTTGTTTGGTGGCCTCTTTATATGTTAGTTCATGGCTAAATCTACTCGATCCCAAAATGAATTACATTAATAAAATTACCGAAGGCCGAATTAATTACAATGGTTATGAGGACATTAATCTAGGATTATACTAGAACACCCAATCCTACCACAATAGGCACTGCTGGAGATGCTGCTTTCCCTATCACTAAATCATCACCTAGCAAATGATTTTACCAAAACCATGCATAAATGATTATGCATAGGAAGAATTGTCCTCAGTTTATTTTACAAACTTTGTGGGTTACAGTTGATATACTTTCCCAGGATTCAATACCAAAATTGGTGTTGAATCTTTCTACATCAGTATTTGTTCAATGTTTATTCTAGCAGTATATGTGTGTATCTTAGCAATAATACTTTTCAAAAAGCACAAAGTCTCTCTCCATTCTCAGGAAATAATTAGGCTATAAATAATGTTAGTTAGGAGTTTTACTATAATTTTTTAATGGGGAATAAATACCTCTTAATTCATTATGTTAAATATTTTATGTACACTCATCCATTAAATTTTAATGGAAATATATTTAACACCTATGAAAAACAAATATCAAAAAATACCTTTTTCAAAAAATAATTAAGGCACAAATTGAGCAAATAAACTTTGCTTTTTTTTAAGTAAAAGTAAAATAAGACAATGTGCAAAAACTATTTCCACAAACTCCAAATGTGATAGATCTGTCTTGTTAAATATTTCTTAAGCAATTTTTAATTGACAACATATGTTAAACATCACAGAGCAGAGTGTGAAGCTCTTTGCATCTGTCAGAGCTTCTTAGAGTTAATTCCTCTTTAATACGTTTGCTTCTTTTGTATTGTAGTATGCTTTGTTCCTGTGTGTCAGTTTCCAATGTTGGTGTTTTATGAGAAATAGGTAAATACAATTTTGGCAACTCTAAGGGAAGTGATTCTAAAAATATCTTTTTGAAAACAATGATTCATAAATTGACAGCTATTAGAATTGAGAATAAACCATTAATTTTACAAAAGTATTCAGTTGCTAAATCCAAATAAGGATTTAGGTAAGATGTACCCAGATCCCTACTTAAACTTGTATAGACCACACATAAGAAAGAACTTATTACTGGGGGAAACTCAATGATTAGTGTTAGTTTTATTTCCATTAACTTATTGCAAAGCAGTTCTAAATTTGACTTTATGCCTCATGTGTTCCATGTGTAATAGTATTCAATTAGATATCCAAAGACATTTTGTAAAAATGTTCACTAATTAATAATGCACAAACCCATGAGTTTATTAGAAATCAATATACCTTTCCTTTTGTCTTCCCCAGTTTGGCCTCCATGCCACAAGGCCCTTTTTCCTTCCACACAGTAGAACTGAATTGAATTGGAAGAACTGAGGTAGAATTGATATCCTAGTGAAGGAAAACATCACTAAATGACACTATACATATATTATCCTACTCAAAGGTGTTCTGCCTTTTCCCCCAGCACAGAAAGGTTTTGCTGACATCAACAGCATAAGAGGTGTTGCATCTCTCATTCCTCAATTTCTAACTCATCAATCAACCTCTGTTTCATCACCACTGCATTGTAGTTTCTCTCTAGGTCACTGAAATTATTTCAAAATTATGTTAAATTATTTCAAACACCCTCTCTCTCTCTCTGTCTTGGTTAATACCAATTCAACAACCTCTGTCCAACTGTCTATTTGTCCCTTTTGCATCTCATCTTCTTCTCCCACCCTTGTTTCCTCTCATCCCTGATAAGGTATTGGTTTGGATACATTCCAGTGGCTTTGTAGAACACAACCATCCCAGCCAGCTGGATGGCATATGGAGCATAGTAAGTGAGCGTTTTTCACTCTAAATGGTTGTAATAGGAGCAGTCCCTTTTAATATTTCCATTTTCATTACAGGCAAAGGCAACGGATACTATGAAGAGATTGGGGATAGAGAAGGGTTGAAATTTATACCATGAAAGCATACTTGTTGGGTTGGGGAAAAAAAGAAACCCGTTGGGCAACAAATGAATACAGTGGTGCGAAATATAACAAAAGTATAATAGGTGAAGGTATAGGAAAAAATAGATGAGTTCTACCTATGAGCAAATGAAAAAAATGCATGTCATGAATTTTCTGAAATACTTTTCTTGAACTTGACTGTCTGATTTGGCTTAGTAGGTCTGTTAGGCAATCAGTTCATTTTTAGATAGGCTCAGTGCAGTCTAGGCATTTATTAATATGGCATTGCTTGTTAGCTGAATGGAAATATATAAGGCAATCAATGCTTTCTTTAATTCATTTAGTATTTTTAAAATACTGGATATCAAAAATAGATTCTTGCTTAAATAGTATAACTTTATTACCTATATTTCAATTACATTTCAATTATTTGCAAATAAAACTATATTATGAATAACTTAAAATTAAATATTAGATTTTTCATCTTTCAAAGTAAAGCTGTTATTTTAATTCATTTGTGAAACTATAGTTTACATCATGCCAGAATTTTATGTATCTTTTCTTTATATTACAAACAAAAGAAAAGTGAAGGATTTGATCATTCAGAATTTTCTTTCTTTGAAACTGAGTATAGGCTCCCCCAGTATGTTGTTAGCTTTATAGTTCTGTCAAGTGAAACTAAAATAATGGATTTTGCATAGAAACTTTAGTATTCAGCACAATGAGCAGAATCTATAAGAAAAATAATGCCCACAATAATAAAAGTTAATTTTGACCAAACCTGCTATAAAATATTCTACACTTTTAGAAAATCCTGTATTTCTAAAGCATTATATTCCAAAATTAGTATATCCTTGGATGACTGAAAAAACCCAAAACTTCAGTTCAATATGAAGTAGTATAAGCATTCTTTCTATCAGGCTTTTTGTTTGTTTGTTTGCTTTTGGTTTTCCCAAAAGAGAGAACACCACTATGAGATATGTTATTAGGACACATATTAAGATATAGAAAAGTGAAACAGTAATGCATTGTGGTTTTAAAAGCCCAAGAAGGCTTTAGCCTTCTTGTTTAGCCATGGAGGAGAGAGCAGAGATAAGTGGCTACAGCACCCAAAGCTATTCCAAACACAGCCGGGACCACTATCAACTAGGACACCCTCCTATCTAGTAAAATACTCAGCTCTTCTCTGGGCCTGGATTTCACCTCTTGGAGCCTCTTTTATTTCATTCTGTGTTCTGCCTGTCAACTGTTCATACACATGTCATTTTTACACGTGTATAATACAAGCATACAGGAGCCATCTTAAGGCCAGTTCCTGCACTGTGTGACATTTAAAAGAAGCATAAATTCAACATTAAACCTTTGAAAAGTACTTCAGTAGTTTAATGTAAATTTCTGTCAGATGAATAAGGTATTACAGTAAAAAGAGAAACACATCTCTCTTCACTGTTGTACTTTTTCTAACAATGTTACTCATTCACCTTCTTTTTCCTCTTTCCTCCTCTATATACTCCACTTCCTCAGTTTCTCTTTTTTCACATCTTATAATCTGTCACCTTTTCTCATGTACAGATGTATGGTTTGTTCTATCATTAGCTTGTTTACCCAAGGCTAAGTGGTTTCTCAGAAAAGAAAAACATCCTTCCTCTTTAGAAATTCGGGGAAGGGACTGATCCCAAAAATTCATAATGTGTTGCAATTCCCTATAAATTTCCCTGTAACAGCCCTGACATACTTCCCAAAAAGTGGGTTGCAATGTTTACCTTTAGTACCCCTTCCAACCCAGAGAACCATAATTTTTTCCTTTATTTATAAAATGTTTATTGATCTAAAGAAATTGCTTTAATTTGAAATTATGACTAAAATTAAATTGTAAAATAATATATATAGTATAATCCTAAATTTAAAAAATGTATTTGAATGTCTTCACTTCATTGGGGAAACAAATTGAGTGGGGTATCTATTTTATAGTTTATGTCCATTTTTACTCAGAGCATATGAAAAGTGGATATAATTTAATTTTATTCTCAATGTTTGCTATTTCCTCCAACACTGAATTAAAATTAGGAGACATATAGTCAAATACCAACAGTGTCCTCTGAATAAATAACGTCTGGATTGACCTTCAGACTCTTTTTTTTTAATTTAGTAGCAGTGGCCTTTTTACTCCAAGCATAATTTTACTTCCAATGTACCTTTTCGTGGTTCATGGTATTTTTAATTAAATATATGCATAGTGGTTCATAGTATTTGTAATTAAATATATATATATATATATATATATATATATATATATATATACACACACACACATATGTGTATATATATATGTGTGTGTGCAACATGAATTATCAACTGTAAAAAAGAAAAAAAAATTCTTTAGAATATCCTTCTACCATACAGACCATATATATGCCAAAACCTGCTCATCACACTGTAAAAGAGAGCTCCGGACACCTGTAAATAAAAATATTTACTAGTATGAATATGTGATAAGAAACTGTCTTAAATATTTCATACCACTAATATTATGTACTATCCAACAGTGGTCTTAGGTTCATTTGCCTTCTCACAGCAATCAGATTTGTCATCATCTATGTGATTATACTACTTTTACAAATTTCTCAGTAATATATTATGTTCCTTGTTTTCATTGCAAGTCAGTCAACTTTAAATTCTATTTCCTTACATTTGCTGAAAAATTAAACTTCAATAGATTAAAAAGTGAAAACATTAATTTTTACAATTTACCAAAATAACAATTGGCCTACTAGCTGAGCCATTGTGCTTTCTTAGCAAATCATGGGAAAATGATGACTGTATCCACTATTTGATAATCGGTTTTTAGAACAGGTAACATTTATAAATAGAAATAAAATGGCTCATTATCAAATCCAATTATTAGTTATGCTTTGGTTTCTACACTTCCTCTTTTAGCTCCTTATGTAAAATCATCACTTCTTTAGTTTTTTTTAATGTTTACTTATTTTTAAGAGACAGAGAGAAACAGAGCATGAGTGGGGAGGGGCAGAGAGAGAAAGGGAGACACAGAATCTAAAGCAGGCTCCAGGCTCTGAGCTGTCAGCACAGAGCCCAACGTGGGGCTCGAACTCACGAAGCACAAGATCATGACCTGAGCCGAAGTCATATGCTTAACTGAATAAGCCATCCAGGCGCTCCTAAAATCATCACTTATTTCACTCATTTATGCCAGTCCACTGACATCTACAATCCCATGGAAATCTGTTCATTATTTATATTTTCAATACTAGACAGTTTAGCAATTACATTATTATTTACTTCATCATGCCAAAAGTTAGTCAATAACACAATTATTACATTACAGAAGTACAAATTTACTATGGAAAATCCATTAGCCTAGATGACAGATTCTCAACTTTGGAGTCATACTGGAATTCCCTGGAGAGTTCTCATAAATACCAAAGAATTAGTCCCGTCAGAAATGTTTGCGGCTGTTCTAGAAACCAATTGACCAATACAATGCTTGTATTGTAAATTCTAAGGGCACAATTATTACTAAAAACATGAGGGGGTTTTATGAATATAATAATGAAGTATATATTGCAATTTTTTGAGACACTTTTTCATAATATTTTCATCTAAATCTATCCAGCCACCTATCAACCACTTGATACCCTGGCAGGAAAAAAAACAAACAAACCAAACCAAATCAAACAAAACATACATCATTCATTGAAAAATTATTTGATTGGTTGACCTTAAAAATACATTTAAAAATATAGCCTATTGCTTACATGAACTTAATTTTATTTTGTTTACTTGGCTTATCTTCTTGTAAAATATATAGGTTGCCAAAGGATTTTGAGTAACACAAGAGACAGAGGAAGATGATAATGTGGAAAATATATTTATTGTAATCAATAATTAAAGAAGGGCAAATTGAATCAAATTAGCAAATATGTTTATTATTTTATTTTATTTAAAATTTATTTATTTATTTTGAGAGAGAGAGCAGGAGCAGGGAAGATGAGAGAGAGAGAGAGAGAGAGAGAGAGAGAGAGAGACAGATAGAGTCCCAACCAGGCTCCATGCTATCAGTGTAGAGCCCAACATGCGGCTTCATCCCACGAACCACAAGATCATGACCTGAGCCAAGATCAAGAGCCAGTCGCTTAACAGTCAGTCACCCAGATGCTCCAATTAGCAAGTATTTTTAAAAGATAATACTTGATGTACGCAAAGATACAGGACCAGTATAAGGTCATAAAAGGATGGTGGGAGTACAAAAAGTTGGACAACTCTTTTATCAATAGACTTGTTAATAAAATATCTAAAATTGTATCTTTTCATTCAAAAACTGTAATCTAGAATTTAGGATTAAAAAATCCTAAAATTATAAAAGAAAGAGAATAAAAAAATCTTAAAGGCAAACAAGTTGGTAAAAATATTATTTATCATATCTAAGTTGGGGAACTAATTAAATATCCAAAGACAAAATAATAAACATTGGTATATTTACTCAAAGTGTTATGCGGCTGTTACCAGTAATCTTAATAAGAAAGTGCTGGGGTGCCTGGGTGGCTCAGTCAGTTAAGTGTCCGACTTCGGCTCAGGTCATGATCTCACGGTCTGTGAGTTTGAGCCCTGCGTTGGGCTCTGTGCTGACAGCTCAGAGCCTGGAGCCTGCTTCGGATTCTGTGTCTCCCTCTCTCTGACCCTCCCCTGTTCATTCTCTGTCTCAAAAATAAATAAACATTAAAAAAAATTAAAAGAAAAAGAAAGTGCTTATGTTTTATTCTTAGAGATAAAACTAAAGACAGAAAATTGTATGTATAATTGTATAACAAGTATGTAAAGATATACAAACACCATGCATAGAGAAAATGAAGAAAACATTTAAAATTTCTTTACAAAAATGTTTCCCTAGATATAAGACTGGTAGTTTTTTATTGTCCTTTCTCACTCTTAAGACTTATTAAGAGTTGTAAAATGTTCATCTTTACCTTTATAATAAGAATAAAAATAAGAAAGTAATTATGTTATCTCAAAGAAATAATACTGAATGTAAAGATACATTTCCTCAGAGATCTTAATTTTCCATATCTGCTGTTTCTGTTGAAACTTCTGCAATGACAGTGTTATTCCCCAAAGATGACAAAATATTTTAGGAACTAGTGATAAAGTTGCAGGAAGAAAAAAGGATTGAATGATTCTTGAAATACATTCCATAAAAATATGACTATATAATTTATTATCTAACTTTGTGGTTTAGTGTGGAATAGGTAATAGTAATAAAGAATGTGGGACTAAGGTTTAAATTGGGATTGTCTCAGGAAAGGTTTAATGTTCATTTTACATGTGAACCCAAATAATGGCAGAAACATCAAAAAAAGTAATTATTAAACATTCTGTTGGTCGCGTCTTTAATTTTTCTTCCTTTATTCATTTGCAACCACACATTTCTGTTTAATTTTAAAACTACCACTTACTATAATAAAAATATATTATTTTAATGGATGAGGTAAAATTATTTCTCTGATAATCACATGAAAGAACTTTTTGTGTTTGCAAAACCCTGGTTGCTCTTATATCATTTTGTCATTTTGCATTGTTTACCTCATACTTGATAATACTTATCACAGTTAAGTCACAACTTTATTTTTCCATAATGTTATATCTTTTGAAATTTATAGTAGAAATTTCTGAAAAGTTCTATGAGAATAATGACACTTTTGGGGTGCCTACGTGGCTCAGTCAGTTAAGTGTCTGACTCATTTTCAGCTCAGGTCATGATCTCATGGTTCATGAATTCTAGCCCCTGGAATTGGGCTCAGCGTCGATGGCCTGAAGCCTGCTTTGGATTCTGTCTCCCTCTTTCTCTGCCCCTCCCTACCTCTCTCTCTCTCAAAAATAAATAAATACACCTTTTTTAAAAAAAGCCTTTAAAAAGAAAGGACACTTTATATTTCATCAATGATGTGAAACAACGAAATATTTGGAAACATTCTTAAAGATAGATTCTATCATAGTGAGATGGATAAAAAAGGCAGTATAATTCTGACCTTGTCTTTGGTTGTCAATACTGAAAGTTTAACTTGCACAGCAAAAGCATCAAGCAGGATGCCAACTCAACAAGTGTTATTGCTACTGATTTTCTCGGGAATGAAAATACAATGAATGAAAAACCTATCTTACATTGTTTTTCAATAAATTTTAGCTTTCTTGTAAAATCTGTTCTCTGGGGGCATTTTATTCTGTTTAAATTATAATAGTTTGGCTGCTGACTATTACTGCAGCAACTTTTAAAATTGTATGTGTTGCTATAAATTGCCTATGAGTCAGATTCATTGCAAGGTGAGGAAGGGCATTCTGAATGCCCTATCTGTTTTTCTCATCTAATCCAAACCTAAAATAAAACAAGCACTCATGCATTTTACTTGCTGCATCCAGCTTTAAAAAAAAATACCTACCACTAATTTCTTCAAGAAAATAAGTAAAAGCAAGAGAAAAACATGTTTTATTTTTTCAGGATTAGCTAGCATTTTTTATAACCTTGTGGAAAGTGTTCTGATTAGCATTGACCTTCCTTTTCACATGGAGAATTGTGCTAGCCAGGTAGGAAATGAAGTCTCAAAGGTAAAGTAACAGGTCAGTAAAGTCAAGTATTTAATCAGATAATGGAAGCCTATGTCATTAATAAGTGTGTCATTTGCTTCAATAAAGGCATCACTTTAAGAAATCAAATCAGTCCTTTAATACCCTGCATAACTCCCACTATCTCACCCCACAAACTCTTCTTTGATTACCCACTCCCTTTAATTGTCCTTTCTTCTAAACTCTTATAACACCACTGTCTTCATTCCTCATTTTGACTTTAAGTAGAAATTCTATCATATAACCATGTACACACTTTTACATACACTTAGTTTGCTTAGCCAGATTAAAAGTCTCTTTAGGACTGTAAATGCATCTTATTGCCAGGTCTCAAGAAAACAGAGACTTCTAAGTTGCCTAATAGCCTTACTAGAACCAAATGGATCTAAGTTAACATGATGAACAAAGAAATTTTGACTGGAGTATGTAATACTATATTCCTGAGTAAGTGAAACTTATGCAATTATAATTATACAAACAGCCATATTTTGTCAGCTGATTATTAACCCCGGTAGTTGTTTAAATGTCAGTGAGTGGGGGAGTATGGGTGGCTCAGTCGGTTGAGTGTTCAATTCAAGTCATGATCTCCTGGCTTGTGAGTTCGAGCCCCATGTCAGCCTCTGTGCTGACAGCTCCAAGCTTGGAGCCTGCTTTGGATTTTGTGTCCCTCTCTTGCTCTGCCCATCCTCCCGCTCATGCTCTCTCTCGCTCTCTCTCTCTCTCTCTCTCTCTCTCTCTTAAGAATAAATAAGACATTTTTTTAAAAAAAGGTCTGTTTCTAAAATAAATAGATCAATAAATAAATAAATAAATATTGATGAGTGAATGAATGACTGAAATGAAACACAATTTAACTATCACTTTTATCATTATTGGATATGACCAGCAAAAATGAATAAAAGACAATTCTGAATGTTCTCAGATTCAGAATGCCTTTTTTCATCTTTCTAAATTACAGGATCTAGGACAGCATCTCATATATAATGGGAACACAGTGCAATAGAAAAAAACACTGAACCAAAATATTTTGGTTTTTGCTTCTGTTTCGTGGTCTGTTGTTGGATGGGTCATGTTACTTCTCACACTGTTAAAATAAACAGAATACATTCCTATTATTCTTATAGCCCTGAATCATATATATTCGCTAATAGGTTTCTTTACATTTCAGCTTCATTCTCTTCATATCAAAGGCCACATTTGGATCCATCTTAAAGGAATATGACATTAAAGTTAAGCTTGTACCTGCCCCACACTGACAGGCTAACAAAACCATGCTTGAAATTACGAATAGATTTATGTTTCCTCTAGTATTCTGTGACATATCGCTAATGCTGACCCATCCTGTCTTCTTGTATTTCAGTTTTGAAAACTCCTTTTGTTTTCTGACTCCACATTCATCTATCACTTGCCGGTTCTGTTGCTGAAATTTACATTCACGTTACGTTTAGCCTTGAGTTCAAGGCTAATCATTGATATGTGGTCAATTCGCACATATCAATTCTTTTATGGTTATCAGACCTTCATTTCCCATTCAAGGATATTGACCTCTTATAAACTTTATTCTGGGATTGTGTTTTTTTTTAAGAGAAATATTCATAGGGTAAATGAAGTACATTAGTATTGAACTATCCCATGCCCCCATGATTTTAAAACTCTCTCCTAATGTTATCTCATTGTCTATCCCAAGAACTCCAAAAATATTCAGATTTTTACCAAATTTATCATTTTCAGCAAAATAATGACATACATGTATACATTATGTTAATTTATGCATGTGCTTATGTTAATATATATGTATAAATATCTGTCCATGAACATATATGTAAACTTACATTAATGAGAATGATTTTTATATATGGATTGCCAACTAGGTCTCATACCTTTAGTATGGGTTTTATTTATAAATGGAGAAGCCCAAGTTACCTATGGAATGTTTAGCTAATAGAACTTATGTAGAAAATATAATTTTCCCTACAATGTGTCTAATTCTAAGGAAGAAAGGATTAAAATTCTGATTTTTAGTCTGTTATCAAGACAACTCAAATGTAAACATGTTCTGGTTTTGTTTTATTTTAAAAGGAAGTATGCATTACCTTAATATTTTTTTCCTTCCATTTTCTATATCTTACAGATGTAATATAATGAAAATGTAAAGGGATTATATTGTTAAAAAGTAGACACCAGGCCCAAAATGGACTCAATTATTCTAAGTCCCAAGTCAGCAAACTGATGTTACAGTTTCAGCTCTCCCAGTCGTGGAACCCTAAACCAGTCAATCAAGAGTCACCTGAACAGCACTAGTTAGGTAATCTGCCTCATAGGTTATCTCTCATGCCCTAGAGGAAAGTAGCCTGACAATAACCAACTCACATTTTTGCCTACTAGAACTTTGTTCTCACTGCATTCTCCCACTCCTTTTGTAAAAGTGTTTTCATTTTGTACAGCTCTTTGGAACTCCTTTCTATTTGCTAGGTTGGAGGCTGATCAATTCAAATCAATTTTTGCTCAAATAAATTCAAAATTTTTACTATGCCTCAGTTTACCCTTTAACTATATCTAATTAAAATATTTGCTAATATAGAGTTTATGAACCACTTTCATATGCACTAACTCATTTGATTTTCATAATTCTGAGTAGATTGATAAAATATAATTATATTAAAATTGTAAGTGAGGCAACTAAGAGGTTAAGTAGGCTAGCATCACAGAACCAGTTAATAGAGAACCTGGAATTAATATGAGTGTTTCAGTTCAGATTTATTGTTTTAATTTAAAATACTATAAAATTATTAGAATGACATACATAACTATACACATACATTAATTCAACATTCATTTAGAAAACATTTATTGAGTGTCTATTATATATAGAACATTGTTAAAAGTACTTAAGATATATCAGAAAGTAAAAGAAGTCAGGTTCCCTGTCCTAAAAGAGTTTACAATTTACAGGAGGAGAAAAAAAATGAGCATAATAAAAAGAACATTATATAGTAGAATAGTTGCTGATATATGCTACAGAAGAGATTTAAAAATATATGAAGGATAAGGAAGATTAGGAGCATTTCTTATTGTTGATGGTACAATTTTCAGGTCCTCTGCCCATTTTAAATTAAATTATTTGTTTTTTAGGTGTTGAGTTGTACAAGTTCTTTATATATTTTGGATATTAACCACTTATCAGATATATCATTTGGAAATATCTCCTCCCATTCAGTAGGCTGCCTTTTTGTTTTGTTGATTGTTTCCTTTGCTGTGCAGAAGCTTTTTATTTTGATGTAGTTCCAATAGTCTATTTTTGCTTTTGTTTCCCTTACCTCAGGAGATATATCTTAAAAAAAAAGGTACTACAGCCAATGCCAAAGAAATTACTGCCTTAAGTTCTCTTCAAGGAGTTTTACGATTTCAGGTCTCATATTTAGATCTTTAATCCATGTGGGGTTTATTTTTGTGTATGGTATAAGAAGGTGGTACAGTTTCATTCTTTTGCATGCAGCTGTCCAGTTTTCCCAGCATCATTTATTCAAGAGATTGTCTTTTCCACATGGCATACTTTTGACTCTTTGTCATTGATTAATTGACCATATAATTGTGGGTTTATTTCTGAGCTCTCTATTCCCCTGTTCCATTGATCTTTACTGTTAAAATGACCGTACTACCCAAAGCAATGTGCAGATTCAGCGCAACCCCTATCAAAATGCCAACAGCATTTTTCATGGTAAGGAAAAATAATACTAAAATTCGTATGGAATTAGTGAGCCTTGTCGGCTCAGGTGGTTAAGCATCGAACTCTTGATTTTGGCTCAGGTCATGATCTCATGGTTTGTGGGATCAAGCCCCACATTAGGCTCTGTGCAGATAGCATGAAGCCTGCTTGGGATTGTTCCTCTCCCTTTCTTTCTGCTCCTCTCCAGCTTGTGTGTGCTCTCTCTCTTTCTCTCTATCTCTGTCTCTCTCAAAATAAATAAATAAACAAGAAAAAAAAATGTATGGAGCCACAAAAGACCCTAAATGGCCAAAGAAATCTTGACAAAAAAAGAACAAAGTTGGAGCTATCACAATTCCAGATTTCAAGGCATACTACACAACTCTAGTGATCAAAACAGTATGGTATAGGCACAAAAACAGACACATAGTTTGAGGTTGCAATTTTAATTAGCACTGTCAAAGTAGAACTCAGTGAAGAGGTGGCAGTTGAGCCCAAATATCAAGTGAAATATTTAGTCATGTAGCTATCAAAGCTTGTCTGGTCTCTTTGAAGAAAAACACAGAAGCAATTGGGTTGTAGCAAGTTGAGTAAGTGTCATAAAATATGTAAAGTAAGGCAGAATATGTAGAGTTGTGTAGAGCAGTTTATAAATGTTGACTTTTCCGGGACACGTGGGGAATATTACGAGTGAGGTCAATAAACCATTATATGGTAGTAAGCGATTGAGATAAAGTGGCAAAAATCATTTTACCACTGGAAGAAAACAACTTAAAGATAATGCAAAATCAGATTAAATCAATTACATGGATAGTTAAATTTCATAAAATTATGACATTAGCATTAGAATGAAATGGAGACAAGTCTTAAAATGTTGCTGGCATGCATAGAAGAGTAACTTGGAAGATAAAGATGTCTGCATTCAAAGAGGGTCTGTGAAAGTGTCTGATAAATATTTGTTGAATAAGTGGCACTAAATGTAAACGTCTAGTTTTTAAGTGTGTGGGGGAGGAAGTTCTACAAATAGTAGAGAAGAAACTTACTCCATGTCTACACCCAATTTTATGAAAGCCATCGAGGAGGAAAGAGTCATCTCTTAAGAGGGCTACAGGAAATCATTTTCCTAAAGCAGTCTAGGGTAAACAAACTATAGCACATAAATTCTCAATAGCAGTTTACTCTTTTAATCTAACTGGGCTCTCACGTCCCTATTTCACATTGTTAGCAGAGGACTCTGATCCCTCCTATCAATTGGATTCTTCCAATGTTTAACACCATCATTGTTAACAAGGGCCTACTAAGATCATCTTGGAAAAAAGAATGAGGATCACTGAGGGACGTTGTACATTATTTCAGCCCATATTCCATTGGTTAGAAAATACTATAAGAGGTATTATTATCCATACTTTAAGGATTTATATTGGATAATCTCTAAGATTCTTTTTAATTTTGACAAGTGATGCTGGATTTTTCAATAAAAGGCTGAGCACATAAAGTGTAGATGAAAAAAGGGATTGGCATGAGATGAGATGAGATGAGATGAGATGAGATGAGATGATTAAATAAAACCTTGAAAAAATTTAAATAAAAACTTTGGAAAAAAAGATGAAATGAGATAGATGAGTTGAGAAGAGAAAGGGTAGGAGAAGGGCACTCAAGAGAAAAATGAAGCATAAAAGTAATTTTTTACTACATATGTACATGAAGAAGAAATTCTCCATAAAATCATTTTTAGAATACCAGTGTATAAAGAACATACTCAATAAACATAAAATTTAAAAATTTATTAACTGACTACTTACTAAGATTAAATATTTTACACTAATATGACTTGGGATGACCAAAAAAGTCTATCGAATATAATTATGCCATTTCATTATATATTTGAAATAGCACTTAGATTTTCTAAAAAATTTATTTTATTATTTTTTTTAAATATGAAATTTATTGTCAAATTGGTTTCCATACAACACCCAGTGCTCATTCCAACAGGTGCCCTCCTCAGTACCCATTACCGACCCTCTCCTCCCTCCCACCTCCCATCAACCCTCAATTTGTTCTTAGTTTTTAAGAGTCTCTTATGTTTTAGCACCCTCCCTAACCTCTTTTTTTTTTCCTTCCTCTCCCCCATGGTCTTCTGTTAAGTTTCTCAGGATCCACATAACAGTGAAAACATATGGTATCTGTCTTTCTCTGTATGACTTATTTCACTTAGCATAACAATCTCCAGTTCCATCCACGTTCCTACAAAAGGCCATATTTCACTCTTTCTCATTGCCACATAGCATTGCATTGTGTATATAAACCACAATTTCTTTATCCATTCATCAGTTGATGGACATTTCGGCTCTTTCCATAATTTGGCTATTGTTGAGAGTGCTGCTATAAACATTGGGGTACAAGTGGCCCTATGCATCAGCACTCCTGTATCCCTTGGGTAAATTCCTAGCAGTGTTATTGCTGGGTCACAGGGTAGATCTATTTTTAATTTTTTGAGGAACCTCCACACTGTTTTCTAGAGTGGCTGCACCAGTTTGCATTCCCACCAACAGTGCAAGAGGGTTCCCTTTCTCCACATCCTCTCCAGCATCTTTAGTCTCCTGATTTGTTCATTTTAGCCACTCTGACTGGCGTGAGGTGGTATCTCAGTGTGGTTTTGATTTGTATTTCCCTGATAAGGAGTGATGTTGAGCATCTTTTCATGTGCCTGTTGGCCATCTGGGTGTCTTCTTTAGAGATGTGTCTATTCACATTTTCTGCCCATCTCTTCTCTGGATTGTTTGTTTTTCGGGTGTGGAGTTTGGTGAGCTCTTTATAGATTTTGGATACTAGCCCTTTGTCCGATATGTCATTTGCAAATATCTTTTCCCATTCCGTTTGTTGCCTTTTAGTTTTGTTGATTGTTTCCTTTGCTGTGCAGAAGCTTTTTATCTTCATGAGGTCCCAGTAGTTCATTTTTGCTTTTAATTCCCTTGCCTTTGGGGATGTGTCAAGTAAGAAATTGCTGTGGCTGAGCTCAGAGAGGTCTTTTCCTGCTTTCTCCTCTAGGATTTTGATGGTTTCCTGTCTCACATTCAGGTCCTTTATCCATTTTGAGTTTATTTTTATGAATGGTGTAAGACAGTGGTCTAGTTTCATCCTTCTGCATGTTGCTGTCCAGTTCTCCCAGCACCATTTGTTAAAGAGACTGTCTTTTTTCCATTGGATATTCTTTCCTGCTTTGTCAAAGATTAGTTGGCCATACTTTTGTGGGTCTAATTCTGGGGTTTCTCTTCTATTCCATTGGTCTATGTGTCTGTTTTTGTGCCAATACCGTGCTGTCTTGACGATTACGGTTTTGTAGTAGAGGCTAAAGTCTGGGATTGTGATGCCTCCTGCTTTGGTCTTCTTCTTCAAAATTACTTTGGCTATTTGGGGTCTTTTGTGGTTCCATACAAATTTTAGGATTGCTTGTTCTAGTTTCGAGAAGAATGCTGGTGCAATTTTGATTGGGATTGCACTGAATGTGTAGATAGCTTTGGGTAGTATGGACATTTAACAATATTTATTTTTCTAACCCATGAGCACAGAATGCTTTTCCATTTCTTTATATCTTCTTCAATTTCCTTCATAAGTTTTCTATAGTTTTCAGCATACAGTTCTTGTACATCTTTGGTTAGGTTTATTCCTAGGTATTTTATGCTTCTTGGTGCAATTGTGAATGGGATCAGTTTCTTTATTTGTCTTTCTGTTGCTTCATTATGAGTGTATAAGAATGCAACTGATTTCTGTACATTGATTTTGTATCCTGCAACTTTGCTGAATTCATGTATCAGTTCTAGCAGACTTTTGGTGGAGTCTATCGGGTTTTCCATGTATAATATCATGTTATCTGCAAAAAGTGAAAGTTTGACTTCATCTTTGCCAATTTTGATGCCTTTGATTTCCTTTTGCTGTCTGATTGCTGATGCTAGCACTTCCAACACTATGTTGAACAACAGCGGTGAGAGTGAACATTCCTGTAGTGTTCCTGATTTCAGAAGGAAAGCTCTCAGTTTTTCCCCATTGAAGATGGTATTAGCTGTGGGCTTTTCATAAATGACTTTTATGGTGTTTAAGTATGTTCCTTCTATCTCAAATTTCTCAAGGGGTTTTATTAAGAAAGGATGGTGAATTTTCTCAAATGCTTTTTCTGCATCGATAGACAGGATCATATGGTTCTTATCTTTTCTTTTATTAATGTGATGTATCACATTGATTGATTTGTGAATGTTGAACCAGCTCTGCAGCCCAGAAATGAATCCCAATTGATCATGGTGAATAATTCTTTTTATATGCTGTGGAATTCAATTTGCTAGCCTTATTGAGAATTTTTGCATCCATATTCATCAGGGATATTGGCCTGTAGTTCTCTTTTTTTGCTGGGTCTCTGTCTGGTTTAGGAATCAAAGTAATACTGGCTTCATAGAATGAGTCTGGAAGTTTCCCTTCTATTTTTTGGAATAGCTTGAGAAGGATAGGTATTATCTCTGCTTTAAATGTCTGGTAGAATTTCCCTGGGAAGCCATCTGGTCCTGGACTGTTATTTGTTGGGAGATTTTTGATAACTGATTCAATTTCTTCACTGGTTATGGGTCTGTTCAAGTTTTCTATTTCTTCCTGTTTGAGTTTTGGAGGTGTATGGGTGCTTAGGAATTTGTCCATTTCTTCCAGGTTGTCCAGTTTGTGGGCATATAATTTTTCATAGTATTCCTTGGTAATTGCTTGTATTTTTGAGGGATTAGTTGTAACAATTCCATTTTCATTCATGATTTTATCTATTTGGGTCATCTCCTTTTCTTTTTGAGAAGCCTGGCTAGAGGTTTATCAATTGTTTATTTTTTCAAAAAACCAACTCTTGGTTTCATAAAAATTTATTTTATTAAATGATATGTTCTAAAAGAAAACTTATTTTCAGTATTTCATGTTAATAAAATACTATATTTATTATTTAATGATTGCCTTGATATTGAAAAATAATTTGAATGTAACAAACTAAAAACAGATACTGATTTCTGATAGGTTTTTAACAGAAGTGATGGGTCTAATTTATTAATAATTGCTTTATTAATTACTGGAAACAACTGAAACAACTAATGTTAGACCAGTTTTTAGAGTGTTCCTTTTTTTATATAATTTTTTAAAAATGTTTATTTATTTTTGAGACAGAGAGCCAGAGCATGAACAGAGGAGGGGCATAGAGAGGGAGGGAGACACAGATTCCAAATCAGGCTCCAGGCTCCAAGCTGTCAGCACAGAGCCTGACATGGGGCTTGCACCCACAGACCGGGAGATCATGACATGAGCCAAAGTTGAACACTCAGCCAACTGAGCCACTCAGGAGCCCCATAGAGTATTCTTGATTTCTGTCTTGAAATTATCTCTAAATTCGGGTATTTAGATATGTCCTTAGTAAACAGACACAAATATACTAAAGAGCTCCCGTGACATAATGCAGCAGACCCTTCCAAATCAAAAGGTTAACTTTTTCCATCAGTTTACTTTCTTTTTTTTTTTTCTTTTTTTTTTTTTAATTTTTTTTTCAACGTTTTTTATTTATTTTTGGGACAGAGAGAGACAGAGCATGAACGGGGGAGGGGCAGAGAGAGAGAGGGAGACACAGAATCGGAAACAGGCTCCAGGCTCCGAGCCATCAGCCCAGAGCCTGACGCGGGGCTCGAACCCACGGACCGCGAGATCGTGACCTGGCTGAAGTCCGACGCTTAACCGACTGCGCCACCCACGCGCCCCCATCAGTTTACTTTCAATTCAACTATTCTACATTTTAGAAGGATGCAGGTGGTAAGATAGCCCTCTTCATAGCCTCCAGAAATAAATCAAGAAGGTCGAGCTTGAAAAGTTCACAATTATATTAAATATACTGACATCCAAGAAGGACTAATGCGATGAAATAATGAAGACTATAACAATTATAATGAAAAAGGTAGAGGAAATTAATAGTAATCACAGCATGTTAACGCAGATACTAGCAACTTCCTTTTTTAAACAATGAAAAGATTATATTATAAAGGTAGCTTAGATTGTGTGTGTGTGTGTGTGTGTGTGTGTGTGTGTAACTCAAAGAATGGTGCATCTTGATCAAATTTGGGGGAAATTTTCTATTTTCAAAAATCAATTTCAACTGTAAAATTTGATGGATAAACATATCAGTTTATATAACAAAAACTTTGGACTCCATAACACCCAGATTTTTATTCCTTTATGTAACAAATATAAAGAAGACTAAAACTCAAAGCTGCTTCAATAAAGTAGCAAGATTTCAGAAAATGGTAAGACTTATAGTTTCACAGTTTCACCAGTCCAAATAAATGTTTCTGTACGTGTGTGTGTGTGCATTTTTGTGTACACAAATCTAGGCATATATGCCTGCCTATATCTATCTATCTATCTATCTATCTATCCATCATCTATTTATACATTTGTGTATATATACACACATGTACACACATACATGCATGTGTTTGCATATACATTCATACACACACATACATGTGCCCTTTTTACAATATACTGAGGCTCTGGTACTTATATAAAATCATTGTTGCTTAAGATATAGAACTAGAATTGAAGATAAATCAGGAGAGATATAATAGAATTTGAAATCTGCTAAGAAGTAAAATCTTTGGGGAGAGGGACCAATTTCCAACACCTCACACAGATGCTCACAAGATAGCTGTTGGCTGAATAAATCTATATATTTCTAATATAAACTGATTGTCATAGGTGTCCCATATCATATCAAATAATGATAACTTTTCTTCTTCTTTTTTCAATATTTTTACTTTTCCCTCCTTTGTCCAACTGCAAAATATCCATTTTTATAATGTGTAAACCTGTTTTAAATAGTATTGAAAAACCTATAAAATATCATAGTATATAACTAATATTTAAGCAGTTCAAGAATATCAGAAGATGATAGGATTTAAAGTATGACACAGACATTATTCTTATAATACGGAAATTCTGAGTATGCCAGATTAGAAGTTGCTGGAATGATTAAGTTGCACATTTTATATGTTTAAAAAGAATGGGAGCATATTGAAAAGAACTCCTAATTCTATATTAAATTTAATTTGAATTTTTCCAACCAAAGAGATCATTTACTTTTAAACTTTTGCAAATATGCTAATTTCTCTACTTCCACATGGGGTGCTTTTCCCTCCCTAGTGTATTGCACATACCTTCCCTTGCTAAAACACAACTGATTATTTCAAGGTTCACTTTGTCCCGGTACCTTCCACATATTTTATCATAGATTTTATATTTCTCCATCCATGGAGGGGAACATGTCACCTAACATAAATTACATGCAATTAATTACACTGAATTAAAACATTCAAATTCACTTTGTTGAGAACAGCTAAATTATCTTGTGTGCATTGGTAGGAGGGTCCAGGTACCTGGGTTTATTCCAAGGTAAATTTCTATAATTTACTGATTGGACAAACTTATATTAGTTAATAAACTACTCTCGTTTCTTCATGTGGAAAGTGACCATTTTAGGAATTGATGGCTAAATGCATTCAAAATATAATAAAATGCTTATTTCATAATCAGAAATGTGGTCACTTAATTTATCAACCAAAGTAAAATAATTTAATATTGAGTGTGGTGCTCTTAAAAATTCTGTTTGAAAAACAGGTGTAAACTGGGACCATCCTAAGAAAACTAGGATATATGAACAATTGTAAAAAGTGTGCAATAAATGTAAATTATATCAGTAATAATGATGATGTTGATGTCATATATTTTTAAATCTCAGCATCCTTTTGGAAAACACTCAAAATCATGAAATGTACTTTTATTGCCATGTATGAAGGCCTTGGTGTTAATCACATACAGATTTGTCTGTTCCTTATTTGTTTACTTATTTTTTTTTAATGTTTATTTATTTTTGAGAGAGAGACACAGAGCACGAGTGGGGGGAAGGGCAGAGAGAGAGGGAGACACAGAATCCGAAGCAGGAAACAGGCTCTGAGCTGTCAGCACAGAGCCTGATGCAGGGCTCGAACAATGAGCTGTGAGATCATGACCTGAGCTGAAGTCGGCCACCCAGGTGCTCCTGTCTGTTCCTTATTTACACACACACACACACACACACACAAAATTTATATACATCTTTTATAGATTAATATGAGAATTAAATGTGAATATACATTCAATTATATATATATAATATATGTGTGTATGTTATATATTACATATATATTACATGTGTGTGTTTATAAAGAGACACTAAACCTTGCAAAGTGCCTGATAGAAATCATCTGTCTTTGTTTTATTTCTTTCTCTACTGAGTCAAGTTAAATATGTAGCATATCTCAGCAATGCTTTTTCAGAATCAATGATGATTTATTGCAATTATGTGTAAACCATCTGGTTCAGATTATTGTCTTTTACGGGACTTCAAGATAAGTTTAATTTAACATGCTAAAAAAACAATCAAAGAACAACCTGTGAATTGTAACCTTGTTATGGTACAAAAGTTCATATATTCCACAAAAGAATTAATTTAAGTATAAATGTATATAGCAAACTCCCCATAACTTTCAGGATGTTCCTGCTATTGACAATAAATAATTTTCAATGAGAATGTGGCAAATGTACTCAATTAATTCCTACTTGCATGCTACCTATTAGAAAATTCTTGAAAAGGAGTAGCAAAGTGGTAAACAAAAGCATTTAAATAGATATGTCAAGTGTCTTATTCTAATTCCTCTAATTTAAATCCTGGGTTGTATCTCCAGGATACATCTCCATAATTATACCATTTGTAAGAATGCTGTGACTTTTACTGTCTATATTTTATTTTTTTGCTTGTACAGAATATGTGTTATACAGACTTAACTAGATATTTTAGCTTCCCATTTTTTTTTCTTTGCTTACTATCTATCCTTAATTAGTTTAAGAACTACTGTGAAATTTGATCATAATATCGTTTTCCTAGATTCTTGTATTAATCTTGAAACTCCATAGGTTGGGGGCTAATTCCTTTTATACTGAGAATTTCTAAATCTGATTAGTTTTAAGGAAAAAAAATATTCCAGTTGAAATAAGTGAATAACTGGAATATTTTCTAAAACATCCCCAATGAAATTGAGCATCTAGTATCAAATATAAAACTTAAACTAAATTAACAACTCAGGCAACAATAGATGTTGGCGAGGATGTAGAGAAAGGGGTACACTTTTGCCCTCGTGTGAATGCAAACCAGTGCAGCCACTCCGGTGAACAGTATGGAGTTTCCTCAAAAAATTAAAAATAGAACTAGCATAATGACCCAGCAGTTGCACTATTAGGTATTTATCCAAAGGATATAAAAATACTGATTCAAAGGGTCACATGCACCCAATGTTTATAGCAGTATTTTATCAACAATAGCCAAATTATGGAAAAAGCCCAAATGTCCATTGACTGATGAATAAAGAAGAGTTGGTATATATACACAATGGAATATTACTTGGTGATTAAATAGGATGAAATCTTACCATTTGCAACAACATGGATGGAACTAGTATGTATTATGCAAGGGAAATAAGTCAGTCAGAGAAACACAAATACCATATGATTTCACTTATGTGGAATTTAAGAAACAAAACACACGAACATAAAGGAAGGGAAGGAAAAATAAGATAAAAACAGAGAAGGAGGCAAGCCATAAGTGACCCTAAAATACAGAGAACAAACTGAGGGTTGCTGGAGGGGACGACGGTGGGAGGATGGGCTAAATGGGTGATGGGAATTAAAGACGGCACTTGGGATGAGCAGTGGGTGTTATTTGTAAGTGACGAATCACTAAATTCTACTCCTGAAGCCATTATTACAGTATATGTTAACTAAGATTTAAATAAAAATAAAAATTTGGGGTGCTGGATTGCTTGGTCTATTAAGCATCTGACTCTTGGTTTCAGTTCAGGTCATGATCTCACAGTTTGTAAGTTCAATCCCCACATCGGGCTCTGTACTGACAGCTTGGAGCCTGCTTTTTTCTTTCTCCCTTTCTCTCTGCCCCTACCCCGCTTGCTTTCCTCTCTCTCTCAAAATAAATAAATAAAATACATAAAAATAAATAAAAATATGAGTAGAAATTAAAATTAAAAAAATGCAAATACAAAATAAATAAAGCTTAAACTAAATTTTGAAGTAATGTCCCTGACACTATCTAAACCAAATATACAATCAAGGCATGGGGGCAACTGTGCCCCATTAAAAAAGAGAGTTAAAAAAATTAATTACTTGCTTTAAAATCATGAATGTGTCAAATAGGCCTATTGGAGCATTTATTTTCTTGTTTGAAAATCATTGGCATTTTAGAGTTATCAATATCTGGCATTCCTCGATCTGAGTATCACATTATAAATTTCCATGTAAACATAAGACTCTTTGCTATAGACTAAATGTTTATGTCTCCCTGAAATTCATATGCTAAATCCTAACCCCAGGTATGATATTAAAAGGTGAGGATTTGGGGAAATGATTAAGTCATAAGAGTAGAGCCCTCATGAATGGAATTAGTGCCCTTATAAAAGAGACTACAGAGAACTCCCTTGTCCCTTTGCCATGTGAGGCACAGTGAAAAGGCAGTCATCTGTGAAGCAGACATCTAATCTTCTGGTGCCTTGATCTTGGATTCCTAGTCTCCAGAACTATGAGAAGTAAATTTCTGTTGTTTATAAGCCACCAATTAATGGTACTCTGTTTAGCAGCCTGCATACACTAGGACACTCTTGTAAAAACCTAAATTATAATTGTGGAGAGGTTAAAAAATACCCCGTAATGTGTCAGTGTCCTGCAAATGGCTAAACACTGTGGGAAACTGTGAATGGTTATATTTAGAAACAGAGCCCAGTGCCCTGTTTCATACTGTGTTACACAAAGGCATGGGTGTATATAACTGCAGAACTATGGCTTATTTTTCTGATTTCAAGCACACCGGCAGTGATGATGGCTTTGATGTCTTCCAACTAACAGCAGTATTTGCATGATGTTTTTCTTTTTTAAATTTTTTAATGTTTACTTATTTTGAGAGAGAGAATGAGTGAGAGAGAGAGACAGACAGCGCAAGTGGGGGAGGGGCAGAGTGAGAGGGCGACACAGAATCTGAAGCAGGCTCCAGGCTCTGAGCTGTCAGCACAGAGTCTGACATGGGGTGGAACTCACAAAACACGAAATCATGACTTGAGCCAAAGTCGGACTCTCAACCGACTGAGCCACCCAGGTGCACCGCATGATGTTCTAATATGAGTGCTTTGTGTTAAGCATCTAGGATAAATACAACCCTCAAATATAACAAATCTGTCTATTTGCTTCATGGAAGTTAACATACTGAACACTCTTAGTTTTTAGACATTGTCTTATAGAATAGCTTTATTTGTTTAAGTCACTGGCTTACATGCTTTGTAAATATAAATAATTATTGACTTTAAATACGCTGCCAGCTTTAAAGTCTTACCAGAGACTTACAGGGGGCTTTATTGATCAACAGTAGTGACAGCTGGCTAGAGAGTGACACATCCCTATCAGTCAGATAATTAATGTGCGCTGAAGCAAACTGACAAAACTACAGATTGTACAGTGTTAAGAAGAAGAAAATTCAGATCTCTTGCCTCAGGACACTTCAGTATAATTAACCTAGGTTTCCAAATGCCAAAAGATTTACTGCAAGCTTATTATAATCTCTCAGACTGACAAAATCCAGTGCAAAGTCATTTTATTCTTTCAAGACACCCTAGACTGATGGTATTAAGCATAACCACAATACCTTAATTTCATGTTCTAGAACTTCACTCACCTTCATACTTGCAGTTGTAGAATACAGATGGAAAAACTTTTCTGTTCTCTTATGCCTTCTCTCTTCTTTTCTTTGAGAATCCAATTAACCTGTTTCAGAATAATTAACTTGAGGAAATAATAAGAAATAAAAAGTAACATAATATTGATTGAAAATAAAATATTTTATTTATAGTTTTAAAAGTTAAGAAAAAAGTTAAAAAAGAAAGATTTTCCAGTAAATATCCAAATATAGGAAAATATGCATATACAGTTATATATACATGTACATAGGCAATTATTTGTTTATATAATCTTATACAGTATAATTTGCTACTTCTCAGTATTTTCTCACATTTCTTCTTACTCAGTTTGAATTCTCTTATCCTTCATTAATAACACTCTTGTTCATATCCCTTCAATTGCCTTACCCTTATTTCATATATGTAAATTGCAATCCCAGTTAAAGCCAGCTCTCAGCCTACTCCATGACTGTATACACACATCTGAATAAAGTTGGAAAATGTGAACTTGTAGACTTGCCTTGCTTTAATTTCATGATCACTACCCTCCAGTGAGACTTAATGCTTCCTGGCAATCATATATATTTACTCAGTCTGAGTCACTTTCTTTCATTCCTATCCTCTTGCACTATACTTTCTGCTTGTCCCCTTTTCAAACTTTTAACAACTCTTGCACTCTCTTCACAGTTGATGATTTTCCTCTCTATTTCACTTATAGAAGCAGTTTCTCTGAATCATGCTGCTATTTATATCATCTTAAAAGGGAAAACAAAACAAAAAACCCTCTTAAAAACTTTATCCCTTATACCAAAACAGATTGCATTAAAATCAGCAATGACATCCATGTAGATAAATGCAACGGCCAATATTAGTAAATATTCATTTCACTTAAACTATTAGCAGAATTTAATACATACAGTCTCATTCTCCATCTTGGAATAACTTTTTATATAGCTGTCAGATAATATATATTTGTGACTGCCTTGTTGCTTCACTGCATATTCATTTGAATATTTTTTCCTAACTCTTTTGCATTTGAACTGTTAATGGTGGCAACTGAAGGATTAAATCCATGAACTTTAAAAAAACATCCTCACTCCTTGTCATGGTTAATTTTATGTGTCAATTTGATTGGAGCAGGAGGAATGCAGATATTTGGTTAAACACTATCTTAAGTGTGTCTGTAAGAGTTATGTGGATGAAATTAACTTTTGAATCAGAAGACTGAGTAAAGCAGATTTCCTTTCTCCATGTGGTTGGGGCTATAAAAACTGTTGAAGTCCTGAATAGAACAAAATGTCTAAAGAGGGGAGAACTTACTCTCTCTGCCTTATTGTCTATGAGCTGAGACATTATGAGTCTTACCTTGCCCTTGGACTTCAATTTGAACTTGAATGAACTTAAACTATTGACTCTCCTATACTATTATCTACTGAGAAATAATTTTTAAAAATTGATTAAGATTATTAGGTGACAAATCAAGTCTTATATTAATTGGGCTTCCTTTAACAAGAGTATTCTTATATAAGCGGTCATATAAAATAAATATCATAGGAAGATATTCCAGAGAATTGAAGTTTATTTGAGCAGAAAGGGAAACAGTCCAACTTTGCTTATTTGACCTGGTTACCATGGTGAACATCTGATGCTCAATCTTGCTGGGGATCACTTGAAGGTAGCTTGTTTTCTTGTTGTTGAATTTTAAGATTTCTCTGTATTATCTGGATAAAAGTCCTTTATCAGATGTATCTTTTGCAAATGTTTTCTCCCAGCTTATGGCTTGTCTGCTAATTCTCTTGAATTTGTCACTGACAGAGCAGAAGTTTTTTATTTAAATGAAGCCCAGTTTATCAATTTTTTCTTTTGTGGTTGTGTCTTTGGTGTTTGTGTTTTTTGTGTGTGGTGTCTTTGGTGTTGTCATCTATGTTTCTTTTCATGTTATCATCTAGGAAATGTATTTATTTATTTATTTATTTGTAAATATATATTTACATATATGTAAATATATATGCATATATGTATACATGTATTGTATATGTATATGCGTATATATGTTATGCATATATTAATTATATGTGTATATGTGTATATATGTATACATGTATTATATATGTATAATGTATATATTACATATTTTTGCATTTGACATTTAAGTCTATGATCCATTTTGAGTTCATTTTTTTAAAAGGTGTAAGATCTGTGTCTAATTCATTTTTTTTTTTTTACATGTGGATATCCAGTTATTCTAGCACCATTTGTCAAAGAGCTTATCCTTGCTTCATTGTATTGTCTTTGCTCCTTTGTCAAAATTCAGTTGACTTTATTTATTGGGTCCTACTTCTGGGGTCTCTATTCTCTTCTACTGACCTATTTGCCTATTTTGCCAATTCCACACTGTCTTGATTATAGTAGCTTTACAGTAAGCCTTAGTGTTGCATACAACAGTCCTCCAGCTTTTTGTTCACCTTCAATACTGTGTTGGCTATTCTGTGTCTTCTGCCCATCCATACAAACTTTACAAACAGTTTATTCATATCCATGAAATAACTTTCTAGGAATTTGGTTGGAATTTCATGAAATTTATAGATCAATTTGGGAAGAATTGACCTCTTGACAATCATGAGTCTTCTATCTATGAATATAAAATGTCTCTCTACTTATTTAGTTATTTGATTTTGTTCATCAGAATAAATGGTGTTTCCTTATTTTAAAAAAAGAACACCAATATAAAGGCAGCTGCACAGTTTTCTGGCCATTAAAACTTGGGTTTCTATGTTTCTGAGAAGAAATGGTGAAAGGATGAATTTTTTTTCCTAATGTTAGATGAACAGCTTGGCCAAATTCCGATAGAATTACAATAGTGAGCCACCAAATCTGTTTGGTCAATCCAATTGTCTTTGATCTTAATTGATGTTACTCTTAGATCTGACAATTACTGATCATCAACTTCCTATTTCAGTGTTATTGTCATCTTTCATCATTTTTAAATGAATCTACATCATAAATATTGAGAATGTGAAAATTTATTTCAAGGGCATTTGGTTACAAGGTAACACTGTATGCTAAATTGTTTTTATGGTATTAAAAGCTAGTATCTTCTGGATGTTGGAAACATACATTTAATTTATTAAAAAAATTGTCCTTTACAACGGAAGGGAGAGTTGTTGAGCCCCGGATACAGAGCTCAGCTTGGCGGGGAACAAAGGCGCTCCCAGCGCCATCTCCCTCACCCATCCGCCAGCCAAAATCCCAAAGGGAACCAGTTCCTGCCAGGGAACTTGCTTGCACCGAGCAAACACCCAACGCTGTGCTTTTGTGGATCCATCCCTCTGGCAGGTCTGACTCCCTCCCGGTGTGCAGGGCCCCTCCCGAAGCAGATCACCAAAGGAAAAGCAAACTGAGCCTGCCCCTCCCACCCCCTTGCACCTTGCCAATCCACCCCAGCTAATAGCCAGATCCCCAGCACCACAACCTGGCAGTGTGCAAGTAGCCCAGATGGGCCACCCCACCCCATAGTGAATCCTGCCCCTAGGAGAGGGGAAGAGAAGGCACACACCAGTTTGACTGTGGCCCCAGCGGTGGGCTGGGGGCAGACATCAGGTCTGACTGCAGCCCCGCCCACCAACGCAAGTTATTCAAGACAGCACAGGGGAAGTGCCCCGCAGTCCCCCACCACTCCAGGGACTATCCAAAATGACGAAATGGAAGAATTCCCCTCAAAAGAATCTCCAGGAAATAACGACAGCTCATGAACTGATCAAAAAGGATTTAAACAATATAACAGAAAGTGAATTTAGAATAATAGCCATAAAATTAATCGCTGGGCTTGAAAACAGTATAAAGGACATCAGAAAATCTCTTGCTACAGAGATCAAGGCTCTAAGGAACAGCCAAGAGGAGCTAAAAAATGCTATCAATGACTGCAAAATAAAATGGAGACAACTATGGCTCGGATTGAAGAGGCAGAGGAGAGAATAGGTGAACTAGAATATAAAATTATGGAAAAAGAAGAAGCTGAAAAAAAGAGAGATAAAAAAATCCAGGAGTATGAGGGGAACATTAGAGAACTAAGTGATGCACTAAAGAGAAATAATATACGCATAATTGGTATTCCAGAGGAGGAAGAGAGAGGGAAAGGTGCTGAAGGTGTACTTGAAGAAATCATAGCTGAGAACTTCCCGGATCTGGGGAAGGAAAAAGGCATTGAAATCCAAGAGGCACAGAGAACTCCCTTCAGACGTAACTTGAATCGATCTTCTGCATGACATATCATAGTGAAACTGGCAAAATACAAGGATAAAGAGAAAATTCTGAAAGCAGCTAGAGGTAAAGGCGCTTTAACATATAAAAGGAGACTGATAAGACTAGTGATGGATCTCTCTACTGAAACTTGGCAGGCCAGAAAGGAATGGCAGGATATCTTCAATGTGATGAACAGAAAAAATCAGCTGAGAATCCTTTATCCAGCAAGTCTGTCATTTAGAATACAAGGAGAGATAAAGGTCCTCCCAAACAAACAAAAACTGAAGGATTTGTCACCACTAAACCAGCCCTACAAGAGATTTTAAGGGGGATCCTGTGAGACAAAGTACCAGAGACATCCTACAAGCATGAAATCTAAGGACATCACAATGACTCTAAACCCATATGTTTCTATAATAACACTGAACGTAAATGGACTAAATGTGCCAACCAAAAGACATAGGGTATCAGAATGGATAAAAAAACAAGACCCATCTATTTGCTGTCTACAAGAGACTCATTTTAGACCTGAAGACACCTTCAGATTGAAAGTGAGGGGATGGAGAACTATTTATCATGCCACTGGAAGTCAAAAGAAAGCTGGAGTAACCATACTTACATCAGACAAACTAGACTTTAAATTAAAGGCTGTAACAAGAAATGAAGAAGGGCATTATGTAATAATCACAGGGTCTATCCATCAGGAAGAGCTAACAATTATAAATGTCTATGCGCCGAATATGGGAGCCCCCAAATATATAAAACAATTACTCACAAACATAAGCAACCTTATTGATAAGAATGTGGTAATTGTAGGGGACTTTAACACTCCACTTACAGAAATGGATACATCATCCAGACACATGGTCAATAAAGAAACAAGGGCCCTGAATGATACATTGGATCAGATGGACTTGACCGATATATTTAGAACTCTGCATCCCAAAGCAACAGAATATACTTTCTTCTCAAGTGCATATGGAACATTCTCCAAGACAGATCACATACTGGGTCACAAAACAGCCCTTCATAAGTATACAAGAATTGAGATCATACTATGCATACTTTCAGACCACAATGCTATGAAGAGTGAAATCAACCACAGGAAAAAGTCTGGAAAACCTCCAAAAGCAAGGAGGTTAAAGAACACCCTACTAAAGAATGAATGGGTCACCCAGGCAATTAGTGAAGAAATTTTAAAATATATGGAAACAAATGAAAATGAAAATACAACAATCCAAAAGCTTTGGGATGCAGTGAAGGCAGTCCTGAGAGGAAAATACATTGCAACCCAGGCCTATCTCAAGAAACAAGAAAAATCTCAAATACAAAATCTAACAGCACACCTAAAGGAAATAGAAGCAGAACAGCAAAGACAGACTAAATAGAAGCAGAACAGCAAAGACAGCCTAAATCCAGCAGAAGAAGAGAAATAATAAAGATCAGAGCAGAAATAAACAATACAGAATCTAAAAAAACTGTAGAGCAGATCAATGAAACCAAGAGTTGTTTTTTTGAAAAAATAAACAAAATTGATAAACCTCTAGCCAGGCTTCTCAAAAAGAAAAGGGAGATGACCCAAATAGATAAAGTCATGAATGAAAATGGAATGATTACAACCAATCCCTCAGAGATACAAGCAATTATCAGGGAGTACTATGAAAAATTATATGCCAACAAACTGGACAACCTGGAAGAAATGGACAAATTCCTAAACACCCACACTCTTCCAAAACACAATCAGGAGGAAATAGAAAGCTTGAACAGACCCATAACCAGCGAAGAAATTGAATCAGTCATCAAAAATCTCCTAACAAATAAGAGTCCAGGACCAGATGACTTCCCACGGGAGTTCTACCAGACGTTTAAAGCAGAAATAATACCTATCCTTCTCAAGCTATTCCAAAAAATAGAAAGGGAAGGAAAACTTCCAGACTCATTCCATGAAGCCAGTATTACTTTGATTCCTAAACCAGACAGAGACCCAGTAAAAAAAGAGAACTACAGGCCAATATCCCTGATGAATATGGATACAAAAATTCTCAATAAGATACTAGCAAATCAAATTCAACAGCTTATAAAAAGAATTATTCACCATGATCAAGTGGGATTCATTCCTGGGCATCAGGGCTGGTTCAACATTCGCAAATCAATCAATGTGATACATCACATTAATACAAAAAAAGATAAGAACCATATGATCCTGTCAATCGATGCAGAAAAGGCCTTTGACAAAATTCAGCAACCTTTCTTAATAAAAACCCTCGAGAAAATCGGGATAGAAGGGACATATTTAAAGATCATAAAAGCCATTTATGAAAATCCCAAGCTTACATCATTCTCAATGGGGAAAAACTGAGAGCTTTTTCGCTGAGATCAGGAACACGACAGGGATGTCCACTCTCACCGCTGTTGTTTAACATAGTGTTGGAAGTTCTAGCATCAGCAATCAAACAACAAAAGGAAATCAAAGGCATCAAAATTGGCAAAGATGAAGTTAAGCTTTCACTTTTTTCAGATAACATGATATTATACATGGAAAATCCGATAGACTCCACAAAAAGTCTGCTAGAACTCATACATGAATTTAGCAAAGTTGCAGGATACAACTTGTACAATCAATGTACAGAAATCAGTTGCATTCGTATACACTAATAATGAAGCAACAGAAAGACAAATAAAGAAACTGATCCCATTCACAATTGCACCAAGAAGCATAAAATACCTAGGAATAAATCTAACCAAAGATGTACAAGAACTGTATGCTGAAAACTATAGAAAGCTTATGAAGGAAATTGAAGAAGATATAAAGAAATCGAAAAACATTCCGTGCTCATGGATTGGAAGAATAAATATTGTTAAATGTCCATACTACCCAAAGCTATCTACACATTCAGTGCAATCCCAATCAAAATTGCACCAGCATTCTTCTCGAAACTAGAACAAGCAATCCTAAAATTCATATGGAACCACAAAAGGCCCCGAATAGCCAAAGTAATTTTGAAGAAGAAGACCAAAGCAGGAGGCGTCACAATCCCAGACTTTAGCCTCTACTACAAAACCGTAATCGTCAAGACAGCACGGTATTGGCACAAAAACAGACACATAGACCAATGGAATAGAATAGAAACCCCAGAATAGACCACAAAAGTATGGCCAACTAATCTTTGACAAAGCAGGAAAGAACATCCAATGGAAAAAAGACAGTCTCTTTAACAAATGGTGCTGGGAGAACTGGACAGCAACATGCAGAAGGTTGAAACTAGACCACTCTCTCACACCATTCACAAAAATAAACTCAAAATGGATAAAGGACGTGAATGTGAGACAGGACACCATCAAAACCTTAGAGGAGAAAGCAGGAAAAAATCTCCCTGACCTCAGCCACAGCAATTTCTTTCTTGACACATCCCCAAAGGCAAGGGAATTAAAAGCAAAAATGAACTACTGGGACCTCATGAAGATAAAAAGCTTCTGCACAGCAAAGGAAACAACCAACAAAACTAAAAGGCAACGAAAGGAATGGGAAAAGATATTTGCAAATGACATATCGGACAAAGGGCTAGTATCCAAAATCTATAAAGAGCTCACCAAACTCCACACCCGAAAAACAAATAACACAGTGAAGAAATGGGCAGAAAGCATTAATAGACACTTCTCTAAAGAAGACATCCAGAAGGCCCACAGGCACATGAAAAGATGCTCAACGTCACTCCTCATCAGGGAAATACAAATCAAAACCACACTGAGATATCACCTCACGCCAGTCAGAGTGGCCAAAATGAACAAATCAGGAGACTAAAGATGCTGGAGAGGATGTGGAGAAATGGGAACCCTCTTGCACTGTTGGTGGGGATGCAAACTGGTGCAGCCACTCTGGAAAACAGTGTGGAGGTTCCTCAAAAAACCTATTAAAAATAGACCTACCCTATGACCCAGCAGTAGCACTGCTAGGAATTTATCCAAGGGATACAGGAGTACTAATGCATAGGGGCACTTGTACCCCAATGTTTATAGCAGCACTCTCAACAATAGCCAAATTGTGGAAAGAGCCTAAATGTCCATCAACTGATGAATGGGTAAAGAAATTGTGGTTTATATACACAATGGAGTACTACGTGGCAATGAGAAAGAATGAAATATGGCCCTTTGTAGCAACATGGATGGAAGTGGGGAGTGTTAGGCAAAGTGAAATAAGCCATACAGAGAAAGACAGATACCATATGGTTTCACTCTTACGTGGATCCTGAGAAACTTAAACGAAACCCATGGGGGAGGGGAAGGGAGAAAAAAAAGAGGTTAGAGTGGGAGAGAGCCAAAGCACAAAAGACTCTTAAAAACTGAGAACAAACTGAGGGTTGATGGGGCATGGGAGGGAGGGGACGGTGGGTGATGGGTGAGGGCACCTTTTGGCATGAGTACTGGGTGTTGTATGGAAACCAATTTGACAATAAACTTCATATATTGTAAAAAACAAAAACAAAAACAAAAACAAAAAAATTGTCCTTTAGGATGTTACATAACTATTTTGGCTCTTGAATACAGAAAAAGGGAAACCTTAACCTTATTGCTTATTTGCAACTGTAGGATACACAATGTTACTGGATGTAGCAATAGACAGACTTTTTTGTTTGTCTTTGCCTCATAATATTGCCTAGCTTATGTCATCACTGAGTGTTAAAATTTACTTAGTATCCAAAAGAACTCTTGAGGTGGTACAGAATACAGCTATGAAGGACTACTATGTAAGATATTTTGTCCAATATGCAAAGGATTACTAGAAGAATAACTGCTTATCTTACCCCCCACTCCAGCTTATCTCCCCCAACTGCCCACCGGCCATTTTAACAAGTCATCAGCCAAATGTTTTATATAAGTTGAAAAAATAAGACGTGTTACTATTATCACTGTTGTTGACAGATTAAAGACCAAAAGAGCTGGCCCATCTTATGCCCAAGCAAAATTATTCAAAGCAGTAGAAATAGTCAAATCTGTTAGAACAGATCAATAACAAATCTTTAAGACTTGGAAATGTTGAGGGGAGCATGGATGGCTCATTTAGTTGAGTGTCCAACTTCGACTCAGGTCATGATCTCGTGGTTCGTGAGTTCAAGCCCTGTGTTGGGCTCTGTGCTGACTGCTCAGAGCCTGGAGCCTGCTTCGGATTCCATGTCTCCCTCTCTCTGTTCCATCCTCCCCCACCCCTTCACGGTCTCTCTCTCTTCCTCTCTCTCTCTCTCTCTCAAAAATAAACATTAAAAAAATAAAAGACTTGGAGATTTTGAAGCTCAAACAAAGATGATGCTTCAAATACTGATGTCTGTTAATACAGAATGGTTACACCGTAAATACTTTCATCACATCAATCAACCAATGGATCTGCCAACCAGCCAACCAGCCAACCAGCCAAACTGATGGCTTTCAAGAACTTTTAAATTACAGCAAAATGTAATCCAACTAAGGAAAACAAATGGGCCTATAAGTGCAATTCTATCAAACAGAATTCTACTTCTCACTTTATCTTGTTTGCCTCACAGTTTTGAGGTAAAAATTCCAAGTTATTCTCACTTTATAATAAAACAATTCATATCTCTATGTATACAGCCATGGTGTAATTCTTTTGATAAAGGAAAGGGATACTATAAGTTTCATACACAAATTTGATAACCATATCATATTTCTAAAAAGTTAGCCAATTATCCAGAGAAGATTAATCCAAATCTCCTAAAAAACTAGAAAAGGTTGTCAGTCGATTGATTTTAAAAGGTGTATTTTTCATTCATTATTCTTCCTTCACCAGCATCCCTTAACAGAATTTACTATACTACTATTTCAGGAGGTATAAACAAATAAACACATACTGCTACAGCATTTGACGAAATCACAATCTCACTGAACTATTTTAGTATTACTGTGTGTGTGTGTATATGTGTGTGTGTGTGTGTGTGTGTGTGTGTGTGTGTGTAATTACTAGTAAGGCAAATGTTTTCTACCCAATCTGTTGAGAGCAACTTCGATTCAAAGTCAATTTGGAATATTCCAAGTTTCAGACCTCATCATATAGATAATTAAGCACATAGTTTTTCAAGAGAAAATTGTCAACATAGTATTTGAAATTCGTAGCACTGCTATGATTTATGTTTGAAGACAATGGTTACAGAAATCTAATCATAATATATTCAAATAGATGCTCATATTTATAATAAAGAGATTTTTATCTACTTTCAGGAAAAAAAAAAGACCTTGGGACGGGTCACAGAAGTGAAATTAAAAAGAGAACATCATTGTTCGGAAAGTATCACAATAAGACATGCATAATGTGTTGCCACTGTGATTCTATCACCTGGAGAAGTGGACCTGTGTCAAATGTACTAACCTACTAAGTGCATAGAAAAAGTATAACTCAAGTGCCAAAGCTAAACAAAGAAATACCTTTGGTACAGGTCATTTGAGACACCTTTGCATACCGCAGATTTAGGCATAAGTTCCCTGAGGACAACACTTAAATCTCTAATGGTAGCTGTTGTAGTATCCAGTTCGTCTTAAGAAAAGGGATTAGTTGCTAAGTAATGTTCTGGTTTTAAAACTATTTTTTATTAAAATGTGCATGTATGAGTGAGTGTGTATGTGTGTGTGTGTACTTAACTTTCAAAGTACTTTGAAATGTTTCTACCATATATTATTTTCTTACATGTTAACCTAGATACTAACAATCACTTGAACAAAATATATTGAAATTTGACCTAAGTTTTGTTGAAATTTTTCTGCCATTTTTATTTCAATTTAACCTAAGTGATGATGAATGGTATCATTAAACATATTTTTATATTCACCATAACTGAAATAATATAGTACACATTTATTCTCAGGTGGAAGTTGCAATTTTTAAATTACCTTTTAAAAATTATATATCACACATTCTTTTCTCTTAACCTTTTCTAACATTTAGGATGCTGTCAATCAATATATTCAGAAAACAATTCTATTTTAATGTCAGCTTAAGATAATCCAATTTAAGTAAATCACACCAAATATCAATAAATGCATTCCAACCACATATTAGTGACTGGAAATATCATGCTGTTCTAGGTATGTTTCATTATAAAAATTTACTTCATTTGTTTTTTATTTCTACCAATATATCATTTAAAATTTTATTTCATAATATAATTGATTATGGAGCTTTATATTATTTTGATAAGGCATAAAATGAAAAGGGTAGGTGTGGGGCAGCTAATTATTATATGGGACTTGGACAACACAGCTACCATTCATTACTCCAAAATTCCTCCTCAGTGTCATGCTGTTGCATTTAAATTTTTTTCACTTCCTTTTACTGATTATTTCACATACCATAGAATGTAATAAGAGAAATTCTTACGTGAAGAATTCTGGATATAAAAACTAAAAAAAAAAAAAAAAGGTTAACCAATCCACTAAATTTACTAACTGATTCCTTGAATACTAGTTAGGAAACACTTTTCCTGTTATCATCTTGTTTCATACCTAAATCTCCAAAGTGTTTAACATAAATAATAAATATTAATATGTCAATACGCTGTCTGCGGTATTTGAGACCTAGTTAGCATTTTTATTG